>NW_026527055.1:600000-1200000 GCF_027744825.2 Synchiropus splendidus
GAAACCCACCTTATCTCAGGCTGAAAAGCGTTTTTGTGCATTGTGCCATAACTTTTCAGGGAAGCTTCAGAACATGAAATTTTAACCTCCCACTATAGCAGAAAGGGTCTGTCTAGTAGTTGCACATCAAATCTAAACTGTCTGAAGTGTTTTTCCAAAGTTATTAACACTTTTATGTTTGGCGTTCCGAAACCCACCTTATCTCAGGCTGAAAAGCGTTTTTGTGCATTGTGCCATAACTTTTCAGGGAAGCTTCAGAACATGACATTTTTACCTCCCACTATAGCAGAAAGGGTCTTTCTAGTAGTTGCACATCAAATCTAAACTGTCTGAAGTGTTTTTCCAAAGTTATTAACACTTTTATGTTTGGCGTTCCGAAACCCACCTTATCTCAGGCTGAAAAGCGTTTTTGTGCATTGTGCCATAACTTTTCAGGGAAGCTTCAGAACATGAAATTTTAACCTCCCACTATAGCAGAAAGGGTCTTTCTAGTAGTTGCACATCAAATCTAAACTGTCTGAAGTGTTTTTCCAAAGTTATCAACACTTTTATGTTTGGCGTTCCGAAACCCACCTTATCTCAGGCTGAAAAGCGTTTTTACGCATTGTGCCATAACTTTTCAGGGAAACTTCAGAACATGAAATTTTAACCTCCCACTATAGCAGAAAGGGTCTTTCTAGTAGGTGCACATCAAATCTAAGCTGTCTGAAGTGTTTTTCGAAAGTTATCAACACTTTTATGTTTGGCGTTCCGAAACCCACCTTATCTCAGGCTGGAAAGCGTTTTTGTGCATTGTGCCATAACTTTTCAGGGAAGCTTCAGAACATGAAATTTTAACCTCCCACTATAGCAGAAAGGGTCTTTCTAGTAGTTGCACATCAAATCTAAACTGTCTGAAATGTTTTTCCAAAGTTATTAACACTTTTATGTTTGGCGTTCCGAAACCCACCTTATCTCAGGCTGAAAAGCGTTTTTGTGAATTGTGCCATAACTTTTCAGGGAAGCTTCAGAACATGAAATTTTAACCTCCCACTATAGCAGAAAGGGTCTTTCTAGTAGTTGCACATCAAATCTAAACTGTCTGAAGTGTTTTTCCAAAGTTATCAACACTTTTATGTTTGGCGTTCCGAAACCCACCTTATCTCAGGCTGAAAAGCGTTTTTGTGCATTGTGCCATAACTTTTCAGGGAAGCTTCAGAACATGAAATTTTAACATCCCACTATAGCAGAAAGGGTCTTTCTAGTAGTTGCACATCAAATCTAAACTGTCTGAAGTGTTTTTCCAAAGTTATCAACACTTTTATGTTTGGCGTTCCGAAACCCACCTTATCTCAGGCTGAAAAGCGTTTTTACGCATTGTGCCATAACTTTTCAGGGAAGCTTCAGAACATGAAATTTTAACCTCCCACTATAGCAGATAGGGTCTTTCTAGTAGGTGCACATCAAATCTAAGCTGTCTGAAGTGTTTTTCGAAAGTTATCAACACTTTTATGTTTGGCGTTCCGAAACCCACCTTATCTCAGGCTGAAAAGCGTTTTTGTGCATTGTGCCAAAACTTTTCAGGGAAGCTTCAGAACATGAAATTTTAACCTCCCACTATAGCAGAAAGGGTCCTTCTAGTAGTTGCACATCAAATCTAAGCTGTCTGAAGTGTTTTTCAAAAGTTATCAACACTTTTATGTTTGGCGTTCCAAACCCACCTTATCTCAGGCTGAAAAGCGTTTTTGTGCATTGTGCCATAACTTTTCAGGAAAGCTTCAGAACATGAAATTTTAACCTCCCACTATAGCAGAAAGGGTCTTTCTAGTAGTTGCACATTAAATCTAAACTGTCTGAAGTGTTTTTCCAAAGTTATCAACACTTTTATGTTTGGCGTTCCGAAACCCACCTTATCTCAGGCTGAAAAGCGTTTTTACGCATTGTGCCATAACTTTTCAGGGAAGCTTCAGAACATGAAATTTTAACCTCCCACTATAGCAGAAAGGGTCTTTCTAGTAGTTGCACATCAAATCTAAACTGTCTGAAGTGTTTTTCCAAAGTTATTAACACTTTTATGTTTGGCGTTCCGAAACCCACCTTATCTCAGGCTGAAAAGCGTTTTTGTGCATTGTGCCATAACTTTTCAGGGAAGCTTCAGAACATGAAATTTTAACCTCCCACTATAGCAGAAAGGGTCTTTCTAGTAGTTGCACATCAAATCTAAACTGTCTGAAGTGTTTTTCCAAAGTTATTAACACTTTTATGTTTGGCGTTCCGAAACCCACCTTATCTCAGGCTGAAAAGCGTTTTTGTGCATTGTGCCATAACTTTTCAGGGAAGCTTCAGAACATGACATTTTTACCTCCCACTATAGCAGAAAGGGTCTTTCTAGTAGTTGCACATCAAATCTAAACTGTCTGAAGTGTTTTTCCAAAGTTATTAACACTTTTATGTTTGGCGTTCCGAAACCCACCTTATCTCAGGCTGAAAAGCGTTTTTGTGCATTGTGCCCTAACTTTTCAGGGAAGCTTCAGAACATGAAATTTCAACCTCCCACTATAGCAGAAAGGGTCTTTCTAGTAGTTGCACATCAAATCTAAACTGTCTGAAGTGTTTTTCCAAAGTTATCAACACTTTTATGTTTGGCGTTCCGAAACCCACCTTATCTCAGGCTGAAAAGCGTTTTTACGCATTGTGCCATAACTTTTCAGGGAAGCTTCAGAACATGAAATTTTAACCTCCCACTATAGCAGAAAGGGTCTTTCTAGTAGGTGCACATCAAATCTAAGCTGTCTGAAGTGTTTTTCGAAAGTTATCAACACTTTTATGTTTGGCGTTCCGAAACCCACCTTATCTCAGGCTGAAAAGCGTTTTTGGGCATTGTGCCATAACTTTTCAGGGAAGCTTCAGAACATGAAATTTTAACCTCCCACTATAGCAGAAAGGGTCTTTCTAGTAGTTGCACATCAAATATAAACTGTCTGAAGTGTTTTTCCAAAGTTATTAACACTTTTATGTTTGGCGTTCAGAAACCCACCTTATCTCAGGCTGAAAAGCGTTTTTGTGCATTGTGCCATAACTTTTCAGGGAAGCTTCAGAACATGAAATTTTAACCTCCCACTATAGCAGAAAGGGTCTTTCTAGTAGTTGCACATCAAATCTAAACTGTCTGAAGTGTTTTTCCAAAGTTATTAACACTGTTATGTTTGGCGTTCCGAAACCCACCTTATCTCAGGCTGAAAAGCGTTTTTGTGCATTGTGCCATAACTTTTCAGGGAAGCTTCAGAATATGAAATTTTAACCTCCCACTATAGCAGAAAGGGTCTTTCTAGTAGTTGCACATCAAATCTAAACTGTCTGAAGTGTTTTTCCAAAGTTATTAACACTTTTATGTTTGGCGTTCCGAAACCCACCTTATCTCAGGCTGAAAAGCGTTTTTGTGCATTGTGCCATAACTTTTCAGGGAAGCTTCAGAACATGAAATTTTAACCTCCCACTATAGCAGAAAGGGTCTTTCTAGTAGGTGCACATCAAATCTAAGCTGTCTGAAGTGTTTTTCGAACGTTATCAACACTTTTATGTTTGGCGTTCCGAAACCCACCTTATCTCAGGCTGAAAAGCGTTTTTGTGCATTGTGCCATAACTTTTCAGGGAAGCTTCAGAACATGAAATTTTAACCTCCCACTATAGCAGAAAGGGTCTTTCTAGTAGTTGCACATCAAATCTAAACTGTCTGAAGTGTTTTTCCAAAGTTATCAACACTTTTATGTTTGGCGTTCCGAAACCCACCTTATCTCAGGCTGAAAAGCGTTTTTACGCATTGTGCCATAACTTTTCAGGGAAGCTTCAGAACATGAAATTTTAACCTCCCACTATAGCAGAAAGGGTCTTTCTAGTAGGTGCACATCAAATCTAAGCTGTCTGAAGTGTTTTTCGAAAGTTATCAACACATTTATGTTTGGCGTTCCGAAACCCACCTTATCTCAGGCTGAAAAGCGTTTTTGTGCATTGTGGCATAACTTTTCAGGGAAGCTTCAGAACATGAAATTTTAACCTCCCACTATAGCAGAAAGGGTCTTTCTAGTAGTTGCACATCAAATCTAAACTGTCTGAAGTGTTTTTCCAAAGTTATTAACACTTCTATGATTGGCGTTCCGAAACCCACCTTATCTCAGGCTGAAAAGCGTTTTTGTGCATTGTGCCATAACTTTTCAGGGAAGCTTCAGAACATGAAATTTTAACCTCCCACTATAGCAGAAAGGGTCTTTCTAGTAGTTGCACATCAAATCTAAACTGTCTGAAGTGTTTTTCCAAAGTTATTAACACTTTTATGTTTGGCGTTCCGAAACCCACCTTATCTCAGGCTGAAAAGCGTTTTTGTGCATTGTGCCACAACTTTTCAGGGAAGCTTCAGAACATGAAATTTTAACCTCCCACTATAGCAGAAAGGGTCATTCTAGTAGTTGCACATCAAATCTAAACTGTCTGAAGTGTTTTTCCAAAGTTATCAACACTTTTATGTTTGGCGTTCCGAAACCCACCTTATCTCAGGCTGAAAAGCGTTTTTACGCATTGTGCCATATCTTTTCAGGGAAGCTTCAGAACATGAAATTTTAACCTCCCACTATAGCAGAAAGGGTCTTTCTAGTAGTTGCACATCAAATCTAAACTGTCTGAAGTGTTTTTCCAAAGTTATTAACACTTTTATCTTTGGCGTTCCGAAACCCACCTTATCTCAGGCTGAAAAGCGTTTTTGTGCATTGTGCCATAACTTTTCAGGGAAGCTTCAGAACATGAAATTTTAACCTCCCACTATAGCAGAAAGGGTCTTTCTAGTAGTTGCACATCAAATCTAAACTGTCTGAAGTGTTTTTCCAAAGTTATCAACACTTTTATGTTTGGCGTTCCGAAACCCACCTTATCTCAGGCTGAAAAGCGTTTTTACGCATTGTGCCATAACTTTTCAGGGAAGCTTCAGAACATGAAATTTTAACCTCCCACTATAGCAGAAAGGGTCTTTCTAGTAGGTGCACATCAAATCTAAGCTGTCTGAAGTGTTTTTCGAAAGTTATCAACACTTTTATGTTTGGCGTTCCGAAACCCACCTTATCTCAGGCTGAAAAGCGTTTTTGTGCATTGTGCCATAACTTTTCAGGGAAGCTTCAGGACATGAAATTTTAACCTCCCACTATAGCAGAAAGGGTCTTTCTAGTAGTTGCACATCAAATCTAAACTGTCTGAAGTGTTTTTCCAAAGTTATTAACACTTTTATGTTTGGCGTTCAGAAACCCACCTTATCTCAGGCTGAAAAGCGTTTTTGTGCATTGTGCCATAACTTTTCAGGGAAGCTTCAGAACATGAAATTTTAACCTCCCACTATAGCAGAAAGGGTCTTTCTAGTAGTTGCACATCAAATCTAAACTGTCTGAAGTGTTTTTCCAAAGTTATCAACACTTTTATGTTTGGCGTTCCGAAACCCACCTTATCTCAGGCTGAAAAGCGTTTTTACGCATTGTGCCATAACTTTTCAGGGAAGCTTCAGAACATGAAATTTTAACCTCCCACTATAGCAGAAAGGGTCTTTCTAGTAGGTGCACATCAAATCTAAGCTGTCTGAAGTGTTTTTCGAAAGTTATCAACACTTTTATGTTTGGCGTTCCGAAACCCACCTTATCTCAGGCTGAAAAGCGTTTTTGTGCATTGTGCCATAACTTTTCAGGGAAGCTTCAGAACATGAAATTTTAACCTCCCACTATAGCAGAAAGGGTCTTTCTAGTAGTTGCACATCAAATCTAAACGGTCTGAAGTGTTTTTCCAAAGTTATTAACACTTTTATGTTTGGCGTTCCGAAACCCACCTTATCTCAGGCTGAAAAGCGTTTTTGTGCATTGTGCCATAACTTTTCAGGGAAGCTTCAGAACATGAAATTTTAACCTCCCACTATAGCAGAAAGGGTCTTTCTAGTAGGTGCACATCAAATCTAAGCTGTCTGAAGTGTTTTTCGAAAATTATCAACACTTTTATGTTTGGCGTTCCGAAACCCACCTTATCTCAGGCTGAAAAGCGTTTTTGTGCATTGTGCCATAACTTTTCAGGGAAGCTTCAGAACATGAAATTTTAACCTCCCACTATAGCAGAAAGGGTCTTTCTAGTAGTTGCACATCAAATCTAAGCTGTCTGAAGTGTTTTTCAAAAGTTATCAACACTTTTATGTTTGGCGTTCCGAAACCCACCTTATCTCAGGCTGAAAAGCGTTTTTACGCATTGTGCCATAACTTTTCAGGGAAGCTTCAGAACATGAAATTTTAACCTCCCACTATAGCAGAAAGGGTCTTTCTAGTAGGTGCACATCAAATCTAAGCTGTCTGAAGTGTTTTTCGAAAGTTATCAACACTTTTATGTTTGGCGTTCCGAAACCCACCTTATCTCAGGCTGAAAAGCGTTTTTGTGCATTGTGCCATAACTTTTCAGGGAAGCTTCAGAACATGAAATTTTAACCTCCCACTATAGCAGAAAGGGTCTTTCTAGTAGTTGCACATCAAATCTAAACTGTCTGAAGTGTTTTTCCAAAGTTATTAACACTTTTATGTTTGGCGTTCCGAAACCCACCTTATCTCAGGCTGAAAAGCGTTTTTGTGCATTGTGCCATAACTTTTCAGGGAAGCTTCAGAACATGAAATTTTAACCTCCCACTATAGCAGAAAGGGTCTTTCTAGTAGGTGCACATTAAATCTAAGCTGTCTGAAGTGTTTTTCGAAAGTTATCAACACTTTTATGTTTGGCGTTCCGAAACCCACCTTATCTCAGGCTGAAAAGCGTTTTTGTGCATTGTGCCATAACTTTTCAGGGAAGCTTCAGACCATGAAATTTTAACCTCCCACTATAGCAGAAAGGGTCTTTCTAGTAGTTGCACATCAAATCTAAACTGTCTGAAGTGTTTTTCCAAAGTTATTAACACTTTTATGTTTGGCGTTCCGAAACCCACCTTATCTCAGGCTGAAAAGCGTTTTTGTGCATTGTGCCATAACTTTTCAGGGAAGCTTCAGAACATGAAATTTTTACCTCCCACTATAGCAGAAAGGGTCTTTCTACTAGTTGCACATCAAATCTAAACTGTCTGAAGTGTTTTTCCAAAGTTATTAACACTTTTATGTTAGGCGTTCCGAAACCCACCTTATCTCAGGCTGAAAAGCGTTTTTGTGCATTGTGCCATAACTTTTCAGGGAAGCTTCAGAATATGAAATTTTAACCTCCCACTATAGCAGAAAGGGTCTTTCTAGTAGTTGCACATCAAATCTAAACTGTCTGAAGTGTTTTTCCAAAGTTATCAACACTTTTATGTTTGGCGTTCCGAAACCCACCTTATCTCAGGCTGAAAAGCGTTTTTACGCATTGTGCCATAACTTTTCAGGGAAGCTTCAGAACATGAAATTTTAACCTCCCACTATAGCAGAAAGGGTCTTTCTAGTAGGTGCACATCAAATCTAAGCTGTCTGAAGTGTTTTTCGAAAGTTATCAACACTTTTATGTTTGGCGTTCCGAAACCCACCTTATCTCAGGCTGAAAAGCGTTTTTGTGCATTGTGCCATAACTTTTCAGGGAAGCTTCAGAACATGAAATTTTAACCTCCCACTATAGCAGAAAGGGTCTTTCTAGTAGTTGCACATCAAATCTAAACTGTCTGAAGTGTTTTTCCAAAGTTATTAACACTTTTATGTTTGGCGTTCCGAAACCCACCTTATCTCAGGCTGAAAAGCGTTTTTGTGCATTGTGCCATAACTTTTCAGGGAAGCTTCAGAACATGAAATTTTAACCTCCCACTATAGCAGAAAGGGTCTTTCTAGTAGGTGCACATCAAATCTAAGCTGTCTGAAGTGTTTTTCGAAAATTATCAACACTTTTATGTTTGGCGTTCCGAAACCCACCTTATCTCAGGCTGAAAAGCGTTTTTG
Organism: Synchiropus splendidus; assembly: GCF_027744825.2. Classification (NCBI taxonomy): domain Eukaryota; kingdom Metazoa; phylum Chordata; class Actinopteri; order Syngnathiformes; family Callionymidae; genus Synchiropus; species Synchiropus splendidus. The sequence goes on from NW_026527055.1 coordinate 607,932, forward strand.
TGCATTGTGCCATAACTTTTCAGGGAAGCTTCAGAACATGAAATTTTAACCTCCCACTAAAGCAGAAAGGGTCTTTCTAGTAGTTGCACATCAAATCTAAGCTGTCTGAAGTGTTTTTCAAAAGTTATCAACACTTTTATGTTTGGCGTTCCGAAACCCACCTTATCTCAGGCTGAAAAGCGTTTTTGTGCATTGTGCCATAACTTTTCAGGGAAGCTTCAGAACATGAAATTTTAACCTCCCACTATAGCAGAAAGGGTCTTTCTCGTAGTTGCACATCAAATCTAAACTGTCTGAAGTGTTTTTCCAAAGTTATTAACACTTTTATGTTTGGCGTTCCGAAACCCACCTTATCTCAGGCTGAAAAGCGTTTTTACGCATTGTGCCATAACTTTTCAGGGAAGCTTCAGAACATGAAATTTTAACCTCCCACTATAGCAGAAAGGGTCTTTCTAGTAGGTGCACATCAAATCTAAGCTGTCTGAAGTGTTTTTCGAAAGTTATCAACACTTTAATGTTTGGCGTTCCGAGACCCACCTTATCTCAGGCTGAAAAGCATTTTTGTGCATTGTGCCATAACTTTTCAGGGAAGCTTCAGAACATGAAATTTTAACCTCCCACTATAGCAGAAAGGGTCTTTCTAGTAGGTGCACATCAAATCTAAGCTGTCTGAAGTGTTTTTCGAAAGTTATCAACACTTTTATGTTTGGCGTTCCGAAACCCACCTTATCTCAGGCTGAAAAGCGTTTTTGTGCATTGTGCCATAACTTTTCAGGGAAGCTTCAGAACATGAAATTTTAACCTCCCACTATAGCAGAAAGGGTCTTTCTTGTAGTTGCACATCAAATCTAAGCTGTCTGAAGTGTTTTTCAAAAGTTATCAACACTTTTATGTTTGGCGTTCCGAAACCCACCTTATCTCAGGCTGAAAAGCGTTTTTGTGCATTGTGCCATAACTTTTCAGGGAAGCTTCAGAACATGAAATTTTAACCTCCCACTATAGCAGAAAGGGTCTTTCTAGTAGTTGCACATCAAATCTAAACTGTCTGAAGTGTTTTTCCAAAGTTATTAACACTTTTATGTTTGGCGTTCCGAAACCCACCTTATCTCAGGCTGAAAAGCGTTTTTGTGCATTGTGCCATAACTTTTCAGGGAAGCTTCAGAACATGAAATTTTTACCTCCCACTATAGCAGAAAGGGTCTTTCTAGTAGTTGCACATCAAATCTAAACTGTCTGAAGTGTTTTTCCAAAGTTATTAACACTTTTATGTTTGGCGTTCCGAAACCCACCTTATCTCAGGCTGAAAAGCGTTTTTGTGCATTGTGCCATAACTTTTCAGGGAAGCTTCAGAACATGAAATTTTAACCTCCCACTATAGCAGAAAGGGTCTTTCTAGTAGTTGCACATCAAATCTAAACTGTCTGAAGTGTTTTTCCAAAGTTATTAACACTTTTATGTTTGGCGTTCCGAAACCCACCTTATCTCAGGCTGAAAAGCGTTTTTGTGCATTGTGCCATAACTTTTCAGGGAAGCTTCAGAACATGAAATTTTAACCTCCCACTATAGCAGAAAGGGTCTTTCTAGTAGTTGCACATCAAATCTAAACTGTCTGAAGTGTTTTTCCAAAGTTATCAACACTTTTATGTTTGGCGTTCCGAAACCCACCTTATCTCAGGCTGAAAAGCGTTTTTACGCATTGTGCCATAACTTTTCAGGGAAGCTTCAGAACATGAAATTTTAACCTCCCACTATAGCAGAAAGGGTCTTTCTAGTAGGTGCACATCAAATCTAAGCTGTCTGAAGTGTTTTTCGAAAGTTATCAACACTTTTATGTTTGGCGTTCCGAAACCCACCTTATCTCAGGCTGAAAAGCGTTTTTGTGCATTGTGCCATAACTTTTCAGGGAAGCTTCAGAATATGAAATTTTAACCTCCCACTATAGCAGAAAGGGTCTTTCTAGTAGTTGCACATCAAATCTAAACTGTCTGAAGTGTTTTTCCAAAGTTATCAACACTTTTATGTTTGGCGTTCCGAAACCCACCTTATCTCAGGCTGAAAAGCGTTTTTGTGCATTGTGCCATAACTTTTCAGGGAAGCTTCAGAACATGAAATTTTAACCTCCCACTATAGCAGAAAGGGTCTTTCTAGTAGGTGCACATCAAATCTAAGCTGTCTGAAGTGTTTTTCGAAAGTTATCAACACTTTTATGTTTGGCGTTCCGAAACCCACCTTATCTCAGGCTGAAAAGCGTTTTTGTGCATTGTGCCATAACTTTTCAGGGAAGCTTCAGAACATGAAATTTTAACCTCCCACTATAGCAGAAAGGGTCTTTCTAGTAGTTGCACATCAAATCTAAACTGTCTGAAGTGTTTTTCCAAAGTTATTAACACTTTTATGTTTGGCGTTCCGAAACCCACCTTATCTCAGGCTGAAAAGCGTTTTTGTGCATTGTGCCATAACTTTTCAGGGAAGCTTCAGAACATGAAATTTTAACCTCCCACTATAGCAGAAAGGGTCTTTCTAGTAGGTGCACGTCAAATCTAAGCTGTCTGAAGTGTTTTTCGAAAATTATCAACACTTTTATGTTTGGCGTTCCGAAACCCACCTTATCTCAGGCTGAAAAGCGTTTTTGTGCATTGTGCCATAACTTTTCAGGGAAGCTTCAGAACATGACATTTTAACCTCCCACTGTAGCAGAAAGGGTCTTTCTAGTAGTTGCACAACAAATCTAAGCTGTCTGAAGTGTTTTTCAAAAGTTATCAACACTTTTATGTTTGGCGTTCCGAAACCCACCTTATCTCAGGCTGAAAAGCGTTTTTGTGCATTGTGCCATAACTTTTGAGGGAAGCTTCAGAACATGAAATTTTAACCTCCCACTATAGCAGAAAGGGTCTTTCTAGTAGTTGCACATCAAATCTAAACTGTCTGAAGTGTTTTTCCAAAGTTATTAACACTTTTATGTTTGGCGTTCCGAAACCCACCTTATCTCAGGCTGAAAAGCGTTTTTGTGAATTGTGCCATAACTTTTCAGGGAAGCTTCAGAACATGAAATTTTAACCTCCCACTATAACAGAAAGGGTCTTTCTAGTAGTTGCACATCAAATCTAAACTGTCTGAAGTGTTTTTCCAAAGTTATTAACACTTTTATGTTTGGCGTTCCGAAACCCACCTTATCTCAGGCTGAAAAGCGTTTTTGTGCATTGTGCCATAACTTTTCAGGGAAGCTTCAGAACATGAAATTTTTACCTCCCACTATAGCAGAAAGGGTCTTTCTAGTAGGTGCACATCAAATCTAAACTGTCTGAAGTGTTTTTCCAAAGTTATTAACACTTTTATGTTTGGCGTTCCGAAACCCACCTTATCTCAGGCTGAAAAGCGTTTTTGTGCATTGTGCCATAACTTTTCAGGGAAGCTTTAGAACATGAAATTTTAACCTCCCACTATAGCAGAAAGGGTCTTTCTAGTAGTTGCACATCAAATCTAAACTGTCTGAAGTGTTTTTCCAAAGTTATCAACACTTTTATGTTTGGCGTTCCGAAACCCACCTTATCTCAGGCTGAAAAGCGTTTTTACGCATTGTGCCATAACTTTTCAGGGAAGCTTCAGAACATGAAATTTTAACCTCCCACTATAGCAGAAAGGGTCTTTCTAGTAGGTGCACATCAAATCTAAGCTGTCTGAAGTGTTTTTCGAAAGTTATCAACACTTTTATGTTTGGCGTTCCGAAACCCACCTTATCTCAGGCTGAAAAGCGTTTTTGTGCATTGTGCCATAACTTTTCAGGGAAGCTTCAGAACATGAAATTTTAACCTCCCACTATAGCAGAAAGGGTCTTTCTAGTAGTTGCACATCAAATCTAAACTGTCTGAAGTGTTTTTCCAAAGTTATTAACACTTTTATGTTTGGCGTTCAGAAACCCACCTTATCTCAGGCTGAAAAGCGTTTTTGTGCATTGTGCCATAACTTTTCAGGGAAGCTTCAGAACATGAAATTTTAACCTCCCACTATAGCAGAAAGGGTCTTTCTAGTAGTTGCACATCAAATCTAAACTGTCTGAAGTGTTTTTCCAAAGTTATTAACACTTTTATGTTAGGCGTTCCGAAACCCACCTTATCTCAGGCTGAAAAGCGTTTTTGTGCATTGTGCCATAACTTTTCAGGGAAGCTTCAGAATATGAAATTTTAACCTCCCACTATAGCAGAAAGGGTCTTTCTAGTAGTTGCACATCAAATCTAAACTGTCTGAAGTGTATTTCCAAAGTTATCAACACTTTTATGTTTGGCGTTCCGAAACCCACCTTATCTCAGGCTGAAAAGCGTTTTTACGCATTGTGCCATAACTTTTCAGGGAAGCTTCAGAACATGAAATTTTAACCTCCCACTATAGCAGAAAGGGTCTTTCTAGTAGGTGCACATCAAATCTAAGCTGTCTGAAGTGTTTTTCGAAAGTTATCAACACTTTTATGTTTGGCGTTCCGAAACCCACCTTATCTCAGGCTGAAAAGCGTTTTTGTGCATTGTGCCATAACTTTTCAGGGAAGCTTCAGAACATGAAATTTTAACCTCCCACTATAGCAGAAAGGGTCTTTCTAGTAGTTGCACATCAAATCTAAACTGTCTGAAGTGTTTTTCCAAAGTTATTAACACTTTTATGTTTGGCGTTCCGAAACCCACCTTATCTCAGGCTGAAAAGCGTTTTTGTGCATTGTGCCACAACTTTTCAGGGAAGCTTCAGAACATGAAATTTTAACCTCCCACTATAGCAGAAAGGGTCTTTCTAGTAGGTGCACATCAAATCTAAGCTGTCTGAAGTGTTTTTCGAAAATTATCAACACTTCTTTGTTTGGCGTTCCGAAACCCACCTTATCTCAGGCTGAAAAGCGTTTTTGTGCATTGTGCCATAACTTTTCAGGGAAGCTTCAGAACATGAAATTTTAACCTCCCACTATAGCAGAAAGGGTCTTTCTAGTAGTTGCACATCAAATCTAAGCTGTCTGAAGTGTTTTTCAAAAGTTATCAACACTTTTATGTTTGGCGTTCCGAAACCCACCTTATCTCAGGCTGAAAAGCGTTTTTGTGCATTGTGCCATAACTTTTCAGGGAAGCTTCAGAACATGAAATTTTAACCTCCCACTATAGCAGAAAGGGTCTTTATAGTAGTTGCACATCAAATCTAAACTGTCTGAAGTGTTTTTCCAAAGTTATTAACACTTTTATGTTTGGCGTTCCGAAACCCACCTTATCTCAGGCTGAAAAGCGTTTTTGTGAATTGTGCCATAACTTTTCAGGGAAGCTTCAGAACATGAAATTTTAACCTCCCACTATAACAGAAAGGGTCTTTCTAGTAGTTGCACATCAAATCTAAACTGTCTGAAGTGTTTTTCCAAAGTTATCAACACTTTTATGTTTGGCGTTCCGAAACCCACCTTATCTCAGGCTGAAAAGCGTTTTTACGCATTGTGCCATAACTTTTCAGGGAAGCTTCAGAACATGAAATTTTAACCTCCCACTATAGCAGAAAGGGTCTTTCTAGTAGGTGCACATCAAATCTAAGCTGTCTGAAGTGTTTTTCGAAAGTTATCAACACTTTAATGTTTGGCGGTCCGAGACCCACCTTATCTCAGGCTGAAAAGCGTTTTTGTGCATTGTGCCATAACTTTTCAGGGAAGCTTCAGAACATGAAATTTTAACCTCCCACTATAGCAGAAAGGGTCTTTCTAGTAGGTGCACATCAAATCTAAGCTGTCTGAAGTGTTTTTCGAAAGTTATCAACACTTTTATGTTTGGCGTTCCGAAACCCACCTTATCTCAGGCTGAAAAGCGTTTTTGTGCATTGTGCCATAACTTTTCAGGGAAGCTTCAGAACATGAAATTTTAACCTCCCACTATAGCAGAAAAGGTCTTTCTTGTAGTTGCACGTCAAATCTAAGCTGCCTGAAGTGTTTTTCAAAAGTTATCAACACTTTTATGTTTGGCGTTCCGAAACCCACCTTATCTCAGGCTGAAAAGCGTTTTTGTGCATTGTGCCATAACTTTTCAGGGAAGCTTCAGAACATGAAATTTTAACCTCCCACTATAGCAGAAAGGGTCTTTCTAGTAGTTGCACATCAAATCTAAACTGTCTGAAGTGTTTTTCCAAAGTTATTAACACTTTTATGTTTGGCGTTCCGAAACCCACCTTATCTCAGGCTGAAAAGCGTTTTTGTGCATTGTGCCATAACTTTTCAGGGAAGCTTAAGAACATGAAATTTTAACCTCCCACTATAGCAGAAAGGGTCTTTCTAGTAGTTGCACATCAAATCTAAACTGTCTGAAGTGTTTTTCAAAAGTTATCAACACTTTTATGTTTGGCGTTCCGAAACCCACCTTATCTCAGGCTGAAAAGCGTTTTTACGCATTGTCCCATAACTTTTCAGGGAAGCTTCAGAACATGAAATTTTAACCTCCCACTATAGCAGAAAGGGTCTATCTAGTAGGTGCACATCAAATCTAAGCTGTCTGAAGTGTTTTTCGAAAGTTATCAACACTTTTATGTTTGGCGTTCCGAAACTCACCTTATCTCAGGCTGAAAAGCGTTTTTGTGCATTGTGCCATAACTTTTCAGGGAAGCTTCAGAACATGAAATTTTAACCTCCCACTAAAGCAGAAAGGGTCTTTCTAGTAGGTGCACATCAAATCTAAGCTGTCTGAAGTGTTTTTCGAAAGTTATCAACACTTTTATGTTTGGCGTTCCGAAACCCACCTTATCTCAGGCTGAAAAGCGTTTTTGTGCATTGTGCCATAACTTTTCAGGGAAGCTTCAGAACATGAAATTTTAACCTCCCACTATAGCAGAAAGGGTCTTTCTAGTAGTTGCACATCAAATCTAAGCTGTCTCAAGTGTTTTTCAAAAGTTATCAACACTTTTATGCTTGGCGTTCCGAAACCCACCTTATCTCAGGCAGAAAAGCGTTTTTGTGCATTGTGCCATAACTTTTCAGGGAAGCCTCAGAACATGAAATTTTAACCTCCCACTATAGCAGAAAGGGTCTTTCTAGTAGGTGCACATCAAATCTAAACTGTCTGAAGTGTTTTTCCAAAGTTATTAACACTTTTATGTTTGGCGTTCCGAAACCCACCTTATCTCAGGCTGAAAAGCGTTTTTACGCATTCTGCCATAACTTTTCAGGGAAGCTTCAGAACATGAAATTTTAACCTCCCACTATAGCAGAAAGGGTCTTTCTAGTAGTTGCACATCAAATCTAAACTGTCTGAAGTGTTTTTCCAAAGTTATCAACACTTTTATGTTTGGCGTTCCGAAACCCACCTTATCTCAGGCTGAAAAGCGAGTTTACGCATTGTGCCATAACTTTTCAGGGAAGCTTCAGAACATGAAATTTTAACCTCCCACTATAGCAGAAAGGGTCTTTCTAGTAGGTGCACATCAAATCTAAGCTGTCTGAAGTGTTTTTCGAAAGTTATCAACACTTTTATGTTTGGCGTTCCGAAACCCACCTTATCTCAGGCTGAAAAGCGTTTTTGTGCATTGTGCCATAACTTTTCAGGGAAGCTTCAAAACATGAAATTTTAACCTCCCACTATAGCAGAAAGGGTCTTTCTAGTAGGTACACATCAAATCTAAGCTGTCTGAAGTGTTTTTCGAAAGTTATCAACACTTTTATGTTTGGCGTTCCGAAACCCACCTTATCTCAGGCTGAAAAGCGTTTATGTGCATTGTGCCATAACTTTTCAGGGAAGCTTCAGAACATGAAATTTTAACCTCCCACTATAGCAGAAAGGGTCTTTCTAGTAGTTGCACATCAAATCTAAACTGTCTGAAGTGTTTTTCCAAAGTTATTAACACTTTTATGTTTGGCATTCCGAAACCCACCTTATCTCAGGCTGAAAAGCGTTTTTGTGCATTGTGCCATAACTTTTCAGGGAAGCTTCAGAACATGAAATTTTAATCTCCCACTATAGTAGAAAGGGTCTTTCTAGTAGTTGCACATCAAATCTAAACTGTTTGAAGTGTTTTTCCAAAGTTATCAACACTTTTATGTTTGGCGTTCCGAAACCCACCTTATCTCAGGCTGAAAAGCGTTTTTACGCATTGTGCCATAACTTTTCAGGGAAGCTTCAGAACATGAAATTTTAACCTCCCACTATAGTAGAAAGGGTCTTTCTAGTAGGTGCACATCAAATCTAAGCTGTCTGAAGTGTTTTTCGAAAGTTATCAACACTTTTATGTTTGGCGTTCCGAAACCCACCTTATCTCAGGCTGACAAGCGTTTTTGTGCATTGTGCCATAACTTTTCAGGGAAGCTTCAGAACATGAAATTTTAACCTCCCACTATAGCAGAAAGGGTCTTTCTAGTAGTTGCACATCAAATCTAAACTGTCTTAAGTGTTTTTCCAAAGTTATTAACACTTTTATGTTTGGCGTTCCGAAACCCACCTTATCTCAGGCTGAAAAGCGTTTTTGTGCATTGTGCCATAACTTTTCAGGGAAGCTTCAGAACATGAAATTTTAACCTCCCACTACAGCAGAAAGGGTCTTTCTAGTAGTTGCACATCAAATCTAAACTGTTTGAAGTGTTTTTCCAAAGTTATCAACACTTTTATGTTTGGCGTTCCGAAACCCACCTTATCTCAGGCTGAAAAGCGTTTTTACGCATTGTGCCATAACTTTTCAGGGAAGCTTCAGAACATGAAATTTTAACCTCCCACTATAGCAGAAAGGGTCTTTCTAGTAGGTGCACATCAAATCTAAGCTGTCTGAAGTGTTTTTCCAAAGATATCAACACTTTTATGTTTGGCGTTCCGAAACCCACCTTATCTCAGGCTGAAAAGCGTTTTTGTGCATTGTGCCATAACTTTTCAGGGAAGCTTCAGAATATGAAATTTTAACCTCCCACTATAGCAGAAAGGGTCTTTCTAGTAGTTGCACATCAAATCTAAACTGTCTGAAGTGTTTTTCCAAAGTTATTAAAACTTTTATGTTTGGCGTTCCGAAACCCACCTTATCTCAGGCTGAAAAGCGTTTTTGTGCATTGTGCCATAACTTTTCAGGGAAGCTTTAGAACATGAAATTTTAACCTCCCACTATAGCAGAAAGGGTCTTTCTAGTAGTTGCACATCAAATCTAAACTGTCTGAAGTGTTTTTCCAAAGTTATCAACACTTTTATGTTTGGCGTTCCGAAACCCACCTTATCTCAGGCTAAAAAGCGTTTTTACGCATTGTGCCATAACTTTTCAGGGAAGCTTCAGAACATGAAACTTTAACCTCCCACTATAGCAGAAAGGGTCTTTCTAGTAGGTGCACATCAAATCTAAGCTGTCTGAAGTGTTTTTCGAAAGTTATCAACACTTTTATGTTTGGCGTTCCGAAACCCACCTTATCTCAGGCTGAAAAGCGTTTCTGTGCATTGTGCCATAACTTTTCAGGGAAGCTTCAGAACATGAAATTGTAACCTCCCACTATAGCAGAAAGGGTCTTTCTAGTAGGTGCACATCAAATCTAAGCTGTCTGAAGTGTTTTTCGAAAGTTATCAACACTTTTATGTTTGGCGTTCCGAAACCCACCTTATCTCAGGCTGAAAAGCGTTTTTGTGCATTGTGCCATAACTTTTCAGGGAAGCTTCAGAACATGAAATTTTAACCTCCCACTATAGCAGAAAGGGTCTTTCTAGTAGTTGCACATCAAATCTAAGCTGTCTGAAGTGTTTTTCAAAAGTTATCAACACTTTTATGTTTGGCGTTCCGAAACCCACCTTATCTCAGGCTGAAAAGCGTTTTTGTGCATTGTGCCATAACTTTTCAGGGAAGCTTCAGAACATGAAATTTTAACCTCCCACTATAGCAGAAAGGGTCTTTCTCGTAGTTGCACATCAAATCTAAACTGTCTGAAGTGTTTTTCCAAAGTTATTAACACTTTTATGTTTGGCGTTCCGAAACCCACCTTATCTCAGGCTGAAAAGCGTTTTTGTGCATTGTGCCATAACTTTTCAGGGAAGCTTCAGAACATGAAATTTTAACCTCCCACTATAGCAGAAAGGGTCTTTCTAGTAGTTGCACATCAAATCTAAACTGTCTGAAGTGTTTTTCCAAAGTTATCAACACTTTTATGTTTGGCGTTCCGAAACCCACCTTATCTCAGGCTGAAAAGCGTTTTTACGCATTGTGCCATAACTTTTCAGGGAAGCTTCAGAACATGAAATTTTAACCTCCCACTATAGCAGAAAGGGTCTTTCTAGTAGGTGCACATCAAATCTAAGCTGTCTGAAGTGTTTTTCGAAAGTTATCAACACTTTTATGTTTGGCGTCCCGAAACTCACCTTATCTCAGGCTGAAAAGCGTTTTTGTGCATTGTGCCATAACTTTTCAGGGAAGCTTCAGAACATGAAATTCTAACCTCCCACTATAGCAGAAAGGGTCTTTCTAGTAGGTGCGCATCAAATCTAAGCTGTCTGAAGTGTTTTTCGAAAGTTATCAACACTTTTATGTTTGGCGTTCCGAAACCCACCTTATCTCAGGCTGAAAAGCGTTTTTGTGCATTGTGCCATAACTTTTCAGGGAAGCTTCAGAACGTGAAATTTCAACCTCCCACTATAGCAGAAAGGGTCTTTCTAGTAGTTGCACATCAAATCTAAGCTGTCTGAAGTGTTTTTCAAAAGTTATCAACACTTTTATGTTTGGCGTTCCGAAACCCACCTTATCTCAGGCTGAAAAGCGTTTTTGGGCAATGTGCCATAACTTTTCAGGGAAGCTTCAGAACATGAAATTTTAACCTCCCACAATAGCAGAAAGGGTCTTTCTAGTAGTTGCACATCAAATCTAAACTGTCTGAAGTGTTTTTCCAAAGTTATTAACAGTTTTATGTTTGGCGTTCCGAAACCCACCTTATCTCAGGCTGAAAAGCGTTTTTACGCATTCTGCCATAACTTTTCAGGGAAGCTTCAGAACATGAAATTTTAACCTCCCACTATAGCAGAAAGGGTCTTTCTAGTAGTTGCACATCAAATCTAAACTGTCTGAAGTGTTTTTCCAAAGTTATCAACACTTTTATGTTTGGCGTTCCGAAACCCACCTTATCTCAGGCTGAAATGCGAGTTTACGCATTGTGCCATAACTTTTCAGGGAAGCTTCAGAACATGAAATTTTAACCTCCCACTATAGCAGAAAGGGTCTTTCTAGTCGGTGCACATCAAATCTAAGATGTCTGAAGTGTTTTTCGAAAGTTATCAACACTTTTATGTTTGGCGTTCCGAAACCCACCTTATCTCAGGCTGAAAAGCGTTTTTGTGTATTGTGCCATAACTTTTGAGGGAAGCTTCAGAACATGAAATTTTAACCTCCCACTATAGCAGAAAGGGTCTTTCTAGTAGTTGCACATCAAATCTAAGCTGTCTGAAGTGTTTTTCAAAAGTTATCAACACTTTTATGTTTGGCGTTCCGAAACCCACCTTATCTCAAGCTGAAAAGCGTTTTTGTGCATTGTGCCATAACTTTTCAGGGAAGCTTCAGAACATGAAATTTCAACCTCCCACTATAGCAGAAAGGGCCTTTCTAGTAGTTGCACATCAAATCTAAGCTGTCTGAAGTGTTTTTGAAAAGTTATCAACACTTTTATGTTTGGCGTTCCGAAACCCACCTTATCTCAGGCTGAAAAGCGTTTTTGTGCAATGTGCCATAACTTTTCAGGGAAGCTTCAGAACATGAAATTTTAACCTCCCACTATAGCAGAAAGGGTCTTTCTAGTTGTTGCACATCAAATCTAAACTGTCTGAAGTGTTTTTCCAAAGTTATTAAAAGTTTTATGTTTGGCGTTCCGAAACCCACCTTATCTCAGGCTGAAAAGCGTTTTTACGCATTCTGCCATAACTTTTCAGGGAAGCTTCAGAACATGAAATTTTAACCTCCCACTATAGCAGAAAGGGTCTTTCTAGTAGTTGCACATCAAATCTAAACTGTCTGAAGTGTTTTTCCAAAGTTATCAACACTTTTATGTTTGGCGTTCCAAAACCCACCTTATCTCAGGCTGAAAAGCGAGTTTACGCATTGTGCCATAACTTTTCAGGGAAGCTTCAGAACATGAAATTTTAACCTCCCACTATAGCAGAAAGGGTCTTTCTAGTAGGTGCACATCAAATCTAAGCTGTCTGAAGTGTTTTTCGAAAGTTATCAACACTTTTATGTTTGGCGTTCCGAAACCCACCTTATCTCAGGCGGAAAAGCGTTTTTGTGCATTGTGCCATAACTTTTGAGGGAAGCTTCAGAACATGAAATTTTAACCTCCCACTATAGCAGAAAGGGTCTTTCTAGTAGTTGCACATCAAATCTAAGCTGTCTGAAGTGTTTTTCAAAAGTTATCAACACTTTTATGTTTGGCGTTCCGAAACCCACCTTATCTCAGGCTGAAAAGCGTTTTTGTGCATTGTGCCATAACTTTTCAGGGAAGCTTCAGAAATATGAAATTTTAACCTCCCACTATAGCAGAAAGGGTCTTTCTAGTAGTTGCACATCAAATCTAAACTGTTTGAAGTGTTCTTCCAAAGTTATCAACACTTTTATGTTTGGCGTTCCGAAACCCACCTTATCTCAGGCTGAAAAGCGTTTTTACGCATTGTGCCATAACTTTTCAGGGAAGCTTCAGAACATGAAATTTTAACCTCCCACTATAGCAGAAATGGTCTTTCTAGTAGGTGCACATCAAATCTAAGCTGTCTGAAGTGTTTTTCGAAAGTTATCAACACTTTTATGTTTGGCGTTCCGAAACCCACCTTATCTCAGGCTGAAAAGCGTTTTTGTGCATTGTGCCATAACTTTTCAGGGAAGCTTCAGAACATGAAATTTTAACCTCCCACTATAGCAGAAAGGGTCTTTCTAGTAGTTGCACATCAAATCTAAGCTGTCTGAAGTGTTTTTCAAAAGTTATCAACACTTTTATGTTTGGCGTTCCGAAACCCACCTTATCTCAGGCTGAAAAGCGTTTTTGTGCATTGTGCCATAACTTTTCAGGGAAGCTTCAGAACATGAAATTTTAACCTCCCACTATAGCAGAAAGGGTCTTTCTAGTAGTTGCACATCAAATCTAAACTGTCTGAAGTGTTTTTCCAAAGTTATTAAAACTTTTATGTTTGGCGTTCCGAAACCCACCTTATCTCAGGCTGAAAAGCGTTTTTGTGCATTGTGCCATAACTTTTCAGGGAAGCTTTAGAACATGAAATTTTAACCTCCCACTATAGCAGAAAGGGTCTTTCTAGTAGTTGCACCTCAAATCTAAACTGTCTGAAGTGTTTTTCCAAAGTTATTAACACTTTTATGTTTGGCGTTCCGAAACCCACCTTATCTCAGGCTGAAAAGCGTTTTTACGCATTGTGCCATAACTTTTCAGGGAAGCTTCAGAACATGAAATTTTAACTTCCCACTATAGCAGAAAGGGTCTTTCTAGTAGGTGCACATCAAATCTAAGCTGTCTGAAGTGTTTTTCGAAAGTTATCAACACTTTTATGTTTGGCGTTCCGAAACCCACCTTATCTCAGGCTGAAAAGCGTTTTTGTGCATTGTGCCATAACTTTTCAGGGAAGTTTCAGAACATGAAATTTTAACCTCCCACTATAGCAGAAAGGGTCTTTCTAGTAGGTGCACATCAAATCTAAGCTGTCTGAAGTGTTTTTCGAAAGTTATCAACACTTTTATGTTTGGCGTTCCGAAACCCACCTTATCTCAGGCTGAAAAGCGTTTTTGTGCATTGTGCCATAACTTTTCAGGGAAGCTTCAGAACATGAAATTTTAACCTCCCACAATAGCAGAAAGGGTCTTTCTAGTAGTTGCACATCAAATCTAAGCAGTCTGAAGTGTTTTTCAAAAGTTATCAACACTTTTATGTTTGGCGTTCCGAAACCCACCTTATCTCAGGCTGAAAAGCGTTTTTGTGCATTGTGCCATAACTTTTCAGGGAAGCTTCAGAACATGAAATTTTAACCTCCCACTATAGCAGAAAGGGTCTTTCTAGTAGTTGCACATCAAATCTAAACTGTCTGAAGTGTTTTTCCAAAGTTATTAACACTTTTATGTTTGGCGTTCCGAAACCCACCTTATCTCAGGCTGAAAAGCGTTTTTGTGCATTGTGCCATAACTTTTCAGGGAAGCTTCAGAACATGAAATTTTAACCTCCCACTATAGCAGAAAGGGTCTTTCTAGTAGTTGCACATCAAATCTAAACTGTCTGAAGTGTTTTTCCAAAGTTATCAACACTTTTATGTTTGGCGTTCCGAAACTCACCTTATCTCAGGCTGAAAAGCGTTTTTACGCATTGTGCCATAACTTTTGAGGGAAGCTTCAGAACATGAAATTTTAACCTCCCACTATAGCAGAAAGGGTCTTTCTAGTAGGTGCACATCAAATCTAAGCTGTCTGAAGTGTTTTTCGAAAGTTATCAACACTTTTATGTTTGGCGTTCCGAAACTCACCTTATCTCAGGCTGAAAAGCGTTTTTGTGCATTGTGCCATAACTTTTCAGGGAAGCTTCAGAACATGAAATTTTAACCTCCCACTATAGTAGAAAGGGTCTTTCTAGTAGTTGCACATCAAATCTAAACTGTTTGAAGTGTTTTTCAAAAGTTATCAACACTTTTATGTTTGGCGTTCCGAAACCCACCTTATCTCAGGCTGAAAAGCGTTTTTACGCATTGTGCCATAACTTTTCAGGGAAGCTTCAGAACATGAAATTTTAACCTCCCACTATAGCAGAAAGGGTCTTTCTAGTAGTTGCACATCAAATCTAAGCTGTCTGAAGTGTTTTTCAAAAGTTATCAACACTTTTATGTTTGGCGTTCCGAAACCCACCTTATCTCAGGCTGAAAAGCGTTTTTGTGCATTGTGCCATAACTTTTCAGGGAAGCTTCAGAACATGAAATTTTAACCTCCCACTATAGCAGAAAGGGTCTTTCTAGTAGTTGCACATCAAATCTAAACTGTCTGAAGTGTTTTTCCAAAGTTATTAACACTTTTATGTTTGGCGTTCCGAAACCCACCTTATCTCAGGCTGAAAAGCGTTTTTGTGCATTGTGCCATAACTTTTCAGGGAAGCTTCAGAACATGAAATTTTAACCTCCCACTATAGCAGAAAGGGTCTTTCTAGTAGTTGCACATCAAATCTAAACTGTCTGAAGTGTTTTTCCAAAGTTATCAACACTTTTATGTTTGGCGTTCCGAAACCCACCTTATCTCAGGCTGAAAAGCGTTTGTACGCATTGTGCCATAACTTTTCAGGGAAGCTTCAGAACATGAAATTTTAACCTCCCACTATAGCAGAAAGGGTCTTTCTAGTAGGTGCACATCAAAACTAAGCTGTCTGAAGTGTTTTTCCAAAGTTATCAACACTTTTATGTTTGGCGTTCCGAAACCCACCTTATCTCAGGCTGAATAGCGTTTTTGTGCATTGTGCCATAACTTTTCAGGGAAGCTTCAGAACATGAAATTTTAACCTCCCACTATAGCAGAAAGGGTCTTTCTAGTAGGTGCACATCAAATCTAAGCTGTCTGAAGTGTTTTTCGAAAGTTATCAACACTTTTATGTTTGGCGTTCCGAAACCCACCTTATCTCAGGCGGAAAAGCGTTTTTGTGCATTGTGCCATAACTTTTCAGGGAAGCTTCAGAACATGAAATTTTAACCTCACACTATAGCAGAAAGGGTCTTTCTAGTAGTTGCACATCAAATCTAAGCTGTCTGAAGTGTTTTTCAAAAGTTATCAACACTTTTATGTTTGGCGTTCCGAAACCCACCTTATCTCAGGCTGAAAAGCGTTTTTACGCATTGTGCCATAACTTTTCAGGGAAGCTTCAGAACATGAAATTTTAACCTCCCACTATAGCAGAAAGAGTCTTTCTAGTAGTTGCACATCAAATCTAAACTGTCTGAAGTGTTTTTCCAAAGTTATCAACACTTTTACGTTTGGCGTTCCGAAACCCACCTTATCTCAGGCTGAAAAGCGTTTTTACGCATTGTGCCATAACTTTTCAGGGAAGCTTCAGAACATGAAATTTTAACCTCCCACTATAGCAGAAAGGGTCTTTCTAGTAGGTGCACATCAAATCTAAGCTGTCTGAAGTGTTTTTCAAAAGTTATCAACACTTTTATGTTTGGCGTTCCGAAACCCACCTTATCTCAGGCTGAAAAGCGTTTTTACGCATTGTGCCATAACTTTTCAGGGAAGCTTCAGAACATGAAATTTTAACCTCCCACTATAGCAGAAAGGGTCTTTCTAGTAGGTGCACATCAAATCTAAGCTGTCTGAAGTGTTTTTCGAAAGTTATCAACACTTTTATGTTTGGCGTTCCGAAAGCCACCTTATCTCAGGCTGAAAAGCGTTTTTGTGCATTGTGCCATAACTTTTCAGGGAAGCTTCAGAACATGAAATTTTAACCTCCCACTATAGCAGAAAGGGTCTTTCTAGTAGTTGCACATCAAATCTAAGCTGTCTGAAGTGTTTTTCAAAAGTTATCAACACTTTTATGTTTGGCGTTCCGAAACCCACCTTATCTCAGGCTGAAAAGCGTTTTTGTGCATTGTGCCATAACTTTTCAGGGAAGCTTCAGAACATGAAATTTTAACCTCCCACTATAGCAGAAAGGGTCTTTCTAGTAGTTGCACATCAAATCTAAACTGTCTGAAGTGTTTTTCCAAAGTTATCAACACTTTTATGTTTGGCGTTCCGAAACCCACCTTATCTCAGGCTGAAAAGCGTTTTTACGCATTGTGCCATAACTTTTCAGGTAAGCTTCAGAACATGAAATTTTAACCTCCCACTATAGCAGAAAGGGTCTTTCTAGTAGGTGCACATCAAATCTAAGCTGTCTGAAGTGTTTTTCGAAAGTTATCAACACTTTTATGTTTGGCGTTCCGAAACCCACCTTATCTCAGGCTGAAAAGCGTTTTTGTGCATTGTGCCATAACTTTTCAGGGAAGCTTCAGAACATGAAATTTTAACCTCCCACTATAGCAGAAAGGGACTTTCTAGTAGGTGCACATCAAATCTAAGCTGTCTGAAGTGTTTTTCGAAAGTTATCAACACTTTTATGTTTGGCGTTCCGAAACCCACCTTATCTCAGGCTGAAAAGCGTTTTTGTGCATTGTGCCATAACTTTTCAGGGAAGCTTCAGAACATGAAATTTTAACCTCCCACTATAGCAGAAAGGGTCTTTCTAGTAGTTGCACATCAAATCTAAGCTGTCTGAAGTGTTTTTCGAAAGTTATCAACACTTTTATATTTGGCGTTCCGAAACCCACCTTATCTCAGGCTGAAAAGCGTTTTTGTGCATTGTGCCATAACTTTTCAGGGAAGCTTCAGAACATGAAATTTTAACCTCCCACTATAGCAGAAAGGGTCTTTCTAGTAGTTGCACATCAAATCTAAACTGTCTGAAGTGTTTTTCCAAAGTTATTAACACTTTTATGTTTGGCGTTCCGAAACCCACCTTATCTCAGGCTGAAAAGCGTTTTTGTGCATTGTGCCATAACTTTTCAGGGAAGCTTCAGAACATGAAATTTTAACCTCCCACTAAAGCAGAAAGGGTCTTTCTAGTAGTTGCACATCAAATCTAAACTGTCTGAAGTGTTTTTCCAAAGTTATCAACACTTTTATGTTTGGCGTTCCGAAACCCACCTTTTCTCAGGCTGAAAAGCGTTTTTACGCATTGTGCCATAACTTTTCAGGGAAGCTTCAGAACATGAAATTTTAACCTCCCACTATAGCAGAAAGGGTCTTTCTAGTAGGTGCACATCAAATCTAAGCTGTCTGAAGTGTTTTTCGAAAGTTATCAACACTTTTATGTTTGGCGTTCCGAAACCCACCTTATCTCAGGCTGAAAAGCGTTTTTGTGCATTGTGCCATAACTTTTCAGGGAAGCTTCAGAACATGAAATTTTAACCTCCCACTATAGCAGAAAGGGTCTTTCTAGTAGTTGCACATCAAATCTAAACTGTCTGAAGTGTTTTCCAAAGTTATTAACACTTTTATCTTTGGCGTTCCGAAACCCACCTTATCTCAGGCTGAAAAGCGTTTTTGTGCATTGTGCCATAACTTTTCAGGGAAGCTTCAGAACATGAAATTTTAACCTCCCACTATAGCAGAAAGGGTCTTTCTAGTAGTTGCACATCAAATCTAAACTGTTTGAAGTGTTTTTCCAAAGTTATCAACACTTTTATGTTTGGCGTTCCGAAACCCACCTTATCTCAGGCTGAAAAGCGTTTTTACGCATTGTGCCATAACTTTTCAGGGAAGGTTCAGAACATGAAATTTTAACCTCCCACTATAGCAGAAAGGGTCTTTCTAGTAGGTGAACATCAAATCTAAGCTGTCTGAAGTGTTTTTCGAAAGTTATCAACACTTTTATGTTTGGCGTTCCGAAACCCACCTTATCTCAGGCTGAAAAGCGTTTCTGTGCATTGTGCCATAACTTTTCAGGGAAGCTTCAGAACATGAAATTTTAACCTCCCACTATAGCAGAAAGGGTCTTTCTAGTAGTTGCACATCAAATCTAAGCTGTCTGAAGTGTTTTTCAAAAGTTATCAACACTTTTATGTTTGGCGTTCCGAAACCCACCTTATCTCAGGCTGAAAAGCGTTTTTGTGCATTGTGCCATAACTTTTCAGGGAAGCTTCAGAACATGAAATTTTAACCTCCCACTATAGCAGAAAGGGTCTGTCTAGTAGTTGCACATCAAATCTAAACTGTCTGAAGTGTTTTTCCAAAGTTATTAACACTTTTATGTTTGGCGTTCCGAAACCCACCTTATCTCAGGCTGAAAAGCGTTTTTGTGCATTGTGCCATAACTTTTCAGGGAAGCTTCAGAACATGAAATTTTTACCTCCCACTATAGCAGAAAGGGTCTTTCTAGTAGTTGCACATCAAATCTAAACTGTCTGTAGTGTTTTTCCAAAGTTATCAACACTTTTATGTTTGGCGTTCCGAAACCCACCTTATCTCAGGCTGAAAAGCGTTTTTACGCATTGTGCCATAACTTTTCAGGGAAGCTTCAGAACATGAAATTTTAACCTCCCACTATAGCAGAAAGGGTCTTTCTAGTAGGTGCACATCAAATCTAAGCTGTCTGAAGTGTTTTTCGAAAGTTATCAACACTTTTATGTTTGGCGTTCCGAAACCCACCTTATCTCAGACTGAAAAGCGTTTTTGTGCATTGTGCCATAACTTTTCAGGGAAGCTTCAGAACATGAAATTTTAACCTCCCACTATAGCAGAAAGGGTCTTTCTAGTAGTTGCACATCAAATCTAAACTGTCTGAAGTGTTTTTCCAAAGTTATTAACACTTTTATGTTTGGCCTTCCGAAACCCACCTTATCTCAGGCTGAAAAGCGTTTTTGTGCATTGTGCCATAACTTTTCAGGGAAGCTTCAGAACATGACATTTTAACCTCCCACTATAGCAGAAAGGGTCTTTCTAGTAGTTGCACAACAAATCTAAACTGTCTGAAGTGTTTTTCCAAAGTTATCAACACTTTTATGTTTGGCGTTCCGAAACCCACCTTATCTCAGGCTGAAAAGCGTTTTTACGCATTGTGCCATAACTTTTCAGGGAAGCTTCAGAACATGAAATTTTAACCTCCCACTATAGCAGAAAGGGTCTTTCTAGTAGTTGCACATCAAATCTAAGCTGTCTGAAGTGTTTTTCGAAAGTTATCAACACTTTTATGTTTGGCGTTCCGAAACCCACCTTATCTCAGGCTGAAAAGCGTTTTTGTGCATTGTGCAATAACTTTTCAGGGAAGCTTCAGAACATGACATTTTAACCTCCCACTATAGCAGAAAGGGTCTTTCTAGTAGTTGCACATCAAATCTAAACTGTCTGAAGTGTTTTTCCAAAGTTATTAACACTTTTATGTTTGGCGTTAAGAAACCCACCTTATCTCAGGCTGAAAAGCGTTTTTGTGCATTGTGCCATAACTTTTCAGGGAAGCTTCAGAACATGAAATTTTAACCTCCCACTATAGCAGAAAGGGTCTTTCTAGTAGTTGCACATCAAATCTAAACTGTCTGAAGTGTTTTTCCAAAGTTATCAACACTTTTATGTTTGGCGTTCCGAAACCCACCTTATCTCAGGCTGAAAAGCGTTTTTACGCATTGTGCCATAACTTTTCAGGGAAGCTTCAGAACATGAAATTTTAACCTCCCACTATAGCAGAAAGGGTCTTTCTAGTAGGTGCACATCAAATCTAAGCTGTCTGAAGTGTTTTTCGAAAGTTATCAACACTTTTATGTTTGGCGTTCCGAAACCCACCTTATCTCAGGCTGAAAAGCGTTTTTGTGCATTGTGCCATAACTTTTCAGGGAAGCTTCAGAACATGAAATTTTAACCTCCCACTATAGCAGAAAGGGTCTTTCTAGTAGTTCCACATCAAATCTAAACTGTCTGAAGTGTTTTTCCAAAGTTATTAACACTTTTATGTTTGGCGTTCCGAAACCCACCTTATCTCAGGCTGAAAAGCGTTTTTGTGCATTGTGCCATAACTTTTCAGGGAAGCTTCAGAACATGACATTTTAACCTCCCACTATAGCAGAAAGGGTCTTTCTAGTAGTTGCACATCAAATCTAAACTGTCTGAAGTGTTTTTCCAAAGTTATCAACACTTTTATGTTTGGCGTTCCGAAACCCACCTTATCTCAGGCTGAAAAGCGTTTTTACGCATTGTGCCATAACTTTTCAGGGAAGCTTCAGAACATGAAATTTTAACCTCCCACTATAGCAGAAAGGGTCTTTCTAGTAGTTGCACATCAAATCTAAACTGTCTGAAGTGTTTTTCCTGTCATGGCCCCTCCTGCCATGCTTTTATTTTGTCAGTTACTTCCTGCTCCTGTGTTTCTTTTTCTCCCTTGACAGTGTCGGGCACGATCAGCAGCTGCAATCTATTTTCCCTGATGATCCTCCACTTCTTAAGGAGAAGCTGGAGGTTGATGCAGCGCGAGATCGTGAATGCTTCTACGCTGTGGTATGCTGTGGACTTCTATTCTGAACATTTTGGATTTTCACTCCTTGTATTTTTACTCCCTGGTTTGCCCTGTTTTTTGCCTTCGTGCCTGAGAGTTTTCGTAAGTTTGTTCTAACTTTTGTTTTCCTGTTTCTTAGTTCCTCGCCACTCGTGCCTGACCTGTTTTCAATGCGTTTTATGGACTCTTGATACTCCATGGACTTTGTTTAACCTTGCTCCGTTGGAGTCTCTTTTAGTTATCCGTTTGGACTTGGGCTGTGTCCCATTTGTGTTGGTTCTGCAGTTTTTGTTATTAAACGCTGTTTTTTTGGACATTTGGACATCAGCCTCTCTACACTTCCTGCACTTGGGTTCCCCTCATTGTATGAGTCCTCACAGTACGATCTCGCCACAATGAACCCAGCAGGAAGTGAGGATTGGCAGTTAGCTGCAAGCGCACTGGGCACCAGGATCTCCACGTTGGAGATTTTTTCGCATGAGATTTTGAAGGCTTTTTCATCCCTGTCAGACTCTGTTGGACAGGCTTCGGCCTCCTCTGGACAACTGCCCAACACTGTGTCTCACACCTGTGCTGGAGCTCAGGGTTTTTTTCGCGAACCTGTGATTCCCATGCCTGACTCTTACGCAGGCGAGATTGGTTCATGTAGTCGCTTTTTATTACAGTGTTCTCTTGTGTTTGACCTTCAGCCTAGTTCTTATGCCTCTGACCGGGCTCGTGTCGCCTTCTTGTTGAACTTATTGAGGGGTCGTGCTGCAGAATGGGCCACCGCTCTGTGGGAGGTCAAGTCACCCGTTCTGGAGACTTTTGAGTCACTCACCACAGAGATGCGACGTGTTTTTGACCTTCCCTATCGTAACACATCTTCAGCCTCACGTCGTCTTCTTGGTCTTTGTCAGTCTAACGCCTCTGTTGCTGAGTTCTCAGTCATATTCCGCATTGCCGCTTCAGAAAGTGGGTGGAACGAGACGGCTCTTAAATCTGCCTTCATCCAGGGGCTAGGAGGTGACATCCGAGATCAGTTGGCTATACGAGACGAGCCGCAATCACTAGAGGAATTAATCTGTTTAGCCATTAGGATTGACAACCGGCTACGGGAAAGACGACGTGAGCACAGAATGTCGAGTCTTCGGTCATCTCCTCTCCCTAGTTGTGGCATTCCTGCGTCTAAGTCATCTTCCATAGAGCTTGGCGTTTCCAAGCTCGAACAACTCGGCCACACTCGTCTCACTCCGGAGGAGCGACGTCACCGCCAATTCCATGGTTTCTGCCTCTATTGTGGTCAGGCAGGTCATGTGCTCCAGAGCTGTCCCGCCCGTCCTCCTCGTCCTCGGACTAGCAATCCATCCAGAGCTCAGGTGAGCCACACCCAGACCCCAAACCTGTCTGATAACCGCATTGCTTTTCCTGCCCTGTTAATGTCAGGCCGAACCCAGACTCCGGTTCGGTTACTCATAGATTCCGGTGCCGATGATAACTTCATCGATTCAGATTTTGCCCAATCTCTGAAGATACCTCTACATAGACTAGACCACCGACGTCACCTTTGCGCTATTGACGGGAGCTCACTCCCTGATGTGACACACCGAACGGCTTCCTTGTCCCTGACAATTTCTGGTAATCACTCAGAATCTATTAGTTTACTAGTGATTAACTCCTCCTCACCTATCGTTCTGGGTCTCCCCTGGTTGAAGAGACACAATCCCCATATAGATTGGGTGTCTTCATCAATTTCAGGCTGGAGTTCACATTGCCTGTCTCATTGTCTCCGCTCTGCTCAGTCCATGTCTCGTTCTTTCCCCAGTGAACCCTTACCTCTTCCTGACTTGTCTGCTGTACCACCAGAGTATCATGACCTAGGTGAGGTGTTTAGTAAGGAACGCGCTCACTCGCTTCCTCCACATCGCCCTTATGACTGCTGTATAGATCTCCTGCCAGGTTCTTCTTTGCCATCTAGCCGTCTTTACAACGTGTCCCGGCTCGAAAGAGAAGCACTTGAGAGCTACATCCGGGAGTCCCTTGCTGCTGGTCTCATTCGACCCTCCTCCTCCCCGCTTGGGTCAGGTTTCTTCTTTGTTGCTAAGAAGGACAAGACCCTCAGACCATGCATTGACTATCGCGGTCTTAACGACATTACCGTCAAGAATCGTTATCCGCTTCCTCTGATCGACCCAACCTTCGAACCCCTAAATATGGCCACCATATTTACTCGACTCGACCTTCGCAACGCATACCATCTCGTCCGAATTCGTGAAGGAGATGAATGGAAGACCGCTTTTAAGACGCCGCTTGGTCACTTTGAATATCTTGTCATGCCTTTTGGGCTGACTAATGCACCGGCTGTATTTCAGAACTTAATCAACGACGTGTTGCGGGATTTTCTGAATCTGTTTGTGTACGTTTATCTTGATGACATTTTGATATTTTCTAGATCCCGTGAAGAACACACCTGTCATGTTCGCCAGGTTTTAAAACGTTTGCTGGAGAACCGTCTGTTTGTTAAAGCAGAGAAATGTGAGTTTGGGGTGTCCTCTGTGAGCTTCCTCGGCTTTATTTTAGGTCAGGGCCAGCTACAGCCCGATCCTGTCAAGACTGAAGCGGTAGCACAGTGGCCACAACCTACAACCCGTAAGCAGTTGCAGCAGTTTCTTGGTTTTGCAAACTTTTATCGACGGTTCATACGGGACTACAGCAAGGTCGCTGCACCGCTCACTCTCCTCACCTCTCCCCAACGTCCGTTTGTCTGGACTCCGGAGACTGATTCCGCCTTCAAACAGCTCCGTCGGCTCTTCTCATCTGCACCGATTCTTCGCCACCCTGATCCGGCGCTGCAGTTCATTGTCGAGGTGGATGCTTCAGACACTGGCGTTGGAGCAGTACTCTCCCAGCGGGATCCCTCTGACGACAAGGTCCACCCATGTGCATTCTTCTCCCGCAAACTCACCCCGGCAGAACGGAATTACGACGTGGGTAATC
Organism: Synchiropus splendidus; assembly: GCF_027744825.2. NCBI lineage: Eukaryota > Metazoa > Chordata > Actinopteri > Syngnathiformes > Callionymidae > Synchiropus > Synchiropus splendidus. The sequence continues at coordinate 631,891 of NW_026527055.1, forward strand.
GGGAGCTCCTGGCGGTGGTTTCCGCATTACAGGAATGGAGGCACTGGCTGGAGGGTGTGGAGATGCCGTTCGTCATCCTCACAGACCACAAGAACCTGACCTATTTGAGAACGGCTAAAAGACTAAACTCTCGTCAGGCCAGGTGGTCTCTTTTTTTGGGCCGTTTCAATTTCTCCATGTCTTACCGCCCAGGATCTAAGAACATTAAGCCCGATGCACTGTCTCGCCAATTTGAACTTCCGCAGGAGACTTTGGAACCAGAGACAATCCTGCCAGAGTCATGTTTCATTCGTGCGGCCATCTGGGATATTGAGCGTGTGGTGCTGGAAGCACAGGAGACGGAACCAGACCCAGGTAACGGACCTGACAACCGCCTTTATGTGCCCTTGGCTGTTCGTTCTCAGGTCCTGAAGTGGGGTCATACATCCAAGATTACTTGTCACCCCGGAGTTCATCGGACACTTTCCTTTCTACGTCAACGCTTCTGGTGGCCCAATATGTCACGTGACGTCAGAGACTATGTTTCCGCCTGTACTGTTTGCTCCAGGGGCAAGTCCTCCCACCAGACCCCTGCAGGGCTGTTACAGCCACTCCCAGTCCCGGGACGCCCCTGGTCCCATATCACAGTGGACTTTATCACCGGTCTCCCTCCATCACAAGGTAACACAGTTATACTCACTGTGGTTGACAGATTCTCCAAGATGACCCATTTTATTCCCCTGCCGAAGCTCCCATCCGCCATAGAGACTGCTGACTTGTTAGTGTTGCATGTTTTCAAGAACCACGGTCTACCATCTGATATAGTTTCTGATCGAGGACCACAGTTTGTTTCCCAAGTCTGGCAGGCTTTTTGTAAGGCTGTTGGTGCGTCCTCAAGTCTCTCGTCTGGGTATCACCCTCAGTCTAACGGCCAATCGGAGCGGGCTAATCAGGATGTCGAGTCGGCTCTACGCTGTGTTTCAGCGCGTCATCCTGTTTCCTGGAGCCTTCATTTGCCCTGGGTCGAATATGCCCACAATTCTTTAACTTCGTCTGCAACTGGTTTGTCACCTTTCATGGTTGCTTATGGCTACCAGCCCCCGTTGTTCCCGTCACAGGAACGTGAAGCCGCTGTGCCATCCGTCCAAGCTCACATCCGTCGCTGTCACTCGGTGTGGAGGCACACCAGGGCAGCCTTATCACGCACTGCTCAACGAAATCGCCGATTGGCAGACAGGCATCGGGCTCCTGCACCCAATTACTCACCTGGACAAAAGGTATGGTTGTCAACCCGTGACCTTCCCCTGCAGGTCGAGTCCCGTAAGTTGGCTCCACGTTACATTGGCCCATTCGAAGTGGACAGAGTGATGAACCCCTCTGCTGTACGACTTAAGCTCCCTGCTTCCTTGAAGATCCACCCAACGTTCCATGTCTCCCTTCTGAAGCCAGTAGCCACCAGCCCTCTCAACACTCCCGATGAAGCTCCACCACCGCCACTGATAATCGACAATCATCCGGCTTACAGGGTCAATAAGATTCTGGATGTCCGTCGGCGAGGGAGAGGTTTCCAGTTTTTAGTGGACTGGGAAGGATACGGTCCAGAAGAACGCTCCTGGGTTTCCCGGTCGCTCATTCTGGATCCAGATCTCATCCGGGACTTCTACCGGGAACACCCCAACAAGCCCGGTAAGGCTCCTGGAGGCGCCTCTTGAGGGGGGGGTACTGTCATGGCCCCTCCTGCCATGCTTTTATTTTGTCAGTTACTTCCTGCTCCTGTGTTTCTTTTTCTCCCTTGACAGTGTCGGGCACGATCAGCAGCTGCAATCTATTTTCCCTGATGATCCTCCACTTCTTAAGGAGAAGCTGGAGGTTGATGCAGCGCGAGATCGTGAATGCTTCTACGCTGTGGTATGCTGTGGACTTCTATTCTGAACATTTTGGATTTTCACTCCTTGTATTTTTACTCCCTGGTTTGCCCTGTTTTTTGCCTTCGTGCCTGAGAGTTTTCGTAAGTTTGTTCTAACTTTTGTTTTCCTGTTTCTTAGTTCCTCGCCACTCGTGCCTGACCTGTTTTCAATGCGTTTTATGGACTCTTGATACTCCATGGACTTTGTTTAACCTTGCTCCGTTGGAGTCTCTTTTAGTTATCCGTTTGGACTTGGGCTGTGTCCCATTTGTGTTGGTTCTGCAGTTTTTGTTATTAAACGCTGTTTTTTTGGACATTTGGACATCAGCCTCTCTACACTTCCTGCACTTGGGTTCCCCTCATTGTATGAGTCCTCACATTTCCAAAGTTATTAACACTTTTATGTTTGGCGTTCCGAAACCCACCTTATCTCAGGCTGAAAAGCGGTTTTGTGCATTGTGCCATAACTTTTCAGGGAAGCTTCAGAACATGAAATTTTAACCTCCCACTATAGCAGAAAGGGTCTTTCTAGTAGTTGCACATCAAATCTAAGCTGTCTGAAGTGTTTTTCGAAAGTTATCAACACTTTTATGTTTGGCGTTCCGAAACCCACCTTATCTCAGGCTGAAAAGCGTTTTTGTGCATTGTGCCATAACTTTTCAGGGAAGCTTCAGAACATGAAATTTTAACCTCCCACTATAGCAGAAAGGGTCTTTCTAGTAGTTGCACATCAAATCTAAACTGTCTGAAGTGTTTTTCCAAAGTTATTAACACTTTTATGTTTGGCGTTCCGAAACCCACCTTATCTCAGGCTGAAAAGCGTTTTTGTGCATTGTGCCATAACTTTTCAGGGAAGCTTCAGAACATGAAATTTTAACCTCCCACTATAGCAGAAAGGGTCTTTCTAGTAGTTGCACATCAAATCTAAACTGTCTGAAGTGTTTTTCCAAAGTTATCAACACTTTTATGTTTGGCGTTCCGAAACCCACCTTATCTCAGGCTGAAAAGCGTTTTAACGCATTGTGCCATAACTTTTCAGGGAAGCTTCAGAACATGAAATTTTAACCTCCCACTATAGCAGAAAGGGTCTTTCTAGTAGTTGCACATCAAATCTAAACTGTCTGAAGTGTTTTTCCAAAGTTATTAACACTTTTATGTTTGGCGTTCCGAAACCCACCTTATCTGAGGCTGAAAAGCGTTTTTGTGCATTGTGCCATAACTTTTCAGGGAAGCTTCAGAACATGAAATTTTAACCTCCCACTATAGCAGAAAGGGTCTTTCGAGTAGTTGCACATCAAATCTAAACTGTCTGAAGTGTTTTTCCAAAGTTATCAACACTTTTATGTTTGGCGTTCCGAAACCCACCTTATCTCAGGCTGAAAAGCGTTTTTGTGCATTGTGCCATAACTTTTCAGGGAAGCTTCAGAACATGAAATTCTAACCTCCCACTATAGCAGAAAGGGTCTTTCTAGTAGTTGCACATCAAATCTAAACTGTCTGAAGTGTTTTTCGAAAGTTATTAACACTTTTATGTTTGGCGTTCCGAAACCCACCTTATCTCAGGCTGAAAAGCGTTTTTGTGCATTGTGCCATAACTTTTCAGGGAAGCATCAGAACATGAAATTTTAACCTCCCACTATAGCAGAAAGGGTCTTTCTAGTAGTTGCACATCAAATCTAAACTGTCTGAAGTGTTTTTCGAAAGTTATCAACACTTTTATGTTTGGCGTTCCGAAACCCACCTTATCTCAGGCTGAAAAGCGTTTTTACGCATTGTGCCATAACTTTTCAGGGAAGCTTCAGAACATGAAATTTTAACCTCCCACTATAGCAGAAAGGGTCTTTCTAGTAGGTGCACATCAAATCTAAGCTGTCTGAAGTGTTTTTCGAAAGTTATCAACACTTTTATGTTTGGCGTTCCGAAACCCACCTTATCTCAGGCTGAAAAGCGTTTTTGTGCATTGTGCCATAACTTTTCAGGGAAGCTTCAGAACATGAAATTTTAACCTCCCACTATAGCAGAAAGGGTCTTTCTAGTAGTTGCACATCAAATCTAAACTGTCTGAAGTGTTTTTCCAAAGTTATTAACACTTTTATGTTTGGCGTTCCGAAACCCACCTTATCTCAGGCTGAAAAGCGTTTTTGTGCATTGTGCCATAACTTTTCAGGGAAGCTTCAGAACATGAAATTTTAACCTCCCACTATAGCAGAAAAGGTCTTTCTAGTAGTTGCACATCAAATCTAAACTGTCTGAAGTCTTTTTCCAAAGTTATCAACACTTTTATGTTTGGCGTTCCGAAACCCACCTTATCTCAGGCTGAAAAGCGTTTTTACGCATTGTGCCATAACTTTTCAGGGAAGGTTCAGAACATGAAATTTTAACCTCCCACTATAGCAGAAAGGGTCTTTCTAGTAGGTGCACATCAAATCTAAGCTGTCTGAAGTGTTTTTCGAAAGTTATCAACATTTTTATGTTTGGCGTTCCGAAACCCACCTTATCTCAGGCTGAAAAGCGTTTTTGTGCATTGTGCCATAACTTTTCAGGGAAGCATCAGAACATGAAATTTTAACCTCCCACTATAGCAGAAAGGGTCTTTCTAGTAGTTGCACATCAAATCTAAACTGTCTGAAGTGTTTTTCCAAAGTTATTAACACTTTTATGTTTGGCGTTCCGAAACCCACCTTATCTCAGGCTGAAAAGCGTTTTTGTGCATTGTGCCATAACTTTTCAGGGAAGCTTCAGAACATGAAATTTTAACCTCCCACTATAGCAGAAAGGGTCTTTCTAGTAGTTGCACATCAAATCTAAACTGTCTGATGTGTTTTTCCAAAGTTATTAACACTTTTATGTTTGGCGTTCCGAAACCCACCTTATCTCAGGCTGAAAAGCGTTTTTGTGCATTGTGCCATAACTTTTCAGGGAAGCTTCAGAACATGAAATTTTAACCTCCCACTATAGCAGAAAGGGTCTTTCTAGTAGTTGCACATCAAATCTAAACTGTCTGAAGTGTTTTTCCAAAGTTATCAACACTTTTATGTTTGGCGTTCCGAAACCCACCTTATCTCAGGCTGAAAAGCGTTTTTACGCATTGTGCCATAACTTTTCAGGGAAGCTTCAGAACATGAAATTTTAACCTCCCACTATAGCAGAAAGGGTCTTTCTAGTAGGTGCACATCAAATCTAAGCTGTCTGAAGTGTTTTTCGAAAGTTATCAACACTTTTATGTTTGGCGTTCCGAAACCCACCTTACCTCAGGCTGAAAAGCGTTTTTGTGCATTGTGCCATAACTTTTCAGGGAAGCTTCAGAACATGAAATTTTAACCTCCCACTATAGCAGAAGGGGTCTTTCTAGTAGTTGCACATCAAATCTAAACTGTCTGAAGTGTTTTTCGAAAGTTATTAACACTTTTATGTTTGGCGTTCCGAAACCCACCTTATCTCAGGCTGAAAAGCGTTTTTGTGCATTGTGCCATAACTTTTCAGGGAAGCTTCAGAACATGAAATTTTAACCTCCCACTATAGCAGAAAGGGTCTTTCTAGTAGTTGCACATCAAATCTAAACTGTCTGAAGTGTTTTTCCAAAGTTATTAACACGTTTATGTTTGGCGTTCCGAAACCCACCTTATCTCAGGCTGAAAAGCGTTTTTGTGCATTGTGCCATAACTTTTCAGGGAAGCTTCAGAACATGAAGTTTTAACCTCCCACTATAGCAGAAAGGGTCTTTCTAGTAGTTGCACATCAAATCTAAACTGTCTGATGTGTTTTTCCAAAGTTATTAACACTTTTATGTTTGGCGTTCCGAAACCCACCTTATCTCAGGCTGAAAAGCGTTTTTGTGCATTGTGCCATAACTTTTCAGGGAAGCTTCAGAACATGAAATTTTAACCTTCCACTATAGCAGAAAGGGTCTTTCTAGTAGTTGCACATCAAATCTAAACTGTCTGAAGTGTTTTTCCAAAGTTATCAACACTTTTATGTTTGGCGTTCCGAAACCCACCTTATCTCAGGCTGAAAAGCGTTTTTACGCATTGTGCCATAACTTTTCAGGGAAGCTTCAGAACATGAAATTTTAACCTCCCACTATAGCAGAAAGGGTCTTTCTAGTAGGTGCACATCAAATCTAAGCTGTCTGAAGTGTTTTTCGAAAGTTATCAACACTTTTATGTTTGGCGTTCCGAAACCCACCTTATCTCAGGCTGAAAAGCGTTTTTGTGCATTGTGCCATAACTTTTCAGGGAAGCTTCAGAACATGAAATTTTAACCTCCCACTATAGCAGAAAGGGTCTTTCTAGTAGTTGCACATCAAATCTAAACTGTCTGAAGTGTTTTTCCAAAGTTATTAACACTTTTATGTTTGGCGTTCCGAAACCCACCTTATCTCAGGCTGAAAAGCGTTTTTGTGCATTGTGCCATAACTTTTCAGGGAAGCTTCAGAACATGAAATTTTAACCTCCCACTATAGCAGAAAGGGTCTTTCTAGTAGTTGCACATCAAATCTAAACTGTCTGAAGTGTTTTTCCAAAGTTATTAACACTTTTATGTTTGGCGTTCCGAAACCCACCTTATCTCAGGCTGAAAATCGTTTTTGTGCATTGTGCCATAACTTTTCAGAGAAGCTTCAGAACATAAAATTTTAACCTTCCACTATAGCAGAAAGGGTCTTTCTAGTAGTTGCACATCAAATCTAAACTGTCTGAAGTGTTTTTCCAAAGTTATCAACACTTTTATGTTTGGCGTTCCGAAACCCACCTTATCTCAGGCTGAAAAGCGTTTTTACGCATTGAGCCATAACTTTTCAGGGAAGCTTCAGAACATGAAATTTTAACCTCCCACTGTAGCAGAAAGGGTCTTTCTAGTAGGTGCACATCAAATCTAAGCTGTCTGAAGTGTTTTTCGAAAGTTATCAACACTTTTATGTTTGGCGTTCCGAAACCCACCTTATCTCAGGCTGAAAAGCGTTTTTGTGCATTGTGCCATAACTTTTCAGGGAAGCTTCAGAACATGAAATTTTAACCTCCCACTATAGCAGAAAGGGTCTTTCTAGTAGTTGCACATCAAATCTAAACTGTCTGAAGTGTTTTTCCAAAGTTATCAACACTTTTATGTTTGGCGTTCCGAAACCCACCTTATCTCAGGCTGAAAAGCGTTTTTACGCATTGTGCCATAACTTTTCAGGGAAGCTTCAGAACATGAAATTTTAACCTCCCAATATAGCAGAAAGGGTCTTTCTAGTAGGTGCACATCAAATCTAAGCTGTCTGAAGTGTTTTTCGAAAGTTATCAACACTTTTATGTTTGGCGTTCCGAAACCCACCTTATCTCAGGCTGAAAAGCGTTTTTGTGCATTGTGCCATAGCTTTTCAGGGAAGCTTCAGAACATGAAATTTTAACCTCCCACTATAGCAGAAAGGGTCTTTCTAGTAGGTGCACATCAAATCTAAGCTGTCTGAAGTGTTTTTCGAAAGTTATCAACACTTTTATGTTTGGCGTTCCGAAACCCACCTTATCTCAGGCTGAAAAGCGTTTTTGTGCATTGTGCCATAACTTTTCAGGGAAGCTTTAGAACATGAAATTTTAACCTCCCACTATAGCAGAAAGGGTCTTTCTAGTAGTTGCACATCAAATCTAAACTGTCTGAAGTGTTTTTCCAAAGTTATTAACACTTTTATGTTTGGCGTTCCGAAACCCACCTTATCTTAGGCTGAAATGCGTTTTTGTGCATTGTGCCATAACTTTTCAGGGAAGCTTCAGAACATGAAATTTTAACCTCCCACTATAGCAGAAAGGGTCTTTCTAGTAGTTGCAAATCAAATCTAAACTGTCTGAAGTGTTTTTCCAAAGTTATCAACACTTTTATGTTTGGCGTTCCGAAACCCACCTTATCTCAGGCTGAAAAGCGTTTTTGTGCATTGTGCCATAACTTTTCAGGGAAGCTTCAGAACATGAAATTTTAACATCCCACTATAGCAGAAAGGGTCTTTCTCGTAGTTGCACATCAAATCTAAACTGTCTGAAGTGTTTTTCCAAAGTTATCAACACTTTTATGTTTGGCGTTCCGAAACCCACCTTATCTCAGGCTGAAAAGCGTTTTTACGCATTGTGCCATAACTTTTCAGGGAAGCTTCAGAACATGAAATTTTAACCTCCCACTATAGCAGAAAGGGTCTTTCGAGTAGGTGCACATCAAATCTAAGCTGTCTGAAGTGTTTTTCGAAAGTTATCAACACTTTTATGTTTGGCGTTCCGAAACCCACCTTATCTCAGGCTGAAAAGCGTTTTTGTGCATTGTGCCATAACTTTTCAGGGAAGCTTCAGAACATGAAATTTTAACCTCCCACTATAGCAGAAAGGGTCTTTCTAGTAGTTGCACATCAAATCTAAACTGTCTGAAGTGTTTTTCCAAAGTTATCAACACTTTTATGTTTGGCGTTCCGAAACCCACCTTATCTCAGGCTGAAAAGCGTTTTTACGCATTGTGCCATAACTTTTCAGGGAAGCTTCAGAACATGAAATTTTAACCTCCCACTATAGCAGAAAGGGTCTTTCTAGTAGGTGCACATCAAATCTAAGCTGTCTGAAGTGTTTTTCGAAAGTTATCAACACTTTTATGTTTGGCGTTCCGAAACCCACCTTATCTCAGGCTGAAAAGCGTTTTTGTGCATTGTGCCATAACTTTTCAGGGAAGCTTCAGAACATGAAATTTTAACCTCCCACTATAGCAGAAAGGGTCTTTCTAGTAGTTGCACATCAAATCTAAACTGTCTGAAGTGTTTTTCCAAAGTTATTAACACTTTTATGTTTGGCGTTCCGAAACCCACCTTATCTCAGGCTGAAAAGCGTTTTTGTGCATTGTGCCATAACTTTTCAGGGAAGCTTCAGAACATGAAATTTTATCCTCCCACTATAGCAGAAAGGGTCTTTCTAGTAGTTGCACATCAAATCTAAACTGTCTGAAGTGTTTTTCCAAAGTTATTAACACTTTTATGTTTGGCGTTCCGAAACCCACCTTATCTCAGGCTGAAAAGCGTTTTTGTGCATTGTGCCATAACTTTTCAGGGAAGCTTCTGAACATGAAATTTTAACCTCCCACTATAGCAGAAAGGGTCTTTCTAGTAGTTGCACATCAAATCTAAACTGTCTGAAGTGTTTTTCCAAAGTTATCAACACTTTTATGTTTGGCGTTCCGAAACCCACCTTATCTCATGCTGAAAAGCGTTTTTACGCATTGTGCCATAACTTTTCAGGGAAGCTTCAGAACATGAAATTTTAACCTCCCACTATAGCAGAAAGGGTCTTTCTAGTAGTTGCACATCAAATCTAAACTGTCTGAAGTTTTTTTCCAAAGTTATTAACACTTTTATGTTTGGCGTTCCGAAACCCACCTTATCTCAGGCTGAAAAGCGTTTTTACGCATTGTGCCATAACTTTTCAGTGAAGCTTCAGAACATGAAATTTTAACCTCCCACTATAGCAAATAGGGTCTTTCTAGTAGTTGCACATCAAATCTAAACTGTCTGAAGTGTTTTTCCAAAGTTATTAACACTTCTATGTTTGACGTTCCGAAACCCACCTTATCTCAGGCTGAAAAGCGTTTTTGTGCATTGTGCCATAACTTTTCAGTGAAGCTTCAGAACATGAAATTTTAACCTCCCACTATAGCAGAAAGGGTCTTTCTAGTAGGTGCACATCAAATCTAAGCTGTCTGAAGTGTTTTTCGAAAGTTATCAACACTTTTATGTTTGGCGTTCCGAAACCCACCTTATCTCAGCCTGAAAAGCGTTTTTGTGCATTGTGCCATAACTTTTCAGGGAAGCTTCAGAACATGATATTTTAACCTCCCACTATAGCAGAAAGGGTCTTTCTAGTAGGTGCACATCAAATCTAAGCTGTCTGAAGTGTTTTTCGAAAGTTATCAACACTTTTATGTTTGGCGTTCCGAAACCCACCTTATCTCAGCCTGAAAAGCGTTTTTGTGCATTGTGCCATAACTTTTCAGGGAAGCTTCAGAACATGATATTTTAACCTCCCACTATAGCAGAAAGGGTCTTTCTAGTAGTTGCACATCAAATCTAAACTGAAGTGTTTTTCCAAAGTTATTAACACTTTTATGTTTGGCGTTCCGAAACCCACCTTATCTCAGGCTGAAAAGCGTTTTTGTGCATTGTGCCATAACTTTTCAGGGAAGCTTCAGAACATGAAATTTTAACCTCCCACTATAGCAGAAAGGGTCTTTCTAGTAGTTGCACATCAAATCTAAGCTGTCTGAAGTGTTTTTCAAAAGTTATCAACACTTTTATGTTTGGCGTTCCGAAACCCACCTTATCTCAGGCTGAAAAGCGTTTTTGTGCATTGTGCCATAACTTTTCAGGGAAGCTTCAGAACATGAAATTTTAACCTCCCACTATAGCAGAAAGGGTCTTTCTAGTAGTTGCACATCAAATCTAAACTGTCTGAAGTGTTTTTCCAAAGTTATTAACACTTTTATGTTTGGCGTTCCGAAACCCACCTTATCTCAGGCAGAAAAGCGTTTTTGTGCATTGTGCCATAACTTTTCAGGGAAGCTTCAGAACATGAAATTTTAACCTCCCACTATAGCAGAAAGGGTCTTTCTTGTAGTTGCACATCAAATCTAAACTGTCTGAAGTGTTTTTCCAAAGTTATTAACACTTTTATGTTTGGCGTTCCGAAACCCACCTTATCGCAGGCTGAAAAGCGTTTTTGTGCATTGTGCCATAACTTTTCAGGGAAGCTTCAGAACATGAAATTTTAACCTCCCACTATAGCAGAAAGGGTCTTTCTAGTAGTTGCACATCAAATCTAAACTGTCTGAAGTGTTTTTCCAAAGTTATTAACACTTTTATGTTTGGCGTTCCGAAACCCACCTTATCTCAGGCTGAAAAGCGTTTTTACGCATTGTGCCATAACTTTTCAGGGAAGCTTCAGAACATGAAATTTTAACCTCCCACTATAGCAGAAAGGGTCTTTCGAGTAGGTGCACATCAAATCTAAGCTGTCTGAAGTGTTTTTCGAAAGTTATCAACACTTTTATGTTTGGCGTTCCGAAACCCACCTTATCTCAGGCTGGAAAGCGTTTTTGTGCATTGTGCCATAACTTTTCAGGGAAGCTTCAGAACATGAAATTTTAACCTCCCACTATAGCAAATAGGGTCTTTCTAGTAGTTGCACATCAAATCTAAACTGTCTGAAGTGTTTTTCCAAAGTTATTAACACTTCTATGTTTGACGTTCCGAAACCCACCTTATCTCAGGCTGAAAAGCGTTTTTGTGCATTGTGCCATAACTTTTCAGGGAAGCTTCAGAACATGAAATTTTAACCTCCCACTATAGCAGAAAGGGTCTTTCTAGTAGTTGCACATCAAATCTAAACTGTCTGAAGTGTTTTTCCAAAGTTATCAGCACTTTAATGTTTGGCGTTCCGAAACCCACCTTATCTCAGGCTGAAAAGCGTTTTTATGCATTGTGCCATAACTTTTCAGTGAAGCTTCAGAACATGAAATTTTAACCTCCCACTATAGCAGAAAGGGTCTTTCTAGTAGGTGCACATCAAATCTAAGCTGTCTGAAGTGTTTTTCGAAAGTTATCAACACTTTTATGTTTGGCGTTCCGAAACCCACCTTATCTCAGGCTGAAAAGCGTTTTTGTGCATTGTGCCATAACTTTTCAGGGAAGCTTCAGAACATGATATTTTAACCTCCCACTATAGCAGAAAGGGTCTTTCTAGTAGTTGCACATCAAATCTAAACTGAAGTGTTTTTCCAAAGTTATTAACACTTTTATGTTTGGCGTTCCGAAACCCACCTTATCTCAGGCTGAAAAGCGTTTTTGTGCATTGTGCCATAACTTTTCAGGGAAGCTTCAGAACATGAAATTTTAACCTCCCACTATAGCAGAAAGGGTCTTTCTAGTAGTTGCACATCAAATCTAAACTGTCTGAAGTGTTTTTCCAAAGTTATCAACACTTTTATGTTTGGCGTTCCGAAACCCACCTTATCTCAGGCTGAAAAGCGTTTTTGTGCATTGTGCCATAACTTTTCAGGGAAGCTTCAGAACATGAAATTTTAACCTCCTACTATAGCAGAAAGGGTCTTTCTAGTAGTTGCACATCAAATCTAAGCTGTCTGAAGTGTTTTTCAAAAGTTATCAACACTTTTATGTTTGGCGTTCCGAAACCCACCTTATCTCAGGCTGAAAAGCGTTTTTGTGCATTGTGCCATAACTTTTCAGGGAAGCTTCAGAACATGAAATTTTAACCTCCCACTATAGCAGAAAGGGTCTTTCTAGTAGTTGCACATGAAATCTAAACTGTCTGAAGTGTTTTTCCAAAGTTATTAACACTTTTATGTTTGGCGTTCCGAAACCCACCTTATCTCAGGCAGAAAAGCGTTTTTGTGCATTGTGCAATAACTTTTCAGGGAAGCTTCAGAACATGAAATTTTTACCTCCCACTATAGCAGAAAGGGTCTTTCTAGTAGTTGTACATCAAATCTAAACTGTCTGAAGTGTTTTTCAAAAGTTATCAACACTTTTATGTTTGGCGTTCCGAAACCCACCTTATCTCAGGCTGAAAAGCGTTATTACGCATTGTGCCATAACTTTTCAGGGAAGCTTCAGAACATGAAATTTTAACCTCCCACTATAGCAGAAAGGGTCTTTCTAGTAGTTGCACATCAAATCTAAACTGTCTGAAGTGTTTTTCCAAAGTTATCAACACTTTTATGTTTGGCGTTCCGAAACCCACCTTATCTCAGGCTGAAAAGCGTTTTTACGCATTGTGCCATAACTTTTCAGGGAAGCTTCAGAACATGAAATTTTAACCTCCCACTATAGCAGAAAGGGTCTTTCTAGTAGGTGCACATCAAATCTAAGCTGTCTGAAGTGTTTTTCGAAAGTTATCAACACTTTTATGTTTGGCGTTCCGAAACCCACCTTATCTCAGGCTGAAAAGCGTTTTTGTGCATTGTGCCATAACTTTTCAGGGAAGCTTCAGAACATGAAATTTTATCCTCCCACTATAGCAGAAAGGGTCTTTCTAGTAGTTGCACATCAAATCTAAACTGTCTGAAGTGTTTTTCCAAAGTTATTAACACTTTTATGTTTGGCGTTCCGAAACCCACCTTATCTCAGGCTGAAAAGCGTTTTTGTGCATTGTGCCATAACTTTTCAGGGAAGCTTCAGAACATGAAATTTTATCCTCCCACTATAGCAGAAAGGGTCTTTCTAGTAGTTGCACATCAAATCTAAACTGTCTGAAGTGTTTTTCCAAAGTTATTAACACTTTTATGTTTGGCGTTCCGAAACCCACCTTATCTCAGGCTGAAAAGCGTTTTTGTGCATTGTGCCATAACTTTTCAGGGAAGCTTCTGAACATGAAATTTTAACCTCCCACTATAGCAGAAAGGGTCTTTCTAGTAGTTGCACATCAAATCTAAACTGTCTGAAGTGTTTTTCCAAAGTTATCAACACTTTTATGTTTGGCGTTCCGAAACCCACCTTATCTCAGGCTGAAAAGCGTTTTTACGCATTGTGCCATAACTTTTCAGGGAAGCTTCAGAACATGAAATTTTAACCTCCCACTATAGCAGAAAGGGTCTTTCTAGTAGTTGCACATCAAATCTAAACTGTCTGAAGTTTTTTTCCAAAGTTATTAACACTTTTATGTTTGGCGTTCCGAAACCCACCTTATCTCAGGCTGAAAAGCGTTTTTACGCATTGTGCCATAACTTTTCAGGGAAGCTTCAGAACATGAAATTTTAACCTCCCACTATAGCAGAAAGGGTCTTTCTAGTAGGTGCACATCAAATCTAAGCTGTCTGAAGTGTTTTTCGAAAGTTATCAACACTTTTATGTTTGGCGTTCCGAAACCCACCTTATCTCAGGCTGAAAAGCGTTTTTGTGCATTGTGCCATAACTTTTCAGGGAAGCTTCAGAACATGAAATTTTAACCTCCCACTATAGCAAATAGGGTCTTTCTAGTAGTTGCACATCAAATCTAAACTGTCTGAAGTGTTTTTCCAAAGTTATTAACACTTCTATGTTTGACGTTCCGAAACCCACCTTATCTCAGGCTGAAAAGCGTTTTTGTGCATTGTGCCATAACTTTTCAGGGAAGCTTCAGAACATGAAATTTTAACCTCCCACTATAGCAGAAAGGGTCTTTCTAGTAGTTGCACATCAAATCTAAACTGTCTGAAGTGTTTTTCCAAAGTTATCAGCACTTTAATGTTTGGCGTTCCGAAACCCACCTTATCTCAGGCTGAAAATCGTTTTTACGCATTGTGCCATAACTTTTCAGTGAAGCTTCAGAACATGAAATTTTAACCTCCCACTATAGCAGAAAGGGTCTTTCTAGTAGGTGCACATCAAATCTAAGCTGTCTGAAGTGTTTTTCGAAAGTTATCAACACTTTTATGTTTGGCGTTCCGAAACCCACCTTATCTCAGCCTGAAAAGCGTTTTTGTGCATTGTGCCATAACTTTTCAGGGAAGCTTCAGAACATGATATTTTAACCTCCCACTATAGCAGAAAGGGTCTTTCTAGTAGTTGCACATCAAATCTAAACTGAAGTGTTTTTCCAAAGTTATTAACACTTTTATGTTTGGCGTTCCGAAACCCACCTTATCTCAGGCTGAAAAGCGTTTTTGTGCATTGTGCCATAACTTTTCAGGGAAGCTTCAGAACATGAAATTTTAACCTCCCACTATAGCAGAAAGGGTCTTTCTAGTAGTTGCACATCAAATCTAAACTGTCTGAAGTGTTTTTCAAAAGTTATCAACACTTTTATGTTTGGCGTTCCGAAACCCACCTTATCTCAGGCTGAAAAGCGTTTTTGTGCATTGTGCCATAACTTTTCAGGGAAGCTTCAGAACATGAAATTTTAACCTCCCACTATAGCAGAAAGGGTCTTTCTAGTAGTTGCACATCAAATCTAAACTGTCTGAAGTGTTTTTCCAAAGTTATTAACACTTTTATGTTTGGCGTTCCGAAACCCACCTTATCTCAGGCAGAAAAGCGTTTTTGTGCATTGTGCCATAACTTTTCAGGGAAGCTTCAGAACATGAAATTTTAACCTCCCACTATAGCAGAAAGGGTCTTTCTTGTAGTTGCACATCAAATCTAAGCTGTCTGAAGTGTTTTTCAAAAGTTATCAACACTTTTATGTTTGGCGTTCCGAAACCCACCTTATCTCAGGCTGAAAAGCGTTTTTGTGCATTGTGCCATAACTTTTCAGGGAAGCTTCAGAACATGAAATTTTAACCTCCCACTATAGCAGAAAGGGTCTTTCTAGTAGTTGCACATCAAATCTAAACTGTCTGAAGTGTTTTTCCAAAGTTATTAACACTTTTATGTTTGGCGTTCCGAAACCCACCTTATCGCAGGCTGAAAAGCGTTTTTGTGCATTGTGCCATAACTTTTCAGGGAAGCTTCAGAACATGAAATTTTAACCTCCCACTATAGCAGAAAGGGTCTTTCTAGTAGTTGCACATCAAATCAAAACTGTCTGAAGTGTTTTTCCAAAGTTATTAACACTTTTATGTTTGGCGTTCCGAAACCCACCTTATCTCAGGCTGAAAAGCGTTTTTACGCATTGTGCCATAACTTTTCAGGGAAGCTTCAGAACATGAAATTTTAACCTCCCACTATAGCAGAAAGGGTCTTTCCAGTAGGTGCACATCAAATCTAAGCTGTCTGAAGTGTTTTTCGAAAGTTATCAACACTTTTATGTTTGGCGTTCCGAAACCCACCTTATCTCAGGCTGAAAAGCGTTTTTGTGCATTGTGCCATAACTTTTCAGGGAAGCTTCAGAACATGAAATTTTAACCTCCCACTATAGCAGAAAGGGTCTTTCTAGTAGTTGCACATCAAATCTAAACTGTCTGAAGTGTTTTTCCAAAGTTATTAACACTTTTATGTTTGGCCTTCCGAAACCCACCTTATCTCAGGCTGAAAAGCGTTTTTGTGCATTGTGCCATAACTTTTCAGGGAAGCTTCAGAACATGAAATTTTATCCTCCCACTATAGCAGAAAGGGTCTTTCTAGTAGTTGCACATCAAATCTAAACTGTCTGAAGTGTTTTTCCAAAGTTATTAACACTTTTATGTTTGGCGTTCCGAAACCCACCTTATCTCAGGCTGAAAAGCGTTTTTGTGCATTGTGCCATAACTTTTCAGGGAAGCTTCTGAACATGAAATTTTAACCTCCCACTATAGCAGAAAGGGTCTTTCTAGTAGTTGCACATCAAATCTAAACTGTATGAAGTGTTTTTCCAAAGTTATCTACACTTTTATGTTTGGCGTTCCGAAACCCACCTTATCTCAGGCTGAAAAGCGTTTTTACGCATTGTGCCATAACTTTTCAGGGAAGCTTCAGAACATGAAATTTTAACCTCCCACTATAGCAGAAAGGGTCTTTCTAGTAGTTGCACATCAAATCTAAACTGTCTGAAGTCTTTTTCCAAAGTTATTAACACTTTTATGTTTGGCGTTCCGAAACCCACCTTATCTCAGGCTGAAAAGCGTTTTTACGCATTTTGCCATAACTTTTCAGGGAAGCTTCAGAACATGAAATTTTAACCTCCCACTATAGCAGAAAGGGTCTTTCTAGTAGGTGCACATCAAATCTAAGCTGTCTGAAGTGTTTTTCGAAAGTTATCAACACTTTTATGTTTGGCGTTCCGAAACCCACCTTATCTCAGGCTGAAAAGCGTTTTTGTGCATTGTGCCATAACTTTTCAGGGAAGCTTCAGAACATGAAATTTTAACCTCCCACTATAGCAAATAGGGTCTTTCTAGTAGTTGCACATCAAATCTAAACTGTCTGAAGTGTTTTTCCAAAGTTATTAACACTTCTATGTTTGACGTTCCGAAACCCACCTTATCTCAGGCTGAAAAGCGTTTTTGTGCATTGTGCCATAACTTTTCAGGGAAGCTTCAGAACATGAAATTTTAACCTCCCACTATAGCAGAAAGGGTCTTTCTAGTAGTTGCACATCAAATCTAAACTGTCTGAAGTGTTTTTCCAAAGTTATCAGCACTTTAATGTTTGGCGTTCCGAAACCCACCTTATCTCAGGCTGAAAAGCGTTTTTACGCATTGTGCCATAACTTTTCAGTGAAGCTTCAGAACATGAAATTTTAACCTCCCACTATAGCAGAAAGGGTCTTTCTAGTAGGTGCACATCAAATCTAAGCTGTCTGAAGTGTTTTTCGAAAGTTATCAACACTTTTATGTTTGGCGTTCCGAAACCCACCTTATCTCAGGCTGAAAAGCGTTTTTGTGCATTGTGCCATAACTTTTCAGGGAAGCTTCAGAACATGATATTTTAACCTCCCACTATAGCAGAAAGGGTCTTTCTAGTAGTTGCACATCAAATCTAAACTGAAGTGTTTTTCCAAAGTTATTAACACTTTTATGTTTGGCGTTCCGAAACCCACCTTATCTCAGGCTGAAAAGCGTTTTTGTGCATTGTGCCATAACTTTTCAGGGAAGCTTCAGAACATGAAATTTTAACCTCCCACTATAGCAGAAAGGGTCTTTCTAGTAGTTGCACATCAAATCTAAACTGTCTGAAGTGTTTTTCCAAAGTTATCAACACTTTTATGTTTGGCGTTCCGAAACCCACCTTATCTCAGGCTGAAAAGCGTTTTTGTGCATTGTGCCATAACTTTTCAGGGAAGCTTCAGAACATGAAATTTTAACCTCCCACTATAGCAGAAAGGGTCTTTCTAGTAGTTGCACATCAAATCTAAGCTGTCTGAAGTGTTTTTCAAAAGTTATCAACACTTTTATGTTTGGCGTTCCGAAACCCACCTTATCTCAGGCTGAAAAGCGTTTTTGGGCATTGTGCCATAACTTTTCAGGGAAGCTTCAGAACATGAAATTTTAACCTCCCACTATAGCAGAAAGGGTCTTTCTAGTAGTTGCACATCAAATCTAAACTGTCTGAAGTGTTTTTCCAAAGTTATTAACACTTTTATGTTTGGCGTTCCGAAACCCACCTTATCTCAGGCAGAAAAGCGTTTTTGTGCATTGTGCAATAACTTTTCAGGGAAGCTTCAGAACATGAAATTTTAACCTCCCACTATAGCAGAAAGGGTCTTTCTAGTAGTTGTACATCAAATCTAAACTGTCTGAAGTGTTTTTCAAAAGTTATCAACACTTTTATGTTTGGCGTTCCGAAACCCACCTTATCTCAGGCTGAAAAGCGTTTTTACGCATTGTGCCATAACTTTTCAGGGAAGCTTCAGAACATGAAATTTTAACCTCCCACTATAGCAGAAAGTGTCTTTCTAGTAGGTGCACGTCAAATCTAAGCTGTCTGAAGTGTTTTTCGAAAGTTATCAACACTTTTATGTTTGGCGTTCCGAAACCCACCTTATCTCAGGCTGAAAAGCGTTTTTGTGCATTGTGCCATAACTTTTCAGGGAAGCTTCAGAACATGAAATTTTAACCTCCCACTATAGCAGAAAGGGTCTTTCTAGTAGTTGCACATCAAATCTAAACTATCTGAAGTGTTTTTCCAAAGTTATTAACACTTTTATGTTTGGCGTTCCGAAATCCACCTTATCTCAGGCTGAAAAGCGTTTTTGTGCATTGTGCCATAACTTTTCAGGGAAGCTTCAGAACATGAAATTTTAACCTCCCACTATAGCAGAAAGGGTCTTTCTAGTAGTTGCACATCAAATCTAAACTGTCTGAAGTGTTTTTCCAAAGTTATCAACACTTTTATGTTTGGCGTTCCGAAACCCACCTTATCTCAGGCTGAAAAGCGTTTTTACGCATTGTGCCATAACTTTTCAGGGAAGCTTCAGAACATGAAATTTTAACCTCCCACTATAGCAAATAGGGTCTTTCTAGTTGTTGCACATCAAATCTAAACTGTCTGAAGTGTTTTTCCAAAGTTATTAACACTTCTATGTTTGACGTTCCGAAACCCACCTTATCGCAGGCTGAAAAGCGTTTTTGTGCATTGTGCCATAACTTTTCAGGGAAGCTTCAGAACATGAAATTTTAACCTCCCACTATAGCAGAAAGGGTCTTTCTAGTAGTTGCACATCAAATCTAAACTGTCTGAAGTGTTTTTCCAAAGTTATCAGCACTTTAATGTTTGGCGTTCCGAAACCCACCTTATCTCAGGCTGAAAAGCGTTTTTACGCATTGTGCCATAACTTTTCAGGGAAGCTTCAGAACATGAAATTTTAACCTCCCACTATAGCAGAAAGGGTCTTTCTAGTAGGTGCACATCAAATCTAAGCTGTCTGAAGTGTTTTTCGAAAGTTATCAACACTTTTATGTTTGGCGTTCCGAAACCCACCTTATCTCAGGCTGAAAAGCGTTTTTGTGCATTGTGCCATCACTTTTCAGGGAAGCTTCAGAACATGAAATTTTAACCTCCCACTATAGCAGAAAGGGTCTTTCTAGTAGTTGCACATCAAATCTAAACTGTCTGAAGTGTTTTTCCAAAGTTATCAACACTTTTATGTTTGGCGTTCCGAAACCCACCTTATCTCAGGCTCAAAAGCGTTTTTACGCATTGTGCCATAACTTTTCAGGGAAGCTTCAGAACATGAAATTTTAACCTCCCACTATAGCAAATAGGGTCTTTCTAGTAGTTGCACATCAAATCTAAACTGTCTGAAGTGTTTTTCCAAAGTTATTAACACTTCTATGTTTGACGTTCCGAAACCCACCTTATCTCAGGCTGAAAAGCGTTTTTGTGCATTGTGCCATAACTTTTCAGGGAAGCTTCAGAACATGAAATTTTAACCTCCCACTATAGCAGAAAGGGTCTTTCTAGTAGTTGCACATCAAATCTAAACTGTCTGAAGTGTTTTTCCAAAGTTATTAACACTTTTATGTTTGGCGTTCCGAAACCCACCTTATCTCAGGCAGAAAAGCGTTTTTGTGCATTGTGCAATAACTTTTCAGGGAAGCTTCAGAACATGAAATTTTAACCTCCCACTATAGCAGAAAGGGTCTTTCTAGTAGTTGTACATCAAATCTAAACTGTCTGAAGTGTTTTTCAAAAGTTATCAACACTTTTATGTTTGGCGTTCCGAAACCCACCTTATCTCAGGCTGAAAAGCGTTTTAACGCTTTGTGCCATAACTTTTCAGGGAAGCTTCAGAACATGAAATTTTAACCTCCCACTATAGCAGAAAGGGTCTTTCTAGTAGGTGCACGTCAAATCTAAGCTGTCTGAAGTGTTTTTCGAAAGTTATCAACACTTTTATGTTTGGCGTTCCGAAACCCACCTTATCTCAGGCTGAAAAGCGTTTTTGTGCATTGTGCCATAACTTTTCAGGGAAGCTTCAGAACATGAAATTTTAACCTCCCACTATAGCAGAAAGGGTCTTTCTAGTAGTTGCACATCAAATCTAAACTGTCTGAAGTGTTTTTCCAAAGTTATCAACACTTTTATGTTTGGCGTTCCGAAACCCACCTTATCTCAGGCTGAAAAGCGTTTTTACGCATTGTGCCATAACTTTTCAGGGAAGCTTCAGAACATGAAATTTTAACCTCCCACTATAGCAAATAGGGTCTTTCTAGTTGTTGCACATCAAATCTAAACTGTCTGAAGTGTTTTTCCAAAGTTATTAACACTTCTATGTTTGACGTTCCGAAACCCACCTTATCTCAGGCTGAAAAGCGTTTTTGTGCATTGTGCCATAACTTTTCAGGGAAGCTTCAGAACATGAAATTTTAACCTCCCACTATAGCAGAAAGGGTCTTTCTAGTAGTTGCACATCAAATCTAAACTGTCTGAAGTGTTTTTCCAAAGTTATCAGCACTTTAATGTTTGGCGTTCCGAAACCCACCTTATCTCAGGCTGAAAAGCGTTTTTACGCATTGTGCCATAACTTTTCAGGGAAGCTTCAGAACATGAAATTTTAACCTCCCACTATAGCAGAAAGGGTCTTTCTAGTAGGTGCACATCAAATCTAAGCTGTCTGAAGTGTTTTTCGAAAGTTATCAACACTTTTATGTTTGGCGTTCCGAAACCCACCTTATCTCAGGCTGAAAAGCGTTTTTGTGCATTGTGCCATAACTTTTCAGGGAAGCTTCAGAACATGAAATTTTAACCTCCCACTATAGCAGAAAGGGTCTTTCTAGTAGTTGCACATCAAATCTAAACTGTCTGAAGTGTTTTTCCAAAGTTATCAACACTTTTATGTTTGGCGTTCCGAAACCCACCTTATCTCAGGCTGAAAAGCGTTTTTACGCATTGTGCCATAACTTTTCAGGGAAGCTTCAGAACATGAAATTTTAACCTCCCACTATAGCAAATAGGGTCTTTCTAGTAGTTGCACATCAAATCTAAACTGTCTGAAGTGTTTTTCCAAAGTTATTAACACTTCTATGTTTGACGTTCCGAAACCCACCTTATCTCAGGCTGAAAAGCGTTTTTGTGCATTGTGCCATAACTTTTCAGGGAAGCTTCAGAACATGAAATTTTAACCTCCCACTATAGCAGAAAGGGTCTTTCTAGTAGTTGCACATCAAATCTAAACTGTCTGAAGTGTTTTTCCAAAGTTATCAACACTTTTATGTTTGGCGTTCCGAAACCCACCTTATCTCAGGCTGAAAAGCGTTTTTACGCATTGTGCCATAACTTTTCAGGGAAGCTTCAGAACATGAAATTTTAACCTCCCACTATAGCAAATAGGGTCTTTCTAGTAGTTGCACATCAAATCTAAACTGTCTGAAGTGTTTTTCCAAAGTTATTAACACTTCTATGTTTGACGTTCCGAAACTCACCTAATCTCAGGCTGAAAAGCGTTTTTGTGCATTGTGCCATAACTTTTCAGGGAAGCTTCAGAACATGAAATTTTAACCTCCCACTATAGCAGAAAGGGTCTTTCTAGTAGTTGCACATCAAATCTAAACTGTCTGAAGTGTTTTTCCAAAGTTATCAGCACTTTAATGTTTGGCGTTCCGAAACCCACCTTATCTCATGCTGAAAAGCGTTTTTACGCATTGTGCCATAACTTTTCAGGGATGCTTCAGAATATGAAATTTTAACCTCCCACTATAGCAGAAAGGGTCTTTCTAGTAGGTGCACATCAAATCTAAGCTGTCTGAAGTGTTTTTCGAAAGTTATCAACACTTTTATGTTTGGCGTTCCGAAACCCACCTTATCTCAGGCTGAAAAGCGTTTTTGTGCATTGTGCCATAACTTTTCAGGGAAGCTTCAGAACATGATATTTTAACCTCCCACTATAGCAGAAAGGGTCTTTCTAGTAGTTGCACATCAAATCTAAACTGTCTGAAGTGTTTTTCCAAAGTTATCAACACTTTTATGTTTGGCGTTCCGAAACCCACCTTATCTCAGGCTGAAAAGCGTTTTTATGCATTGTGCCATAACTTTTCAGGGAAGCTTCAGAACATGAAATTTTAACCTCCCACTATAGCAGAAAGGGTCTTTCTAGTAGTTGCACATCAAATCTAAACTGTCTGAAGTGTTTTTCCAAAGTTATCAACACTTTTATGTTTGGCGTTCCGAAACCCACCTTATCTCAGGCTGAAAAGCGTTTTTACGCATTGTGCCATAACTTTTCAGGGAAGCTTCAGAACATGAAATTTTAACCTCCCACTATAGCAGAAAGGGTCTTTCTAGTAGGTGCACATCAAATCTAAGCTGTCTGAAGTGTTTTTCGAAAGTTATCAACACTTTTATGTTTGGCGTTCCGAAACCCACCTTATCTCAGGCTGAAAAGCGTTTTTGTGCATTGTGCCATAACTTTTCAGGGAAGCTTCAGAACATGAAATTTTAACCTCCCACTATAGCAGAAAGGGTCTTTCTAGTAGTTGCACATCAAATCTAAACTATCTGAAGTGTTTTTCCAAAGTTATTAACACTTTTATGTTTGACGTTCCGAAACTCACCTTATCTCAGGCTGAAAAGCGTTTTTGTGCATTGTGCCATAACTTTTCAGGGAAGCTTCAGAACATGAAATTTTAACCTCCCACTATAGCAGAAAGGGTCTTTCTAGCAGTTGCACATCAAATCTAAACTGTCTGAAGTGTTTTTCCAAAGTTATTAACACTTTTATGTTTGGCGTTCCGAAACCCACCTTATCTCAGGCTGAAAAGCGTTTTTGTGCATTGTGCCATAACTTTTCAGGGAAGCTTCAGAACATGAAATTTTAACCTCCCACTATAGCAGAAAGGGTCTTTCTAGTAGTTGCACATCAAATCTAAGCTGTCTGAAGTGTTTTTCAAAAGTTATCAAGACTTTTATGTTTGGCGTTCCGAAACCCACCTTATCTCAGGCTGAAAAGCGTTTTTGTGCATTGTGCCATAACTTTTCAGGGAAGCTTCAGAACATGAAATTTTAACCTCCCACTATAGCAGAAAGGGTCTTTCTAGTAGTTGCACATCAAATCTAAACTGTCTGAAGTGTTTTTCCAAAGTTATCAACACTTTTATGTTTGGCGTTCCGAAACCCACCTTATCTCAGGCTGAAAAGCGTTTTTACGCATTGTGCCATAACTTTTCAGGGAAGCTTCAGAACATGAAATTTTAACCTCCCACTATAGCAGAAAGGGTCTTTCTAGTAGGTGCACATCAAATCTAAGCTGTCTGAAGTGTTTTTCGAAAGTTATCAACACTTTTATGTTTGGCGTTCCGAAACCCACCTTATCTCAGGCTGAAAAGCGTTTTTGTGCATTGTGCCATAACTTTTCAGGGAAGCTTCAGAACATGAAATTTTAACCTCCCACTATAGCAGAAAGGGTCTTTCTAGTAGTTGCACATCAAATCTAAACTATCTGAAGTGTTTTTCCAAAGTTATTAACACTTTTATGTTTGACGTTCCGAAACTCACCTTATCTCAGGCTGAAAAGCGTTTTTGTGCATTGTGCCATAACTTTTCAGGGAAGCTTCAGAACATGAAATTTTAACCTCCCACTATAGCAGAAAGGGTCTTTCTAGCAGTTGCACATCAAATCTAAACTGTCTGAAGTGTTTTTCCAAAGTTATTAACACTTTTATGTTTGGCGTTCCGAAACCCACCTTATCTCAGGCTGAAAAGCGTTTTTGTGCATTGTGCCATAACTTTTCAGGGAAGCTTCAGAACATGAAATTTTAACCTCCCACTATAGCAGAAAGGGTCTTTCTAGTAGTTGCACATCAAATCTAAGCTGTCTGAAGTGTTTTTCAAAAGTTATCAAGACTTTTATGTTTGGCGTTCCGAAACCCACCTTATCTCAGGCTGAAAAGCGTTTTTGTGCATTGTGCCATAACTTTTCAGGGAAGCTTCAGAACATGAAATTTTAACCTCCCACTATAGCAGAAAGGGTCTTTCTAGTAGTTGCACATCAAATCTAAACTGTCTGAAGTGTTTTTCCAAAGTTATTAACACTTTTATGTTTGGCGTTCCGAAACCCACCTTATCTCAGGCAGAAAAGCGTTTTTGTGCATTGTGCAATAACTTTTCAGGGAAGCTTCAGAACATGAAATTTTAACCTCCCACTATAGCAGAAAGGGTCTTTCTAGTAGTTGCACATCAAATCTAAACTGTCTGAAGTGTTTTTCCAAAGTTATCAACACTTTTATGTTTGGCGTTCCGAAACCCACCTTATCTCAGGCTGAAAAGCGTTTTTACGCATTGTGCCATAACTTTTCAGGGAAGCTTCAGAACATGAAATTTTAACCTCCCACTATAGCAGAAAGGGTCTTTCTAGTAGGTGCACATCAAATCTAAGCTGTCTGAAGTGTTTTTCGAAAGTTATCAACACTTTTATGTTTGGCGTTCCGAAACCCACCTTATCTCAGGCTGAAAAGCGTTTTTGTGCATTGTGCCATAACTTTTCAGGGAAGCTTCAGAACATGAAATTTTAACCTCCCACTATAGCAGAAAGGGTCTTTCTAGTAGTTGCACATCAAATCTAAACTATCTGAAGTGTTTTTCCAAAGTTATTAACACTTTTATGTTTGACGTTCCGAAACTCACCTTATCTCAGGCTGAAAAGCGTTTTTGTGCATTGTGCCATAACTTTTCAGGGAAGCTTCAGAACATGAAATTTTAACCTCCCACTATAGCAGAAAGGGTCTTTCTAGTAGTTGCACATCAAATCTAAACTGTCTGAAGTGTTTTTCCAAAGTTATCAGCACTTTAATGTTTGGCGTTCCGAAACCCACCTTATCTCAGGCTGAAAACCGTTTTTTACGCATTGTGCCATAACTTTTCAGGGAAGCTTCAGAACATGAAATTTTAACCTCCCACTATAGCAGAAAGGGTCTTTCTAGTAGGTGCACATCAAATCTAAACTGAAGTGTTTTTCCAAAGTTATTAACACTTTTATGTTTGGCGTTCCGAAACCCACCTTATCTCAGGCTGAAAAGCGTTTTTGTGCATTGTGCCATAACTTTTCAGGGAAGCTTCAGAACATGAAATTTTAACCTCCCACTATAGCAGAAAGGGTCTTTCTAGTAGTTGCACATCAAATCAAAACTGTCTGAAGTGTTTTTCCAAAGTTATCAACACTTTTATGTTTGGCGTTCCGAAACCCACCTTATCTCAGGCTGAAAAGCGTTTTTGTGCATTGTGCCATAACTTTTCAGGGAAGCTTCAGAACATGAAATTTTAACCTCCCACTATAGCAGAAAGGGTCTTTCTAGCAGTTGCACATCAAATCTAAACTGTCTGAAGTGTTTTTCCAAAGATATTAACACTTTTATGTTTGGCGTTCCGAAACCCACCTTATCTCAGGCTGAAAAGCGTTTTTGTGCATTGTGCCATAACTTTTCAGGGAAGCTTCAGAACATGAAATTTTAACCTCCCACTATAGCAGAAAGGGTCTTTCTAGTAGTTGCACATCAAATCTAAGCTGTCTGAAGTGTTTTTCAAAAGTTATCAACACTTTTATGTTTGGCGTTCCGAAACCCACCTTATCTCAGGCTGAAAAGCGTTTTTGTGCATTGTGCCATAACTTTTCAGGGAAGCTTCAGAACATGAAATTTTAACCTCCCACTATAGCAGAAAGGGTCTTTCTAGTAGTTGCACATCAAATATAAACTGTCTGAAGTGTTTTTCCAAAGTTATTAACACTTTTATGTTTGGCGTTCCGAAACCCACCTTATCTCAGGCAGAAAAGCGTTTTTGTGCATTGTGCCATAACTTTTCAGGGAAGCTTCAGAACATGAAATTTTAACCTCCCACTATAGCAGAAAGGGTCTTTCTAGTAGTTGCACATCAAATCTAAACTGTCTGAAGTGTTTTTCCAAAGTTATTAACACTTTTATGTTTGGCGTTCCGAAACCCACCTTATCTCAGGCTGAAAAGCGTTTTTGTGCATTGTGCCATAACTTTTCAGGGAAGCTTCAGAACATGAAATTTTAACCTCCCACTATAGCAGAAATGGTCTTTCTAGTAGTTGCACATCAAATCTAAACTGTCTGAAGTGTTTTTCCAAAGTTATTAACACTTTTATGTTTGGCGTTCCGAAACCCACCTTATCTCAGGCAGAAAAGCGTTTTTGTGCATTGTGCAATAACTTTTCAGGGAAGCTTCAGAACATGAAATTTTAACCTCCCACTATAGCAGAAAGGGTCTTTCTAGTAGTTGCACATCAAATCTAAACTGTCTGAAGTGTTTTTCCAAAGTTATCAACACTTTTATGTTTGGCGTTCCGAAACCCACCTTATCTCAGGCTGAAAAGCGTTTTTACGCATTGTGCCATAACTTTTCAGGGAAGCTTCAGAACATGAAATTTTAACCTCCCACTATAGCAGAAAGGGTCTTTCTAGTAGGTGCACATCAAATCTAAGCTGTCTGAAGTGTTTTTCGAAAGTTATCAACACTTTTATGTTTGGCGTTCCGAAACCCACCTTATCTCAGGCTGAAAAGCGTTTTTGTGCATTGTGCCATAACTTTTCAGGGAAGCTTCAGAACATGAAATTTTAACCTCCCACTATAGCAGAAAGGGTCTTTCTAGTAGTTGCACATCAAATCTAAACTATCTGAAGTGTTTTTCCAAAGTTATTAACACTTTTATGTTTGACGTTCCGAAACCCACCTTATCTCAGGCTGAAAAGCGTTTTTGTGCATTGTGCCATAACTTTTCAGGGAAGCTTCAGAACATGAAATTTCAACCTCCCACTATAGCAGAAAGGGTCTTTCTAGTAGTTGCACATCAAATCTAAACTGTCTGAAGTGTTTTTCCAAAGTTATCAGCACTTAAATGTTTGGCGTTCCGAAACCCACCTTATCTCAGGCTGAAAAGCGTTTTTACGCATTGTGCCATAACTTTTCAGGGAAGCTTCAGAACATGAAATTTTAACCTCCCACTATAGCAGAAAGGGTCTTTCTAGTAGGTGCACATCAAATCTAAGCTGTCTGAAGTGTTTTTCGAAAGTTATCAACACTTTTATGTTTGGCGTTCCGAAACCCACCTTATCTCAGGCTGAAAAGCGTTTTTGTGCATTGTGCCATAACTTTTCAGGGAAGCTTCAGAACATGATATTTTAACCTCCCACTATAGCAGAAAGGGTCTTTCTAGTAGTTGCACATCAAATCTAAACTGAAGTGTTTTTCCTAAGTTATTAACACTTTTATGTTTGGCGTTCCGAAACCCACCTTATCTCAGGCTGAAAAGCGTTTTTGTGCATTGTGCCATAACTTTTCAGGGAAGCTTCAGAACATGAAATTTTAACCTCCCACTATAGCAGAAAGGGTCTTTCTAGTAGTTGCACATCAAATCTAAACTGTCTGAAGTGTTTTTCCAAAGTTATCAACACTTTAATGTTTGGCGTTCCGAAACCCACCTTATCTCAGGCTGAAAAGCGTTTTGTGCATTGTGCCATAACTTTTCAGGGAAGCTTCAGAACATGAAATTTTAACCTCCCACTATAGCAGAAAGGGTCTTTCTAGTAGTTGCACATCAAATCTAAGCTGTCTGAAGTGTTTTTCAAAAGTTATCAACACTTTTATGTTTGGCGTTCCGAAACCCACCTTATCTCAGGCTGAAAAGCGTTTTTGTGCATTGTGCCATAACTTTTCAGGGAAGCTTCAGAACATGATATTTTAACCTCCCACTATAGCAGAAAGGGTCTTTCTAGTAGTTGCACATCAAATCTAAACTGAAGTGTTTTTCCAAAGTTATTAACACTTTTATGTTTGGCGTTCCGAAACCCACCTTATCTCAGGCTGAAAAGCGTTTTTGTGCATTGTGCCATAACTTTTCAGGGAAGCTTCAGAACATGAAATTTTAACCTCCCACTATAGCAGAAAGGGTCTTTCTAGTAGTTGCACATCAAATCTAAACTGTCTGAAGTGTTTTTCCAAAGTTATCAACACTTTTATGTTTGGCGTTCCGAAACCCACCTTATCTCAGGCTGAAAAGCGTTTTTGTGCATTGTGCCATAACTTTTCAGGGAAGCTTCAGAACATGAAATTTTAACCTCCCACTATAGCAGAAAGGGTCTTTCTAGCAGTTGCACATCAAATCTAAACTGTCTGAAGTGTTTTTCCAAAGTTATTAACACTTTTATGTTTGGCGTTCCGAAACCCACCTTATCTCAGGCTGAAAAGCGATTTTGTGCATTGTGCCATAACTTTTCAGGGAAGCTTCAGAACATGAAATTTTAACCTCCCACTATAGCAGAAAGGGTCTTTCTAGTAGTTGCACATCAAATCTAAGCTGTCTGAAGTGTTTTTCAAAAGTTATCAACACTTTTATGTTTGGCGTTCCGAAAACCACCTTATCTCAGGCTGAAAAGCGTTTTTGTGCATTGTGCCATAACTTTTCAGGGAAGCTTCAGAACATGAAATTTTAACCTCCCACTATAGCAGAAAGGGTCTTTCTAGCAGTTGCACATCAAATCTAAACTGTCTGAAGTGTTTTTCCAAAGTTATTAACACTTTTATGTTTGGCGTTCCGAAACCCACCTTATCTCAGGCTGAAAAGCGTTTTTGTGCATTGTGCCATAACTTTTCAGGGAAGCTTCAGAACATGAAATTTTAACCTCCCACTATAGCAGAAAGGGTCTTTCTCGTAGGTGCACATCAAATCTAAGCTGTCTGAAGTGTTTTTCGAAAGTTATCAACACTTTTATGTTTGGCGTTCCGAAACCCACCTTATCTCAGGCTGAAAAGCGTTTTTGTGCATTGTGCCATAACTTTTCAGGGAAGCTTCAGAACATGATATCTTAACCTCCCACTATAGCAGAAAGGGTCTTTCTAGTAGTTGCACATCAAATCTAAACTGAAGTGTTTTTCCAAAGTTATTAACACTTTTATGTTTGGCGTTCCGAAACCCACCTTATCTCAGGCTGAAAAGCGTTTTTGTGCATTGTGCCATAACTTTTCAGGGAAGCTTCAGAACATGAAATTTTAACCTCCCACTATAGCAGAAAGGGTCTTTCTAGTAGTTGCACATCAAATCTAAACTGAAGTGTTTTTCCAAAGTTATTAACACTTTTATGTTTGGCGTTCCGAAACCCACCTTATCTCAGGCTGAAAAGCGTTTTTGTGCATTGTGCCATAACTTTCAGGGAAGCTTCAGAACATGAAATTTTAACCTCCCACTATAGCAGAAAGGGTCTTTCTAGTAGTTGCACATCAAATCTAAACTGTCTGAAGTGTTTTTCCAAAGTTATCAACACTTTTATGTTTGGCGTTCCGAAACCCACCTTATCTCAGGCTGAAAAGCGTTTTTTTGCATTGTGCCATAACTTTTCAGGGAAGCTTCAGAACATGATATTTTAACCTCCCACTATAGCAGAAAGGGTCTTTCTAGTAGTTGCACATCAAATCTAAACTGAAGTGTTTTTCCAAAGTTATTAACACTTTTATGTTTGGTGTTCCGAAACCCACCTTATCTCAGGCTGAAAAGCGTTTTTGTGCATTGTGCCATAACTTTTCAGGGAAGCTTCAGCACATGAAATTTTAACCTCCCACTATAGCAGAAAGGGTCTTTCTAGTAGTTGCACATCAAATATAAACTGTCTGAAGTGTTTTTCCAAAGTTATTAACACTTTTATGTTTGGCGTTCCGAAACCCACCTTATCTCAGGCAGAAAAGCGTTTTTGTGCATTGTGCCATAACTTTTCAGGGAAGCTTCAGAACATGAAATTTTAACCTCACACTATAGCAGAAAGGGTCTTTCTAGTAGTTGCACATCAAATCTAAACTGTCTGAAGTGTTTTTCCAAAGTTATCAACACTTTTATGTTTGGCGTTCCGAAACCCACCTTATCTCAGGCTGAAAAGCGTTTTTACGCATTGTGCCATAACTTTTCAGGAAAGCTTCAGAACATGAAATTTTAACCTCCCACTATAGCAGAAAGGGTCTTTCTAGTAGGTGCACACCAAATCTAAGCTGTCTGAAGTGTTTTTCGAAAGTTATCAACACTTTTATGTTTGGCGTTCCGAAACCCACCTTATCTCAGGCTGAAAAGCGTTTTTGTGCATTGTGCCATAACTTTTCAGGGAAGCTTCAGAACATGAAATTTTAACCTCCCACTATAGCAGAAAGGGTCTTTCTAGTAGGTGCACATCAAATCTAAGCTGTCTGAAGTTTTTTTCGAAAGTTATTAACACTTTTATGTTTGGCGTTCCGAAACCCACCTTATCTCAGGCTGAAAAGCGTTTTTGTGCATTGTGCCATAACTTTTCAGGGAAGCTTCAGAACATGAAATTTTAACCTCCCACTATAGCAGAAAGGGTCTTTCTTGTAGTTGCACATCAAATCTAAACTATCTGAAGTGTTTTTCCAAAGTTATTAACACTTTTATGTTTGGCGTTCCGAAACCCACCTTATCTCAGGCTAAAAAAGCGTTTTTGTGCATTGTGCCATAACTTTTCAGGGAAGCTTCAGAACATGAAATTTTAACCTCCCACTATAGCAGAAAGGGTCTTTCTAGTAGTTGCACATCAAATCTAAACTGTCTGAAGTGTTTTTCCAAAGTTATTAACACTTTTATGTTTGGCGTTCCGAAACCCACCTTATCTCAGGCTGAATAGCGTTTTTGTGCATTGTGCCATAACTTTTCAGGGAAGCTTCAGAACATGATATTTTAACCTCCCACTATAGCAGAAAGGGTCTTTCTAGTAGTTGCACATCAAATCTAAACTGAAGTGTTTTTCCAAAGTTATTAACACTTTTATGTTTGGCGTTCCGAAACCCACCTTATCTCAGGCTGAAATGCGTTTTTGTGCATTGTGCCATAACTTTTCAGGGAAGCTTCAGAACATGAAATTTTAACCTCCCACTATAGCAGAAAGGGTCTTTCTAGTAGTTGCACATCAAATCTAAACTGTCTGAAGTGTTTTTCCAAAGTTCTCAACACTTTTATGTTTGGCGTTCCGAAACCCACCTTATCTCAGGCTGAAAAGCGTTTTTGTGCATTGTGCCATAACTTTTCAGGGAAGCTTCAGAACATGAAATTTTAACCTCCCACTATAGCAGAAAGGGTCTTTCTAGTAGTTGCACATCAAATCTAAACTGTCTGAAGTGTTTTTCCAAAGTTATCAACACTTTTATGTTTGGCGTTCCGAAACCCACCTTATCTCTGGCTGAAAAGCGTTTTTACGCATTGTGCCATAACTTTTCAGGGAAGCTTCAGAACATGAAATTTTTACCTCCCACTATAGCAGAAAGGGTCTTTCTAGTAGGTGCACATCAAATCTAAACTGTCTGAAGTGTTTTTCCAAAGTTCTCAACACTTTTATGTTTGGCGTTCCGAAACCCACCTTATCTCAGGCTGAAAAGCGTTTTTGTGCATTGTGCCATAACTTTTCAGGGAAGCTTCAGAACATGAAATTTTAACCTCCCACTATAGCAGAAAGGGTCTTTCTAGTAGGTGCAGATCAAATCTCAGCTGTCTGAAGTGTTTTTCGAAAGTTATCAACACTTTTATGTTTGGCGTTCCGAAACCCACCTTATCTCAGGCTGAAAAGCGTTTTTGTGCATTGTGCCATAACTTTTCAGGGAAGCTTCAGAACATGAAATTTTAACCTCCCACTATAGCAGAAAGGGTCTTTCTAGTAGTTGCACATCAAATCTAAACTGTCTGAAGTGTTTTTCCAAAGTTATTAACACTTTTATGTTTGGCGTTCCGAAACCCACCTTATCTCAGGCTGAAAAGCGTTTTTGTGCATTGTGCCATAACTTTTCAGGGAAGCTTCAGAACATGAAATTTTAACCTCCCACTATAGCAGAAAGGGTCTTTCTAGTAGTTGCACATCAAATCTAAACTGTCTGAAGTGTTTTTCGAAAGTTATCAACACTTTTATGTTTGGCGTTCCGAAACCCACCTTATCTCAGGCTGAAAAGCGTTTTTGTGCATTGTGCCACAACTTTTCAGGGAAGCTTCAGAACATGAAATTTTAACCTCCCACTATAGCAGAAATGGTCTTTCTAGTAGTTGCACATCAAATCTAAACTGTCTGAAGTGTTTTTCCAAAGTTATTAACACTTTTATGTTTGGCGTTCCGAAACCCACCTTATCTCAGGCTGAAAAGCGTTTTTGTGCATTGTGCCATAACTTTTCAGGGAAGCTTCAGAACATGAAATTTTAACCTCCCACAAAAGCAGAAAGGGTCATTCTAGTAGTTGCACATCAAATCTAAACTGTCTGAAGTGTTTTTCCAAAGTTATCAACACTTTTATGTTTGGCGTTCCGAAACCCACCTTATCTCAGGCAGAAAAGCGTTTTTACGCATTGTGCCATAACTTTTCAGGGAAGCTTCAGAACATGAAATTTTAACCTCCCACTATAGCAGAAAGGGTCTTTCTAGTAGGTGCACATCAAATCTAAGCTGTCTGAAGTGTTTTTCGAAAGTTATCAACACTTTTATGCTTGGCGTTCCGAAACCCACCCTTATCTCAGGCTGAAAAGCGTTTTTGTGCATTGTGCCATAACTTTTCAGGGAAGCTTCAGAACATGAAATTTTAACCTCCCACTATAGCAGAAAGGGTCTTTCTAGTAGGTGCACATCAAATCTAAGCTGTCTGAAGTGTTTTTCCAAAGTTATCAACACTTTTATGTTTGGCGTTCCGAAACCCACCTTATCTCAGGCTGAAAAGCGTTTTTGTGCATTGTGCCATAACTTTTCAGGGAAGCTTCAGAACATGAAATTTTAACCTCCCACTATAGCAGAAAGGGTCTTTCTAGTAGTTGCACATCAAATCTAAGCTGTCTGAAGTGTTTTTCCAAAGTTATCAACACTTTTATGTTTGGCGTTCCGAAACCCACCTTATCTCAGGCTGAAAAGCGTTTTTGTGCATTGTGCCATAACTTTTCAGGGAAGCTTCAGAACATGAAATTTTAACTTCCCACTATAGCAGAAAGGGTCTTTCTAGTAGTTGCACATCAAATCTAAACTATCTGAAGTGTTTTTCCAAAGTTATTAACACTTTTATGTTTGGCGTTCCGAAACCCACCTTATCTCAGGCTGAAAAGCGTTTTTGTGCATTGTGCCATAACTTTTCAGGGAAGCTTCAGAACATGAAATTTTAACCTCCCACTATAGCAGA
The DNA here is from genome assembly GCF_027744825.2 of Synchiropus splendidus. NCBI lineage: Eukaryota > Metazoa > Chordata > Actinopteri > Syngnathiformes > Callionymidae > Synchiropus > Synchiropus splendidus. Next base: position 665,271 of record NW_026527055.1, read on the forward strand.
AAGGGTCTTTCTAGTAGTTGCACATCAAATCTAAACTGTCTGAAGTGTTTTTCCAAAGTTATCAACACTTTTATGTTTGGCGTTCCGAAACCCACCTTATCTCAGGCTGAAAAGCGTTTTTACGCATTGTGCCATAACTTTTCAGGGAAGCTTCAGAACATGAAATTTTAACCTCCCACTATAGCAGAAAGGGTCTTTCTCGTAGGTGCACATCAAATCTAAGCTGTCTGAAGTGTTTTTCGAAAGTTCTCAACACTTTTATGTTTGGCGTTCCGAAACCCACCTTATCTCAGGCTGAAAAGCGTTTTTGTGCATTGTGCCATAACTTTTCAGGGAAGCTTCAGAACATGAAATTTTAACCTACCACTATAGCAGAAAGGGTCTTTCTAGTAGTTGCGCATCAAATCTAAACTGTCTGAAGTGTTTTTCAAAAGTTATCAACACTTTTATGTTTGGCGTTCCGAAACCCACCTCATCTCAGGCTGAAAAGCGTTTTTGTGCATTGTGCCATAACTTTTCAGGGAAGCTTCAGAACATGAAATTTTAACCTCCCACTATAGCAGAAAGGGTCTTTCTAGTAGTTGCACATCAAATCTAAACTGTCTGAAGTGTTTTTCCAAAGTTATCAACACTTTTATGTTTGGCGTTCCGAAACCCACCTTATCTCAGGCTGAAAAGCGTTTTTACGCATTGTGCCATAACTTTTCAGGGAAGCTTCAGAACATGAAATTTTTACCTCCCACTATAGCAGAAAGGGTCTTTCTAGTAGGTGCACATCAAATCTAAACTGTCTGAAGTGTTTTTCCAAAGTTCTCAACACTTTTATGTTTGGTGTTCCGAAACCCACCTTATCTCAGGCTGAAAAGCGTTTTTACGCATTGTGCCATAACTTTTCAGGGAAGCTTCAGAACATGAAATTTTAACCTCCCACTATAGCAGAAAGGGTCTTTCTAGTAGGTGCACATCAAATCTCAGCTGTCTGAAGTGTTTTTCGAAAGTTATCAACACTTTTATGTTTGGCGTTCCGAAACCCACCTTATCTCAGGCTGAAAAGCGTTTTTGTGCATTGTGCCATAACTTTTCAGGGAAGCTTCAGAACATGAAATTTTAACCTCCCACTATAGCAGAAAGGGTCTTTCTAGTAGTTGCACATCAAATCTAAACTGTCTGAAGTGTTTTTCCAAAGTTATCAACACTTTTATGTTTGGCGTTCCGAAACCCACCTGATCTCAGGCTGAAAAGCGTTTTTGTGCATTGTGCCATAACTTTTCAGGGAAGCTTCAGAACATGAAATTTTAACCTCCCACTATAGCAGAAAGGGTCTTTCTAGTAGTTGCACATCAAGTCTAAGCTGTCTGAAGTGTTTTTCAAAAGTTATCAACACTTTTATGTTTGGCGTTCCGAAACCCACCTTATCTCAGGCTGAAAAGCGTTTTTGTCCATTGTGCCATAACTTTTCAGGGAAGCTTCAGAACATGAAATTTTAACCTCCCACTATAGCAGAAAGGGTCTTTCTAGTAGTTGCACATCAAGTCTAAACTGTCTGAAGTGTTTTTCCAAAGTTATCAACACTTTTATGTTTGGCGTTCCGAAACCCACCTTATCTCAGGCTGAAAAGCGTTTTTACGCATTGTGCCATAACTTTTCAGGGAAGCTTCAGAACATGAAATTTTTACCTCCCACTATAGCAGAAAGGGTCTTTCTAGTAGGTGCACATCAAATCTAAACTGTCTGAAGTGTTTTTCCAAAGTTCTCAACACTTTTATGTTTGGTGTTCCGAAACCCACCTTATCTCAGGCTGAAAAGCGTTTTTACGCATTGTGCCATAACTTTTCAGGGAAGCTTCAGAACATGAAATTTTAACCTCCCACTATAGCAGAAAGGGTCTTTCTAGTAGGTGCACATCAAATCTCAGCTGTCTGAAGTGTTTTTCGAAAGTTATCAACACTTTTATGTTTGGCGTTCCGAAACCCACCTTATCTCAGGCTGAAAAGCGTTTTTGTGCATTGTGCCATAACTTTTCAGGGAAGCTTCAGAACATGAAATTTTAACCTCCCACTATAGCAGAAAGGGTCTTTCTAGTAGTTGCACATCAAATCTAAACTGTCTGAAGTGTTTTTCCAAAGTTATCAACACTTTTATGTTTGGCGTTCCGAAACCCACCTGATCTCAGGCTGAAAAGCGTTTTTGTGCATTGTGCCATAACTTTTCAGGGAAGCTTCAGAACATGAAATTTTAACCTCCCACTATAGCAGAAAGGGTCTTTCTAGTAGTTGCACATCAAGTCTAAGCTGTCTGAAGTGTTTTTCAAAAGTTATCAACACTTTTATGTTTGGCGTTCCGAAACCCACCTTATCTCAGGCTGAAAAGCGTTTTTGTCCATTGTGCCATAACTTTTCAGGGAAGCTTCAGAACATGAAATTTTAACCTCCCACTATAGCAGAAAGGGTCTTTCTAGTAGTTGCACATCAAATCTAAACTGTCTGAAGTGTTTTTCCAAAGTTATTAACACTTTTATGTTTGGCGTTCCGAAACCCACCTTATTTCAGGCTGAAAAGCGTTTTTGTGCATTGTGCCATAACTTTTCAGGGAAGCTTCAGAACATGAAATTTTAACCTCCCACTATAGCAGAAAGGGTCATTCTAGTAGTTGCACATCAAATCTAAACTGTCTGAAGTGTTTTTCCAAAGTTATCAACACTTTTATGTTTGGCGTTCCGAAACCCACCTTATCTCAGGCTGAAAAGCGTTTTTACGCATTGTGCCATAACTTTTCAGGGAAGCTTCAGAACATGAAATTTTAACCTCCCACTATAGCAGAAAGGGTCTTTCTAGTAGGTGCACATCAAATCTAAGCTGTCTGAAGTGTTTTTCGAAAGTTATCAACACTTTTATGTTTGGCGTTCCGAAACCCACCCTTATCACAGGCTGAAAAGCGTTTTTGTGCATTGTGCCATAACTTTTCAGGGAAGCTTCAGAACATGAAATTTTAACCTCCCACTATAGCAGAAAGGGTCTTTCTAGTAGGTGCACATCAAATCTAAGCTGTCTGAAGTGTTTTTCGAAAGTTATCAACACTTTTATGTTTGGCGTTCCGAAACCCACCTTATCTCAGGCTGAAAAGCGTTTTTGTGCATTGTGCCATAACTTTTCAGGGAAGCTTCAGAACATGAAATTTTAACCTCCCACTATAGCAGAAAGGGTCTTTCTCGTAGTTGCACATCAAATCTAAGCTGTCTGAAGTGTTTTTCAAAAGTTATCAACACTTTTATGTTTGGCGTTCCGAAACCCACCCTTATCTCAGGCTGAAAAGCGTTTTTGTGCATTGTGCCATAACTTTTCAGGGAAGCTTCAGAACATGAAATTTTAACCTCCCACTATAGCAGAAAGGGTCTTTCTAGTAGGTGCACATCAAATCTAAGCTGTCTGAAGTGTTTTTCGAAAGTTATCAACACTTTTATGTCTGGCGTTCCGAAACCCACCTTATCTCAGGCTGAAAAGCGTTTTTACGCATTGTGCCATAACTTTTCAGGGAAGCTTCAGAACATGAAATTTTAACCTCCCACTATAGCAGAAAGGGTCTTTCTCGTAGGTGCACATCAAATCTAAGCTGTCTGAAGTGTTTTTCGAAAGTTCTCAACACTTTTATGTTTGGCGTTCCGAAACCCACCTTATCTCAGGCTGAAAAGCGTTTTTGTGCATTGTGCCATAACTTTTCAGGGAAGCTTCAGAACATGAAATTTTAACCTCCCACTATAGCAGAAAGGGTCTTTCTAGTAGGTGCACATCAAATCTAAGCTGTCTGAAGTGTTTTTCGAAAGTTATCAACACTTTTATGTTTGGCGTTCCGAAACCCACCTTATCTCAGGCTGAAAAGCGTTTTTGTGCATTGTGCCATAACTTTTCAGGGAAGCTTCAGAATATGAAATTTTAACCTCCCACTATAGCAGAAAGGGTCTTTCTAGTAGTTGCACATCAAATCTAAACTGTCTGAAGTGTTTTTCCAAAGTTATTAACACTTTTATGTTTGGCGTTACGAAACCCACCTTATCTCAGGCTGAAAAGCGTTTTTGTGCCTTGTGCCATAACTTTTCAGGGAAGCATCAGAGCATGAAATTTTAACCTCCCACTATAGCAGAAAGGGTCTTTCTAGTAGTTGCACATCAAATCTAAACTGTCTGAAGTGTTTTTCCAAAGTTCTCAACACTTTTATGTTTGGCGTTCCGAAACCATCTTATCTCAGGCTGAAAAGCGTTTTTATGCATTGTGCCATAACTTTTCAGGGAAGCTTCAGAACATGAAATTTTAACCTCCCACTATAGCAGAAAGGGTCTTTCTAGTAGGTGCACATCAAATCTCAGCTGTCTGAAGTGTTTTTCGAAAGTTATCAACAGTTTTATGCTTGGCGTTCCGAAACCCACCTTATCTCAGGCTGAGAAGAGTTTTTGTGCATTGTGCCATAACTTTTCAGGGAAGCTTAAGAACATGAAATGTTAACCTCCCACTATAGCAGAAAGGGTCTTTCTAGTAGTTGCACATCAAATCTAAACTATCTGAAGTGTTTTTCCAAAGTTATTAACACTTTTATGTTTGGCGTTCCGAAACCCACCTTATCTCAGGCTGAAAAGCGTTTTTGTGCATTGTGCCATAACTTTTCAGGGAAGCTTCAGAACATGAAATTTTAACCTCCCTTCTATAGCAGAAAGGGTCTTTCTAGTAGGTGCACATCAAATCTAAACTGTCTGAAGTGTTTTTCCAAAGTTATCAACACTTTTATGTTTGGCGTTCCGAAACCCACCTTATCTCAGGCTGAAAAGCGTTTTTGTGCATTGTGCCATAACTTTTCAGGGAAGCTTCAGAACATGAAATTTTAACCTCCCACTATAGCAGAAAGGGTCTTTCTAGTAGTTGCACATCAAATCTAAACTGTCTGAAGTGTTTTTCCAAAGTTATCAACACTTTTATGTTTGGCGTTCCGAAACCCACCTTATCTCAGGCTGAAAAGCGTTTTTGTGCATTGTGCCATAACTTTTCAGGGAAACTTCAGAACATGAAATTTTAACCTCCCACAATAGCAGAAAGGGTCTTTCTAGTAGTTGCACATCAAATCTAAACTGTCTGAAGTGTTTTACCAAAGTTATTAACACTTTTATGTTTGGCGTTCCGAAACCCACCTTATCTCAGGCTGAAAAGAGTTTTTGTGCATTGTGCCATAACTTTTCAGGGAAGCTTCAGAACATGAAATTTTAACCTCCCACTATAGCAGAAAGGGTCTTTCTAGTAGTTGCACATCAAATCTAAACTGTCTGAAGTGTTTTTCCAAAGTTATCAACACTTTTATGTTTGGCGTTCCGAAACCCACCTTATCTCAGGCTGAAAAGCGTTTTTACGCATTGTGCCATAACTTTTCAGGGAAGCTTCAGAACATGAAATTTTAACCTCCCACTATAGCAGAAAGGGTCTTTCTAGTAGGTGCACATCAAATCTAAGCTGTCTGAAGTGTTTTTCGAAAGTTATCAACACTTTTATGTTTGGCGTTCCGAAACCCACCTTATCTCAGGCTGAAAAGCGTTTTTACGCATTGTGCCATAACTTTTCAGGGAAGCTTCAGAACATGAAATTTTAACCTCCCACTATAGCAGAAAGGGTCTTTCTAGTAGGTGCACATCAAATCTAAGCTGTCTGAAGTGTTTTTCGAAAGTTATCAACACTTTTATGCTTGGCGTTCCGAAACCCACCCTTATCTCAGGCTGAAAAGCGTTTTTGTGCATTGTGCCATAACTTTTCAGGGAAGCTTCAGAACATGAAATTTTAACCTCCCACTATAGCAGAAAGGGTCTTTCTAGTAGGTGCACATCAAATCTAAGCTGTCTGAAGTGTTTTTCCAAAGTTATCAACACTTTTATGTTTGGCGTTCCGAAACCCACCTTATCTCAGGCTGAAAAGCGTTTTTGTGCATTGTGCCATAACTTTTCAGGGAAGCTTCAGAACATGAAATTTTAACCTCCCACTATAGCAGAAAGGGTCTTTCTAGTAGTTGCACATCAAATCTAAGCTGTCTGAAGTGTTTTTCCAAAGTTATCAACACTTTTATGTTTGGCGTTCCGAAACCCACCTTATCTCAGGCTGAAAAGCGTTTTTGTGCATTGTGCCATAACTTTTCAGGGAAGCTTCAGAACATGAAATTTTAACTTCCCACTATAGCAGAAAGGGTCTTTCTAGTAGTTGCACATCAAATCTAAACTATCTGAAGTGTTTTTCCAAAGTTATTAACACTTTTATGTTTGGCGTTCCGAAACCCACCTTATCTCAGGCTGAAAAGCGTTTTTGTGCATTGTGCCATAACTTTTCAGGGAAGCTTCAGAACATGAAATTTTAACCTCCCACTATAGCAGAAAGGGTCTTTCTAGTAGTTGCACATCAAATCTAAACTGTCTGAAGTGTTTTTCCAAAGTTATCAACACTTTTATGTTTGGCGTTCCGAAACCCACCTTATCTCAGGCTGAAAAGCGTTTTTACGCATTGTGCCATAACTTTTCAGGGAAGCTTCAGAACATGAAATTTTAACCTCCCACTATAGCAGAAAGGGTCTTTCTCGTAGGTGCACATCAAATCTAAGCTGTCTGAAGTGTTTTTCGAAAGTTCTCAACACTTTTATGTTTGGCGTTCCGAAACCCACCTTATCTCAGGCTGAAAAGCGTTTTTGTGCATTGTGCCATAACTTTTCAGGGAAGCTTCAGAACATGAAATTTTAACCTACCACTATAGCAGAAAGGGTCTTTCTAGTAGTTGCGCATCAAATCTAAACTGTCTGAAGTGTTTTTCAAAAGTTATCAACACTTTTATGTTTGGCGTTCCGAAACCCACCTCATCTCAGGCTGAAAAGCGTTTTTGTGCATTGTGCCATAACTTTTCAGGGAAGCTTCAGAACATGAAATTTTAACCTCCCACTATAGCAGAAAGGGTCTTTCTAGTAGTTGCACATCAAATCTAAACTGTCTGAAGTGTTTTTCCAAAGTTATCAACACTTTTATGTTTGGCGTTCCGAAACCCACCTTATCTCAGGCTGAAAAGCGTTTTTACGCATTGTGCCATAACTTTTCAGGGAAGCTTCAGAACATGAAATTTTTACCTCCCACTATAGCAGAAAGGGTCTTTCTAGTAGGTGCACATCAAATCTAAACTGTCTGAAGTGTTTTTCCAAAGTTCTCAACACTTTTATGTTTGGTGTTCCGAAACCCACCTTATCTCAGGCTGAAAAGCGTTTTTACGCATTGTGCCATAACTTTTCAGGGAAGCTTCAGAACATGAAATTTTAACCTCCCACTATAGCAGAAAGGGTCTTTCTAGTAGGTGCACATCAAATCTCAGCTGTCTGAAGTGTTTTTCGAAAGTTATCAACACTTTTATGTTTGGCGTTCCGAAACCCACCTTATCTCAGGATGAAAAGCGTTTTTGTGCATTGTGCCATAACTTTTCAGGGAAGCTTCAGAACATGAAATTTTAACCTCCCACTATAGCAGAAAGGGTCTTTCTAGTAGTTGCACATCAAATCTAAACTGTCTGAAGTGTTTTTCCAAAGTTATCAACACTTTTATGTTTGGCGTTCCGAAACCCACCTGATCTCAGGCTGAAAAGCGTTTTTGTGCATTGTGCCATAACTTTTCAGGGAAGCTTCAGAACATGAAATTTTAACCTCCCACTATAGCAGAAAGGGTCTTTCTAGTAGTTGCACATCAAGTCTAAGCTGTCTGAAGTGTTTTTCAAAAGTTATCAACACTTTTATGTTTGGCGTTCCGAAACCCACCTTATCTCAGGCTGAAAAGCGTTTTTGTCCATTGTGCCATAACTTTTCAGGGAAGCTTCAGAACATGAAATTTTAACCTCCCACTATAGCAGAAAGGGTCTTTCTAGTAGTTGCACATCAAATCTAAACTGTCTGAAGTGTTTTTCCAAAGTTATCAACACTTTTATGTTTGGCGTTCCGAAACCCACCTTATCTCAGGCTGAAAAGCGTTTTTACGCATTGTGCCATAACTTTTCAGGGAAGCTTCAGAACATGAAATTTTTACCTCCCACTATAGCAGAAAGGGTCTTTCTAGTAGGTGCACATCAAATCTAAACTGTCTGAAGTGTTTTTCCAAAGTTCTGAACACTTTTATGTTTGGTGTTCCGAAACCCACCTTATCTCAGGCTGAAAAGCGTTTTTACGCATTGTGCCATAACTTTTCAGGGAAGCTTCAGAACATGAAATTTTAACGTCCCACTATAGCAGAAAGGGTCTTTCTAGTAGGTGCACATCAAATCTCAGCTGTCTGAAGTGTTTTTCGAAAGTTATCAACACTTTTATGTTTGGCGTTCCGAAACCCACCTTATCTCAGGCTGAAAAGCGTTTTTGTGCATTGTGCCATAACTTTTCAGGGAAGCTTCAGAACATGAAATTTTAACCTCCCACTATAGCAGAAAGGGTCTTTCTAGTAGTTGCACATCAAATCTAAACTGTCTGAAGTGTTTTTCCAAAGTTATCAACACTTTTATGTTTGGCGTTCCGAAACCCACCTGATCTCAGGCTGAAAAGCGTTTTTGTGCATTGTGCCATAACTTTTCAGGGAAGCTTCAGAACATGAAATTTTAACCTCCCACTATAGCAGAAAGGGTCTTTCTAGTAGTTGCACATCAAGTCTAAGCTGTCTGAAGTGTTTTTCAAAAGTTATCAACACTTTTATGTTTGGCGTTCCGAAACCCACCTTATCTCAGGCTGAAAAGCGTTTTTGTCCATTGTGCCATAACTTTTCAGGGAAGCTTCAGAACATGAAATTTTAACCTCCCACTATAGCAGAAAGGGTCTTTCTAGTAGTTGCACATCAAATCTAAACTGTCTGAAGTGTTTTTCCAAAGTTATTAACACTTTTATGTTTGGCGTTCCGAAACCCACCTTATCTCAGGCTGAAAAGCGTTTTTGTGCATTGTGCCATAACTTTTCAGGGAAGCTTCAGAACATGAAATTTTAACCTCCCACTATAGCAGAAAGGGTCATTCTAGTAGTTGCACATCAAATCTAAACTGTCTGAAGTGTTTTTCCAAAATTATCAACACTTTTATGTTTGGCGTTCCGAAACCCACCTTATCTCAGGCTGAAAAGCGTTTTTACGCATTGTGCCATAACTTTTCAGGGAAGCTTCAGAACATGAAATTTTAACCTCCCACTATAGCAGAAAGGGTCTTTCTAGTAGGTGCACATCAAATCTAAGCTGTCTGAAGTGTTTTTCGAAAGTTATCAACACTTTTATGTTTGGCGTTCCGAAACCCACCCTTATCACAGGCTGAAAAGCGTTTTTGTGCATTGTGCCATAACTTTTCAGGGAAGCTTCAGAACATGAAATTTTAACCTCCCACTATAGCAGAAAGGGTCTTTCTAGTAGGTGCACATCAAATCTAAGCTGTCTGAAGTGTTTTTCGAAAGTTATCAACACTTTTATGTTTGGCGTTCCGAAACCCACCTTATCTCAGGCTGAAAAGCGTTTTTGTGCATTGTGCCATAACTTTTCAGGGAAGCTTCAGAACATGAAATTTTAACCTCCCACTATAGCAGAAAGGGTCTTTCTCGTAGTTGCACATCAAATCTAAGCTGTCTGAAGTGTTTTTCAAAAGTTATCAACACTTTTATGTTTGGCGTTCCGAAACCCACCCTTATCTCAGGCTGAAAAGCGTTTTTGTGCATTGTGCCATAACTTTTCAGGGAAGCTTCAGAACATGAAATTTTAACCTCCCACTATAGCAGAAAGGGTCTTTCTAGTAGGTGCACATCAAATCTAAGCTGTCTGAAGTGTTTTTCGAAAGTTATCAACACTTTTATGTCTGGCGTTCCGAAACCCACCTTATCTCAGGCTGAAAAGCGTTTTTACGCATTGTGCCATAACTTTTCAGGGAAGCTTCAGAACATGAAATTTTAACCTCCCACTATAGCAGAAAGGGTCTTTCTCGTAGGTGCACATCAAATCTAAGCTGTCTGAAGTGTTTTTCGAAAGTTCTCAACACTTTTATGTTTGGCGTTCCGAAACCCACCTTATCTCAGGCTGAAAAGCGTTTTTGTGCATTGTGCCATAACTTTTCAGGGAAGCTTCAGAACATGAAATTTTAACCTCCCACTATAGCAGAAAGGGTCTTTCTAGTAGGTGCACATCAAATCTAAGCTGTCTGAAGTGTTTTTCGAAAGTTATCAACACTTTTATGTTTGGCGTTCCGAAACCCACCTTATCTCCGGCTGAAAAGCGTTTTTGTGCATTGTGCCATAACTTTTCAGGGAAGCTTCAGAATATGAAATTTTAACCTCCCACTATAGCAGAAAGGGTCTTTCTAGTAGTTGCACATCAAATCTAAACTGTCTGAAGTGTTTTTCCAAAGTTATTAACACTTTTATGTTTGGCGTTACGAAACCCACCTTATCTCAGGCTGAAAAGCGTTTTTGTGCCTTGTGCCATAACTTTTCAGGGAAGCATCAGAGCATGAAATTTTAACCTCCCACTATAGCAGAAAGGGTCTTTCTAGTAGTTGCACATCAAATCTAAACTGTCTGAAGTGTTTTTCCAAAGTTCTCAACACTTTTATGTTTGGCGTTCCGAAACCATCTTATCTCAGGCTGAAAAGCGTTTTTATGCATTGTGCCATAACTTTTCAGGGAAGCTTCAGAACATGAAATTTTAACCTCCCACTATAGCAGAAAGGGTCTTTCTAGTAGGTGCACATCAAATCTCAGCTGTCTGAAGTGTTTTTCGAAAGTTATCAACAGTTTTATGCTTGGCGTTCCGAAACCCACCTTATCTCAGGCTGAGAAGAGTTTTTGTGCATTGTGCCATAACTTTTCAGGGAAGCTTCAGAACATGAAATGTTAACCTCCCACTATAGCAGAAAGGGTCTTTCTAGTAGTTGCACATCAAATCTAAACTATCTGAAGTGTTTTTCCAAAGTTATTAACACTTTTATGTTTGGCGTTCCGAAACCCACCTTATCTCAGGCTGAAAAGCGTTTTTGTGCATTGTGCCATAACTTTTCAGGGAAGCTTCAGAACATGAAATTTTAACCTCCCTTCTATAGCAGAAAGGGTCTTTCTAGTAGGTGCACATCAAATCTAAACTGTCTGAAGTGTTTTTCCAAAGTTATCAACACTTTTATGTTTGGCGTTCCGAAACCCACCTTATCTCAGGCTGAAAAGCGTTTTTGTGCATTGTGCCATAACTTTTCAGGGAAGCTTCAGAACATGAAATTTTAACCTCCCACTATAGCAGAAAGGGTCTTTCTAGTAGTTGCACATCAAATCTAAACTGTCTGAAGTGTTTTTCCAAAGTTATCAACACTTTTATGTTTGGCGTTCCGAAACCCACCTTATCTCAGGCTGAAAAGCGTTTTTGTGCATTGTGCCATAACTTTTCAGGGAAACTTCAGAACATGAAATTTTAACCTCCCACAATAGCAGAAAGGGTCTTTCTAGTAGTTGCACATCAAATCTAAACTGTCTGAAGTGTTTTACCAAAGTTATTAACACTTTTATGTTTGGCGTTCCGAAACCCACCTTATCTCAGGCTGAAAAGAGTTTTTGTGCATTGTGCCATAACTTTTCAGGGAAGCTTCAGAACATGAAATTTTAACCTCCCACTATAGCAGAAAGGGTCTTTCTAGTAGTTGCACATCAAATCTAAACTGTCTGAAGTGTTTTTCCAAAGTTATCAACACTTTTATGTTTGGCGTTCCGAAACCCACCTTATCTCAGGCTGAAAAGCGTTTTTACGCATTGTGCCATAACTTTTCAGGGAAGCTTCAGAACATGAAATTTTAACCTCCCACTATAGCAGAAAGGGTCTTTCTAGTAGGTGCACATCAAATCTAAGCTGTCTGAAGTGTTTTTCGAAAGTTATCAACACTTTTATGTTTGGCGTTCCGAAACCCACCTTATCTCAGGCTGAAAAGCGTTTTTGTGCATTGTGTCATAACTTTTCAGGGAAGCTTCAGAACATGAAATTTTAACCTCCCACTATAGCAGAAAGGGTCTTTCTAGTAGTTGCACATCAAATCTAAACTGTCTGAAGTGTTTTTCCAAAGTTATCAACACTTTTATGTTTGGCGTTCCGAAACCCACCTTATCTCAGGCTGAAAAGCCTTTTTACGCATTGTGCCATAACTTTTCAGGGAAGCTTCAGAACATGAAATTTTAACCTCCCACTATAGCAGAAAGGGTCTTTCTAGTAGGTGCACATCAAATCTAAACTGTCTGAAGTGTTTTTCGAAAGTTATCAACACTTTTATGTTTGGCGTTCCGAAACCCACCTTATCTCAGGCTGAAAAGCGTTTTTGTGCATTGTGCCATAACTTTTCAGGGAAGCTTCAGAACATGAAATTTTAACCTCCCACTATAGCAGAAAGGGTCTTTCTAGTAGTTGCACATCAAATCTAAACTGTCTGAAGTGTTTTTCCAAAGTTATTAACACTTTTATGTTTGGCGTTCCGAAACCCACCTTATCTCAGGCTGAAAAGCGTTTTTGTGCATTGTGCCATAACTTTTCAGGGAAGCTTCAGAACATGAAATTTTAACCTCCCACTATAGCAGAAAGGGGTTTTCTAGTAGTTGCACATCAAATCTAAACTGTCTGAAGTGTTTTTCCAAAGTTATTAACACTTTTATGTTTGGCGTTCCGAAACCCACCTTATCTCAGGCTGAAAAGCGTTTTTGTGCATTGTGCCATAACTTTTCAGGGAAGCTTCAGAACATGAAATTTTAACCTCCCACTATAGCAGAAAGGGTCTTTCTAGTAGTTGCACATCAAATCTAAACTGTCTGAAGTGTTTTTCCAAAGTTATCAACACTTTTATGTTTGGCGTTCCGAAACCGACCTTATCTCAGGCTGAAAAGCGTTTTTACGCATTGTGCCATAACTTTTCAGGGAAGCTTCAGAACATGAAATTTAAACCTCCCACTATAGCAGAAAGGGTCTTTCTAGTTGGTGCACATCAAATCTAAGCTGTCTGAAGTGTTTTTCGAAAGTAATCAACACTTTTATGTTTGGCGTTCCGAAACCCACCTTATCTCAGGCAGAAAAGCGTTTTTGTGCATTGTGCCATAACTTTTCAGGGAAGCTTCAGAACATGAAATTTTAACCTCCCACTATAGCAGAAAGGGTCTTTCTAGTAGGTGCACATCAAATCTAAGCTGTCTGAAGTGTTTTTCGAAAGTTATCAACACTTTTATGTTTGGCGTTCCGAAACCCACCTTATCTCAGGCTGAAAAGCGTTTTTGTGCATTGTGCCATAACTTTTCAGGGAAGCTTCAGAACATGAAATTTTAACCTCCCACTGTAGCAGAAAGGGTCTTTCTAGTAGTTGCACATCAAATCTAAACTGTCTGAAGTGTTTTTCCAAAGTTATCAACACTTTTATGTTTGGCGTTCCGAAACCCACCTTATCTCAGGCTGAAAAGCGTTTTTACGCATTGTGCCATTACTTTTCAGGGAAGCTTCAGAACATGAAGTTTTAACCTCCCACTATAGCAGAAAGGGTCTTTCTAGTAGGTGCACATCAAATCTAAGCTGTCTGAAGTGGTTTTCGAAAGTTATCAACACTTTTATGTTTGGCGTTCCGAAACCCACCTTATCTCAGGCTGAAAAGCGTTTTTGTGCATTGTGCCATAACTTTTCAGGGAAGCTTCAGAACATGAAATTTTAACCTCCCACTATAGCAGAAAGGGTCTTTCTAGTAGTTGCACATCAAATCTAAGCTGTCTGAAGTGTTTTTCCAAAGTTATTAACACTTTTATGTTTGGCGTTCCGAAACCCACCATATCTCAGGCTGAAAAGCGTTTTTGTGCATTGTGCCATAACTTTTCAGGGAAGCTTCAAAACATGAAATTTTAACCTCCCACAATAGCAGAAAGAGTCTTTCTAGTAGTTGCACATCAAATCTAAACTGTCTGAAGTGTTTTTCCAAAGTTATTAACACTTTTATGTTTGGCGTTCCGAAACCCACCTTATCTCAGGCTGAAAAGCGTTTTTGTGCATTGTGCCATAACTTTTCAGGGAAGCTTCAGAACATGAAATTTTAACCTCCCACTATAGTAGAAAGGGTCTTTCTAGTAGTTGCACATCAAATCTAAACTGTCTGAAGTGTTTTTCCAAAGTTATTAACACTTTTATGTTTGGCGTTCCGAAACCCACCTTATCTCAGGCTGAAAAGCGTTTTTGTGCATTGTGCCATAACTTTTCAGGGACGCTTCAGAACATGAAATTTTAACGTCCCACTATAGCAGAAAGGGTCTTTCTAGTAGTTGCACATCAAATCTAAACTGTCTGAAGTGTTTTTCCAAAGTTATTAACACTTTTATGTTTGGCGTTCCGAAACCCACCTTATCTCAGGCTGAAAAGCGTTTTTGTGCATTGTGCCATTACTTTTCAGGGAAGCTTCAGAACATGAAATTTTAACCTCCCACTATAGCAGAAAGGGTCTTTCTAGTAGTTGCACATCAAATCTAAACTGTCTGAAGTGTTTTTCCAAAGTTATTAACACTTTTATGTTTGGCGTTCCGAAACCCACCTTATCTCAGGCTGAAAAGCGTTTTTGTGCATTGTGCCATAACTTTTCAGGGAAGCTTCAGAACATGAAATTTTAACCTCCCACTATAGCAGAAAGGGTCTTTCTAGTAGTTGCACATCAAATCTAAACTGTCTGAAGTGTTTTTCCAAAGTTATCAACACTATTATGTTTGGCGTTCCGAAACCCACCTTATCTCAGGCTGAAAAGCGTTTTTGTGCATTGTGCCATAACTTTTCAGGGAAGCTTCAGAACATGAAATTTTAACCTCCCACTATAGCAGAAAGGGGTTTTCTAGTAGTTGCACATCAAATCTAAACTGTCTGAAGTGTTTTTCCAAAGTTATTAACACTTTTATGTTTGGCGTTCCGAAACCCACCTTATCTCAGGCTGAAAAGCGTTTTTGTGCATTGTGCCATAACTTTTCAGGGAAGCTTCAGAACATGAAATTTTAACCTCCCACTATAGCAGAAAGGGTCTTTCTAGTAGTTGCACATCAAATCTAAACTGTCTGAAGTGTTTTTCCAAAGTTATCAACACTTTTATGTTTGGCGTTCCGAAACCGACCTTATCTCAGGCTGAAAAGCGTTTTTACGCATTGTGCCATAACTTTTCAGGGAAGCTTCAGAACATGAAATTTAAACCTCCCACTATAGCAGAAAGGGTCTTTCTAGTTGGTGCACATCAAATCTAAGCTGTCTGAAGTGTTTTTCGAAAGTAATCAACACTTTTATGTTTGGCGTTCCGAAACCCACCTTATCTCAGGCTGAAAAGCGTTTTTGTGCATTGTGCCATAACTTTTCAGGGAAGCTTCAGAACATGAAATTTTAACCTCCCACTATAGCAGAAAGGGTCTTTCTAGTAGGTGCACATCAAATCTAAGCTGTCTGAAGTGTTTTTCGAAAGTTATCAACACTTTTATGTTTGGCGTTCCGAAACCCACCTTATCTCAGGCTGAAAAGCGTTTTTGTGCATTGTGCCATAACTTTTCAGGGAAGCTTCAGAACATGAAATTTTAACCTCCCACTGTAGCAGAAAGGGTCTTTCTAGTAGTTGCACATCAAATCTAAACTGTCTGAAGTGTTTTTCCAAAGTTATCAACACTTTTATGTTTGGCGTTCCGAAACCCACCTTATCTCAGGCTGAAAAGCGTTTTTACGCATTGTGCCATTACTTTTCAGGGAAGCTTCAGAACATGAAGTTTTAACCTCCCACTATAGCAGAAAGGGTCTTTCTAGTAGGTGCACATCAAATCTAAGCTGTCTGAAGTGGTTTTCGAAAGTTATCAACACTTTTATGTTTGGCGTTCCGAAACCCACCTTATCTCAGGCTGAAAAGCGTTTTTGTCCATTGTGCCATAACTTTTCAGGGAAGCTTCAGAACATGAAATTTTAACCTCCCACTATAGCAGAAAGGGTCTTTCTAGTAGTTGCACATCAAATCTAAGCTGTCTGAAGTGTTTTTCCAAAGTTATTAACACTTTTATGTTTGGCGTTCCGAAACCCACCATATCTCAGGCTGAAAAGCGTTTTTGTGCATTGTGCCATAACTTTTCAGGGAAGCTTCAAAACATGAAATTTTAACCTCCCACAATAGCAGAAAGAGTCTTTCTAGTAGTTGCACATCAAATCTAAACTGTCTGAAGTGTTTTTCCAAAGTTATTAACACTTTTATGTTTGGCGTTCCGAAACCCACCTTATCTCAGGCTGAAAAGCGTTTTTGTGCATTGTGCCATAACTTTTCAGGGAAGCTTCAGAACATGAAATTTTAACCTCCCACTATAGTAGAAAGGGTCTTTCTAGTAGTTGCACATCAAATCTAAACTGTCTGAAGTGTTTTTCCAAAGTTATGAACACTTTTATGTTTGGCGTTCCGAAACCCACCTTATCTCAGGCTGAAAAGCGTTTTTGTGCATTGTGCCATAACTTTTCAGGGACGCTTCAGAACATGAAATTTTAACGTCCCACTATAGCAGAAAGGGTCTTTCTAGTAGTTGCACATCAAATCTAAACTGTCTGAAGTGTTTTTCCAAAGTTATTAACACTTTTATGTTTGGCGTTCCGAAACCCACCTTATCTCAGGCTGAAAAGCGTTTTTGTGCATTGTGCCATAACTTTTCAGGGAAGCTTCAGAACATGAAATTTTAACCTCCCACTATAGCAGAAAGGGTCTTTCTAGTAGTTGCACATCAAATCTAAACTGTCTGAAGTGTTTTTCCAAAGTTATTAACACTTTTATGTTTGGCGTTCCGAAACCCACCTTATCTCAGGCTGAAAAGCGTTTTTGTGCATTGTGCCATAACTTTTCAGGGAAGCTTCAGAACATGAAATTTTAACCTCCCACTATAGCAGAAAGGGTCTTTCTAGTAGTTGCACATCAAATCTAAACTGTCTGAAGTGTTTTTCCAAAGTTATCAACACTTTTATGTTTGGCGTTCCGAAACCCACCTTATCTCAGGCTGAAAAGTGTTTTTGTGCATTGTGCAATAACTTTTCAGGGAAGCTTCAGAACATGAAATTTTAACCTCCCACTATAGCAGAAAGGGTATTTCTAGTAGGTGCACATCAAATCTAAGCTGTCTGAAGTGTTTTTCGAAAGTTATCAACACTTTTATGTTTGGCGTTCCGAAACCCACCTTATCTCAGGCTGAAAAGCGTTTTTGTGCATTGTGCCATAACTTTTCAGGGAAGCTTCAGAACATGAAATTTTAACCTCCCACTATAGCAGAAAGGGTCTTTCTCGTAGTTGCACATCAAATCTAAACTGTCTGAAGTGTTTTTCCAAAGTTATTAACACTTTTATGTTTGGCGTTCCGAAACCCACCTTATCTCAGGCTGAAAAGCGTTTTTGTGCATTGTGCCATAACTTTTCAGTGAAGCTTCAGAACATGAAATTTTAACCTCCCACTATAGCAGAAAGGGTCTTTCTAGTAGTTGCACATCAAATCTAAACTGTCTGAAGTGTTTTTCCAAAGTTATCAACACTTTTATGTTTGGCGTTCCGAAACCCACATTATCTCAGGCTGAAAAGCGTTTTTACGCATTGTGCCATAACTTTTCAGGGAAGCTTCAGAACATGAAATTTTAACCTCCCACTATAGCAGAAAGGGTCTTTCTAGTAGTTGCACATCAAATCTAAACTGTCTGAAGTGTTTTTCCAAAGTAATCAACACTTTATGTTTGGCGTTCCGAAACCCACCTTATCTCAGGCTGAAAAGCGTTTTTACGCATTGTGCCATAACTTTTCAGGGAAGCTTCAGAACATGAAGTTTTAACCTCCCACTATAGCAGAAAGGGTCTTTCTAGTAGGTGCACATCAAATCTAAGCTGTCTGAAGTGGTTTTCGAAAGTTATCAACACTTTTATGTTTGGCGTTCCGAAACCCACCTTATCTCAGGCTGAAAAGCGTTTTTGTGCATTGTGCCATAACTTTTCAGGGAAGCTTCAGAACATGAAATTTTAACCTCCCACTATAGCAGAAAGGGTCTTTCTAGTAGTTGCACATCAAATCTAAGCTGTCTGAAGTGTTTTTCCAAAGTTATTAACACTTTTATGTTTGGCGTTCCGAAACCCACCTTATCTCAGGCTGAAAAGCGTTTTTGTGCATTGTGCCATAACTTTTCAGGGAAGCTTCAGAACATGAAATTTTAACCTCCCACAATAGCAAAAAGGGTCTTTCTAGTAGTTGCACATCAAATCTAAACTGTCTGAAGTGTTTTTCCAAAGTTATTAACACTTTTATGTTTGGCGTTCCGAAACCCACCTTATCTCAGGCTGAAAAGAGTTTTTGTGCATTGTGCCATAACTTTTCAGGGAAGCTTCAGAACATGAAATTTTAACCTCCCACTATAGTAGAAAGGGTCTTTCTAGTAGTTGCACATCAAATCTAAAGTGTCTGAAGTGTTTTTCCAAAGTTATTAACACTTTTATGTTTGGCGTTCCGAAACCCACCTTATCTCAGGCTGAAAAGCGTTTTTACGCATTGTGCCATAACTTTTCAGGGAAGCTTCAGAACATGAAATTTTAACCTCCCACTATAGCAGAAAGGGTCTTTCTAGTAGGTGCACATCAAATCTAAGTTGTCTGAAGTGTTTTTCGAAAGTTATCAACACTTTTATGTTTGGCTTTCCGAAACCCACCTTATCTCAGGCTGAAAAGCGTTTTTGTGCATTGTGCCATAACTTTTCAGGGAAGCTTCAGAACATGAAATTTTAACCTCCCACTATAGCAGAAAGGGTCTTTCTAGTAGTTGCACATCAAATCTAAACTGTCTGAAGTGTTTTTCCAAAGTTATCAACACTTTTATGTTTGGCGTTCCGAAACCCACCTTATCTCAGGCTGAAAAGCGTTTTTGTGCATTGTGCCATAACTTTTCAGGGAAGCTTCAGAACATGAAATTTTAACCTCCCACTATTGCAGAAAGGGTCTTTCTAGTAGGTGCACATCAAATCTAAGCTGTCTGAAGTGTTTTTCGAAAGTTATCAACACTTTTATGTTTGGCGTTCCGAAACCCACCTTATCTCAGGCTGAAAGGCGTTTTTGTGCATTGTGCCATAACTTTTCAGGGAAGCTTCAGAACATGAAATTTTAACCTCCCACTATAGCAGAAAGGGTCTTTCTAGTAGTTGCACATCAAATCTAAACTGTCTGAAGTGTTTATCCAAAGTTATTAACACTTTTATGTTTGGCGTTCCGAAACCCACCTTATCTCAGGCTGAAAAGCGTTTTTGTGCATTGTGCCATAACTTTTCAGGGAAGCTTCAGAACATGAAATTTTAACCTCCCACTATAGCAGAAAGGGTCTTTCTAGTAGGTGCACATCAAATCTAAGCTGTCTGAAGTGTTTTTCGAAAGTTATCAACACTTTTATGTTTGGCGTTCCGAAACCCACCTTATCTCAGACTGAAAAGCGTTTTTGTGCATTGTGCCATAACTTTTCAGGGAAGCTTCAGAACATGAAATTTTAACCTCCCACTATAGCAGAAAGGGTCTTTCTAGTAGTTGCACATCAAATCTAAGCTGTCTGAAGTGTTTTTCAAAAGTTATCAACACTTTTATGTTTGGCATTCCGAAACCCACCTTATCTCAGGCTGAAAAGCGTTTTTGTGCATTGTGCCATAACTTTTCAGGGAAGCTTCAGAACATGAAATTTTAACCTCCCACTATAGCAGAAAGGGTCTTTCTAGTAGTTGCACATCAAATCTAAACTGTCTGAAGTGTTTTTCCAAAGTTATTAACACTTTAATGTTTGGCGTTCCGAAACCCACCTTATCTCAGGCTGAAAAGCGTTTTTGTGAATTGTGCCATAACTTTTCAGGGAAGCTTCAGAACATGAAATTTTAACCTCCCACTATAGCAGAAAGGGTCTTTCTAGTAGTTGCACATCAAATCTAAACTGTCTGAAGTGTTTTTCCAAAGTTATCAACACTTTTATGTTTGGCGTTCCGAAACCCACCTTATCTCAGGCTGAAAAGCGTTTTTACGCATTGTGCCATAACTTTTCAGGGAAGCTTCAGAACATGAAATTTTAACCTCCCACTATAGCAGAAAGGGTCTTTCTAGTAGTTGCACATCAAATCTAAACTGTCTGAAGTGTTTTTCCAAAGTTATCAAGACTTTAATGTTTGGCGTTCCGAAACCCACCTTATCTCAGGCTGAAAAGCGTTTTTGTGCATTGTGCCATAACTTTTCAGGGAAGCTTCAGAACATGAAATTTTAACCTCCCACTATAGCAGAAAGGGTCTTTCTAGTAGTTGCACATCAAATCTAAACTGTCTGAAGTGTTTTTCCAAAGTTATTAACACTTTTATGTTTGGCGTTCCGAAACCCACCTTATCTCAGGCTGAAAAGCGTTTTTGTGCATTGTGCCATAACTTTTCAGGGAAGCTTCAGAACATGAAATTTTAACCTCCCACTATAGCAGAAAGGGTCTTTCTAGTAGTTGCACATCAAATCTAAACTGTCTGAAGTGTTTTTCCAAAGTTATCAACACTTTTATGTTTGGCGTTCCGAAACCCACCTTATCTCAGGCTGAAAAGCGTTTTTGTGCATTGTGCCATAACTTTTCAGGGAAGCTTCAGAACATGAAATTTTAACCTCCCACTATAGCAGAAAGGGTCTTTCTAGTAGTTGCACATCAAATCTAAACTGTCTGAAGTGTTTTTCCAAAGTTATCAACACTTTTATGTTTGGCGTTCCGAAACCCACCTTATCTCAGGCTGAAAAGCGTTTTTGTGCATTGTGCCATAACTTTTCAGGGAAGCTTCAGAACATGAAATTTAAACCTCCCACTATAGCAGAAAGGGTCTTTCTAGTAGGTGCACATCAAATCTAAGCTGTCTGAAGTGTTTTCGAAAGTTATGAACACTTTTATGTTTGGCGTTCCGAAACCCACCTTATCTCAGGCTGAAAGGCGTTTTTGTGCATTGTGCCATAACTTTTCAGGGAAGCTTCAGAACATGAAATTTTAACCTCCCACTATAGCAGAAAGGGTCTTTCTAGTAGTTGCACATCAAATCTAAACTGTCTGAAGTGTTTTTCCAAAGTTATTAACACTTTTATGTTTGGCGTTCCGAAACCCACCTTATCTCAGGCTGAAAAGCGTTTTTGTGCATTGTGCCATAACTTTTCAGGGAAGCTTCAGAACATGAAATTTTAACCTCCCACTATAGCAGAAAGGGTCTTTCTAGTAGTTGCACATCAAATCTAAACTGTCTGAAGTGTTTTTCCAAAGTTATCAACACTTTTATGTTTGGCGTTCCGAAACCCACCTTATCTCAGGCTGAAAAGCGTTTTTGTGCATTGTGCCATAACTTTTCAGGGAAGCTTCAGAACATGAAATTTTAACCTCCCACTATAGCAGAAAGGGTCTTTCTAGTAGTTGCACATCAAATCTAAACTGTCTGAAGTGTTTTTCCAAAGTTATTAACACTTTTATGTTTGGCGTTCCGAAACCCACCTTATCTCAGGCTGAAAAGCGTTTTTGTGCATTGTGCCATAACTTTTCAGGGAAGCTTCAGAACATGAAATTTTAACCTCCCACTATAGCAGAAAGGGTCTTTCTAGTAGTTGCACATCAAATCTAAACTGTCTGAAGTGTTTTTCCAAAGTTATCAACACTTTTATGTTTGGCGTTCCGAAACCCACCTTATCTCAGGCTGAAAAGCGTTTTTACGCATTGTGCCATAACTTTTCAGGGAAGCTTCAGAACATGAAATTTAAACCTCCCACTATAGCAGAAAGGGTCTTTCTAGTTGGTGCACATCAAATCTAACCTGTATGAAGTGTTTTTCGAAAGTTATCAACACTTTCATGTTTGGCGTTCCGAAACCCACCTTATCTCAGGCTGAAAAGCGTTTTTGTGCATTGTGCCATAACTTTTCAGGGAAGCTTCAGAACATGAAATTTTAACCTCCCACTATAGCAGAAAGGGTCTTTCTAGTAGTTGCACATCAAATCTAAACTGTCTGAAGTGTTTTTCCAAAGTTATCAACACTTTTATGTTTGGCGTTCCGAAACCCACCTTATCTCAGGCTGAAAAGCGTTTTTGTGCATTGTGCCATAACTTTTCAGGGAAGCTTCAGAACATGAAATTTTAACCTCCCACTATAGCAGAAAGGGTCTTTCTAGTAGTTGCACATCAAATCTAAACTGTCTGAAGTGTTTTTCCAAAGTTATCAACACTTTTATGTTTGGCGTTCCGAAACCCACCTTATCTCAGGCTGAAAAGCGTTTTTGTGCATTGTGCCATAACTTTTCAGGGAAGCTTCAGAACATGAAATTTTAACCTCCCACTATAGCAGAAAGGGTCTTTCAAGTAGTTGCACATCAAATCTAAACTGTCTGAAGTGTTTTTCCAAAGTTATCAACACTTTTATGTTGATAACTTTTAACCTCCCACTATAGCAGAAAGGCTCTTTCTAGTAGGTGCAGATCAAATCTAAGCTGTCTGAAGTGTTTTTCAAAAGTTATCAACACTTTTATGTTTGGCGTTCCGAAACCCACCTTATCTCAGGCTGAAAAGCGTTTTTGTGCATTGTGCCATAACTTTTCAGGGAAGCTTCAGAACATGAAATTTTAACCTCCCACTATAGCAGAAAGGGTCTTTCTAGTAGTTGCACATCAAATCTAAACTGTCTGAAGTGTTTTTCCAAAGTTATTAACACTTTTATGTTTGGCGTTCCGAAACCCACCTTATCTCAGGCTGAAAAGCGTTTTTGTGCATTGTGCCATAACTTTTCAGGGAAGCTTCAGAACATGAAATTTTAACCTCCCACTATAGCAGAAAGGGTCTTTCTAGTAGTTGCACATCAAATCTAAACTGTCTGAAGTGTTTTTCCAAAGTTATCAACACTTTTATGTTTGGCGTTCCGAAACCCACCTTATCTCAGGCTGAAAAGCGTTTTTACGCATTGTGCCATAACTTTTCAGGGAAGCTTCAGAACATGAAATTTAAACCTCCCACTATAGCAGAAAGAGTCTTTCTAGTTGGTGCACATCAAATCTAACCTGTATGAAGTGTTTTTCGAAAGTTATCAACACTTTTATGTTTGGCGTTCCGAAACCCACCTTATCTCAGGCTGAAAAGCGTTTTTGTGCATTGTGCCATAACTTTTCAGGGAAGCTTCAGAACATGAAATTTTAACCTCCCACTATAGCAGAAAGGGTCTTTCTCGTAGTTGCACATCAAATCTAAACTGTCTGAAGTGTTTTTCCAAAGTTATCAACACTTTTATGTTTGGCGTTCCGAAACCCACCTTATCTCAGGCTGAAAAGCGTTTTTGTGCATTGTGCCATAACTTTTCAGGGAAGCTTCAGAACATGAAATTTAAACCTCCCACTATAGCAGAAAGGGTCTTTCTAGTAGGTGCACATCAAATCTAAGCTGTCTGAAGTGTTTTTCGAAAGTTATCAACACTTTTATGTTTGGCGTTCCGAAACCCACCTTATCTCAGGCTGAAAGGCGTTTTTGTGCATTGTGCCATAACTTTTCAGGGAAGCTTCAGAACATGAAATTTTAACCTCCCACTATAGCAGAAAGGGTCTTTCTAGTAGTTGCACATCAAATCTAAACTGTCTGAAGTGTTTTTCCAAAGTTATTAACACTTTTATGTTTGGCGTTCCGAAACCCACCTTATCTCAGGCTGAAAAGCGTTTTTGTGCATTGTGCCATAACTTTTCAGGGAAGCTTCAGAACATGAAATTTTAACCTCCCACTATAGCAGAAAGGGTCTTTCTAGTAGTTGCACATCAAATCTAAACTGTCTGAAGTGTTTTTCCAAAGTTATCAACACTTTTATGTTTGGCGTTCCGAAACCCACCTTATCTCAGGCTGAAAAGCGTTTTTACGCATTGTGCCATAACTTTTCAGGGAAGCTTCAGAACATGAAATTTTAACCTCCCACTATAGCAGAAAGGGTCTTTCTAGTAGGTGCACATCAAATCTAAGCTGTCTGAAGTGTTTTTCGAAAGTTATCAACACTTTTATGTTTGGCGTTCCGAAACCCACCTTATCTCAGGCTGAAAAGCGTTTTTGTGCATTGTGCCATAACTTTTCAGGGAAGCTTCAGAACATGAAATTTTAACCTCCCACTATAGCAGAAAGGGTCTTTCTAGTAGTTGCACATCAAATCTAAACTGTCTGAAGTGTTTTTCCAAAGTTATCAACACTTTTATGTTGATAACTTTTAACCTCCCACTATAGCAGAAAGGCTCTTTCTAGTAGGTGCAGATCAAATCTAAGCTGTCTGAAGTGTTTTTCAAAAGTTATCAACACTTTTATGTTTGGCGTTCCGAAACCCACCTTATCTCAGGCTGAAAAGCGTTTTTGTGCATTGTGCCATAACTTTTCAGGGAAGCTTCAGAACATGAAATTTTAACCTCCCATTATAGCAGAAAGGGTCTTTCTAGTAGTTGCACATCAAATCTAAACTGTCTGAAGTGTTTTTCCAAAGTTATTAACACTTTTATGTTTGGCGTTCCGAAACCCACCTTTTCTCAGGCTGAAAAGCGTTTTTGTGCATTGTGCCATAACTTTTCAGGGAAGCTTCAGAACATGAAATTTTAACCTCCCACTATAGCAGAAAGGGTCTTTCTAGTAGTTGCACATCAAATCTAAACTGTCTGAAGTGTTTTTCCAAAGTTATCAACACTTTCATGTTTGGCGTTCTGAAACCCACCATATCTCAGGCTGAAAAGCGTTTTTGTGCATTGTGCCTTAACTTTTCAGGGAAGCTTCAGAACATGAAATTTTAACCTCCCACTATAGCAGAAAGGGTCTTTCTAGTAGGTGCACATCAAATCTAAGCTGTCTGAAGTGTTTTTCAAAAGTTATCAACACTTTTATGTTTGGCGTTCCGAAACCCACCTTATCTCAGGCTGAAAAGGGTTTTTGTGCATTGTGCCATAACTTTTCAGGGAAGCTTCAGAACATGAAATTTTAACCTCCCACTATAGCAGAAAGGGTCTTTCTAGTAGTTGCACATCAAATCTAAACTGTCTGAAGTGTTTTTCCAAAGTTATCAACACTTTTATGTTGATAACTTTTAACCTCCCACTATAGCAGAAAGGCTCTTTCTAGTAGGTGCAGATCAAATCTAAGCTGTCTGAAGTGTTTTTCAAAAGTTATCAACACTTTTATGTTTGGCGTTCCGAAACCCACCTTATCTCAGGCTGAAAAGCGTTTTTGTGCATTGTGCCATAACTTTTCAGGGAAGCTTCAGAACATGAAATTTTAACCTCCCACTATAGCAGAAAGGGTCTTTCTAGTAGTTGCACATCAAATCTAAACTGTCTGAAGTGTTTTTCCAAAGTTATTAACACTTTTATGTTTGGCGTTCCGAAACCCACCTTATCTCAGGCTGAAAAGCGTTTTTGTGCATTGTGCCATAACTTTTCAGGGAAGCTTCAGAACATGAAATTTTAACCTCCCACTATAGCAGAAAGGGTCTTTCTAGTAGTTGCACATCAAATCTAAACTGTCTGAAGTGTTTTTCGAAAGTTATCAACACTTTCATGTTTGGCGTTCCGAAACCCACCATATCTCAGGCTGAAAAGCGTTTTTGTACATTGTGCCATAACTTTTCAGGGAAGCTTCAGAACATGAAATTTTAACCTCCCACTATAGCAGAAAGGGTCTTTCTAGTAGTTGCACATCAAATCTAAGCTGTCTGAAGTGTTTTTCAAAAGTTATCAACACTTTTATGTTTGGCGTTCCGAAACCCACCTTATCTCAGGCTGAAAAGCGTTTTTGTGCATTGTGCCATAACTTTTCAGGGAAGCTTCAGAACATGAAATTTTAACCTCCCACTATAGCAGAAAGGGTCTTTCTAGTAGTTGCACATCAAATCTAAACTGTCTGAAGTGTTTTTCCAAAGTTATCAACACTCTTATGTTTGGCGTTCCGAAACCCACCTTATCTCAGGCTGAAAAGCGTTTTTACGCATTGTGCCATAACTTTTCAGGGAAGCTTCAGAACATGAAATTTTAACCTCCCACTATAGCAGAAAGGGTCTTTCTAGTAGGTGCACATCAAATCTAAGCTGTCTGAAGTGTTTTTCGAAAGTTATCAACACTTTTATGTTTGGCGTTCCGAAACCCACCTTATCTCAGGCTGAAAAGCGTTTTTGTGCATTGTGCCATAACTTTTCAGGGAAGCTTCAGAACATGAAATTTTAACCTCCCACTATAGCAGAAAGGGTCTTTCTAGTAGTTGCACATCAAATCTAAACTGTCTGAAGTGTTTTTCCAAAGTTATCAACACTTTAATGTTTGGCGTTCCGAAACCCACCTTATCTCAGGCTGAAAAGCGTTTTTACGCATTGTGCCATAACTTTTCAGGGAAGCTTCAGAACATGAAATTTTAACCTCCCACTATAGCAGAAAGGGTCTTTCTAGTAGGTGCACATCAAATCCAAGCTGTCTGAAGTGTTTTTCGAAAGTTATCAACACTTTTATGTTTGGCGTTCCGAAACCCACCTTATCTCAGGCTGAAAAGCGTTTTTGTGCATTGTGCCATAACTTTTCAGGGAAGCTTCAGAACATGAAATTTTAACCTCCCACTATAGCAGAAAGGGTCTTTCTAGTAGTTGCACATCAAATCTAAACTGTCTGAAGTGTTTTTCCAAAGTTATTAACACTTTTATGTTTGGCGTTCCGAAACCCACCTTATCTCAGGCTGAAAAGCGTTTTTGTGCATTGTGCCATAACTTTTCAGGGAAGCTTCAGAACATGAAATTTTAACCTCTCACTATAGAAGAAAGGGTCTTTCTAGTAGTTGCACATCAAATCTAAACTGTCTGATGTGCTTTACCAAAGTTATTAACACTTTTATGTTTGGCGTTCCGAAACCCACCTTATCTCAGGCTGAAAAGCGTTTTTGTGCATTGTGCCATAACTTTTCAGGGAAGCTTCAGAACATGAAATTTTAACCTCCCACTACAGCAGAAAGGGTCTTTCTAGTAGTTGCACATCAAATCTAAACTGTCTGAAGTGTTTTTCCAAAGTTATCAACACTTTTATGTTTGGCGTTCCGAAACCCACCATATCTCAGGCTGAAAAGCGTTTTTACGCATTGTGCCATAACTTTTCAGGGAAGCTTCAGAACATGAAATTTTAACCTCCCACTATAGCAGAAAGGGTCTTTCTAGTAGATGCACATCAAATCTAAGCTGTCTGAAGTGTTTTTCGAAAGTTATCAACACTTTTATGTTTGGCGTTCCGAAACCCACCTTATCTCAGGCTGAAAAGCGTTTTTGTGCATTGTGCCATAACTTTTCAGGGAAGCTTCAGAACATGAAATTTTAACCTCCCACTATAGCAGAAAGGGTCTTTCTAGTAGTTGCACATCAAATCTAAACTGTCTGAAGTGTTTTTCCAAAGTTATTAACACTTTTATGTTTGGCGTTCCGAAACCCACCTTATCTCAGGCTGAAAAGCGTTTTTGTGCATTGGGCCATAACTTTTCAGGGAAGCTTCAGAACATGAAATTTTAACCTCCCACTATAGCAGAAAGGGTCTTTCTAGTAGTTGCACATCAAATCTAAACTGTCTGAAGTGTTTTTCCAAAGTTATTAACACTTTTATGTTTGGCGTTCCGAAACCCACCTTATCTCAGGCTGAAAAGCGTTTTTGTGCATTGTGCCATAACTTTTCAGGGAAGCTTCAGAACATGAAATTTCAGAACATGAAATTTTAACCTCCCACTATAGCAGAAAGGGTCTTTCTAGTAGTTGCACATCAAATCTAAACTGTCTGAAGTGTTTTTCCAAAGTTATCAACACTTTTATGTTTGGCGTTCCGAAACCCACCTTATCTCAGGCTGAAAAGCGTTTTTACGCATTGTGCCATAACTTTTCAGGGAAGCTTCAGAACATGAAATTTAAACCTCCCACTATAGCAGAAAGGGTCTTTCTAGTAGTTGCACATCAAATCTAAACTGTCTGAAGTGTTTTTCCAAAGTTATTAACACTTTTATGTTTGGCGTTCCGAAACCCACCTTATCTCAGGCTGAAAAGCGTTTTTGTGCATTGTGCCATAACTTTTCAGGGAAGCTTCAGAACATGAAATTTTAACCTCCCACTATAGCAGAAAGGGTCTTTCTAGTAGTTGCACATCAAATCTAAACTGTCTGAAGTGTTTTTCCAAAGTTATCAACACTTTCATGTTTGGCGTTCCGAAACCCACCATAT
Organism: Synchiropus splendidus; assembly: GCF_027744825.2. Classification (NCBI taxonomy): domain Eukaryota; kingdom Metazoa; phylum Chordata; class Actinopteri; order Syngnathiformes; family Callionymidae; genus Synchiropus; species Synchiropus splendidus. Next base: position 693,531 of record NW_026527055.1, read on the forward strand.
CTCAGGCTGAAAAGCGTTTTTGTGCATTGTGCCATAACTTTTCAGGGAAGCTTCAGAACATGAAATTTTAACCTCCCACTATAGCAGAAAGGGTCTTTCTAGTAGTTGCACATCAAATCTAAGCTGTCTGAAGTGTTTTTCAAAAGTTATCAACACTTTTATGTTTGGCGTTCCGAAACCCACCTTATCTCAGGCTGAAAAGCGTTTTTGTGCATTGTGCCATAACTTTTCAGGGAAGCTTCAGAACATGAAATTTTAACCTCCCACTATAGCAGAAAGGGTCTTTCTAGTAGTTGCACATCAAATCTAAACTGTCTGAAGTGTTTTTCCAAAGTTATTAACACTTTTATGTTTGGCGTTCCGAAACCCACCTTATCTCAGGCTGAAAAGCGTTTTTGTGCATTGTGCCATAACTTTTCAGGGAAGCTTCAGAACACGAAATTTTAACCTCCCACTATAGCAGAAAGGGTCTTTCTAGTAGTTGCACATCAAATCTAAACTGTCTGAAGTGTTTTTCCAAAGTTATCAACACTTTTATGTTTGGCGTTCCGAAACCCACCTTATCTCAGGCTGAAAAGCGTTTTTGTGCATTGTGCCATAACTTTTCAGGGAAGCTTCAGAACATGAAATTTTAACCTCCCACTATAGCAGAAAGGGTCTTTCTAGTAGGTGAACATCAAATCTAAGCTGTCTGAAGTGTTTTTCGAAAGTTATCAACACTTTTATGTTTGGCGTTCCGAAACCCACCTTATCTCAGGCTGAAAAGCGTTTTTGTGCATTGTGCCATAACTTTTCAGGGAAGCTTCAGAACATGAAATTTTAACCTCCCACTATAGCAGAAAGGGTCTTTCTAGTAGTTGCACATCAAATCTAAACTGTCTGAAGTGTTTTTCCAAAGTGATCAACACTTTAATGTTTGGCGTTCCGAAACCCACCTTATCTCAGGCTGAAAAGCGTTTTTACGCATTGTGCCATTACTTTTCAGGGAAGCTTCAGAACATGAAATTTTAACCTCCCACTATAGCAGAAAGGGTCTTTCTAGTAGGTGCACATCAAATCCAAGCTGTCTGAAGTGTTTTTCGAAAGTTATCAACACTTTTATGTTTGGCGTTCCGAAACCCACCTTATCTCAGGCTGAAAAGCGTTTTTGTGCATTGTGCCATAACTTTTCAGGGAAGCTTCAGAACATGAAATTTTAACCTCCCACTATAGCAGAAAGGGTCTTTCTAGTAGTTGCACATCAAATCTAAACTGTCTGAAGTGTTTTTCCAAAGTTATTAACACTTTTATGTTTGGCGTTCCGAAACCCACCTTATCTCAGGCTGAAAAGCTTTTTTGTGCATTGTGCCATAACTTTTCAGGGAAGCTTCAGAACATGAAATTTTAACCTCTCACTATAGCAGAAAGGGTCTTTCTAGTAGTTGCACATCAAATCTAAACTGTCTGATGTGCTTTTCCAAAGTTATTAACACTTTTATGTTTGGCGTTCCGAAACCCACCTTATCTCAGGCTGAAAAGCGTTTTTGTGCATTGTGCCATAACTTTTCAGGGAAGCTTCAGAACATGAAATTTTAACCTCCCACTATAGCAGAAAGGGTCTTTCTAGTAGTTGCACATCAAATCTAAACAGTCTGAAGTGTTTTTCCAAAGTTATCAACACTTTTATGTTTGGCGTTCCGAAACCCACCATATCTCAGGCTGAAAAGCGTTTTTACGCATTGTGCCATAACTTTTCAGGGAAGCTTCAGAACATGAAATTTTAACCTCCCACTATAGCAGAAAGGGTCTTTCTAGTAGGTGCACATCAAATCTAAGCTGTCTGAAGTGTTTTTCGAAAGTTATCAACACTTTTATGTTTGGCGTTCCGAAACCCACCTTATCTCAGGCTGAAAAGCGTTTTTGTGCATTGTGCCATAACTTTTCAGGGAAGCTTCAGAACATGAAATTTTAACCTCCCACTATAGCAGAAAGGGTCTTTCTAGTAGTTGCACATCAAATCTAAACTGTTTGAAGTGTTTTTTCAAAGTTATTAACACTTTTATGTTTGGCGTTCCGAAACCCACCTTATCTCAGGCTGAAAAGCGTTTTTGTGCATTGTGCCATAACTTTTCAGGGAAGCTTCAGAACATGAAATTTTAACCTCCCACTATAGCAGAAAGGGTCTTTCTAGTAGTTGCACATCAAATCTAAACTGTCTGAAGTGTTTTTCCAAAGTTATTAACACTTTTATGTTTGGCGTTCCGAAACCCACCTTATCTCAGGCTGAAAAGCGTTTTTGTGCATTGTGCCATAACTTTTCAGGGAAGCTTCAGAACATGAAATTTTAACCTCCCACTATAGCAGAAAGGGTCTTTCTAGTAGTTGCACATCAAATCTAAACTGTCTGAAGTGTTTTTCCAAAGTTATCAACACTTTTATGTTTGGCGTTCCGAAACCCACCTTATCTCAGGCTGAAAAGCGTTTTTACGCATTGTGCCATAACTTTTCAGGGAAGCTTCAGAACATGAAATTTAAACCCCCCACTATAGCAGAAAGGGTCTTTCTAGTTGGTGCACATCAAATCTAAGCTGTCTGAAGTGTTTTTCGAAAGTTATCAACACTTTTATGTTTGGCGTTCCGAAACCCACCTTATCTCAGCCTGAAAAGCGTTTTTGTGCATTGTGCCATAACTTTTCAGGGAAGCTTCAGAACATGAAATTTTAACCTCCCACTATAGCAGAAAGGGTCTTTCTAGTAGTTGCACATCAAATCTAAACTGTCTGAAGTGTTTTTCCAAAGTTATCAACACTTTTATGTTTGGCGTTCCGAAACCCACCTTATCTCAGGCTGAAAAGCGTTTTTGTGCATTGTGCCATAACTTTTCAGGGAAGCTTCAGAACATGAAATTTTAACCTCCCACTATTGCAGAAAGGGTCTTTCTAGTAGGTGCACATCAAATCTAAGCTGTCTGAAGTGTTTTTCGAAAGTTATCAACACTTTTATGTTTGGCGTTCCGAAACCCACCTTATCTCAGGCTGAAAGGCGTTTTTGTGCATTGTGCCATAACTTTTCAGGGAAGCTTCAGAACATGAAATTTTAACCTCCCACTATAGCAGAAACGGTCTTTCTAGTAGTTGCACATCAAATCTAAACTGTCTGAAGTGTTTTTCCAAAGTTATTAACACTTTTAAGTTTGGCGTTCCGATACCCACCTTATCTCAGGCTGAAAAGTGTTTTTGTGCATTGTGCCATAACTTTTCAGGGAAGCTTCAGAACATGAAATTTTAACCTCCCACTATAGCAGAAAGGGTCTTTCTAGTAGTTGCACATCAAATCTAAACTGTCTGAAGTGTTTTTCCAAAGTTATCAACACTTTTATGTTTGGCGTTCCGAAACCCACCTTATCTCAGGCTGAAAAGCGTTTTTACGCATTGTGCCATAACTTTTCAGGGAAGCTTCAGAACATAAAATTTTAACCTCCCACTATAGCAGAAAGGGTCTTTCTAGCAGGTGCACATCAAATCTAAGCTGTCTGAAGTGTTTTTCGAAAGTTAACAACACTTTTATGTTTGGCGTTCCGAAACCCACCTTATCTCAGGCTGAAAAGCGTTTTTGTGCATTGTGCCATAACTTTTCAGGGAAGCTTCAGAACATGAAATTTTAACCTCCCACTATAGCAGAAAGGGTCTTTCTAGTAGTTGCACATCAAATCTAAACTGTCTGAAGTGTTTTTCCAAAGTTATCAACACTTTTATGTTGATAACTGTTAACCTCCCACTATAGCAGAAAGGCTCTTTCTAGTAGGTGCACATTAAATCTAAGCTGTCTGAAGTGTTTTTCAAAAGTTATCAACACTTTTATGTCTGGCGTTCCGAAACCCACCTTATCTCAGGCTGAAAAGCGTTTTTGTGCATTGTGCCATAACTTTTCAGGGAAGCTTCAGAACATGAAATTTTAACCTCCCACTATAGCAGAAAGGGTCTTTCTAGTAGTTGCACATCAAATCTAAACTGTCTGAAGTGTTTTTCCAAAGTTATTAACACTTTTATGTTTGGCGTTCCGAAACCCACCTTATCTCAGGCTGAAAAGCGTTTTTGTGCATTGTGCCATAACTTTTCAGGGAAGCTTCAGAACATGAAATTTTAACCTCCCACTATAGCAAAAAGGGTCTTTCTAGTAGGTGCACATCAAATCCAAGCTGTCTGAAGTGTTTTTCGAAAGTTATCAACACTTTTATGTTTGGCGTTCCGAAACCCACCTTATCTCAGGCTGAAAAGCGTTTTTGAGCATTGTGCCATAACTTTTCAGGGAAGCTTCAGAACATGAAATTTTAACCTCCCACTATAGCAGAAAGGGTCTTTCTAGTAGTTGCACATCAAATCTAAACTGTCTGAAGTGTTTTTCCAAAGTTATTAACACTTTTATGTTTGGCGTTCCGAAACCCACCTTATCTCAGGCTGAAAAGCGTTTTTGTGCATTGTGCCATAACTTTTCAGGGAAGCTTCAGAACATGAAATTTTATCCTCCCACTATAGCAGAAAGGGTCTTTCTAGTAGTTGCACATCAAATCTAAACTGTCTGAAGTGTTTTTCCAAAGTTATTAACACTTTTATGTTTGGCGTTCCGAAACCCACCTTATCTCAGGCTGAAAAGCGTTTTTGTGCATTGTGCCATAACTTTTCAGGGAAGCTTCAGAACATGAAATTTTAACCTCCCACTATAGCAGAAAGGGTCTTTCTAGTAGTTGCACATCAAATCTAAACTGTCTGAAGTGTTTTTCGAAAGTTATCAACACTTTTATGTTTGGCGTTCCGAAACCCACCTTATCTCAGGCTGAAAAGCGTTTTTGTGCATTGTGCCATAACTTTTCAGGGAAGCTTCAGAACATGAAATTTTAACCTCCCACTATAGCAGAAAGGGTCTTTCTAGTAGTTGCACATCAAATCTAAACTGTCTGAAGTGTTTTTCCAAAGTTATCAACACTTTTATGTTGATAACTTTTAACCTCCCACTATAGCAGAAAGGCTCTTTCTAGTAGGTGCACATCAAATCTAAACTGTCTGAAGTGTTTTTCCAAAGTTATTAACACTTTTATGTTTGGCGTTCCGAAACCCACCTTATCTCAGGCTGAAAAGCGTTTTTGTGCATTGTGCCATAACTTTTCAGGGAAGCTTCAGAACATGAAATTTTAACCTCCCACTATAGCAGAAAGGGTCTTTCTAGTAGTTGCACATCAAATCTAAACTGTCTGAAGTGTTTTTCCAAAGTTATCAACACTTTTATGTTTGGCGTACCGAAACCCACCTTATCTCAGGCTGAAAAGCGTTTTTGTGCATTGTGCCATAACTTTTCAGGGAAGCTTCAGAACATGAAATTTTAACCTCCCACTATAGCAGAAAGGGTCTTTCTAGTAGTTGCACATCAAATCTAAACTGTCTGAAGTGTTTTTCCAAAGTTATTAACACTTTTATGTTTGGCGTTCCGAAACCCACCTTATCTCAGGCTGAAAAGCGTTTTTGTGCATTGTGCCATAACTTTTCAGGGAAGCTTCAGAACATGAAATTTTAACCTCCCACTATAGCAGAAAGGGTCTTTCTAGTAGTTGCACATCAAATCTAAACTGTCTGAAGTGTTTTTCCAAAGTTATCAATACTTTAATGTTTGGCGTTCCGAAACCCACCTTATCTCAGGCTGAAAAGCGTTTTTACGCATTGTGCCATAACTTTTCAGGGAAGCTTCAGAACATGAAATTTTAACCTCGCACTATAGCAGAAAGGGTCTTTCTAGTAGGTGCACATCAAATCCAAGCTGTCTGAAGTGTTTTTCGAAAGTTATCAACACTTTTATGTTTGGCGTTCCGAAACCCACCTTATCTCAGGCTGAAAAGCGTTTTTGTGCATTGTGCCATAACTTTTCAGGGAAGCTTCAGAACATGAAATTTTAACCTCCCACTATAGCAGAAAGGGTCTTTCTAGTAGTTGCACATCAAATCTAAACTGTCTGAAGTGTTTTTCCAAAGTTATTAACACTTTTATGTTTGGCGTTCCGAAACCCACCTTATCTCAGGCTGAAAAGCGTTTTTGTGCATTGTGCCATAACTTTTCAGGGAAGCTTCAGAACATGAAATTTTAACCTCCCACTATAGCAGAAAGGGTCTTTCTAGTAGTTGCACATCAAATCTAAACTGTCTGATGTGTTTTTCCAAAGTTATTAACACTTTTATGTTTGGCGTTCCGAAACCCACCTTATCTCAGGCTGAAAAGCGTTTTTGTGCATTGTGCCATAACTTTTCAGGGAAGCTTCAGAACATGAAATTTTAACCTCCCACTATAGCAGAAAGGGTCTTTCTAGTAGTTGCACATCAAATCTAAACTGTCTGAAGTGTTTTTCCAAAGTTATCAACACTTTTATGTTTGACGTTCCGAAACCCACCATATCTCAGGCTGAAAAGCGTTTTTACGCATTGTGCCATAACTTTTCAGGGAAGCTTCAGAACATGAAATTTTAACCTCCCACTATAGCAGAAAGGGTCTTTCTAGTAGGTGCACATCAAATCTAAGCTGTCTGAAGTGTTTTTCCAAAGTTATCAACACTTTTATGTTTGGCGTTCCGAAACCCACCTTATCTCAGGCTGAAAAGCGTTTTTGTGCATTGTGCCATAACTTTTCAGGGACGCTTCAGAACATGAAATTTTAACCTCCCACTATAGCAGAAAGGGTCTTTCTAGTAGTTGCACATCAAATCTAAACTGTCTGAAGTGTTTTTCCAAAGTTATCAACACTTTTATGTTTGGCGTTCCGAAACCCACCTTATCTCAGGCTGAAAAGCGTTTTTGTGCATTGTGCCATAACTTTTCAGGGACGCTTCAGAACATGAAATTTTAACCTCCCACTATAGCAGAAAGGGTCTTTCTAGTAGTTGCACATCAAATCTAAACTGTCTGAAGTGTTTTTCCAAAGTTATTAACACTTTTATGTTTGGCGTTCCGAAACCCACCTTATCTCAGGCTGAAAAGCGTTTTTGTGCATTGTGCCATAACTTTTCAGGGAAGCTTCAGAACATGAAATTTTAACCTCCCACTATAGCAGAAAGGGTCTTTCTAGTAGTTGCACATCAAATCTAAACTGTCTGAAGTGTTTTTCCAAAGTTATCAACACTTTTATGTTTGGCGTTTGTTGTATATACTGGAAGTTCGAAAATATTATAATCAAAACCTGCTAAATAATATTTGGTATTGTTTCTTTTTTTATCATTAATGGACCTGCTAAATAATATTTGGTATTGTTTCTGTTTTTTTATCATTAATGTTTTAATGTTTCGAACTTTAGTGAACCTGTATGCTTTTGATCATGCGCGTTTGAACTCACGAACAGCTGTGTGCTTGGATCTGAGAATGACCTTGAAGGCGCGCTCGTTTGAAGTCATGAGAAAGTGGCCATCTTGAACTTAGTTTGAACTTGTGCGCACGTGCTGACAAAATGGAGTAGATGTACTGACCTAATATGGTAAACCGGGCATCAGTGACGTATAAAAAATGATGTAAGTGCTGACGCAATTGACACTAATATGATCTATCACCGAACATGTATCCTTTTGAGGGAAGGACTTCAAAAGGCCACCTGGAGAAAAACAAGATAAGTTATAGATATGACTAATTGGCTTGGCGTGAGAAAACGGATGTCGGTATGTCTTCAAAGCCGTGTGTGGCTATATAAGCGCTCGGAGATGTGACCCTGGGTTCTTGCTCTTTTTGGATCTTCGCCCGCGTCTGTCCGCCGTAAGTTTTTATCTTATCTTGGGACGGTGCTCTTGCTGTTTGCTCTCGGACCATTTGATTTTAACTCATCTTTTATTTCTCTTTTACTATTTTTGAATTAATCCTTTTTATTGAAGTGTTTTTGATTATATGGTTTTGAAGTATTTTTAATTATACGGTTTTTGAAGTGTTTTTGATTATATGGTTTTTGAAGTATATGTACTAGTACCAGCGTCTGGCGGTACTTTTGATATTGTTGGGTATCAGCGTCTGGCGATACCCTTGAGTTTATGGATTTTATTATTTTTGGTTGACTTTGCTGTTTTTACTATTCTTTTATTAATTTTTTGAAGAAACATTTTTGTGACAAAAAACATAATAAAATTGAGTACGAATTAAGTACTGAAAAGGCACAACGGCGTTGATCCCTGACTACTAAAGAATCAACTGGCTCCTACCTACTACCATCAATTGGGTTATAGGTGAGTTATTGTTTGATTTCCTCCTGTTGCACATTTAATGAGTGTCTCACATGGTAGCATTATTCCATCCTGAATTATTGTGTCAATGATTAGGTGGTAGTTTTAGGCATTTATGGGGAAAATGTTATTCGAAAGGAATGGATTTAGGATCCGATCATGAGTCCCTAAACGAAGTTAAGTAAAGAGACTACGGTAAGAGGTGTAGCATTGTAAGGTCAAGAACCTGTTTTTTAACAGGTCGGGCTAATTAAATAACCCGCTCAGTGAAGCGCCGACACTACTCACTAATATAATAAGGTATAGTTTATATGCTTATTATAGTCTTAGAACCGTGTCCGCAACAAGAGGCTGACTGAGTTGACCAACCGAGGGGCCCTTTACCAGAGAGGCAAAGGGAGGTAGTGTGCTCGGAACTAGGGACGGCTTGTTACAGCCAATTGCCCTGTACACAAGACCTTGAAAACCAAAACCCGACGACATGGCGCCCGAACAGGGACATGATTGAAAAACGTACAATCTATTTGTGAGTAACTGGACCACAGATTAAAATTCTGGCGGGAAAAGTTCGGTAGTGAATAGATGGATCCTACAATCTCTGAGTTTTGAATCAAAGAGAAAGATCCAGGCTCTATCAATCGACAACGTACGATCGTGTTGACTCTACAATTTACCGAAAGACTGTCCCTTGGGACTGATCACCCCGAGCAGGATAGTTAAAGTATTAAGGTAATTGTAGTACAACTATATAATATAGCTGGAATACAGAAGTCCAGCAAAAAGTCCCGTGAGGCCTTATAACGGGCACCCCATGGTAAGGAGTCCGCTAAGGACAACTGGGGAACTGCAGCAGGAAGCAGCGGCATAGTTCGGGAAACTGTTCATAGCCGGTAAAGTGAATTCCTTAAAAATAATTTGACTGAGATTGAAAAATGGAAATGAGCAAAGAGGTTGTGCCAAAAAGTGGTGGAGCTCTTACGAGAAGAGCTTCCATGGATAATGCCGCCGTGTGCACTTCCAAGCACTTTCGTTCATGGTTGGAGCAGGAAGGGATACGACATGTCTTATCCATCCCGCATCGACAGGAAGGGATACGACATGTCTTATCCATCCCGCATCAATCCAGCACTAACGGAGTCCGCGGAACGTGCAGTACGCGCGGCAAAATCACAAATACTACTGTATAAGCACAGATGGCACTTACCTGAAAACCTCTTTGCCATTAACCAACAACTCAGTCTCCCCAAGTTACGGGGTTCTACCCCTGCCCACTCTCACGAGCCCTCTGTATCGTCATAGGTGGGAAGTGAGGTGTGGATACTCGCCACCGGAAAATCTACCACTATAGTAAAAGTCGAAGGGAACGTACTTACGGGTAAAGATGGCCACAGGTACCACCCCAAGCAACTACGACTTAAGTATAAAAATCAGGATGGAAGCTGACCGAGACCATGTGCCAGGTTGGGTTCAGGGGGTTGGGGAGGACTATGTGAAGATGCTCCCCGACCGAGTCTTCCCAAATAATGGCCTTTTGGTCATGGCCTGGGATGGTGTTAATCACTTCTGGAAAAATGGGATTGTTATGCCCTATACTCACCCCACCACCAGTGTTAGTTGGTCTAACTATGAGCCTGGTGACTGTGTCCTTTGTGCTGCGCCTGTTTTTGCCCTAATTTGGTCTGGAGATGCAAAGTACAAGCATGAGCACCGTCCCAAGCGAGCGGAGGTGGGCGCTGAACATTTGATGTGCGGGATCGAATTAATGGGGTCTGCCCCCTTCACGTTTTGCAAATGCTGCTGGGACTCGTGGGGATGTCGATATCAAATACTACGCAAAGACACCCATTGCGGGCCATGCACCTGTGGCCGACGTAACGGGGTTTGAAATGTGTGCGATACTGGCACCCCCTGGCAGATAAACCCAGCACAGTTTTTGGCGCTACGGTATCGTTTTCACTCAAACGATCACCTTCCGCAGCCACCGTTTGCTTTACGGGCCAGTGTCATAGATTCTTGGAACTGCCCCATTCTGATATACCAGACTGTGATGACTATTGGCTATGACAAATTGTCATCTAAACAGGAAAAGAAACTCTCAGTCATCCCCAGGGATACCACCATGAAGTGGGAAGACTTTCTCCCTTGGAAGTGGGAGGATGGCTTGCGTTTGTCTGGAGATGGAAGCCTATCCTTGCCAGGCTATAGCCAGAGAGATTGGGAATCCACCTCCATGGGAAGGTGGTGGACCGAGCAAATATGGCCCCAAGATAGAGTGGCTAAGGGGAATATATTCTGCCCAGACGTGTACAACTACCCGCATTTAACCAACAATAAGAGGATTTTTACAACTTCTGGAACCTTGCCCAGACATGCTAAGGAGGTACAGGAAGCCAGGGTCTCCACTATTGAACGTAACCTTATTCTTGTTACTGAATGCGGCCCACGTGTAGTGTCTGGGACCGCCCATGTCCTTATCTCGTTCACTGGCTTCATATGGTGCCCGTTGGGGGTCTTCATCGAAGTTGACACAAAGGACTTGATGATACTGACTAATGTCTCGATCCCGGTTAGACCTGTAGCAAGAACAAAGGTGACTGGATGGTGGTCAGCTTGGCTGAAGAGGAGAGCTAAGCTCAGCCGTACTGGATTTACTGAAGCTGTCCTGGATCATGAGATGCCAGGCTGCACGTTTTTCCAGCAGCACCTGGAACTATGCCTGGGCAGGGCGAAGCCAGAGGAAACTCTGGTGGAGGCCCGCAGCGGTCCTGACGTGCAAATCGGTCGTCCGACCTGGGTATAGGGGCGAAAGACTAATCGAACCATCTAGTAGCTGGTTCCTTCCGAAGTATCCCCCAGGACCGCTGGCGCTCAGAGTCCTCGCAGTTTTATCTGGTAAAGCGAATGACTAGAGGCCTTGGGGCTGAAACGATCTCAACCTATTCTCAAACTTTAAATGGGTAAGAGGCCCGGCTCGCTGGCTTGGAGCCGGGCGTGGAATGCGAGCCGCCTAGTGGGCCACTTTTGGTAAGCAGAACTGGCACTGTATTATGAAGACCCCAACACGAAGAGGCATAGTGTGACTGTGCCGTATGAACCGCCTCAGCTTGGCTCTCGCCATACGACCATTTTGCTGTCATACATGTGCAACAGCTCATGCATGGGGGGCATGAATCGCCGGCCTATCCTCACCATCCTTACGCTGGAAACCACTGATGGTAACGTGCTGGGGAGAAGGTGTTTTGAGGCACGAATCTGTGCGTGCCCTGGACGGGACAGAAAGACGGAGGAGGAAAACGGCACCAAGCAAGAAAAGTGGAAAAAAGTCAATGGACAAAGGGTATAGCTAGGTTTGAATTAGGCATCCCACTTATGTCTTAAGGATTAAGGTACTGGCCACGAAAGTACCTGAGGGGGAAGTAAATAAGGAAAACCTCAGGATGAAAATCATAATTTTAACCTGGGTGTTAGGCACCATTTTTAATAATATTAGTATTACTTCACTTCAAAGTTACCCAGTTCTCCTAAAGAGAAGACTGGTGTCGAAGGACGAACAATACACTGTGTAAAGTCATAGTTACTTAGAGTTCTATTAAAACTCTCATAGGGTGGAGAGAGAGAGAAAGAGAGTGAGAGATCAAAAGTTACCACTGTAATAACAGAAAAATACATCTTAATCAGTACCAAAGTACTAGTTTACGATATCAATTCAGGATTGATTAAAATGAGAACTAAATGATACAAATTCACAGAGCAATGTACTACGCTTCATGGCTTTTACCCACAATTATATTAAAATGCCCATAAAGTGTTTAAACACAGCACGGAACCAGACAATAGTTTGGACTCTCTTCTGGATGACATGGGCGTGTATTGGAGCAGATGCACTGACGCTCCGCCTACATCAACAGGGGACACAAGGTAACGCCTCCATCCGCAAGCACCTGTAAAGGGCAGCGCAGCAAGTATCTCACGTTTAGTCGCACTGAACATGGCAAGCAACCAGACGAACACCACCGGGTATCACCCCGAGAGTCCTCCCCAGGTAGGGACAGATTTTATCGATTTTGCAATGCTGTCCATTTTGCAAGTAATATTTGTTCCTCCATTACATAAGCAAAAAACTTGTCTGGGATGCATCCTCGGATTAATAGTAGGGTGCATTCGTTTTTTCGTTAGAAAAGCATCCCCTTTACATGCCTCGTTCGGCCTCATTGGAGGCGCGGGTTTAAATTTAAGCCCCCAGAGACCATGGCTTTGGCCGACCGCGGTCGCCATAGTGTACGTACTGGACAGTCTGTACACCGAATTGGCCCTTTTGTTTTGCATAGGTTCTCAGTGTACCTATTGCATTATAGCAGGAACGGCGATATATTTCATACTCATAGGTTTATTACTGACATTAATTTGGTCAACCCTGGGGAGGTATAAAAGGGCAGCACTTAATCTTACTGCGCAATGGATAATTCTGATGATATGGATTCTGTTCAAAAAGTTAGCTGGAGGAACTTCTTTGTATGTCTCTGTGTTTTATATAGGTTACCTGATGGGGACTTGTTACCCGATAAAGATATGGAAAACTTCGAACAGCATAAGGCTGTTTGGGATGGCGTCGACTGTTCGTAGACCTTCTCAGAATTGACATTTTGTAATGTTTCTACAGGGCTCAATTGTGATTACGGACGGGAACAACAAAGCAGATCAATGGGATCCATGGCACACGCAAAAAACGAGAGTCCTGTATGCCCTAGATGTGATCATGGAGCCCCTTGATCCCGGAACCAAAGTCCGCCCTGTAGACAGAGGAAGACAGAGGATTTTTAGTTGGGGACCCTCCACCAAAATGGTTGAATATTGGAGGGGTGAGCCCCGCATGAGATTTACAGCAAAGGTATCACGCGGCGTCGTCACTCAAGATCACCGAAAGAAGGTCCAAAAGATATGGGTGCCCCTCGAAATCAAACCAACGAGAAAGATCGTGTGGTCATTTGAAAAAGAGACCCCGTTCATCCTCCAGGCATGGCCACATTTCGTGGTAATGTGCCAGGAGAATGAGCCATTAGTACACTGGCTTCCAGTGGTATGTGCCGAACACTGGGAGTTCACATTCCCAGGGGATGATAAGCTGCCCCCATTGACCACGTACGCCCTTAGGGTGTACCACTGTACTATAGGACCTGGGCAGACATCCTGGATTGAACAGGGAGGATTTCATCCTCCATATGTGGTGCAGGGAATGGTGTTAAAAACGGAACAGGTGGGAGAAGTGTATGATAAAGATTTGGGGTTCATTAGTCCCGCTAGACCTTGGGGGCCGGGAAACATACAGCCAGGTTACCGACGTCCAGGGGACCAGATTCACCTCCGTGACCCAAACTTACTGATGGTGACTCAGTGGCTAAGAGACGATGTGAGCGTGTATGAGGACTGGGAGGACTTGATACTCAGTGAACATGGTAGATTATGGCATGGGGGGTTTCGTCTACACCATTATCAGGGAGGATTTTGCCCTCATGGTTACTTCGAGTGGATGAGCAAATTATTGAAAAATAGAACAACAGTGCCCACCGCATTGGGGTGGCATGTTCAAGGACCAGTCTCATGGCAGAATTTTGCCCAACTGGTAATAAGCGGAAATGAGAAAGAAGCTCTGGCTGTGTTGAAGGGAGAACGTGACTGGAAGCGCCCTGCTATGCTCGAGCAGCACAAGCAGAGATTTAGGCGCGGTGGGAGGCCCTTTCCTCGGAGAACAAATCCGGCGAGACGCTGGGTAGAGAGAGCTGCGACATCCAGAAGCGGTTGGGTATTTCAGTTTGCTTCGCCTCCTGGGCAGGGGAACAACTGTCTGTCTGATACAGGACCAACTGCTAACTCGGATTCGGGAGCTACTCCCGCCCCAAGGGCACCCAGACGTTCAAGGGCCTCCGTGTCCGTACCAACGTACGTACACCTGCAGTCCTTTCCTCGATCACAGCAGAGTGACACCTCGCTAACTGAAGGTGAGACGGATGAATAAAATCCGAAAGATCAATCAAAATCTCCGGAAGACACCGGTGCAACAAATTGCAACTATTGTGAAGGTAATGTAATGACTCTTAAAAATCTACTCCTATGTAAACATGAGGGCCATGTCCTGAACAATTGTCATCAATGTGGGTTAAATATGATAAAAAACAAATTTGTCTTCCCAGACTCAAAACAGCTCACAGATGTCCCAGCTAATGTTACCTCCTCGGGGTCGGCTGACCCTGTGAACACATCTTCGGGGTTGGCTGATCCTGTGAACACATCATCTCCGGTGCGTCCGAATACCCCCAGAGTTTAGACCCCTGTTACGCCTGAGCGGAACGAATACTCTCCTACCACCCCCCGAGCTGAGAGTCCAGATCCCACCATGCCTAATCGTCCGAACAGAGGAAGCGACCTCACTCCTCCTTTAACGCACGCCGCCACGACATCTACCGGTAGATCCAAGGAGTCTGCACAGAAATTGTTTGACTACTATATGAATGTGCTGAGAAGGCTGAAGGAGGAAGAATTGAATGAGCTTGAGTCCCGAATGAATGAAAAAGATGAGAAAGATGAAGAAGATGAATCGATGGACTTAGACAAATGGTGAAGGAGGATATTTTCGGAGGGGGATGTTGTATATACTGGAAGTTCGAAAATATTATAATCAAAACCTGCTAAATAATATTTGGTATTGTTTCTGTTTTTATCATTAATGGACCTGCTAAATAATATTTGGTATTGTTTCTGTTTTTTTATCATTAATTGTTTAATGTTTCGAACTTTAGTGAACCTGTATGCTTTTGATCATGCGCGTTTGAACTCACGAACAGCTGTGTGCTTGGATCTGAGAATGACCTTGAAGGCGCGCTCGTTTGAAGTCATGAGAAAGTGGCCATCTTGAACTTAGTTTGAACTTGTGCGCACGTGCTGACAAAATGGAGTAGATGTACTGACCTAATATGGTAAACCGGGCATCAGTGACGTATAAAAGATGATGTAAGTGCTGACGCAATTGACACTAATATGATCTATCACCGAACATGTATCCTTTTGAGGGAAGGACTTCAAAAGGCCACCTGGAGAAAAACAAGATAAGTTATAGATATGACTAATTGGCTTGGCGTGAGAAAACGGATGTCGGTATGTCTTCAAAGCCGTGTGTGGCTATATAAGCGCTCGGAGATGTGACCCTGGGTTCTTGCTCTTTTTGGATCTTCGCCCGCGTCTGTCCGCCGTAAGTTTTTATCTTATCTTGGGACGGTGCTCTTGCTGTTTGCTCTCGGACCATTTGATTTTAACTCATCTTTTATTTCTCTTTTACTATTTTTGAATTAATCCTTTTTATTGAAGTGTTTTTGATTATATGGTTTTGAAGTATTTTTAATTATACGGTTTTTGAAGTGTTTTTGATTATATGGTTTTTGAAGTATATGTACTAGTACCAGCGTCTGGCGGTACTTTTGATATTGTTGGGTATCAGCGTCTGGCGATACCCTTGAGTTTATGGATTTTATTATTTTTGGTTGACTTTGCTGTTTTTACTATTCTTTTATTAATTTTTTGAAGAAACATTTTTGTGACAAAAAACATGATAAAATTGAGTACGAATTAAGTACTGAAAAGGCACAACGGCGTTGATCCCAGACTACTAGAGAATCAACTGGCTCCTACCTACTACCATCAATTGGGTTATAGGTGAGTTATTGTTTGATTTCCTCCTGTTGCATATTTAATGAGTGTCTCACATGGTAGCATTATTCCATCCTGAATTATTGTGTCAATGATTAGGTGGTAGTTTTAGGCATTTATGGGGAAAATGTTATTTGAAAGGAATGGATTTAGGATCCGATCATGAGTCCCTAAACGAAGTTAAGTAAAGAGACTACGGTAAGAGGTGTAGCATTGTAAGGTCAAGAACCTGTTTTTTAACAGGTCGGGCTAATTAAATAACCCGCTCAGTGAAGCGCCGACACTACTCACTAATATAATAAGGTATAGTTTATATGCTTATTATAGTCTTAGAACCGTGTCCGAAGCAAGAGGCTGACTGAGTTGACAAACCGAGGGGCCCTTTACCAGAGAGGCAAAGGGAGGTAGTGTGCTCGGAACTAGGGACGGCTTGTTACAGCCAATTGCCCTGTACACAAGACCTTGAAAACCAAAACCCGACGACAGCGTTCCGAAACCCACCTTATCTCAGGCTGAAATGCGTTTTTACGCATTGTGCCATAACTTTTTAGGGAAGCTTCAGAACATGAAATTTTAACCTCCAACTATAGCAGAAAGGGTCTTTCTAGTAGGTGCACATCAAATCTAAGCTGTCTGAAGTGTTTTTCGAAAGTTATCAACACTTTTATGTTTGGCGTTCCGAAACCCACCTTATCTCAGGCTGAAAAGCGTTTTTGTGCATTGTGCCAAAACTTTTCAGGGAAGCTTCTGAACATGAAATTTTAACCTCCCACTATAGCAGAAAGGGTCTTTCTAGTAGTTGCACATCAAATCTAAACTGTCTGAAGTGTTTTTCCAAAGTTATCAACACTTTTATGTTTGGCGTTCCGAAACCCACCTTATCTCAGGCTGAAAAGCTTTTTCACGCATTGTGCCATAACTTTTCAGGGAAGCTTCAGAACAAGAAATTTTAACCTCCCACTATAGCAGAAAGGGTCTTTCTAGTAGGTGCACATCAAATCTAAGCTGTCTGAAGTGTTTTTCCAAAGTTATCAATACTTTTATGTTTGGCGTTCCGAAACCCACCTTATCTCAGGCTGAAAAGCGTTTTTGTGCATTGTGCCATAACTTTTCAGGGAAGCTGCAGAACATGAATTTTTAACCTCCCACTATAGCAGAAAGGGTCTTTCTAGTAGTTGCACATCAAATCTAAACTGTCTGAAGTGTTTTTCCAAAGTTATTAACACTATTATGTTTGGCGTTCCGAAACCCACCTTATCTCAGACAGAAAAGCGTTTTTGTGCATTGTGCCATAACTTTTCAGGGAAGCTTCAGAACATGAAATTTTAACCTCCCACTATAGCAGAAAGGGTCTTTCTAGTAGTTGCACATCAAATCTAAACTGTCTGAAGTGTTTTTCCAAAGTTATCAACAGTTTTATGTTTGGCGTTCCGAAACCCACCTTATCTCAGGCTGAAAAGCGTTTTTACGCATTGTGCCATAACTTTTCAGGGAAGCTTCAGAACATGAAATTTTAACCTCCCACTATAGCAGAAAGGGTCTTTCGAGTAGGTGCACATCAAATCTAAGCTGTCTGAAGTGTTTTTCGAAAGTTATCAACAATTTTATGTTTGGCGTTCCGAAACCCACCTTATCTCAGGCTGAAAAGCGTTTTTGTGCATTGTGCCATAACTTTTCAGGGAAGCTTCAGAACATGAAATTTTAACCTCCCACTATAGCAGAAAGGGTTTTTCTAGTAGTTGCACATCAAATCTAAGCTGTCTGAAGTGTTTTTCAAAAGTTATCAACACTTTTATGTTTGGCGTTCCGAAACCCTCCTTATCTCAGGCTGAAAAGCGTTTTTGTGCATTGTGCCATAACTTTTCAGGGAAGCTTCAGAACATGAAATTTTAACCTCCCACTATAGCAGAAAGGGTCTCGTTTGAAGTCATGAGAAAGTGGCCATCTTGAACTTAGTTTGAACTTGTGCGCACGTGCTGACAAAATGGAGTAGATGTACTGACCTAATATGGTAAACCGGGCATCAGTGACGTATAAAAGATGATGTAAGTGCTGACGCAATTGACACTAATATGATCTATCACCGAACATGTATCCTTTTGAGGGAAGGACTTCAAAAGGCCACCTGGAGAAAAACAAGATAAGTTATAGATATGACTAATTGGCTTGGCGTGAGAAAACGGATGTCGGTATGTCTTCAAAGCCGTGTGTGGCTATATAAGCGCTCGGAGATGTGACCCTGGGTTCTTGCTCTTTTTGGATCTTCGCCCGCGTCTGTCGGCCGTAAGTTTTTATCTTATCTTGGGACGGTGCTCTTGCTGTTTGCTCTCGGACCATCTCAGGCTGAAAAGCGTTTTTGTGCATTGTGCCATAACTTTTCAGGGAAGCTTCAGAACATGAAATTTTAACCTCCCACTATAGCAGAAAGGGTCTTTCTAGTAGTTGCACATCAAATCTAAACAGTCTGAAGTGTTTTTCCAAAGTTATTAACACTTTTATGTTTGGCGTTCCGAAACCCACCTCATCTCAGGCTGAAAAGCGTTTTTGTGCATTGTGCCATAACTTTTTAGGGAAGCTTCAGAACATGAAATTTTAACCTCCCACTATAGCAGAAAGGGTCTTTCTAGTAGTTGCACATCAAATCTAAACTGTCTGAAGTGTTTTTCCAAAGTTATCAACACTTTTATGTTTGGCGTTCCGAAACCCACCTTATCTCAGGCTGAAAAGCGTTTTTACGCATTGTGCCATAACTTTTCAGGGAAGCTTCAGAACATGAAATTTTAACCTCCCACTATAGCAGAAAGGGTCTTTCTAGTAGGTGCACATCAAATCTAAGCTGTCTGAAGTGTTTTTCGAAAGTTATCAACACTTTTATGTTTGGCGTTCCGAAACCCACCTTATCTCAGGCTGAAAAGCGTTTTTGTGCATTGTGCCATAACTTTTCAGGGAAGCTTCAGAACATGAAATTTTAACCTCCCACTATAGCAGAAAGGGTCTTTCTAGTAATTGCACATCAAATCTAAACTGTCTGAAGTGTTTTTCCAAAGTTATCAACACTTTTATGTTTGGCGTTCCGAAACCCACCTTATCTCAGGCTGAAAAGCGTTTTTACGCATTGTGCCATAACTTTTCAGGGAAGCTTCAGAACATGAAATTTTAACCTCCCACTATAGCAGAAAGGGTCTTTCTAGTAGGTGCACATCAAATCTAAGCTGTCTGAAGTGTTTTTCGAAAGTTATCAACACTTTTATGTTTGGCGTTCCGAAACCCACCTTATCTCAGGCTGAAAAGCGTTTTTGTGCATTGTGCCATAACTTTTCAGGGAAGCTTCAGAACATGAAATTTTAACCTCCCACTATAGCAGAAAGGGTCTTTCTAGTAGTTGCACATCAAATCTAAACTGTCTGAAGTGTTTTTCCAAAGTTATTAACACTTTTATGTTTGGCGTTCCGAAACCCACCTTATCTCAGGCTGAAAAGCGTTTTTGTGCATTGTGCCATAACTTTTCAGGGAAGCTTCAGAACATGAAATTTTAACCTCCCACTATAGCAGAAAGGGTCTTTCTAGTAGTTGCACATCAAATCTAAACTGTCTGAAGTGTTTTTCCAAAGTTATTAACACTTTTATGTTTGGCGTTCCGAAACCCACCTTATCTCAGGCTGAAAAGCGTTTTTGTGCATTGTGCCATAACTTTTCAGGGAAGCTTCAGAACATGAAATTTTAACCTCCCACTATAGCAGAAAGGGTCTTTCTAGTAGGTGCACATCAAATCTAAGCTGTCTGAAGTGTTTTTCGAAAGTTATCAACACTTTTATGTTTGGCGTTCCGAAACCCACCTTATCTCAGGCTGAAAAGCGTTTTTGTGCATTGTGCCATAACTTTTCAGGGAAGCTGCAGAACATGAATTTTTAACCTCCCACTATAGCAGAAAGGGTCTTTCTAGTAGTTGCACATCAAATCTAAACTGAAGTGTTTTTCCAAAGTTATTAACACTTTTATGTTTGGCGTTCCGAAACCCACCTTATCTCAGACAGAAAAGCGTTTTTGTGCATTGTGCCATAACTTTTCAGGGAAGCTTCAGAACATGAAATTTTAACCTCCCACTATAGCAGAAAGGGTCTTTCTAGTAGTTGCACATCAAATCTAAACTGTCTGAAGTGTTTTTCCAAAGTTATCAACAGTTTTATGTTTGGCGTTCCGAAACCCACCTTATCTAAGGCTGAAAAGCGTTTTTACGCATTGTGCCATAACTTTTCAGGGAAGCTTCAGAACATGAAATTTTAACCTCCCACTATAGCAGAAAGGGTCTTTCTAGTAGGTGCATATCAAATCTAAGCTGTCTGAACTGTTTTTCGAAAGTTATCAACACTTTTATGTTTGGCGTTCCGAAACCCACCTTATCTCAGGCTGAAAAGCGTTTTTGTGCATTGTGCCATAACTTTTCAGGGAAGCTTCAGAACATGAAATTTTAACCTCCCACTATAGCAGAAAGGGTTTTTCTAGTAGTTGCACATCAAATCTAAGCTGTCTGAAGTGTTTTTCAAAAGTTATCAACACTTTTATGTTTGGCGTTCCGAAACCCACCTTATCTCAGGCTGAAAAGCGTTTTTGTGCATTGTGCCATAACTTTTCAGGGAAGCTTCAGAACATGAAATTTTAACCTCCCACTATAGCAGAAAGGGTCTTTCTAGTAGTTGCACATCAAATCTACACAGTCTGAAGTGTTTTTCCAAAGTTATTAACACTTTTATGTTTGGCGTTCCGAAACCCACCTCATCTCAGGCTGAAAAGCGTTTTTGTGCATTGTGCCATAACTTTTTAGGGAAGCTTCAGAACATGAAATTTTAACCTCCCACTATAGCAGAAAGGGTCTTTCTAGTAGTTGCACATCAAATCTAAACTGTCTGAAGTGTTTTTCCAAAGTTATCAACACTTTTATGTTTGGCGTTCCGAAACCCACCTTATCTCAGGCGGAAAAGCGTTATTACGCATTGTGCCATAACTTTTCAGGGAAGCTTCAGAACATGAAATTTTAACCTCCCACTATAGCAGAAAGGGTCTTTCTAGTAGGTGCACATCAAATCTAAGCTGTCTGAAGTGTTTTTCGAAAGTTATCAACACTTTTATGTTTGGCGTTCCGAAACCCACCTTATCTCAGGCTGAAAAGCGTTTTTGTGCATTGTGCCATAACTTTTCAGGGAAGCTTCAGAACATGAAATTTTAACCTCCCACTATAGCAGAAAGGGTCTTTCAAGTAGTTGCACATCAAATCTAAACTGTCTGAAGTGTTTTTCCAAAGTTATTAACACTTTTATGTTTGGCGTTCCGAAACCCACCTTATCTCAGGCTGAAAAGCGTTTTTGTGCATTGTGCCATAACTTTTCAGGGAAGCTTCAGAACATGAAATTTTAACCTCCCACTATAGCAGAAAGGGTCTTTCTAGTAGTTGCACATCAAATCTAAACTGTCTGAAGTGTTTTTCCAAAGTTATTAACACTTTTATGTTTGGCGTTCCGAAACCCACCTTATCTCAGGCTGAAAAGCGTTTTTGTGCATTGTGCCATAACTTTTCAGGGAAGCTTCAGAACATGAAATTTTAACCTCCCACTATAGCAGAAAGGGTCTTTCTAGTAGGTGCACATCAAATCTAAGCTGTCTGAAGTGTTTTTCGAAAGTTATCAACACTTTTATGTTTGGCGTTCCGAAACCCACCTTATCTCAGGCTGAAAAGCGTTTTTGTGCATTGTGCCATAACTTTTCAGGGAAGCTTCAGAACATGAAATTTTAACCTCCCACTATAGCAGAAAGGGTCTTTCTAGTAGTTGCACATCAAATCTAAACTGTCTGATGTGTTTTTCCAAAGTTATTAACACTTTTATGTTTGGCGTTCCGAAACCCACCTTATCTCAGGCTGAAAAGCGTTTTTAGGCATTGTGCCATAACTTTTCAGGGAAGCTTCAGAACATGAAATTTTAACCTCCCACTATAGCAGAAAGGGTCTTTCTAGTAGTTGCACATCAAATCTAAACTGTCTGAAGTGTTTTTCCAAAGTTATCAACACTTTTATGTTTGGCGTTCCGAAACCCACCTTATCTCAGGCTGAAAAGCGTTTTTACGCATTGTGCCACAACTTTTCAGGGAAGCTTCAGAACATGAAATTTTAACCTCCCACTATAGCAGAAGGGGTCTTTCTAGTAGGTGCACATCAAATCTAAGCTGTCTGAAGTGTTTTTCGAAAGTTATCAACACTTTTATGTTTGGCGTTCCGAAACCCACCTTATCTCAGGCTGAAAAGCGTTTTTGTGCATTGTGCCATAACTTTTCAGGGAAGCTTCAGAACATGAAATTTTAACCTTCCACTATAGCAGAAAGGGTCTTTCTAGTAGTTGCACATCAAATCTAAACTGTCTGAAGTGTCTTTCCAAAGGTATTAACACTTTTATGTTTGGCGTTCCGAAACCCACCTTATCTCAGGCTGAAAAGCGTTTTTGTGCATTGTGCCATAACTTTTCAGGGAAGCTTCAGAACATGAAATTTTAACCTCCCACTATAGCAGAAAGGGTCTTTCTAGTAGGTGCACATCAAATCTAAGCTGTCTGAAGTGTTTTTCAAAAGTTATCAACACTTTTATGTTTGGCGTTCCGAAACCCACCTCATCTCAGGCTGAAAAGCGTTATTGTGCATTGTGCCATAACTTTTCAGGGAAGCTTCAGAACATGAAATTTTAACCTCCCACTATAGCAGAAAGGGTCTTTCTAGTAGTTGCACATCAAATCTAAACTGTCTGAAGTGTTTTTCCAAAGTTATCAACACTTTTATGTTTGGCGTTCCGAAACCCACCTTATCTCAGGCTGAAAAGCGTTTTTACGCATTGTGCCATAACTTTTCAGGGAAGCTTCAGAACATGAAATTTTAACCTCCCACTATAGCAGAAAGGGTCTTTCTAGTAGTTGCACATCAAATCTAAACTGTCTGAAGTGTTTTTCCAAAGTTATTAACACTTTTATGTTTGGCGTTCCGAAACCCACCTTATCTCAGGCTGAAAAGCGTTTTTGTGCATTGTGCCATAACTTTTCAGGGAAGCTTCAGAACATGAAATTTTAACCTCCCACTATAGCAGAAAGGGTCTTTCTAGTAGTTGCACATCAAATCTAAACTGTCTGATGTGTTTTTCCAAAGTTATTAACACTTTTATGTTTGGCGTTCCGAAACCCACCTTATCTCAGGCTGAAAAGCGTTTTTAGGCATTGTGCCATAACTTTTCAGGGAAGCTTCAGAACATGAAATTTTAACCTCCCACTATAGCAGAAAGGGTCTTTCTAGTAGTTGCACATCAAATCTAAGCTGTCTGAAGTGTTTTTCGAAAGTTATCAACACTTTTATGTTTGGCGTTCCGAAACCCACCTTATCTCAGGCTGAAAAGCGTTTTTGTGCATTGTGCCATAACTTTTCAGGGAAGCTTCAGAACATGAAATTTTAACCTCCCACTATAGCAGAAAGGGTCTTTCTAGTAGTTGCACATCAAATCTAAACTGTCTGAAGTGTTTTTCCAAAGTTATTAACACTTTTATGTTTGGCGTTCCGAAACCCACCTTATCTCAGGCTGAAAAGCGTTTTTGTGCATTGTGCCATAACTTTTCAGGGAAGCTTCAGAACATGAAATTTTAACCTCCCACTATAGCAGAAAGGGTCTTTCTAGTAGGTGCACATCAAATCTAAGCTGTCTGAAGTGTTTTTCGAAAGTTATCAACACTTTTATGTTTGGCGTTCCGAAACCCACCTTATCTCAGGCTGAAAAGCGTTTTTGTGCATTGTGCCATAACTTTTCAGGGAAGCTTCAGAACATGAAATTTTAACCTCCCACTATAGCAGAAAGGGTCTTTCTAGTAGTTGCACATCAAATCTAAACTGTCTGATGTGTTTTTCCAAAGTTATTAACACTTTTATGTTTGGCGTTCCGAAACCCACCTTATCTCAGGCTGAAAAGCGTTTTTAGGCATTGTGCCATAACTTTTCAGGGAAGCTTCAGAACATGAAATTTTAACCTCCCACTATAGCAGAAAGGGTCTTTCTAGTAGTTGCAC
Source organism: Synchiropus splendidus (assembly GCF_027744825.2). Classification (NCBI taxonomy): domain Eukaryota; kingdom Metazoa; phylum Chordata; class Actinopteri; order Syngnathiformes; family Callionymidae; genus Synchiropus; species Synchiropus splendidus. The sequence goes on from NW_026527055.1 coordinate 717,527, forward strand.
ATCAAATCTAAACTGTCTGAAGTGTTTTTCCAAAGTTATCAACACTTTTATGTTTGGCGTTCCGAAACCCACCTTATCTCAGGCTGAAAAGCGTTTTTACGCATTGTGCCACAACTTTTCAGGGAAGCTTCAGAACATGAAATTTTAACCTCCCACTATAGCAGAAGGGGTCTTTCTAGTAGGTGCACATCAAATCTAAGCTGTCTGAAGTGTTTTTCGAAAGTTATCAACACTTTTATGTTTGGCGTTCCGAAACCCACCTTATCTCAGGCTGAAAAGCGTTTTTGTGCATTGTGCCATAACTTTTCAGGGAAGCTTCAGAACATGAAATTTTAACCTTCCACTATAGCAGAAAGGGTCTTTCTAGTAGTTGCACATCAAATCTAAACTGTCTGAAGTGTCTTTCCAAAGGTATTAACACTTTTATGTTTGGCGTTCCGAAACCCACCTTATCTCAGGCTGAAAAGCGTTTTTGTGCATTGTGCCATAACTTTTCAGGGAAGCTTCAGAACATGAAATTTTAACCTCCCACTATAGCAGAAAGGGTCTTTCTAGTAGGTGCACATCAAATCTAAGCTGTCTGAAGTGTTTTTCAAAAGTTATCAACACTTTTATGTTTGGCGTTCCGAAACCCACCTCATCTCAGGCTGAAAAGCGTTATTGTGCATTGTGCCATAACTTTTCAGGGAAGCTTCAGAACATGAAATTTTAACCTCCCACTATAGCAGAAAGGGTCTTTCTAGTAGTTGCACATCAAATCTAAACTGTCTGAAGTGTTTTTCCAAAGTTATCAACACTTTTATGTTTGGCGTTCCGAAACCCACCTTATCTCAGGCTGAAAAGCGTTTTTACGCATTGTGCCATAACTTTTCAGGGAAGCTTCAGAACATGAAATTTTAACCTCCCACTATAGCAGAAAGGGTCTTTCTAGTAGTTGCACATCAAATCTAAACTGTCTGAAGTGTTTTTCCAAAGTTATTAACACTTTTATGTTTGGCGTTCCGAAACCCACCTTATCTCAGGCTGAAAAGCGTTTTTGTGCATTGTGCCATAACTTTTCAGGGAAGCTTCAGAACATGAAATTTTAACCTCCCACTATAGCAGAAAGGGTCTTTCTAGTAGTTGCACATCAAATCTAAACTGTCTGATGTGTTTTTCCAAAGTTATTAACACTTTTATGTTTGGCGTTCCGAAACCCACCTTATCTCAGGCTGAAAAGCGTTTTTAGGCATTGTGCCATAACTTTTCAGGGAAGCTTCAGAACATGAAATTTTAACCTCCCACTATAGCAGAAAGGGTCTTTCTAGTAGTTGCACATCAAATCTAAGCTGTCTGAAGTGTTTTTCGAAAGTTATCAACACTTTTATGTTTGGCGTTCCGAAACCCACCTTATCTCAGGCTGAAAAGCGTTTTTGTGCATTGTGCCATAACTTTTCAGGGAAGCTTCAGAACATGAAATTTTAACCTCCCACTATAGCAGAAAGGGTCTTTCTAGTAGTTGCACATCAAATCTAAACTGTCTGAAGTGTTTTTCCAAAGTTATCAACACTTTTATGTTTGGCGTTCCGAAACCCACCTTATCTCAGGCTGAAAAGCGTTTTTACGCATTGTGCCATAACTTTTCAGGGAAGCTTCAGAACATGAAATTTTAACCTCCCATTATAGCAGAAAGGGTCTTTCTAGTAGGTGCACATCAAATCTAAGCTGTCTGAAGTGTTTTTCGAAAGTTATCAACACTTTTATGTTTGGCGTTCCGAAACCCACCTTATCTCAGGCTGAAAAGCGTTTTTGTGCATTGTGCCATAACTTTTCAGGGAAGCGTCAGAACATGAAATTTTAACCTCCCACTATAGCAGAAAGGGTCTTTCTAGTAGTTGCACATCAAATCTAAACTGTCTGATGTGTTTTTCCAAAGTTATTAACACTTTTATGTTTGGCGTTCCGAAACCCTCCTTATCTCAGGCTGAAAAGCGTTTTTGTGCATTGTGCCATAACTTTTCAGGGAAGCTTCAGAACATGAAATTTTAACCTCCCACTATAGCAGAAAGGGTCTTTCTAGTAGTTGCACATCAAATCTAAACTGTCTGAAGTGTTTTTCCAAAGTTATCAACACTTTTATGTTTGGCGTTACGAAACCCACCTTATCTCAGGCTGAAAAGCGTTTTTACGCATTGTGCCATAAGTTTTCAGGGAAGCTTCAGAACATGAAATTTTAACCTCCCACTATAGCAGAAAGGGTCTTTCTAGTAGGTGCACATCAAATCTAAGCTGTCTGAAGTGTTTTTCGAAAGTTATCAACACTTTTATGTTTGGCGTTCCGAAACCCACCTTATCTCATTCTGAAAAGCGTTTTTGTGCATTGTGCCATAACTTTTCAGGGAAGCTTCAGAACATGAAATTTTAACCTCCCACTATAGCAGAAAGGGTCTTTCTAGTAGTTGCACATCAAATCTAAACTGTCTGAAGTGTTTTTCCAAAGTTATTAACACTTTTATGTTTGGCGTTCCGAAACCCACCTTATCTCAGGCTGAAAAGCGTTTTTGTGCATTGTGCCATAACTTTTCAGGGAAGCTTCAGAACATGAAATTTTAACCTCCCACTATAGCAGAAAGGGTCTTTCCAGTAGTTGCACATCAAATCTAAACTGTCTGAAGTTTTTTTCCAAAGTTATTAACACTTTTATGTTTGGCGTTCCGAAACCCACCTTATCTCAGGCTGAAAAGCGTTTTTGTGCATTGTGCCATAACTTTTCAGGGAAGCTTCAGAACATTACATTTTAACCTCCCACTATAGCAGAAAGGGTCTTTCTAGTAGTCGCACATCAAATCTAAGCTGTCTGAAGTGTTTTTCGATAGTTATCAACACTTTTATGTTTGGCGTTCCGAAACCCACCTTATCTCAGGCTGAAAAGCGTTTTTACGCATTGTGCCATAACTTTTCAGGGAAGCGTCAGAACATGAAATTTTAACCTCCCACTATAGCAGAAAGGGTCTTTCTAGTAGTTGCACATCAAATCTAAGCTGTCTGAAGTGTTTGTCGAAAGTTATCAACACTTTTATGTTTGCCGTTCCGAAACCCACCTTATCTCAGTCTGAAGAGCGTTTTTGTGCATTGTGCCATAACTATTCAGGGAAGCTTCAGAACATGAAATTTTCACCTCCCACTATAGCAGAAAGGGTCTTTCTAGTAGTTGCACATCAAATCTAAGCTGTCTGAAGTGTTTTTCCAAAGTAATCAACACTTTTATGTTTGGAATTCCGGAACCCACCTTATCTCAGGCTGAAAACGCGTTTTCTGCATTGTTCCTTAACTTTGCAGGGAAGCATCGAAACATGAAATTTTCAACTCCCACTATAACAGACAGGGTCTTTCTTGTAGTTGCACATCAAATCTAAGCTGTCTGAAGTGTTTTTCCAAAGTTATCAACATTTTTATGTTTGGCGTTCCGGAACCCACCTTTTCTCAGGCTGAAAACGCGCATTCTGCTTTGTGCCATAACTTTGCTGGGAAGCTTCAGAACATGAAATTTTCAACTCCGACTATAGCAGAAAGTGACTTTGTAGTAGTTGCATATCAAATCTAAGCTGTCTGAAGTGATTTTCCAATTTTATCAACATTTTTATGTTTGGCTTTCCGGAACCCACCTTATCTCAGACTGAAAACGCGTTTTCTGCTTTGTGCCATAGCTCTGCTGGGAAGCTTCAGAACATGAAATTTTAACCTCCCACTCTAGCAGAAAGGGTCTTTCTAGTAGTTACACATCAAATCTAAGTTGTCTGAAGTATTTTTCCAATGTTATCAACATTTTTATGTTTGGCGTTCCGGAACCCACCTTATCTCAGGCTGAAAACGCTTTTTCTGCGTTGTGCCATAACTTTGCAGGGAAGCTTCAGAACATGAAATTTTCACATCCCACTATGACAGAAAGGGTCTTTCTGGTAGTTGCACATCAAATCTAAGCTGTCTGAAGTGTTTTTCCAAAGATATCAACATTTTTATGTTTGGCGTTCCGGAAACCACCTTATCTCAGGCTAAAAACGCGTTTCCTGCTTTGTGCCATAACTTAGCAGGGAAGCTTCAGAACATGGAATTTTAACCTCCCACTTTAGCAGAAAGCGTCTTTCTCGTAGTTGCACATCAAATCTAAGCTGTCTGAAGTGTTTTTCCAAAGTTATAAACATTTTCATGTTTGGCGTTCCGGAACCCATCTTATCTCTGGCTGAAAACGCGTTTTCTGCATTCTGCCATAACTTTGCAGGGAAGCTTCAGAACATGAAATTTTCACATCCCACTACAGCTGAAAGGGTCTTTCTAGTAGTTGCACATCAAATCTAAGCTGTCTGAAATGTTTTTCCAAAGTTATCAACATTTTTATATTTGGCGTTCAGAACCCACCTTATCTCATGCTGAAAACGTGTTTCTTTCTTTGTGCCATAACTTTGCAGGGAACCTTCAGAACATGAAATTTTCACCTCCAACTATACCATAAAGGGTCTCTCTAGTAGTTGCATATCAAATCTAAGCTGTCTGAAGTGTTTTTCCAAAGTTATCAACATTTTTATGTTTGGTGTTCCGGAACCCACCTTATCAGAGGCTGAAAACGGGTTTTCCGCATTGTGCCATATCTTTGCTGGGAAGCTTCAGAACATGAAATTTTAACCTCCCACTATACCAGAAAGGGTCTTTCAAGTAGTTGCACATCAAATCTAAGCTGTCTGAAGTGTTTTTCCAAAGTTATCAACATTTTTATGATTGGCGTTCCGGAACCCACCTTATCTCAGGCTGAAAACGGGTTTTCCGCATTGTGCCATAACTTTTCAGGGAAGCTTCAGAACATGAAATTTTCACCTCCCACTATAGCAGAAAGGGTCTTTCTCGTAGTTGCACATCAAATCTAAGCTGTCTGAAGAGTTTTTCCAAAGTTATCAACACTTTTATGTTTGGCGTTCCGGAATTGACCTTATCTCAGGCTGAAAACGCATTTTCTGCATTGTGCCATAACTTTGCAGGGAAGCTTCAGAACATGAAATTTTCACATCCCACTATAGCAGAAAGGGTTTTTCTAGTAGTTACACGTCAAATCTAAGCTGTCTGAAGAGTTTTTCCAAAGTTATCAACATTTTTATGTTTGGCGTTTCGGAATCCACCTTATCTCAGGCTGAAAACGCGTTTCCTGCTTTGTGCCATAACTTTGCAGGGAAGCTTCAGAACAAGGAATTTTAACCTCCCACAAGAGCAGAAAGGGTCTTTCTTGTAGTTGCACATCAAATCTAAGCTGTCTGAAGTTTTTTTTCCAAAGTTATCAACATTTTTATTTTTGGCCTTCCGGAACCCATCTTATCTCAGGCTGAAAACGTGTTTTCTGCATTGTGCCATAACTTTGCAGGGAAGCTTCAGAAGATGGAATTTTCACATCCCACCAAACCAGAAAGGGTCTTTCAAGCAGTTGCACATCAAATCTAAGCTGTCTGAAGTGTTTTTCCAAAGTTATCAACATTTTTATGTTTGGCGTTCCGGAACCCACCTTTTCTCAGGCTGAAAACGGGTTTTCTGCAATGTGCCATAACTTTGCAGGGAAGCTTCAGAACATGAAGTTTTCACATCCCACTAAAGCAGAAAGGGTCTTTCTAGCAGTTGCACATCAAATCTATGCTGTCTGAAGTGTTTTTCCAAAGTTATCAACATTTTTATGTTTGGCGTTCCGGAACTCACCTTATCTCTGGCTGAAAACGTGTTTCTTTCTTTGTGCAAGAACTTTGCAGGGAAGCTTCAGAACATGAAATTTTCACATCCCACTATCACAGAAAGGGTCTTTCTGGTAGTTGCACATCAAATCTAAGCTGTCTGAAGTGTTTTTCCAAAGATATCAACATTTTTATGTTTGGCGTTCCGGAAACCACCTTATCTCAGGCTGAAAACGCGTTTTCTGCATTCTGCCATAACTTTGCAGGGAAGCTTCAAAACATGAAATTTTCACATCCCACTATAGCTGAAAGTGTCTTTCTAGTAGTTGCACATCAAATCTAAGCTGTCTGAAGTGTTTTTCCAAAGTTATCAACATTTTTATATTTGGCGTTCAGAACCCACCTTATCTCATGCTGAAAACGTGTTTCTTTCTTTGTGCCATAACTTTGCAGGGAACCTTCAGAACATGAAATTTTCAGCACCAACTATAGCAGAAAGGGTCTTTCTAGTAGTAGCACATCAAATCTAAGCTGTCTGAAGTGTTTTTCCAAAGTTATCAACATTTTTATGTTTGACGTTCCGGAACCCATCTTATCTCAGGCTGAAAACGCGTTTTCTGCATTTTGCCATAACTTTGCAGGGAAGCTTCAGAACATGAAATTTTGACATCCCACAATAGCAGAAAGGGTCTTTCTAGTAGGTGCACTTCAAATCTAAGCTGTCTGAAGTGTTTTTCCAAAGTTATCAACATTTTTATAATTGGCGTTCAGAACCCACCTTATCTCATGCTGAAAACGTGTTTCTTTCTTTGTGCCATAACTTTGCAGGTAAGCTTCAGAACATGAAATTTTCACCTCCGATTATAGCAGAAAGTGACTTTCTAGTAGTTGCATATCAAATCTAAGCTGTCTGAAGTGTTTTTCCAAAGTTATCAACATCTTTATGTTTGGCGTTCCGGAACCCACCTTATCTCTGGCTGAAAACGCGTTTTCTGCTTTCTGCCATAACTTTGCTCGGAATCTTCAGAACATGAAATTTTAACCTCCCACAATAGCATAAAGGGTCTTTCTTGTAGTTGCACATCAAATCTAAGCTGTCTGAAGTGGTTTTCCAAAGTTATCAACATTTTTATGTTTGGCGTTCCGGAACCCACCTTTTCTCAGGCTGAAAACGCGTTTTCTGCTTTGTGCCAAAACTTTGTTGGGAATCTTCAGAACATGAAAATTTAACCTCCCACAATAGCATAAAGGGTCTTTCTTGTTGTTGCACATCAAATCTAAGCTGTCTGAAGTGGTTTTCCAAAGTTATCAACATTTTTATGTTTGGCTTTCCGGAACCCACCTTATCTCAGTCTGAAAACACGTTTTCTGCTTTGTGCCATAACTCTGCTGGGAAGCTTCAGAACATGAAATTTTAACCTCCCACTCCAGCAGAAAGGGTCTTTCTAGTAGTTGCACATCAAATCTAAGCTGTCTGAAGTGTTTTTCCAAAGTTATCAACATCTTTATGTTTGGCGTTCCGGAACCCACCTTATCTCTGGCTGAAAACGCGTTTTCTGCTTTGTGCCATAACTTTGCTCGGAATCTTCAGAACATGACATTTTAACCTCCCACAATAGCATAAAGGGTCTTTCTTGTAGTTGCACATCAAATCTAAGCTGTCTGAAGTGGTTTTCCAAAGTTATCAACATTTTTATGTTTGGCGTTCCGGAACCCACCTTTTCTTAGGCTGAAAACGCGTTTTCTGCTTTGTGCCATAACTTTGAAGGAAAGCTTCAGAACATGAAAGTTTCACATCCCACTATAGCAGAAAGGGTCTTTTGTAGTAGTTGCACAGCAAATATAAGCTGTCTGAAGTGTCTTTCCAAAGTTATCAACATTTTTATGTTTGGCGTTCCGGAACCCATCTTATCTCAGGCTGAAAACGCGTTTACTTCATTGTGCCATAACTTTGCAGGAAAGCTTCAAAAATGAAAATTTCACCTCCCACTATAGCAGAAAGGGTATTTCTAGTAGTTGCACATCAAATCTATGCTGTCGGAAGTGTTTTTCCAAAGTTATCAACATTTTTATGTTTGGCGTTCCGAAACCCACCTTATCTCAGGCTGAAAACGCGTTTTCTGCTTTGTGCCATAACTTTGCTGGGAAGCTTCAGAACATGAAATTTTTACCACCCACAATTGCATAAAGGGTCTTTCTTGTAGTTGCACATCAAGTCTAAGCTGTCTGAAGTGTTTTTTCAAAGTTATCAACATTTTTATGTTTGGCGTTCCGGAACCCACCTTATCTCAGGCTGATAACGGGTTTTCCGCATTGTGCCATAACTTTGCAGGGAAGCGTCAGAACATCTAAGCTGTCTAAAGTGTTTTTGCAAAGTAATCAACATTTTTATGTTTGGCGTTCCGGAACCCACCTTATCTCTGGCTGAAAACGCGTTTTCTACTTTGTGCCATAACTTAGCTGGGAATCTTCAGAACATGAAATTTTAACCTCCCACAATAGCATAAAGGGTCTTTCTTGTAGTAGGACATCAAATCTAAGCTGTCTGAAGTGTTTTTCCAAGGTTATGAACATTTTTAAGTTTGGCGTTCCGGAACCCACCTTATCGCAGACTGAAAACGCGTTTTCTGCATTGTACCATAACTTTGCAGGGAAGCTTCAGAACATGAAATTTTTACCTCCCACTATCGCAGAAAGGGTCTTTCTAGTAGTTGCACATCAAATCTAAGCTGTCTGAAATGTTTTTTCCAAAGTTATCAACATTTTTATGTTTGGCGTTCCGGAACCCACCTTTTTTCAGGCTGAAAACGCGTTTTCTGCATTGTGCCATAACTTCGCAGGGAAGATTCAGAAAATGAAATTTTCACCTCCCACTCTAGCAGAAAGGGTCTTTCTAATAGTTGCACATGAAATCTAAGCTGTCTAAAATGTTTTTTCCAAAGTTATCAACATTTTTATGTTTGGCGTTCTGGAACCCACCTTATCTGAGGCTGAAAATGCCTTTTCTGCATTGCGCCATAACTTTGCAGGGAAGCTTCAAAACATGAAATTTTAACCACCCACTGTAGCAGAAAGACTGTTTCTCGTAGTTGCACTTCAAATCTAAGCTGTCTGAAGTGTTTTTCCAAAGTTATCAACATTTTTATGTTTGGCGTTCTGGAACCCACCTTATCTCAGCTGAAAACGCGTTTTCTGCATCGTTCCTTAACTTTGCAGGGAAGCTTCAGAACATGAAATTTTCTACTCCCACTATAACAGACAGGGTCTTTGTAGTAGTTGCACATCAAATCTAAGCTGTCTGAAGTGTTTTTCCAAAGTTATCAACATTTTTATGATTGGCGTTCCGGAACCCACCTTATCTCAGGCTGAAAACGCGTTTTCCGCTTTGTGCCATTACTTTGCTGGGAATCTTCAGAACATGAAAATTTAACCTCCCACAATAGCATAAAGGGTCTTTCTTGTTGTTGCACATCAAATATAAGCTGTCAGAAGTGTTTTTCCAAAGTTATCAACATTTTTATGATTGGCGTTCCGGAACCCACCTTATCTCAGGCTGAAAACGCGTTTTCCGCTTTGTGCCATTACTTTGCTGGGAAGCTTCTGAACATGAAATTTTCACATCACACTATAGCAGAAAGGGTCTTTCTAGTAGTTGCACATCAAATCTAAGCTGTCTGAAGTGTTTTTGCAAAGTTATCAACATTTTTATGTTTGGCTTTCCGGAACCCACCTTATCTCTGGCTGAAAACGCGTTTTCTGCTTTGTGCCATAACTTTGCTGGGAATCTTCAGAACATGAAATTTTAACCTCTCACAATAGCATAATGGGTCATTCTTGTAGTTGCACATCAAATCTAAGCTTTCTGAATTGTTTTTCCAAAGTTATCAACATTTTTATGTTTGGCGTTCCGGAACCCACCTTTTCTCACGCTGAAAACGGGTTTACCGCATTGTGCCATAACTTTGCAGGGAAACTTCAGAACAAGGAATTTTAACCTCCCACGAAAGCAGAAAGGGTCTTTCTTGCAGTTGCACATCAAATCTAAGCTGTCTGAAGTTTTTTTCCAAAGTTATAGACATTTTTATTTTTGGCGTTCCGGAACCCATCTTATCTCAGGCTGAAAACGTGTTTTCTGCATTGTGCCATAACTTTGCAGGAAGCTTCAGAAGATGGAATTTTCACATCCCACCAAACCAGAAAGGATCTTTCTAGCAGTTGCACATCAAATCTAAGCTGTCTGAAGTGTTTTTCCAAAGTTATCAACATTTTTATGTTTGGCGTTCCGGAACCCACCTTATCTCAGGCTGAAAACGTGTTTCTTTCTTTTTGCCAGAACTTTGCAGGGAAGCTTCAGAACATGAAATTTTAACCTCCGACTATAGTAGAAAGGGTCTTTCGAGTAGTTGCATATCAAATCTAAGCTGTCTGAAGTATTTTTCCAATATTATCAACATTTTTTGTTTGGCGTTCCGGAACCCACCTTATCTCAGGCTGAAAACGCGTTTTCTGTGTTGTGCCATTACTTTGCAGGGAAGCTTCAGAACATGAAATTTTCACATCCCACTATCGCAGAAAGGGTCTTTCTGGTAGTTGCACATCAAATCTAAGCTGTCTGAAGTGTTTTTCCAAAGTTATCAACATTTTTATGTTTGGCGTTCCGGAACCCACCTTTTCTCAGGCTGAAAACGGGTTTTCCGCAATGTGCCATAACTTTGCAGGGAAGCTTCAGAACATGAAATTTTCACATCCCACTAAAGCAGAAAGGGTCTTTCTAGCAGTTGCACTTCAAATCCAAGCAGTCTGAAGTGTTTTTCCAAAGTAATCAACATTTTTATGTTTGGCGTTCCGGAACTCACCTTATCTCAGGCTGAAAACATGTTTCTTTCTTTGTGCCAGAACTTTGCAGGGAAGCTTCGAACACGAAATTTTAACCTCCGACTATAGCAGAAAGGGTCTTTCTAGTAGTTGCATATCAAATCTAAGTTGTCTGAAGTATTTTTCCAATGTTATCAACATTTTTATGTTTGGCGTTCCGGAACCCACCTTATCTCAGGCTGAAAACGCGTTTTCTGCGTTGTGCCATAACTTTGCAGGGAAGCTTCAGAACATGGAATTTTAACCTCCCACTTTAGCAGAAAGCGTCTTTCTCGTAGTTGCACATCAAATCTAAGCTGTCTGAAGTGTTTTTCCAAAGTTATCAACATTTTCATGTTTGGCGTTCCGGAACCCATCTTATCTCTGGCTGAAAACGCGTTTTCTGCATTCTGCCATAACTTTGCTGGGAAGCTTCAGAACATGAAATTTTCACATCCCACTACAGCTGAAAGGGTCTTTCTAGTAGTTGCACATCAAATCTAAGCTGTCTGAAGTGTTTTCCCAAAGTTATCAACATTTTTATATTTGGCGTTCAGAACCCACCTTATCTCATGCTGAACACGTGTTTCTTTCTTTGTGACATAACTTTGCAGGGAACCTTCAGAACATGAAATTTTCACCTCCAACTATAACATAAAGGGTCTCTCTAGTAGTTGCATATCAAATCTAAGCTGTCTGAAGTGTTTTTCCAAAGTTATCAACATTTTTATGTTTGGCGTTCCGGAACCCACCTTATCAGAAGCTGAAAACGGGTTTTCCGCATTGTGCCATATCTTTGCTGGGAAGCTTCAGAACATCAAATTTTATCCTCCCACTATAGCAGAAAGGGTTTTTCAAGTAGTTGCACATCAAATCTAAGCTGTCTGAAGTGTTTTTCCAAAGTTATCAACATTTTTATGATTGGCGTTCCGGAATCCACCTTATCTCAGGCTGAAAACGGGTTTTCCGCATTGTGCCATAACTTTTCAGGGAAGCTTCAGAACATGAAATTTTCACCTCCCACTGTAGCAGAAAGGGTCGTTCTCGTAGTTGCACATCAAATCTAAGCTGTCTGAAGAGTTTTTCCAAAGTTATCAACACCTTTATGTTTGGCATTCCGGAATCGACCTTATCTCAGGCTGAAAACGCATTTTCTGCATTGTGCCATAACTTTGCAGGGAAGCTTCAGAACATGAATTTTTCACATCCCACTATAGCAGAAAAGGTTTTTCTAGTAGTTGCACGTCAAATCTAAGCTGTCTGAAGAGTTTTTCCAAAGTTATCAACATTTTTATGTTTGGCGTTTCGGAATTCCCCTTATCTCAGGCTGAAAACGCGTTTCCTGCTATCTGCCATAACTTTGCAGGGAAGCTTCAGAACAAGGAATTTTAACCTCCCACGAAAGCAGAAAGGGTCTTTCTTGTAGTTGCACATCAAATCTAAGCTGTCTGAAGTTTTTTTCCAAAGTTATAGACATTTTTATTTTTGGCGTTCCGGAACCCATCTTATCTCAGGCTGAAAACGTGTTTTCTGCATTGTGCCATAACTTTGCAGGAAGCTTCAGAAGATGGAATTTTCACATCCCACCAAACCAGAAAGGATCTTTCTAGCAGTTGCACATCAAATCTAAGCTGTCTGAAGTGTTTTTCCAAAGTTATCAACATTTTTATGTTTGGCGTTCCGGAACCCACCTTATCTCAGGCTGAAAACGTGTTTCTTTCTTTTTGCCAGAACTTTGCAGGGAAGCTTCAGAACATGAAATTTTAACCTCCGACTATAGTAGAAAGGGTCTTTCGAGTAGTTGCATATCAAATCTAAGCTGTCTGAAGTATTTTTCCAATATTATCAACATTTTTTGTTTGGCGTTCCGGAACCCACCTTATCTCAGGCTGAAAACGCGTTTTCTGTGTTGTGCCATTACTTTGCAGGGAAGCTTCAGAACATGAAATTTTCACATCCCACTATCGCAGAAAGGGTCTTTCTGGTAGTTGCACATCAAATCTAAGCTGTCTGAAGTGTTTTTCCAAAGTTATCAACATTTTTATGTTTGGCGTTCCGGAACCCACCTTTTCTCAGGCTGAAAACGTGTTTTCCGCAATGTGCCATAACTTTGCAGGGAAGCTTCAGAACATGAAATTTTCACATCCCACTAAAGCAGAAAGGGTCTTTCTAGCAGTTGCACTTCAAATCCAAGCAGTCTGAAGTGTTTTTCCAAAGTAATCAACATTTTTATGTTTGGCGTTCCGGAACTCACCTTATCTCAGGCTGAAAACATGTTTCTTTCTTTGTGCCAGAACTTTGCAGGGAAGCTTCGAACACGAAATTTTAACCTCCGACTATAGCAGAAAGGGTCTTTCTAGTAGTTGCATATCAAATCTAAGTTGTCTGAAGTATTTTTCCAATGTTATCAACATTTTTATGTTTGGCGTTCCGGAACCCACCTTATCTCAGGCTGAAAACGCGTTTTCTGCGTTGTGCCATAACTTTGCAGGGAAGCTTCAGAACATGAAATTTTCACATCCCACTATCACAGAAAGGGTCTTTCTGGTAGTTGCACATCAAATCTAAGCTGTCTGAAGTGTTTTTCCAAAGATATCAACATTTTTATGTTTGGCGTTGCGGAACCCATCTTATCTCTGGCTGAAAACGCGTTTTCTGCATTCTGCCATAACTTTGCAGGGTAGCTTCAAAACATGAAATTTTCACATCCCACTATAGCTGAAAGGGTCTTTCTAGTAGTTGCTCATCAAATCTAAGCTGTCTGAAGTGTTTTTCCAAAGTTATCAACATTTTTATATTTGGCGTTCAGAACCCACCTTATCTCATGCTGAAAACGTGTTTCTTTCTTTGTGCCATAACTTTGCAGGGAACCTACACAACATGAAATTTTCACCTTCTACTAAAGCAGAAAGGGTCTTTCTAGTAGTAGCACATCAAATCTAAGCTGTCTGAAGTTTTTTTCGAAAGTTATCAACATTTTTATGTTTGGCTTTCCGGAACCCACCTTATCTCAGCCTGAAAACGCGTTTTCTGCATTGTGCCATAACTTTGCAAGGAAGCTTCAGTACATGAAAATTTCACCTGCCACTATAGCAGAAAGGGTCTTTCTCATACTTGCACATCAAATCTGAGCTGTCTGAAGTGTTTTTCCAAAGTTATCAACATACTTATGTTTGGCGTTCCGGATTCGACCTCATCTCAAGCTGAAAACGCGTTTCCTGCATTGTGTCATAACTTTGCAGGGAAGCTTCAGAACATGAAATTTTCACCTCCTACTATAGCAGAAAGGGTCTTTCTAGTAGTTGCACATCAAATCTAACCTGTCTGAAGTGTTTTTCCAAAGTTATCAACATTTTTATGTTTGGCGTTCCGGAACCCACCTTATATCATGCTGAAAACATGTTTCTTTCTTTGTGCCAGAACTTTGCAGGGAAGCTTCGAACACGAAATTTTAACCTCCGACTATAGCAGAAAGGGTCTTTCTAGTAGTTGCATATCAAATCTAAGCTGTCTGAAGTATTTTTCCAATGTTATCAACATTTTTATGTTTGGCGTTCCGGAACCCACCTTATCTCAGGCTAAAAACGCGTTTTCTGCGTTGTGCCATAACTTTGCAGGGAAGCTTCAGAACATGAAATTTTCACATCCAACTAAAGCAGAAAGGGTCTTTCTAGTAGTAGCACATCAAATCTAAGCTGTCTGAAGTTTTTTTCGAAAGTTATCAACATTTTTATGTTTGGCGTTCCGGAACCCACCTTATCTCAGCCTGAAAACGCGTTTTCTGCATTGTGCCATAACTTTGCAAGGAAGGTTCAGTACATGAAATTTTCACCTGCCACTATAGCAGAAAGGGTCTTTCTCATACTTGCACATCAAATCTGAGCTGTCTGAAGTGTTTTTCCAAAGTTATCAACATATTTATGTTTGGCGTTCCGGATCCGACCTTATCTCAAGCTGAAAACGCGTTTCCTGCATTGTGTCATAACTTTGCAGGGAAGCTTCAGAACGTGAAACTTTCACCTCCCACTATAGCAGAAAGGGTCTTTCTAGTAGTTGCACATCTAATCTAAGCTGTCTGAAGTGTTTTTCCAAAGTTATCAACATTTTCATGTTTGGCGTTCCGGAACCCACCTTATCTCAGGCTGAAAACGCTTTTTCTCCTTTGTTCCATAACTTTGCAGTGAAGCTTCAGAACATAAAATTTTCACTTCCCACTATAGCAAAAATTGGTCTTTATCCTACTTGCACAACAAATCTAAGCTGTCTGAAGTGTTTTACCAAAGTTATCAACATTTTTATGTTTGGCGTTCCGGATTCGACCTTATCTCAAGCTGAAAACGCGTTTTCTGTATTGTGTCATAACTTTGCAGGAAAGGTTCAGAACATGAAATTTTCACCTCCCACTATAGCAGAAAGGGTCTTTCTCGTAGTTGCACATCAAATCTAAGCTGTCTGAAGTGTTTTTTCAAAG
Source organism: Synchiropus splendidus (assembly GCF_027744825.2). Taxonomy (NCBI): domain Eukaryota; kingdom Metazoa; phylum Chordata; class Actinopteri; order Syngnathiformes; family Callionymidae; genus Synchiropus; species Synchiropus splendidus. The sequence continues at coordinate 732,536 of NW_026527055.1, forward strand.
TTAACAACATTTTTATTTTTGGCGTTCCGGAACCCACTTTAGATCAGGCTGAAAACGCGTTTTTTGCTTTGTATCATAATTTTGCAGGGAAGCTTCAGAACATGAAATTTTCACCTCCCACTATAGCAGAAAGGGTCTTTCTAGTAGTTGCACATCAAATCTAAGCTGTCTGAAGTGTTTTTCTGAAGTTATCAACATTTGTATGTTTGGCGTTCCGGAACCTACCTTATGTCAGGCTGAAAACGGGTTTTTTGCTTTGTGGCATAACTTTGCAGGGAAGCTTCAGAACATGAAATTTTCAGATCCCACAATAGCAAAAAGGGTTTTTCTCAGAGTTGCACATCAAATCAAGGCTGTCTGAATCGCTTTTCCAAAGTTATCAACACTTTTATGTTTGGCGTTCCGAAACCCACCTTATCTCAGGCTGAAAAGCGTTTTTGTGCATTGTGCCATAACTTTTCATGGAAGCTTCAGAACATGAAATTTTAACCTCCCACTATAGCAGAAAGGGTCTTTCTCCTACTTGCACATCAAATCTAAGCTGTCTCAAGTGCTTTTCCAAAGTTATCAAGTTTTTATGTTCGGCGTTCCGGAACCCACCTTATCTCAGGCTGAAAAAGCGTTTTCATCATTGTGCCATGACTTTGCAGGGAAGCTTCAGAACATGACATTTTAACCTCCCACAATAGCATAAAGGGTCTTTCTTGTAGTTGCACATCAAATCTAAGCTGTCTGAAGTGGTTTTCCAAAGTTATCAACATTTTTATGTTTGGCGTTCCGGAACCCACCTTTTCTCAGGCTGAAAACGCGTTTTCTGCTTTGTGCCAAAACTTTGTTGGGAATCTTCAGAACATGAAAATTTAACCTCCCACAATAGCATAAAGGGTCTTTCTTGTTGTTGCACATCAAATCTAAGCTGTCTGAAGTGTTTTTCCAAAGTTATCAACATTTTTACGTTTGGCATTCCGGAACCCACATTATCTCAGGCTGAAAACGCGTTTTCTGCATTGTGCCATAACTTTGAAGGAAAGCTTCAGAACATGAAAGTTTCACATCCCACTATAGCAGAAAGGGTCTTTTGTAGTAGTTGCACAGCAAATATAAGCTGTATGAAGTGTCTTTCCAAAGTTATCAACATTTTTATGTTTGGCGTTCCGGAACCCATCTTATCTCAGGCTGAAAACGCGTTTACTTCATTGTGCCATAACTTTGCTGGGAAGCTTCAGAACATGAAATTTTAACCACCCACAATTGCATAAAGGGTCTTTCTTGTAGTTGCACATCAAGTCTAAGCTGTCTGAAGTGTTTTTTCAAAGTTATCAACATTTTTATGTTTGGCGTTCCGGAACCCACCTTATCTCAGGCTGATAACGGGTTTTCCGCATTGTGCCATAACTTTGCAGGGAAGCGTCAGAACATCTAAGCTGTCTGAAGTGTTTTTGCAAAGTAATCAACATTTTTATGTTTGGCGTTCCGGAACCCACCTTATCTCTGGCTGAAAACGCGTTTTCTACTTTGTGCCATAACTTAGCTGGGAATCTTCAGAACATGAAATTTTAACCTCCCACAATAGCATAAAGGGTCTTTCTTGTAGTTGGACATCAAATCTAAGCTGTCTGAAGTGTTTTTCCAAGGTTATGAACATTTTTAAGTTTGGCGTTCCGGAACCCACCTTATCGCAGACTGAAAACGTGTTTTCTGCGTTGTACCATAACTTTGCAGGGAAGCTTCAGAACATGAAATTTTTACCTCCCACGATAGCAGAAAGGGTCTTTCTAGTAGTTGCACATCAAATCTAAGCTGTCTGAAATGTTTTTTCCAAAGTTATCAACATTTTTATGTTTGGCGTTCCGAAACCCACCTAATCTCAGGCTGAAAAGCGTTTTTGTGCATTGTGCCATAACTTTTCAGGGAAGCTTCAGAACATGAAATTTTAACCTCCCACTATAGCAGAAAGGGTCTTTCTAGTAGTTGCACATCAAATCTACACTGTCTGAAGTGTTTTTCCAAAGTTATTAACACTTTTATGTTTGGCGTTCCGAAACCCACCTTATCTCAGGCTGAAAAGCGTTTTTGTGCATTGTGCCATAACTTTTCAGGGAAGCTTCAGAACATGAAATTTTAACCTCCCACTATAGCAGAAAGGGTCTTTCTAGTAGTTGCACATCAAATCTAAACTGTCTGAAGTGTTTTTCCAAAGTTATTAACACTTTTATGTTTGGCGTTCCGAAACCCACCTTATCTCAGGCTGAAAAGCGTTTTTGTGCATTGTGCCATAACTTTTCAGGGAAGCTTCAGAACATGAAATTTTAACCTCCCACTATAGCAGAAAGGGTCTTTCTAGTAGTTGCACATCAAATCTAAACTGTCTGAAGTGTTTTTCCAAAGTTATTAACACTTTTATGTTTGGCGTTCCGAAACCCACCTTATCTCAGGCTGAAAAGCGTTTTTGTGCATTGTGCCATAACTTTTCAGGGAAGCTTCAGAACATGAAATTTTAACCTCCCACTATAGCAGAAAGGGTCTTTCTAGTAGTTGCACATCAAATCTAAACTGTCTGAAGTGTTTTTCCAAAGTTATTAACACTTTTATGTTTGGCGTTCCGAAACCCACCTTATCTCAGGCTGAAAAGCGTTTTTGTGCATTGTGCCATAACTTTTCAGGGAAGCTTCAGAACATGAAATTTTAACCTCCCACTCTAGCAGAAAGGGTCTTTCTAGTAGTTGCACATCAAATCTAAACTGTCTGAAGTGTTTTTCCAAAGTTATCAACACTTTTATGTTTGGCGTTCCGAAACCCGCCTTATCTCAGGCTGAAAAGCGTTTTTACGCATTGTGCCATAACTTTTCAGGGAAGCTTCAGAACATGAAATTTTAACCTCCCACTATAGCAGACAGGGTCTTTCTAGTAGGTGCACATCAAATCTAAGCTGTCTGAAGTGTTTTTCGAAAGTTATCAACACTTTTATGTTTGGCGTTCCGAAACCCACCTTATCTCAGGCTGAAAAGCGTTTTTGTGCATTGTGCCATAACTTTTCAGGGAAGCTTCAGAACATGAAATTTTAACCTCCCACTATAGCAGAAAGGGTCTTTCAAGTAGTTGCACATCAAATCTAAACTGTCTGAAGTGTTTTTCCAAAGTTATTAACACTTTTATGTTTGGCGTTCCGAAACCCACCTTATCTCAGGCTGAAAAGCGTTTTTGTGCATTGTGCCATAACTTTTCAGGGAAGCTTCAGAACATGAAATTTTAACCTCCCACTATAGCAGAAAGGGTCTTTCTAGTAGTTGCACATCAAATCTAAACTGTCTGAAGTGTTTTTCCAAAGTTATCAACACTTTTATGTTTGGCGTTCCGAAACCCACCTTATCTCAGGCTGAAAAGCGTTTTTACGCATTGTGCCATAACTTTTCAGGGAAGCTTCAGAACATGAAATTTAAACCTCCCACTATAGCAGAAAGGGTCTTTCTAGTAGGTGCACATCAAATCTAAGCTGTCTGAAGTGTTTTTCGAAAGTTATCAACACTTTTATGTTTGGCGTTCCGAAACCCACCTTTTTTCAGGCTGAAAACGCGTTTTCTGCATTGTGCAATAACTTCGCAGGGAAGCTTCAGAAAATGAAATTTTAACCACCCACTCTAGCAGAAAGGGTCTTTCTAGTAGTTGCACATGAAATCTATGCTGTCTGAAATGTTTTTCCAAAGTTATCAACATTTTTATGTTTGGCGTTCTGGAACCCACCTTATCTCAGCCTGAAAACGCGTTTTCTGCATCGTTCCTTAACTTTGCAGGGAAGCTTCAGAACATGAAATTTTCTACTCCCACTATAACAGACAGGATCTTTGTAGTAGTTGCACATCAAATCTAAGCTGTCTGAAGTGTTTTTCCAAAGTTATCAACATTTTTATGATTGGCGTTCCGGAACCCACCTTATCTCAGGCTGAAAACGCGTTTTCCGCTTTGTGCCATTACTTTGCTGGGAATCTTCAGAACATGAAAATTTAACCTCCCACAATAGCATAAAGGGTCTTTCTTGTTGTTGCACATCAAATATAAGCTGTCAGAAGTGTTTTTCCAAAGTTATCAACATTTTTACGATTGGCGTTCCGGAACCCACCTTATCTCAGGCTGAAAACGCGTTTTCTGCATTGTGCCATAACTTTGCAGGGAAGCTTAAAAACATGAAATTTTCACATCACACTATAGCAGAAAGGGTCTTTCTAGTAGTTGCACATCAAATCTAAGCTGTCTGAAGTGTTTTTCCAAAGTTATCAACATTTTTATGATTGGCGTTCCGGAACCCACCTTATCTCAGGCTGAAAACGGGTTTTCCGCATTGTGCCATAACTTTTCAGAGAAGCTTCAGAACATGAAATTTTCACCTCCCACTGTAGCAGAAAGGGTCGTTCTCGTAGTTGCACATCAAATCTAAGCTGTCTGAAGAGTTTTTCCAAAGTTATCAACACCTTTATTTTTGGCATTCCGGAATCAACCTTATCTCAGGCTGAAAACGCATTTTCTGCATTGTGCCATAACTTTGCAGGGAAGCTTCAGAACATGAATTTTTCACATCCCACTATAGCAGAAAGGGTTTTTCTAGTAGTTGCACGTCAAATCTAAGCTGTCTGAAGAGTTTTTCCAAAGTTATCAACATTTTTATGTTTGGCGTTTCGGAATTCCCCTTATCTCAGGCTGAAAACGCATTTCCTGCTATCTGCCATAACTTTGCAGGGAAGCTTCAGAACAAGGAATTTTAACCTCCCACGAAAGCAGAAAGGGTCTTTCTTGTAGTTGCACATCAAATCTAAGCTGTCTGAAGTTTTTTTCCAAAGTTATAGACATTTTTATTTTTGGCGTTCCGGAACCCATCTTATCTCAGGCTGAAAACGTGTTTTCTGCATTGTGCCATAACTTTGCAGGAAGCTTCAGAAGATGGAATTTTCACATCCCACCAAACCAGAAAGGATCTTTCTAGCAGTTGCACATCAAATCTAAGCTGTCTGAAGTGTTTTTCCAAAGTTATCAACATTTTTATGTTTCGGAACCCACCTTATCTCAGGCTGAAAACGTGTTTCTTTCTTTTTGCCAGAACTTTGCAGGGAAGCTTCAGAACATGAAATTTTAACCTCCGACTATAGTAGAAAGGGTCTTTCGAGTAGTTGCATATCAAATATAAGCTGTCTGAAGTATTTTTCCAATATTATCAACATTTTTTGTTTGGCGTTCCGGAACCCACCTTATCACAGGCTGAAAACGCGTTTTCCGCGTTGTGCCATTACTTTGCAGGGAAGCTTCAGAACATGAAATTTTCACATCCCACTATCGCAGAAAGGGTCTTTCTGGTAGTTGCACATCAAATCTAAGCTGTCTGAAGTGTTTTTCCAAAGTTATCAACATTTTTATGTTTGGCGTTCCGGAACCCACCTTTTCTCAGGCTGAAAACGGGTTTTCCGCAATGTGCCATAACTTTGCAGGGAAGCTTCAGAACATGAAATTTTCACATCCCACTAAAGCAGAAAGGGTCTTTCTAGCAGTTGCACTTCAAATCCAAGCTGTCTGAAGTGTTTTTCCAAAGCTTTCAACATTTTTATGTTTGGCGTTCCGGAACTCACCTTATCTCAGGCTGAAAACATGTTTCTTTCTTTGTGTCAGAACTTTGCAGGGAAGCTTCGAACACGAAATTTTAACCTCCGACTATAGCAGAAAGGGTCTTTCTAGTAGTTGCATATCAAATCTAAGTTGTCTGAAGTATTTTTCCAATGTTATCAACATTTTTATGTTTGGCGTTCCGGAACCCACCTTATCTCAGGCTGAAAACGCGTTTTCTGCGTTGTGCCATAACTTTGCAGGGAAGCTTCAGAACATGAAATTTTCACATCCCACTATCACAGAAAGGGTCTTTCTGGTAGTTGCAGATCAAATCTAAGCTGTCTGAAGTGTTTTTCCAAAGATATCAACATTTTTATGTTTGGCGTTGCGGAACCCATCTTATCTCTGGCTGAAAACGCGTTTTCTGCATTCTGCCATAACTTTGCAGGGTAGCTTCAAAACATGAAATTTTCACCTGCCACTATAGCAGAAAGGGTCTTTCTCATACTTGCACATCAAATCTGAGCTGTCTGAAGTGTTTTTCCAAAGTTATCAACATTTTTATATTTGGCGTTCAGAACCCACCTTATCTCATGCTGAAAACGTGTTTCTTTCTTTGTGCCATAACTTTGCAGGGAACCTACACAACATGAAATTTTCACCATCTACTAAAGCAGAAAGGGTCTTTCTAGTAGTAGCACATCAAATCTAAGCTGTCTGAAGTTTTTTTCGAAAGTTATCAACATTTTTATGTTTGGCGTTCCGGAACCCACCTTATCGCAGCCTGAAAACGCGTTTTCTGCATTGTGCCATAACTTTGCAAGGAAGCTTCAGTACATGAAAATTTTCACATCCCACTAAAGCAGAAAGGGTCTTTCTCATACTTGCACATCAAATCTGAGCTGTCTGAAGTGTTTTTCCAAAGTTATCAACATACTTATGTTTGGCGTTCCGGATTCGACCTCATCTCAAGCTGAAAACGCGTTTCCTGCATTGTGTCATAACTTTGCAGGGAAGCTTCAGAACATGAAATTTTCACATCCCACTATAGCAGAAAGGGTCTTTCTAGTAGTTGCACATCAAATCTAAGCTGTCTGAAGTGTTTTTCCAAAGTTATCAACATTTTTATGTTTGGCGTTCCGGAACCCACCTTATATCATGCTGAAAACATGTTTCTTTCTTTGTGCCAGAACTTTGCAGGGAAGCTTCGAACACGAAATTTTAACCTCCGACTATAGCAGAAGGGGTCTTTCTAGTAGTTGCATATCAAATCTAAGCTGTCTGAAGTATTTTTCCAATGTTATCAACATTTTTATGTTTGGCGTTCCGGAACCCACCTTATCTCAGGCTGAAAACGCGTTTTCTGCGTTGTGCCATAACTTTGCAGGGAAGCTTCAGAACATGAATTTTTCACATCCAACTAAAGCAGAAAGGGTCTTTCTAGTAGTAGCACATCAAATCTAAGCTGTCTGAACTTTTTTTCGAAAGTTATCAACATTTTTATGTTTGGCGTTCCGGAACCCACCTTATCTCAGCCTGAAAACGCGTTTTCTGCATTGTGCCATAACTTTGCAAGGAAGGTTCAGCACATGAAATTTTCACCTGCCACTATAGCAGAAAGGGTCTTTCTCATACTTGCACATCAAATCTGAGCTGTCTGAAGTGTTTTTCCAAAGTTATCAACATATTTATGTTTGGCGTTCCGGATTCGACCTTATCTCAAGCTGAAAACGCGTTTCCTGCATTGTGTCATAACTTTGCAGGGAAGCTTCAGAACGTGAAATTTTCACCTCCCACTATAGCAGAAAGGGTCTTTCTAGTAGTTGCACATCTAATCTAAGCTGTCTGAAGTGTTTTTCCAAAGTTATCAACATTTTCATGTTTGGCGTTCCGGAACCCATCTTATCTCTGGCTGAAAACGCGTTTTCTGCATTCTGCCATAACTTTGCAGGGAAGCTTCAAAACATGAAATTTTCACCTCCCACTATAGCAGAAAGGGTCTTTCTAGTAGTTACACATCAAATCTAAGCTGTCTGAAGTGTTTTTCCAAAGATATTAACTTTTTTATGTTTGGCGTTCCGGAACCCACCTTATCTCAGGCTGAAAACGCTTTTTCTCCTTTGTTCCATAACTTTGCAGGGAAGCTTCAGAACATAAAATTTTCACCTCCCACTATAGCAAAAATGGTCTTTATCCTACTTGCACATCAAATCTAAGCTGTCTGAAGTGTTTTACCAAAGTTATCAACATTTTTATGTTTGGCGTTCCGGATTCGACCTTATCTCAAGCTGAAAACGCGTTTTCTGTATTGTGTCATAACTTTGCAGGAAAGGTTCAGAACATGAAATTTTCACCTCCCACTAAAGCAGAAAGGGTGTTTCTCGTAGTTGCACATCAAATCTAAGCTGTCTGAAGTGTTTTTTCAAAGTTAACAACATTTTTATTTTTGGCGTTCCGGAACCCACCTTAGATCTGGCTGAAAACGCGTTTTTTGCTTTGTATCATAATTTTGCAAGGAAGCTTCAGAACATGAAATTTTCACCTCCCACTATAGCAGAAAGGGTCTTTCTAGTAGTTGCACATCAAATCGAAGCTGTCTGAAGTGTTTTTCCAAAGTTATCAACATTTTTATGTTTGGCGTTTCGGAATCGACCTTATCTCAGGCTGAAAACGCGTTTTCTGCATTGTGCCATAACTTTGCAGGGAAGCTTCAGAACATGAAATTTTCACCTCCCACTATAGCAGAAAGGGTCTTTCTAGTAGTTGCACATCAAATCTAAGCTGTCTGAGGTGTTTTTCCAAAGATATTAACTTTTTTATGTTTGGCGTTCCGGAACCCACCTTATCTCAGGCTGAACACGCTTTTTCTCCTTTGTGCCATAACTTTGCAGGGAAGCTTCAGAACATAAAATTTTCACCTCCCACTATAGCAAAAATGGTCTTTCTCCTACTTGCACATCAAATCTAAGCTGTCTGAAGTGTTTTACCAAAGTTATCAACATTTTTTTGTTTGGCGTTCCGGATTCGACCTTATCTCAAGCTGAAAACGCGTTTTCTGCATTGTGTCATAACTTTGTAGCAAAGCTTCAGAACATGAAATTTTAACCTCCCACTATAGCAGAAAGGGTCTTTCTACTACTTGCACATCAAATCTAAGCTGTCTGAAGTGTTTTACTAAAGTTATCAACATTTTTATGTTTGGCGTTCCGGATTCGACCTTATCTCAAGCTGAAAACGCGTTTTCTGCATTGTGTCATAACTTTGCAGGAAAGCTTCAGAACACGAAATTTTCACCTCCCACTATAGCAGAAAGGGTCTTTCTCGTAGTTTCATATCAAATCTAAGCTGTCTAAAGTGCTTTTCCAAAGTTATCAAGTTTTTATGTTCGGCGTTCCGGAACCCACCTTATCTCAGGCTGAAAACGCGTTATCTGCATTGTGCCATAACTTTGCAGGGAAGCTTCAGAACATGAAATTTTCACCTCCCACTATAGCAGAAAGGGTCTTTCTTGTACTTGCACATCAAATCGAAGCTGTCTGAAGTGTTTTTCAAAAGTTATCAACATTTTTACGTTGGGCGTTCGGGAACCCACCTTATGTCAGACTGAAAACGCGGTTTCTGCATTGCGGCATGACTTTGCAAGGAAGCTTCAGAACATGAAATTTTCACCTCCCACAATAGCAAAAAGGGTTTTTCTCAGAGTTGCACATCAAATCTAGGCTGTCTGAAGCGCTTTTCCAAAGTTATCAACACTTTTATGTTTGGCGTTCCGAAACCCACCTTATCTCTGGCTGAAAAGCGTTTTTGTGCATTGCGCCATAACTTTTCATGGAAGCTTCAGAACATGAAATTTTAACCTCCCACTATAGCAGAAAGGGTCTTTCTCGTAGTTGCACATCAAATCTAAGCTGCCTAAAGTGCTTTTCCAAAGTTATAAAGTTTTTATGTTCAGCGTTCCGGAACCCACCTTATCTCAGGCTGAAAAAGCGTTTTCATCATTGTGCCATAACTTTGCAGGGAAGCTTCAGAACATGAAATTTTCACCTCCCACTATAGCAGAAAGGGTCTTTCTAGTAGTTGCACATCAAATCTAAGCTGTCTGAAGTGTTTTTCCAAAGTTATCAACATTTGTATGTTTGGCGTTCCGAAACCCACCTTATCTCAGGCTGAAAACTGGTTTTTTGCTTTGTGGCATAACTTTGCAGGGAATCTTCAGAACATCAAATTTTCACCTCCCATTATAGCAGAAAGGGTCTTTCTCGTAGTTGCACATCAAATCAAGGCTGTCTGAATCGCTTTTCCAAAGTTATCAACACTTTTATGTTTGGCGTTCCGAAACCCACCTTATCTCAGGCTGAAAAGCGTTTTTGTGCATTGTGCCATAACTTTTCATGGAAGCTTCAGAACATGAAATTTTAACCTCCCACTATAGCAGAAAGGGTCTTTCTCCTACTTGCACATCAGATCTAAGCTGTCTGAAGTGTTTTACCAAAGTTATCAACATTTTTATGTTCGGCGTTCCGGAACCCACCTTATCTCAGGCTGAAAAAGCATTTTCATCATTGTGCCATAACTTTGCAGGGAAGCTTCAGAACATGAAATTTTCACCTCCCACTATAGCAGAAAGGGTCTTTCTCGTACTTACACATCAAATCGAAGCTGTCTGAAGTGTTTTTCAAAAGTTATCAACATTTTTACGTTTGGCGTTCGGGAACCCACCTTATGTCAGACTGAAAACGCGGTTTCTGCATTGTGGCATGACTTTGCAGGGAAGCTTCAGAACATGAAATTTTCACATCCCACAATAGCAAAAAGGGTGTTTCTCAGAGTTGCACATCAAATCTAGGCTGTCTGAAGCGCTTTTCCAAAGTTATCAACACTTTTATGTTTGGCGTTCCGGAACCCACCTTATTTCAGGCTGAAAACGCTTTTTCTCCTTTGTGCCATAAATTTGCAGGGAAGCTTCAGAACATAAAATTTTCACCTCCCACTATAGCAAAAATGGTCTTTCTCCTACTTGCACATCAAATCTAAGCTGTCTGAAGTGTTTTACCAAAGTTATCAACATTTTTATGTTTGGCGTTCCGGATTCGACCTTATCTCAAGCTGAAAACGCGTTTTCTGCATTGTGTCATAACTTTGCAGGAAAGCTTCAGAACACGAAATTTTCACCTCCCACTATAGCAGAAAGGGTCTTTCTCGTAGTTTCACATCAAATCTAAGCTGTCTAAAGTGCTTTTCCAAAGTTATCAAGTTTTTATGTTCGGCGTTCCGGAACCCACCTTATCTCTGGCTGAAAACGCGTTATCTGCATTGTGCCATAACTTTGCAGGGAAGCTTCAGAACATGAAATTTTCACCTCCCACTATAGCAGAAAGGGTCTTTCTTGTACTTGCACATCAAATCGAAGCTGTCTGAAGTGTTTTTCAAAAGTTATCAACATTTTTACGTTGGGCGTTCGGGAACCCACCTTATGTCAGACTGAAAACGCGGTTTCTGCATTGTGGCATGACTTTGCAAGGAAGCTTCAGAACATGAAATTTTCACCTCCCACAATAGCAAAAAGGGTTTTTCTCAGAGTTGCACATCAAATCTAGGCTGTCTGAAGCGCTTTTCCAAAGTTATCAACACTTTTATGTTTGGCGTTCCGAAACCCACCTTATCTCAGGCTGAAAAGCGTTTTTGTGCATTGCGCCATAACTTTTCATGGAAGCTTCAGAACATGAAATTTTAACCTCCCACTATAGCAGAGAGGGTCTTTCTCGTAGTTGCACATCAAATCTAAGCTGCCTAATGTGCTTTTCCAAAGTTATCAAGTTTTTATGTTCAGCGTTCCGGAACCCACCTTATCTCAGGCTGAAAAAGCGTTTTCATCATTGTGCCATAACTTTGCAGGGAAGCTTCAGAACATGAAATTTTCACCTCCCACTATAGCAGAAAGGGTCTTTCTAGTAGTTGCACATCAAATCTAAGCTGTCTGAAGTGTTTTTCCAAAGTTATCAACATTTGTATGTTTGGCGTTCCGAAACCCACCTTATCTCAGGCTGAAAACTGGTTTTTTGCTTTGTGGCATAACTTTGCAGGGAATCTTCAGAACATCAAATTTTCACCTCCCATTATAGCAGAAAGGGTCTTTCTCGTAGTTGCACATCAAATCAAGGCTGTCTGAATCGCTTTTCCAAAGTTATCAACACTTTTATGTTTGGCGTTCCGAAACCCACCTTATCTCAGGCTGAAAAGCGTTTTTGTGCATTGTGCCATAACTTTTCATGGAAGCTTCAGAACATGAAATTTTCACCTCCCACTATAGCAGAAAGGGTCTTTCTCCTACTTGCACATCAGATCTAAGCTGTCTGAAGTGTTTTACCAAAGTTATCAACATTTTTATGTTTGGCGTTCCGGATTCGACCTTATCTCAAGCGGAAAACGCGTTTTCTGCATTGTGTCATAACTTTGCAGGAAAGCTTCAGAATACGAAATTTCCACCTCCCACTATAGCAGAAAGGGTCTTTCTCGTAGTTGCAAATCAAATCTGAGCTGTCTCAAATGCTTTTCCAAAGTTATCAAGTTTTTATGTTCGGCGTTCCGGAACCCACCTTATCTCAGGCTGAAAAAGCGTTTTCATCATTGTGCCATAACTTTGCAGGGAAGCTTGAGAACATGAAATTTTCACCTCCCACTATAGCAGAAAGGGTCTTTCTCGTACTTGCACATCAAATCGAAGCTGTCTGAAGTGTTTTTCAAAAGTTATCAACATTTTTACGTTTGGCGTTCGGGAACCCACCTTATGTCAGACTGAAAACGCGGTTTCTGCATTGTGGCATGACTTTGCAGGGAAGCTTCAGAACATGAAATTTTCACATCCCACAATAGCAAAAAGGGTTTTTCTCAGAGTTGCACATCAAATCTAGGCTGTCTGAAGCGCTTTTCCAAAGTTATCAACACTTTTATGTTTGGCGTTCCGAAACCCACCTTATCTCAGGCTGAAAAGCGTTTTTGTGCATTGTGCCATAACTTTTCATGGAAGCTTCAGAACATGAAATTTTAACCTCCCACTATAGCAGAAAGGGTCTTTCTCGTAGTTGCACATCAAATCTAAGCTGCCTTAAGTGCTTCTCCAAAGTTATCAAGTTTTTATGTTCAGCGTTCCGGAACCCACCTTATCTCAGGCTGAAAAAGCGTTTTCATCATTGTGCCATAACTTTGCAGGGAAGCTTCAGAACATGAAATTTTCACCTCCCACTGTAGCAGAATGGGTCTTTCTAGTAGTTGCACATCAAATCTAAGCTGTCTGAAGTGTTTTTCCAAAGTTATCAACATTTGTATGTTTGGCGTTCCGGATCCCACCTTATCTCAGGCTGAAAACTGTTTTTTTGCTTTGTGGCATAACTTTGCAGGGAATCTTCAGAACATCAAATTTCCACGTCTCATTATAGCAGAAAGGGTCTTTCTCGTAGTTGCACATCAAACCTAAGCTGCCTTAAGTGCTTTTCCAAAGTTATCAAGTTTTTATGGTCGGCGTTCCGGAACCCACCTTATCTCAGGCTGAAAACGCGTTTTCTGCATTGTGCCATAACTTTGCAGGGAAGCTTCAGAACATGAAATTTTCACCTCCCACTATAGCAGAAAGGTTCTTTCTAGTAGTTGCACATCAAATCTAAGCTGTCTGAAGTGTTTTTCCAAAGATATTAACTTTTTTATGTTTGGCGTTCCGGAACCCACCTTATTTCAGGCTGAAAACGCTTTTTCTCCTTTGTGCCATAACTTTGCAGGGAAGCTTCAGAACATAAAATTTTCACCTCCCACTATAGCAAAAATGGTCTTTCTCCTACTTGCACATCAAATCTAAGCTGTCTGAAGTGTTTTACCAAAGTTATCAACATTTTTATGTTTGGCGTTCCGGATTCGACCTTAACTCAAGCTGAAAACGCGTTTTCTGCATTGTGTCATAACGTTGCAGGAAAGCTTCAGAACATGAAATTTTCTCCTCCCACTATAGCAGAAAGGGTCTTTCTCGTAGTTGCACATCAAATCTAAGCTGTCTGAAGTGTTTTTCCAAAGTTATCAACATTTTTATGTTTGGCGTTCCGGAACCCACCTTATCTCAGGCTGAAAACGCGTTTTTTGCATTGTGGCATAACTTTGTAGGAAATCTTCAGAACATCAAATTTTCACCTCCCATTATAGCAGAAATGGTCTTTCGAGTAGTTGCACATCAAATCTAAACTGTCTGATGTGTTTTTCCAAAGTTATCAACATTTTTATGTTTGGCGTTCCGGAATCGACCTTATCTCAGGCTGAAAACGTGTGTTCTGAAATGTGCCATAACTTTGCAGGGGAGCTTCAGAACATGAAATTTTCACCTCCCACTATAGCAGAAAGGGTCTCTCTAGTAGTTGCACATCAAATCTAAGCTGTCTGAAGGGTTTTTCCAAAGATATTAACTTTTTCATGTTTGGCGTTCCGGAACCCACCTTATCTCAGGCTGAAAACGCTTTTTCTCCATTGTGCTATAACTTTGCAGGGAAGCTTCAGAACATTAAATTTTCACCTCCCACTCTTGCAGAAAGTCTCTTTCTAGTAGTTGCACATCACATCGAAGCTGTCTGAAGTGTTTTGCCAAAGTTATCAAAATTTTTATGTTTGGCGTTCCGTAATCGACCTCATCTCAGGCTGTAAACAAGTTTTACGCATTATGACATAACTTTGCAGGGAAGCTTCAGAACATGAAATTTCCACCTCCCACTATATCAGAAAGGTTCTTTCGAGTAGTTGCACATCAAATCTAAGCTGTCTGAAGTGTTTTTCCAAAGTTATCAACATTTTTATGTTTGGTGTTCCGGAATCCACCTTATCTCATGCTGAAAACGCGTTTTCTGCATTGTGTCATAACTTTGCAGGGAAGCTTCAGATCATGTAATTTTCACCAGCCAGTATAGCAGGAAGGGTCTTTCTCTTACTTGCACATCAAATCTAAGTGGTCTGAAGTGTTTTTCCAAAGTTATCAACATTTTTATATTTGGCGTTCCGGAATCGACCTTATCTCAGGCTGAAAAGGCGTTTTCTGCATTGTGCCATAACTTTGCAGGGAAGTTTCAGAACATGAAATTTTCACCTCCCACTGTAGCAGAAAGGTTCTTTTTAGTAGTTGCACATCAAATCTAAGCTGTTTGAAGTATTTTTCCAAAGTTATCAACATTTTTATGTTTGGCGTTCGGGAGCCCACCTTATCTCAGGCTCAAAACGCGTTTTCTGCTTTGTGGCATAACTTTGCAGGGAAGCTTCAGAACATGAAATTTTCTCCTCCCACTATAGCAGAAAGGGTCTTTCAAGTAGTTGCACATGAAATCTAAACTGTCTGAAGTGCTTTTCCAATGTTATCAACATTTTTATGTAAGGCGTTCCGGAACCCACCTTATCTCAGGCTGAAAACGCGTTTTCTGCATTGTGCCATAACTTTGGTGGGAAGCTTCCGAACATGAAATTTTCACCTCCCAGTATAGAAGAAAGGGTCTTTCTAGTCGTTGCACATCAAATCTAAGCTGTCTGAAGTGTTTTTCCAATGTTATCAACATTTTTATGTTTGGCGTTCCGGAACCCTCCTCGTCTCAGGCTGAAAACGCTTTTTCTGCATTGTGCCATAACTTTGCAGGGAAGCTTCAGAACATAAAATTTTCACATCCCACTATAGCAAAAAGGGTCTTTCTAGTAGTTGCACATCAAATCTAAGCTGTCTGAGGTGTTTTTCCAAAGTTATCAACATTTTTATGTTTGGCGTTCCGGAACCCTCCTCGTCTCAGGCTGAAAACGCTTTTTCTGCATTGTGCCATAACTTTGCAGGGAAGCTTCAGAACATAAAATTTTCACATCCCACTATAGCAAAAAGGGTCTTTCTAGTAGTTGCACATCAAATCTAAGCTGTCTGAGGTGTTTTTCCAAAGTTATCAACATTTTTATGTTTGGCGTTCCGGAACCCACCTTATCTCATGCTGAAAATGCGTTTTCTGCATTGTGCCATAACTTTGCAGGGAAGCTTCAGAACATGAAATTTTCACCTCCCACTATAGCAAAAAGGGTCTTTCTAGTAGTTGCACATCAAATCTAAGCTGTCTGAGGTCTTTTTCCAAAGTTATCAACATTTTTATGTTTGGCGTTCCGGAACCCACCTTATCTCAGTCTGAAAACGCGTTTTCTCCATTGTGCCATAACTTTGCAGGGAAGCTTCACAACATCAAATTTTCACATCCCACTGTAGCAAAAAGGGTCTTTCTAACAGTTGCACATCAAATCTAAGCTGTCTGAAGTGTTTTTCGAAAGTTATCAACATTTTTATGTTTGGCGTTCCGGAACCCACCTTATCTCAGGCTGAAAACGCGTTTTCTGCTTTGTGGCATAACTTTGCAGGGAAGCTTCAGAACATGAAATTTTCACATGCCACTATAGCAAAAAGGGTCTTTCTCGTAGTTGCACATCAAATATTAGCTGTCTGACGTGTTTTACCAAAGTTATCAACATTTTTATGTTTGGTGTTCCGGAACCCACCTTATCTCGAGCTGAAAACGCGTTTTCTGCTTTGTGCCATAACTTTGCAGGGAAGCTTCAGAACATTAAATTTTCCCCTCCCACTATAGCAGAAAGGGTCTTTCTAGTAGTTTCACATCAAATCTAAGCTGTCTGAAGTGTTTTTCGAAAGTTATCAACATTTTTATGTTTGTCAGTCTCAAAACCACCGTCACTCTGGCTGAAAACGCGTTTTCTGTACTGTTCACTCATTGCTCAACGAGGCCTCTGAACATGAAAATTTTACCTGCCAAAATAGTAGAAACGGTCTTTCTCGTAGCTGCAGTACGGTTTTAACCTGTCTATAGTGGTTTCAGAGATTTAGCAACATTTTTATTTTTGTCGGTCTGTGAACCACCTTTTCTTGGGCTGAATACAGGTTCTCTTAAGGTACGTTCTCACCGAACGCGACTTTTTAGTTGCCGTAGCGCCAGTCGTCAGTAGCAGGTAGCTTGCTCAGGTAGTGATTAGTTGCCTCCTGCCTATCTTTTGGAAAAAAAAAGGAAAAAACTACGAGTGTGGGTGCTCGGATTTCCCATGAGGAAACCAACTACTGCCGCTCAATCCCTGAACAGCTGTCCATTTGCCTTCGGTAAGGTAGTCAATGTGTCGTGTTGTGATGTGCAGAAGTCAATCTCTTCACAATTACTGTATGCATGACGTCATTTGCAAGATACACAGACTGCAAACCTCGAATATATTATGACAAGTGGATGTTTAAAATAAAAACTTTGTGAAAATTGTCAGTGGGTGCCAGTGGCGAAAACTTAATTCAACAGTTAGAAAGTCAATATGTTTTGTGCGAAGGTACTGTTTTAAGATTAATGTTTTTGTATTCACGAGTATTTATTCAATTTTGCAGGTATCTTGCAACTGGAAGTTCCCTCAGGACCATCGCCAACAGCTTCCATGTTGGTGTGTCAACTGTCCAAGGATTTGTCCCAGAAGTTGCAGCTGCCATTTGGGATTGCCTTGTGGGTGAGTTCATGGCTGTGCCCTCCACAGCCGAGTGGCAGTCCGTTGTTCAACAATTTGAAGAGCGATGGAACTTTCCGCTTTGCTGTGGGGCTCTGGACGGGAAACACATCATCATGAAATCCCCACCAAACTCAGGATCTCTTTTTTACAACTACAAGGGAACGTTTTCTCTAGTTCTCCTTGCAGTTGTAGACTCCAGATAATGCTTCCGAGTGATTGATGTTGGTGGGTACGGTAGAAGTAGCGATGGTGGGATCGTGGGAAATTCAGCCTTTGGTCAGGCTCTAAGATCCGGTTCTCTCTCCCTGCCTGCTGACCGTCCACTTCCCGGAGATGGCCGCAGAGGACTTTTACATACGGATGTCAACAGGGGATACATCAGCAAGACAGTGCGTGCCATTTGTTGCAGGCAAGGTACTTCCAGGTCTGGGTTGTGTTGCAGCCACCAACCAAAGCAGGGAAGCTCTCGGGTGAGGGAAACCTTTGTGGAGTACTTCTCTACAGAGGGGGCAGTTCCATGGCAGCCACAAACCTCTTGTAAGAGCCACACACCTATTTCAAAAGATGAAATGTCTGCAATAAAATGAAACTGTGTCCCTTTTGTTTAACTTGAGTCATTGAGTTATGCACTGTTTTTCAGTTTCTTACTTGAAACTAAGCATTTCTACAACAAAACCAAGGTTCCCATTCAACACATTTATTCACAAAAAGACACATTTCTGTACATACAAAACTTAAATAGACTTTCTTTATGAAAGGAGCTTGCCTGGAGGAATGAGGGACTTGAGAGAGAAGAGGAAGGACAGGGAGACTGGTTCCTATGATCCAGAAATTGGAAATGAAAAATACATAAATAAATAAAGAAATTAAACAAGAACAGAATTTAATAACCTAATCAGCTGCTTGTTTCTCTAGTACGTTCATAAACTAAATTGTGTATGTCCAAAAGAAGAGCTTCTTTTTTTTCTAAAGACAATCTCTGGATCATAGGAACCAGGCTCAGCAAAAATGACTCCTCTGCTGAGGGAGGTGGAGCAGTGGGTTTGGACAGAGAGGCGATGAGAACCTCGCAACTCTCTGTCCTCCTCTTCCACGGATGATGTGGATGACGCTTCCTTTTTTGTTCCATAAATGAGGCATATATTGATATCAATTATACAAGTCAATGATGACTAAAAACAATAACCTCTATATCATAAATCACATATAAAGGATAAGTAAAATGACGTTGCTATGACATTTTATGTTATGGAGTTTAAACATTTTAATTTAATATTGTATGCATAAAAATTGTTTTTATACATACTTCGGGGACCAGCAGAGGATGTGGATGGGCCAGTGGCAGGTGAAGGTGGAGGAGGTGACGCAGCAGCATCAGCACCAGATGAGGAAGCAGGAGGTTCCACCTCTGTACCTTCATCAAGGGTTTCTTCAAATTCCTCCTTTTCCTCATCATCAACATGATGGCATGTTTCTGTAAAATGAGAACATAGTGTGATTATGTCTCCTATTCAGAAAGCAGATTACACTGTAATATGGCAAGTATTTAGATTCTCAACAACAACTATTACCTGCTGCTGGTGGTGGTGGTGGTGCTGCTGCTGCAGTCATGTTCCCCGACGTCTCCCTCGGGGTGATGAAGGGGTCCAGGAAGGAGAGGACGGCGAACCTCCTCCACTTTAACTGGCTGGATGCTGCTGACCCATTCTTTTTCTCCATGGCCTTCCTCTTCTGTCTCATGTATATATCCCTGAGTCCCTTCCATTTTTTTGCAGATCTCCACTGAAGGAAAGGTAAATATTTATGTTTAATATCCCAACGATACAGCCACTATAGCGCGTGCACTACGTATATTAAGCAAAATGATAAATATCACAACTCACTAGGGACGTCAATGGTACAGCGACTGGTCGCAGTAGTTCAAAAAAATTGAACTACTGCAACTGTCACAGTAGCTCAGTTGTGTCATCTTGAGGAGCCGGAATCGCAGTATGTAGCTCAAATCGCGTAGCGTCGCGCACCCCAGTCGTGTCGCGGCCATGTTGGTCGCTGCTGATCGCCGTCAATCGCCATTCCAATGACTTTGGATGCAAATCAGTTGTGTTGCTCGCCGAAGTCCAAGTACCTTTATCTGTTCAATCACTGCTTAGGGGGGACTCAGAACATGAAAATTTCACCTGCAACGAAAGGAAAAACACTCTTTCTAGTGTATTCAGCACTAAATCTACCATTCTGAACTGTATTTCAGGGGATTATCAACGACTCTTTTCCTGGTCAGAAACCGAGCTTCTCTCGGGCTGAAAACGCGTTATCAGCACTGTTCACTCCCTGATCAGAATAGCCTCAGAACATGAAAACATGACCTAAATTTACATCATCTAACATTACTTATTACCTGTCATAGGAAAAAACACTCTTTCTAGTATATTCAACACTAAAACTCTAAGAACAGGGCGCTGCGACTGGCCTACAATCAGCCAAACCTTTCCACATTTCCTGCTTCTGAGCCATGGGATGAGTTTGAGTGTTGTGTTCAAGTTCCAAGCCATGGGATGAGTTTGACGAGAGCCAGGCGCTGCTATGAGGTGGACCCGGAGAATCTGTTCGCAGAGTTGGCTGAGTTCCGTGTGGTGGAGTCAGGCAGGTTCCGGCATGATCTTCACCCGTGCCTCATGGCATCCGCTGTCCGTTGTATCGAAGTTGAGCTCTCTCTCCACCGCCAGCTCAAGAATCATCCCACTTCACTAACGGCCTGCTGGCGTTGGATGGCGAGAGCACGACCGCATGTTGTGTGCCCACATGTAGCCGTTATGTGCGATGTGCTCGCTACAGGTACTCGACCTCACCCCTGAGGAGTGACCATGCCACCCGGCACTGACAGAGCCACCCTCGCGCAGTGGAATGGTGTCTACACCATCGGCAACCAACTCATAGCGCTTGAGAACATCATCGCGCTCTTTATGAGCTCCGTGGAGAGGCTCAACCATCGCAGAACCTCTCTCACTCCACCAGAGATTTTGGAGATTCAACAGTCCGTCGACGTGGTGCCCTGCTCGCGGCGCCTCCTCCACACACAGCCGCCTCCCACGATCAAATGGGCGGAATGAGCCCAGCTGTCCGGATCATAGCCGCGTTGGTCATCGATGCTCCTCTTGGAGAGACCAATTGGCTGCTCTCACCTCAGCTCCCTCCAAAAGTGTAGGAAGAAAACTTTGTGTCTAAATGTATGCATCTAAACCAAAGTCGATGCCTTACTTTGGAATCGGGTCTGTTTCTTCTCTGCCCAAAATTAGGGTTTATCACCCGTCTAGTTCTCTTCCGGTTCCAGTCAGTGCGAACTCCGGCTACAAATATTTGTTTGTGTTTGACATCGTCTCAGGAGACCGATCAGTATAGTAACGGTCTCTCTGCCTCCTTGTCCCTGACGCCAGAACTGTCCCTCTCCACAATAAGAAGCATAGTCGTCACTCTTTCCCGGTTCTCAACAGATCCCGGTTCCAGCCAAAATTCAGAAGAGTTTCAATTCTGCCATTTACTCTTCTTATTCCTCAGACTCGCAAGTTTCCAGTAGGGGTCACCACAGGACCGCGAAAGTCACCTCTTCAGAGTATCACACAGTAGGCGCTGTGTACCAGACCAGCTCTGTTCTCAGCTCCCTCGCACGATGTCTGATGCAATGTCTGTCTGCGATTCTCTTCTCTGCAGCCCTCCAAACCTGTCAGAGGCAAGTAGGACATCATCATCTACAGAGTCATCTCTTTCTGAGGATGATTGGGCCGGTCCCTTGGGACTCCATCTTAGGAGAATTGCAGTTTTAGATCAAGATACACTGCAAGTTTCGGTGCCCTGTTTGTTTTTGAAGAACCATCGGGACTTGATGTCCCCAGAGGAGTGGGCGGTGAGCACCGACAGCCCCTTCGTCCTGGACCCGCCCCGGTGGACCGCTCCTGTGCTCCTGTCTCCTCACATGACCATATGGATCGAGACGATACTCGCTCATTGACACACCCTTCAGTTTCACAGTCAACCCCTAGGTTCTGCGACACCACGTGGACCTGGGTGAACTAAGAGAACCAGCGGTCATGTCTGATGGAGGAGGTCCACGCTCCCCTGTCAACGGAAGTAATCAAGCTAGTGACAAAGCGTTCCTCCGACACTGGATTTTACTCCAGGTACTTTCTGGAACCCAAGAAGACAGGAGAGTGGAGACCTGTTGTGGACCTCAGTCTGAACCAATTCATGACCAAATAGCGGTTTGATGGAGAGTGGATGACCTCCATCGATCTTGCAGACGCCTACTTCCACAACACCGTTTGGCAGTGTCAAAAGAAGTTTTTCCGGTTTGGGCTAGAGTCAGGTGTACATCCAGCTCTCTTGTGCATCGCACCTTCGCCAAGTGTGTGGAGGCGGGGCTCGAACCACTAAGGAGACAGGGTCTGAGGATTCTGATGTACTTGGACTACTGGTTGATTCTAGCCAGGTCCAAACAGGAGTCATGAGCGCACACCAGCTTGGTGTTGGAGCACATCGCGATATTGAGGTTCAGAGTAAACCTCAAAAGCGTGCTGAGTACCAGTCAGAGCACAACCTTCCTGGGGGTCATGCTGGACTCAGTCTCGGGTCAGGTCCGCCTTCCACCGGCCAGCGTTCTCCCCGTCACACAGCTGACATTGTTGGTTTTGTGGTCCTAGCCTTATGGATTATGAGGCTCCTGGGCATGATGTCAGCAGCCCACTACGTCATCCGCCTGGGTCTCCTGAACGTGCGAAATCTGCGGTCATGCTTCATCCTCAATCTTCATCCTGTCCGGGATCAGAGGCCGTTGGTCAACGTGTCTCCACGAGCTCTGAGAGATGTGAAGTTTGGGAACTCTGCTTCAAACCTCCATCGCACTGTATCCTTGGATTGTCAAAACACTTCTTTACAAGTCTTTGCAGATGCATCTCTGTCAGGCTGGGGAGGCCACCTGGATCAGATCTGCGTCAGCGGGATCTGGAGTTGTTCCGAAGGTCGTCCCATTAAAAAGGCTTAGACCAACCTCAAGACCTTTATGTCACTAATGGGACCTGCAGCTGGTACTCAATTCACTCTCCGAAGCCCCTTTTGAGCCACTTGGAGCTAGCAGCTTACAAGGAGGCTCTTATAGCCTTAGCTTCAGCAAAGAGAGTGGGAGAGCTGAGTTCTTTTTCCATCTGCCCTGATAGCATCTCTTTTGGTGACAATGACTCAGTGGTGTCACTTAGACCCAACCCTGACTTTGCACTGAATGTCTCTCTTTTTCTTCACAGGTCAGCACCTTGTCAGTAAAGACTTTCTGCCCTCCTCCCCATTTAGACGAGGAGCATGAGCGTTTACACAAAATGTGTCCGGTTAGAGCGCTAATAGCTTAACTGGATCGAGTCCCACCATTCAGAAAGACGGACAGTCTGTGGGTGGCTCTCGCAGATGGTAAGAAGGGGCAGGCACTGTCCCCTCACAGGTTGTCATATTGGCTTAGAATTGCCATCATGAAAGCCGATGAGACAGGGGGAAAACAGGCACCAGAATCCCTGAGAGCACACTCGACCAGAGGGCTGGCAACATCTGTGGCTGCTTTCAAGGGAGTATCTCGGAAAGCAGCTTCTTGGTCATCAATCTCAACTTTTGCTGACCACTATTTGTCTAATGTGTCTGCATCCTCCTTCCCTCATGTCTTTCTGTCTTCAGGAGCAGCCGATCCCTGCGACCAGTAGGCCCTCATTCACAGCACTGGCTCTGGAACACCAGTATCTGCTTCATTACAGTGCTGTGGACTGTGCAGCGTCCTGAGATCCACGGGATTCCTGCATAACTGTTTATTCATTTGTCAATAAACTCCTTCTTTCTTGCTCAGCTCAGACTAAAACCCTGACTGTAGCTGCTCACTGAATGTTTTCTCTCCATGTTTGGAGGATTATAAATGCCACTATCTAGTGACGTTGCAACCCAATATAGAATATATTTGTCGTAGAAATGTGATCAAAAGTCAACAAAAGCTTTTGTTTTCAAATCTCACAATTTAGAGCAAAATAGGACTGATGTCCAGCATGTTTTGTGTTCAGACAGGAGAGCAAGCTGTCAGTCACGTGACCAGAGGCTCACCATTCACATAGCCATTGGGAAATGAAACGTACGAGGGCAACGATTTTTGAGGCAAATTCGTAAAATTATTACGGTATGCCAAGTGGACAAACGTCGTTATTGCATTTTTTTCAGTCCGCGCAGATAACAATGTCACAATGCTACATTTTAATGGGGAATCACAAAACAATCTCGGTCCAAACGAAAGAAACTCAGCGTCATTTACAAAAAACGAGGATATTATATGACAATCTAGGATATATTTGTCGCTAGAAATGTGATCAAAACTCAACAAAAGGATTTAATTGTTTTAAAATCTCACAATTTATCAAATCAAATTGATTCAAATCCAATCAGATTTCCATTCACATTTTGTAATAGCTCTGTAATTACAGTACTGACAGACACCATATTCCTGTCACTTATAAAGGACCTCGACATGGTGTTACTACAACAGGTAGTTTTTCAATTATCTGTCCTCAATATTTTTCACAAATACTTATATCACATATAAGTTCATATTATATAATAGCTCTGTAATTACAATGCTGACAGGCACCATATTCATGTCACATATAAAGGACCTCCACATGGTGTTACAGCAATAAGTAGTTCCTCAAATTTCTGTTCTCAATAGTTTTCACAAATATTTGTATCACATATATTTTCATATTTTGTAATAGCTCTGTAATTACAGCACTGACAGACACCATATTCATGTCACATATAAAGGACATACACATGGTGTTACTCAAAGTATTTTCTCAAATATCTGTCCTCAATATTTTTCACAAATCTTTGTATCAAATTTTCATTCAAATTTTGTCATAACTCTGTAATTACAGGACTGACAGACACCATATCACACATTCATATCATTGATAAAGGACCTCCACATGGTTTTACTACAACAGGTAGTTTCTCACATGTCTGTCCTCAATATTTTTCAAAAATATTTGAATCAAATTTTCATTCATATTTTTTAATAGCTCTGTAATTACTAGGCTGACAGGCACCATATTCATGTAACACATGAAGGACATCCACCTGGAGTTACTACAAGTAGTTTCTTAAATTTCTATTCTCAATATTTTTCAGATATATTTATATCATATTTTCATTCATATTTTGTAATAGCTCTGTAATTACAAGGCTGAAGGACACCATATTCACGTCACATATAAAGAACATCCCCATAGTGGTTACTACTGGAAGTAGTTTCTCAAATGTCTGTCTTCAATATTTTTCACAAACATTTTTATCACATGTATTTTCATATATATGTCATGTTTGCCTAAAGTTCGACCCAGGTGCAGATGATTGTGGGCTGACAGAAGACACGGACAACGAGATTAAATTAAGAAATTTAATAAATGACGATATACAATACAATAGAAGACGGAGACAGGAACCGAGGACGTCGGAGCCAGAACGGGAACTGGGAAAAACACAGAGGGACTGGGGAAAAATCTGCAAAACAAGAGAGGTGAATTAATATCAACCTACAAAAGGGGAGAACAACCTCACGAGGTCCAATTAACCTAAAGCGCTGCGTGGAGGAGAAACACTCAAACTGACATGCAGGAAAAAAAAAAAAAAAACAGACCACAATCATTAAATGAAAAGGTGAGTATAATAAGACTCACACGCGGACTAACTATTAAATTTAGAAGAGCAGAACGAAAGCGGAGCGCAAAAGAGAAAGCGAAACTGATGTAGCAGATGGAAAGGCAGTTCATGCGCCCGCTGCGTTTAGTAGCACCAACCAATCACCAGGGGACGCCGTTACTATTTAAGTGACTCTGGGCAGCGTCAGGTCTCTCTCTCTCTCCGCTTCCGGACTGCTGGTTTTGGTCCTGTAAGCCGGCTGTCAGCACAGAAAAGTGGCTGGAGTTTGTTGGTGCGTAAGTTTGATTGTGGCGATGCTGGTGTGATCGCTGTCGCAGGTATGGCTGGTAAGCTGTCGTTGTCGCCCATCCTCCTGATTTGGACTTTAGTGAAGCTCATGGCGGGTTTTACATGTATAGATGCGTTGCCGGTAGCTGCGCTGCGTCCTCTATCGCCCTGCGTTTGGGCAGGTGCATCGTCGTCTGCCAAAGTCTGGTAAGAGACGAACAATATAGGGACGCAGCACTTGGATTGTTTTGTTCTGTTTTGTACCCCGTTGTTTTCTTCTGTTTCGTGACGCACTGTTTTGTACAGTTCTGTGTTGAACAGTTCTTGAACGGTTTTGTATAGTTTTGTTTGTTTGTCTTTTCCTCTTCCCTTTTTGGTCGAGTCCGTTCTCTTTTTGATTTTGTTTCTTTTCTTTTGTGATTCGTTAACTCTGGGTGGTGTCTGATATTCGTTTTCTTGTGAGTTCATTATTGAGTTAGTCTGTTATTTTCTTTCACGTATTTTATTTTCTTTGTGTCTCTGACCCGGTCTGCCAATGACACTCTTCTTGTAGCTGCTGGGCCCGGTGGTGTAGGTGACCTGGTGGCAGTTAATTTTATCGTGTGCTGTGCTGTTGGGGACACGTTGCGTTTGTTCGGGTTCATCAGTTTGTTGTGTGGTTGGACCCGCCGTACAGGGTGTCCCCCATCCCAGTAAGTCCCAGATCTACTATATTCTTGTTACTTTTATTTTTGATTGTTGGATTTTAGAATCATTTGTATTAATAAAGTATCTATACTTATTAATATGCAATTGGAACCCTGTCTCATGTCTCCCGAGTAAGCGGACCTGCGTGTCCTTAGTTATTATTCTTTGGGTGAAATTCCCAAGGTGGTGTAGCTGGACTCCAAATTTGGGCTGCATTTCATATACACTTGCACACACACACACACACACACACACACACACACACTCACCCACCGTAGGGCAGCACACCACGATAGTAGAAGGGATCTTTCTAATAGGTGCGGATCTAATTCAACTTGTCTGAAGTGTTTTCAGATCAGTTTTTTCAGTTTGTCGGTCTGTAAACCACCGTCACTCGACCTGAAAACGCGTTTTCTGCACTGTTCACACACTGATCAGAATAGGCTAAGAACAATGAAAATATCAACTGTACCTATAGGGAAAAGACTATTTCTCGTATATTGAGCACTAAATTAAACTTTCTGAACTGTTTTCAAAGAGACATTTTTATTTTCGCTCGTTTTCTGCACTGTTCGCTGACTGCTCAGGGATGCCTCAGAACATGAAAATTTCACCTGCAACTATAGGAAAAACACTATTTCTATTATATTCAACTCTAAACCTCTTTGAATAGGGTGCTGCGACTGGCCTTCAAGCAGCCGAACCGTTCCACATTTCCTGCTTCCAAGCCATGGGATGAGTTTGACTAGAGCCAGGCCCTGCTACGAGGTGGATCCGGAGACTCTGTTCCCAGCTGCTGGAGTTGGATAGCGAGACTACACAAAAGTCACGACAGCATGTTGTCTGCCCACAACTGGAAGAAATCCATTCTATTCCCGGCGCGGTTCTGACACTCCACTAGAACTAGGACAGCACTTGGTAAGGTACGGAGCTTACTGCCTGGTGGAGGGTTTGGATTGGCGGCGCGACGTTCCCGCTCAGTCAGCCGTCATGCGCGATGCGCGATGCTCGACCTCCCCCTTGAGGAGTAACCAATCATCCCAGCTGGCTTTAACAGAGTCACCATAGCACAGTGGACTGGTGTCTACGCCATCAGCAACCAGTTCATAGCGCTTGAGAACATCATCGCACTCTTTATGAGCTCCGTTGACAGGCTCATCCATCGCAGAACCTCTGTCACTCCACCAGAGATTTTGGAGATTCAACAGTCCGTCAGCGTGGTGCTGTGCTTGCGGCGCCTCCTCCACACACAGCCGCTGCCGGGGTGGAACAATGTCGCTGTTCGAAGGGGCGGGGTGAGCCCAGCCGTCTGGATCATAGCCGCACTGATCATCGCTGCTCCTCTTGGAGAGACCAGCCGGCTGCTCTCACCTCTGCTCCCTCCAAAAAAACGAAGAAAACTTTGTATCTAAAAGTATGCATCTGAACCAAAGCCTAACTTGAATAAAAAACAAGATGCATTACTTTGGTATCGGGTCTGTTTCTTCTCTTCCGGTTCCAGTCAGTGCGAACTCAGGCTTCAAAAATGTGTTTTGGTTTGACATCGTCTCAGGAGACAGGGAAGTTCCTGGAGCCAAGAAGTTATGTTTTTCCTCAGCTTCGCCACAATAAGAAGCAGATGCGTCAAATAACTCTTTCCCGTCTCTCAACAGATCCCGGTTCTAGCCAAAAGTCAGGAGAGTCTCAATTCTGCCATTAACTCTTCTTATTCCTCAGACTCGCCAGTTTCCAGCAGGGGTCGCCACAGGACCGCGATAGCCGCGTCTTCAGAGGATCACAAAGTAGGCGCTGCGTGGCAGACTTGCTCTGTTCTCAGCTCCCTCCTGCGATGTCTGATGCGATGTCTGTCTGTGATTCTGTTCTCTGCAGCCCTCCAAACCTCTCAGAGGCAAGTAGGACATCATCATCTACAGAGTCATCTCTTTCTGAGGATGAGTGGGCCGGTCCCTCGGGTCTCCATCTTTGGAGAATTGCAGAGTCAGATCAAGGTACACTGCAAGTTTGGGGGCCCTACTTCCTCTGAAGGCTCAACTGACAAAAGCGAGTCTGTTTTTGAAGAACCTGCGGGACTTGAAGTGCCCAGAGGAGTGTGCGCTGAGTACCGACGACCCTTTTGTCCTGGACCCGCCCCGGAGGCCGGGTCCGCTCCAGTGCTCAGTTCGCCGAATTTAAAGCGCCTGTCTCCTCACCTGCCCATATGGATCGAGATGATACTCGTCATTGACACGCCCTTCAGTTTCACAGTCAACCCCGAGGTTCTGCGACACCACGTGGATCTGGGTGAACTCAGAGAACCAGCGGTCATGTCTGATGGAGGAGGACCGCGCTCTCCTGTCAAAGGAAGTAATCGAGCTAGTGCCAAAGCGATCCACCTACGCTGGGTTTTACTCCAGGTACTTTCTGGACAGGAGAGTGGAGACCTGTTCTGGACCTCAGTCTCCTAAATCAATTCATGACCAGACAGCGGATCCGGACTACCAGGAGACTCCTGGAGTGTGTCAGAGTATGAGAGGCGATGACTTCCATAGATCTTGCAGACTCCTACTTCCACAACACGGTCTGTAGTGTCTTGTGCCTCGCACCTTCGCCAAGTGCGTGGAGGCGGTTCTCAAACCACTAAGGAGACAGGGTCTGCGGATTCTGACGTACTTGGAGTACTGGTTGATTCTAGCCAGGTCCAAACAGGAGTCATGAGCGCACACCAGCTTGGTGTTGGACCACATCGCGCTATTGAGGCAGCATCCCACGCCTTTGTCCGGCTGGGTCTGCTCAACATGCGAGGCCTTCAGAAGTGGTTTGGTTGCCTGCACCCTCACCTGACTCGAGACCAGAGATCAGAACACAAATCTCGAGTCTCGGGTCTCGGGCCTGACCCGAGACTGAGTCCAGCATGACCACCAGGAAGGTCGTGCTCTTACTGGGACTCAGCGCGCTTTTCAGGATCCAGCAAGTCCTACAAGTCTTTACAGATGCACCTCAGTCAGGCGGGGGAGGCCACCTGGATCAGATCTGCATCAGCGGGATCTGGAGCAGTTCCGAAGGTCGTCACATTAACCTGCTGGAGCTGTTGGCAGTTTTTAAGGTGTTGGTGGCTCTATCTCCTTATCTAAGTGGGAACCACGTTATGGTGAGATCAGACAGCTCTTCCACCGTGGCCTATATCAACCGCCAGCGTAGGGTGAGGACGTCTGCGTTATAAAACCTGGCCAGAAAGATTTGGCTCTGGGCTGATGTACATTTAGCCTCATTGGGGGCTCTGCATGTGCCAGGTGTAGACAATGTGGCAGCAGATGGATTATCTTGGAGACCACTGCCAGATGAATGAAGTTTATCTCAGGATATGGCAAATATGATCTGGGAGTTTTTCGGCCACCCAGTGGCTGATCTCTTTGCGAGCAGAGAGAACTTCAAATGTCCTCTCTGGTTCTCTCTCCCTAGATCCGACGACCCTCCACTGGGAGTGGGCGCCCTGGCTCATCCAAGGTGGCCAAAAGGCCTCCTGTACGCCTTTCCTTCTCCTTGCCTTATTCTATGTCTGATGAGGGGAATTCAACTGCGGAGAGTGAGAATGATTCTCGTAGCTCTAGACAGCCCCAGCTCCATCTGGTATCCGGAGATGAGTCAGATGCGGATCAAAGGCCTGCATGAGCGTTTACACAAAATGTGTCCGGTTAGAGCGCTAAAAGCTTAACTGGATCGAGTCCCACCCTTCAGAAAGACGGACAGTTTGTGGGTGTCTGTCGCAGGTGGTAAGAAGGGGCAAGCGCTGTCCCCTCACAGGTTGTCACATTGGCTTGGAATTGCCATCATGAAAGCCTATGAGACAGCAGGAAAACAGGCACCCGAATCCCTGAGAGCACACTTGACCAGAGGCCTGGAAACATCTGTTGCTGCTTCAAGGGAGTATGTCTGGCAGAAATCTGCCAGGCGGCGTTTTTGGTCATCAATCTCTACTTTTGCTGACCACTATTTGTCTAATGTGTCAGCATCCTCCTTCCCTCATGTCATTCTGTCTTCAGGAGCAGCCGAACCCTGCGACCAGTAGGCCCTCATTCACAGCACTGGCTCTGGGACACCAGTATCTGCTTCATTAAAGTGTTGTGGAGTGTGCAGCGTCCTGAGATCCACCAGATTCCTGCATAACTGTCTGTTCATTTGTGAATAAACTCTCTCTATCTGTATGGAGGATTGTTAATGCCACTTTCTATTTCAGCCGTAAGGTGGCTAAAAGAGGGCAACACAGTTCCTGCTGATCCACAGTGTAAGTTACACACCACATATGAGGGGTTGTTAACGCCACCTTGTATATCAGCTTAAGGTGGCAAAGGCGAGGCGGCAGCTCCTGCCACCCAGAGTGTATGAATGAGGGGCTGTTCACAACCCATTCATTCATTCATTCAGGCTGGATAGACCCCGGGCGTGGCGGTGGTGTATGAAGTCTCATAGGCCGGTCCGGTGTGACGCCCTGGCCATCCGATATATCGACAGCACCACCTTCCGTCATACCAAAGCAACATCACCGGTGACATTGCAGGTGGTTTAGTGCAGCAAAACGTTCATCTCCTTGACGGCCGTCTGGCAAAGGAGCAGGCAGTGCCAGTCAGACGTCCAGTATGGACGGCCATGGTAATTGCCGATGGTTCTCAAGTCAGGCCACGTTGCAAGGCTGGGGGTTAAGCTTTGTGCTCAAGATGACCTCATAGGTGTTCTGGACTGCGCAACTCTGCCACCTGTGCTCACACACACACTCACACAAGGGTGTGCTGCAACCTGTTCAAGTCCTGCAAACATTCCTGCAGCAGGGGGCAGAAATTATGAGGGGACCGCCTATCCTGGGGCGTCTCCTCAAAGCACGGCTACATCAAGGCTAGCAGGCAGTCCTCTGCCCCCCGAGGTGCAGTTCACTTGTCGAAATGCTAAAGCACCCGCAACACTCAAAGCATATAATGCTCAGTGGGTGTGGACTGCTGTCCATTGGGTAAACATCCACTGCTAGTCCAGTTCATGCAGGGATCTCGAAGACTCAGCCCCACCTCCAGACGCATCTTCCCCATTGGGATCTTCAATTGGCATTAAAGGCTCTCTCTGAAGCTCCCTTCGAGCCACTTGATCAGGCTCCTTTGGAGCTGGTGGCTTACAAAGCAGCTCTCCTCCTGGTCCTGGCCTCCATCAGGAGGGTTTGGACAACTATGTACCTTCTCGATTAGTCTTTTTTTCCCAATTTTCTTTGTGCTTCTTCTGAGGTGAGCAATTTTTCAGTAGACGCTTTCTGTTCTACCCCCCCACCCGGATGAGAACCACTGGCGCTTGCAAAAGGTGTGTCCCGTGAGGGCACTGAGAGCTTGTCTGAATGGAGTCAAGGCCCTCAGGAAAAAAGATAAGCTGTGGGTGGCTCTGGCAGGTGGTATAAAAGGCAACATGCATAGCAGCCTTCAGAGGAGTTTCTTTGGCAGAAATCTGCCAAACAGCCTCCTGGGCTTCTGACTCAACTTTTGCAGATCTCTATTTGTCGGACGTAGCTGCTCCTTCTTTGCCTAACGTTGTCCTGTCTGCAGGTGCTTCCAGCAGCTCTGGCCAATAGATCAGAGAATCGTTCGCGGACCGAGGGGAGGGTCTCTTCATCTGAATCCAACTTTTTCCTTCGATCAAGTGGACCAGGCCCCACCCTCCAGAGCTGAGCGAACTTCAGGAGCGCTGATGCTTTTGTATTGTTGGTGCAATAAAGTGTTTCTCTTCCGCAGTGCTTCGTCATGGGCTAAACTTGTCTCCGCTGGTGAGTTCTCCGTCCAAATATGGACGGTTATCAGTGCCGATTGTGTTCTTCCACGTTGGGCTCAAACTCGTGCTGTGGCTATGGGATGGCGTCTGGTTCCCCTGTGTAATCGCGGGTGCAGGGAAGCATCTGATTTGGCAACGAGAGAGCCCAAGGGGGACGCCAAGACCCACTGTATGGAAGGTTATTCGTGCCACTTCACAACATTTTTATGTTTGGCGTTCCGTAAACCACCTTATCAGAAAACGCGTATTCTGCATTGCGCCATAACTTCTCAGGGAAGCTTCAGAACATGATGTTTTCAGCTCCCACTGTAGCAGAAAGGGTCTTTGTAGTAGTTGCACATCAAATCTAAGCTGTCTGAAGTGTTTTTCAAAAGTTATCAACATTTTTATGTTTGGCGTTCCGTAACCCACCTTTTCTCAGGCTGAAAACACCTTTTCTCCAATGTGACATAACTTCTCGGGGAAGCCACAGGTCTTGAAATTTTCACCTCCCACTATAGCAGAAATGGTCTTTCTAGTAGATGTACATTATATGCAAGCTGTCTGAAGTGTTTTTCAAAAGTTATCAACATTTTTATGTTTGGCGTTCCGAATTCCACCTTATCTCAGGCTGAAAACGCGCTTTCTGCATTGTGCCACAACTTCTCAGGGAAGCTTCAGAACATGAAAATTTCACCTCCCACGATAGCAGAAAGGGTCTTTCTAGTAGTTGCACATCAAATCTAAGCTGTCTGAAGTGTTTTTCCAAAGTTATCAACATTTTTATGTTTGGCGTACCCGAACCCACCTTCTCTCAGGCTGAAAACGCCTTTACTGCAATGTGTCAAAACTTTGCAGGGAAGCTTCAGAACAAGAAATTCACACCTCCCACTATAGCAGAATGGGTCTTTCTTGTAGTTGCACTTCAAATCTAAGCTGTCTGAAGTGTTTTTCGAAAGGTATCAACATTTTTATGTTTGGCGTTCCGGAACCCACCTAATCTCAGGCTGAAAACGCGTTTTCCGCATTGTGCCATAACTTTGCAGGGAAGCTTCAGAACAAGAAATGTTCACCTCCAACAAGAGCAGAAAGGGTCTTTGTAGTAGTTGCACATCAAATCTAAGCTGTCTGAAGTGTTTTTCAAAAGTTATCAAGATTTTTATGTTTGGTATTCCGAAACCCACCTTATCTCAGGCTGAAAACGCGTTTTCTGAGTTGTGCCATAACTTCTCAGGGAAGCTTCAGAACATGAAATTTTCACCCCCCACTATAGCAGAAAGGGAATTACTACTAGTTGCACATCAAATCTATGCTGTCTGAAGTGTTTTTCCGAAGTTATCAACATTTTTCAGTTTGGCGTTCCGAAACCTACTTCATCTCAGGCTGAAAACACCTTTTCTCCATTGTGACATAACTTCTCGGGGAAGCCTCAGATCTTGAAATTTTCACCACCCACTATAGCAGAAATGGTCTTTCTAGTAGATGTACATTATATGCAAGCTGTCTGAAGTGTTTTTCAAAAGTTATCAACATTTTTATGTTTGGCGTTGCGAATTCCACCTTATCTCAGGCTGAAAACGCTTTTTCTGCATTGTGCCATCAGTTTTCTGGGAAGCTTCAGAACAAGAAATTTTCATTACCACTATAGCAGAAAGGGTCATTCTAGTAGTTGCACTTCAAATCTAAGCTGTCTGAAGTGTTTTCCGAAAGTTATCAAAATTTTTATGTTTGGCGTTCCGGAACCCGCCTTACCTCAGACTGAAAACGCCTTTTCTGCATTGTGCCATAACTTCTCAGGGAAGATTTAGAACATGAAATTTTCACCGCCCACTATAGCAGAAAGGGTCTTTCACATAGTTGCATATTAAAATCTAAGCTGTCTTAAGTGTTTTTACAAAGTTATGAACGTTTTTATGTTTGGCGTTCCGAAACCCAGCTTATCTCAGGCTGAAAACGTGTTTTCTGCATAGCGCCAAAACTTTGCAGGGAAGCTTCAGAACATGAAATTTTCACGTCCCACTATAGCAGAAAGGGTCTTTCTCGTAGTTGCATATTAAAATCTAAGCTGTCAGAAGCGTTTTTCCAAAGTTGTCAACATTTTTATGTTTGGCATTCCGGAACCCACCTTATCTCAGGCTGAAAACGTGTTTTCTGCATAGCGCCATAACTTTGCAGGGAAGCTTCAGAACATGAAATTTTCACGTCCCACTATAGCAGAAAGGGTCTTTCTAGTAGTTGCACATCAAATCTAAGCTGCCTGAAGTGTTTTTCGAAAGTTATATACATTTTTATGTTTGCCGTTCCAGAACCCACCTTATCTCAGGCTAAAAACACGTTTTCCGCATTGTGCCATAACTTTGAAGGGAAGCTTCAGAACATGAAATTTTCAACTCCCACTATCGCAGAAAGGGTCTTTCTAGTAGTTGCACATCAAATCTAAGCTGTCTGAAGTGTTTTTCCAAAGTTATCAACATTTTTATATTTGGCTTTCCGAAACACTCCTTATCTCAGGCTGAAAACGTGTTTTCTTCATTGTGCCATAACTTTGCAGGGAAACTTCAGAACTTGAAATTTTCACCACACACTATAGCAGAAAGGGTCTTTGTAGTAGTTGCAAAACAAATCTAAGTTGTCTGAAGTGTTTTTCGAAAGTTATCAACATTTTTATGTTTGGCGTTCCGGAACCGACCGTATCTCAGGCTTGAAACGCATTTTGTGCATTGTCCCATAACTTCTCAGGGAAGCTTCAGAACAAGAAATTTTCACCACCCATTATAGCAGAAAGGGTCTTTCTAGTAGTTAGACATCAAATCGAAGCAGTCTGAAGTGTTTTTCTAAAGTTATCAACATTTTCATGTTTGGCGTTCCGAAACCCACCCTGTCTTAGGCTGAAAATGCCTTTCGTGCTTTGTGCCATAACTTCTCAGGGAAGCTTGAGAACATGAAATTTTCACCTCCCACTATAGCAGAAAAGGTCTTTCTAGTAGTTGCACATAAAATTGAAGCAGTCTGAAGTGTTTTTCGAAAGTTATCAACATTTTTATGTTTGGCGTTCCGAAACCCACCTTATCTCAGGCTGAAAACGTGTTTTGTGCATTGTGCCATAACTTCTAAGGGAAGCTTCAGAACATGAAAATTTCACCTCCCACTATAGCAGAAAGGTTCTTTCTCGTCGTCGCACATCAAATATAAGCTGCCTGAAGTGTTTTTCTAAACTTATCAACATTTTTATGTTTGGAGTGCCGAAACCCACCTTATCTCATTCTGAAAACGCGTTCTCTGCATTGTGCTATAACTTTGCAGGGAAGCTTTAGAACATGAAATTTTCACCTCCCACTATAGCAGAAAGGGTCTTTCCATTAGTTGCATATCAAATCTAAGTTGTCTGAAGTGTTTTTCGAATGTCATCAACGTTTTTATTTTTGGTGTTCCGCAACCCACCTTATCTCAGGCTGAAAACGCGTTTTCTGCATTGTGCCTTAACTTTTCAGGGGAGCTACAGAACATGAAATTTTCACCGCCCACTTTATTAGAAAGGGTCTTTCTAGTAGTTGCACATCAAATCTAAGCTGTCTGAAGTGTTTTTCCAAAGTTAACATTTATATGTCTGGTGTTCCGGAACCCACCTTATCTCAGGCTGAAAACGCATTTGGTGCAATGTGCCATAACTTCTCAGCAAAGCATCAGAACATGAAATTTTCACATCCCACTATCGCAGAAAGGGTCTTTCTCATCGTTGCACATCAAATCTACGCTGTGGGAAGTGTTTTTCAAATGTTATCAACATTTTTATGTTTGGCGTTCCGAAACCCACCTGAAACGCAATTTTTGCATTGTGCCATAACTTCTCAGGGAAGCTTCAGAACATGAAATTTTAACCTCCCACTATAGCAGAAAGGGTCTTTCTCGTAGTTGCACATAAAATCGAAGCTGTCTGAAGTGATTTTCGACAGTTATCAAAATTTTTATGGTTGCCGTTCCGAATGCCACCATATCTCAGGCTGAAAGCGTGTTCTGTGCATTGTGCCATAACTTCTCAGGGAAGCTTGAGAACATGAAATTTTCCACTCCCACTATAGCAGAAAGGGTCTTTCTAGTAGTTGCACATCAAATCTAAGATTTCTGAAGTTTTTTTCGCAAGTTATCAACATTTTTTTTATGTTTGGCGTTCCGAAACCCACCTTATCTCAGG
This sequence comes from Synchiropus splendidus, assembly GCF_027744825.2. Taxonomy (NCBI): domain Eukaryota; kingdom Metazoa; phylum Chordata; class Actinopteri; order Syngnathiformes; family Callionymidae; genus Synchiropus; species Synchiropus splendidus. Next base: position 768,294 of record NW_026527055.1, read on the forward strand.
CTGAAAACGTTTTTCGTGCATTGTGCCATAACTTCTCAGGGAAGCTTCAGAGCATTAGATTTTCACCTACCACTATAGCAGAAAGGGTCTTTCTAGTAGTTGCACATAAAATCGAAGCTGTCCGAATTGTTTTTCGAAAGTTATCAACATTTTCATGTTTGACGTTCTGAAACCCACCTTATCAAAGGGTCAAACGCATTTTGTGCATAGTGCCATAACTTTGCAAGGAAGCTTCATAACATGTTATTTTCACCTCCCACTATAGCAGAAGGGTCTTTCTAATAGTTGCACATCCAATCTAAGCTGTCAGAAGTTTTTTTCGAAAGTTGTCAACATTTTTATGTTTGGCGTTCCAAAACCCACCGTATCTCAGGCTTGAAATGCCTTTCGTGCTTTGTGCCATAACTTCTCAGGGAAGCTTGAGAACATGAAATGTTCACCTCCCACTATAGCAGAAAAGGTCTTTCTAGTAGTTGCACATAAAATCGAAGCAGTCTGAAGTGTTTTTCGAAAGTTATCAACATTTTTATGTTTGGCGTTTCGAAACCCACCTTATCTCAGGCTGAAAACGTGTTTTGTGCATTGTGCCATAACTTCTCAGGGAAGCTTCAGAACATGAAAATTTCACCTCCCACTATAGCAGAAAGGTTCTTTCTCGTCGTCGCACATCAAATATAATCTGTCGGAAGTGTTTTTCTAAACTTATCAACATTCATAGGTTTGGCGTTCCGAAACCCACCTTATCCCAGGCTGAAAACGCATTTGGTGCAATGTGCCATAACTTCTCAGCAAAACATCAGAACATGAAATTTTCACACCCCACTATCGCAGAAAGGGTCTTTCTCATAGTTGCACATCAAATCTAAGCTGTCTGAAGTGTTTTTCGAAAGTTATCAACATTTTTATGCTTGGCGTTCCGAATGCCACTTTATCTCAGGCTGAAAACGTGATCTGTGCATTGTGCCATACCTTCTCAAGGAAGCTTCAGAACATGACATTTTCACCTCCCACTATAGCAGAAAGGGTCTTTCTAGTAGTTGCACATCAAATCTAAGCAGTCTGAAGTGTTTTTTGAAAGTTATCAACATTTTTATGCTTGGCGTTCCAAAACCCACTGCATCTCAGGCTTTAGACGTGTTTTTTATGCATTGTGCCATAACTTCTCTGGGAAGCTTCAGAACATGAAATTTTCACCTCCCACTATAGCAGAAAGGGTTTTTCTATTAGTTGCACATAAAATCTAAGCAGTCTGAAGTGTTTTTCGAAAGTTATCAAAATTTTTATGTTTGGCGTTTCGAAACCCACCTTATCAAAGGGTGAAAGCGCATTTTGTGCATAGTGCCATAACTTTGCAGGGAAGCTTCATAACATGTTATTTTCACCTCCCACTATAGCAGAAAGGGTCTTTCTAATAGTTGCACATCCAATATAAGCTGTCAGAAGTTTTTTTTTCGAAAGTTGTCAACACATTTATGTTTGGCATTCCAAAACCCACCGTATGTCAGGCTTAAAACGCATTTTGTGCATTGTCCCATAACTTCTCAGGGATGCTTCAGAACATGAAATTTTCACCACCCACTATAGCAGAAAGGGTCTTTCTAGTAGGTACACATCAAATCGAAGCAGTCTAAAGTGTTTTTCTAAAGTTATCAACATTTTTATGTTTGGCGTTCCGAAACCCACCCTGTCTTAGGCTGAAAATGCCTTTCGTGCATTGTGCCATAACTTCTCAGGGAAGTTTCAGAACATGAAATTTTCACCTCCCACTATTACAGAAAGGCTCTATCTAGTAGTTGCACATCAATTCTAAGCTGTCTGTAGTGTTTTTCGAAAGTTGTCAACATTTTTATGTTTGGCGTTCCGAAACCCACCTTATCTCAGGCTGAAAACGTGCTTTGTGCATTGTGCCATAACTTCTCAGGGAAGCTTCAGAACACGAAAATTTCACCTCCCACTATAGCAGAAAGGGTTTTTGTAGTAGTTGCACATGAAATCGAAGTAGTCTGAAGTGTTTTTCGAAAGTTATCAACATTTTTATGTTTGGCGTTCTAAAACCCAACGCTTCTCAGGCTTAAAAGGCGTTTTGTCCATTGTGCCATCACTTCTCAGAGAAGCTATAGAACATGAAATTTTCACCACCCACTATAGCAGAAAGGGTGTTTTTACTAATTGCACATCAAATCTAAGCAGTCTGAAGTGGTTTTCGAAAGTTATCAACATTTGTATGTTTGACTTTCCGAAACCCACATTATCTCAGGCTGAAAACGTGTTTTGTGCATTGTGCCATAACTTCTCAGGGAAGCTTCAGAACATGACAATTTCACCTCCCACTATAGCAGAAAGGGGTTTTCTAGTAGTTGCACATCAAATCTAAGCATTCTGAAGTGTTTTTCAAGAGTTATCAACATTTTTGTGTTTGGCATTCCGAAACCCACCTTATCTCAGGCTGAAAACGTGTTTTGTGTATTTGCCATAACTTCTCAGGGAAGCTTGAGATCATGAAATTTTCACCTCCCACTATAGCAGAAAGGCTCTTGCGAGTAGTTGCACATCAAATCTAAGCAGTCTGAAGTTTTTTTTGAAAGTTATCAACATTTTTATGTTTGGCGATCCGAAACCCACTTTATCAAAGGGTGAAAACGCATTTTGTGCATAGAGCCATAACTTCTAAGGGAAGATTCAGAAAATGAAATTTTCACCTCCCACTATAGCAGAAAGGGTTTTTCTAGTAGTTGCACATAAAATCGAAGCAGTCTGAAGTGTTTTTCGAAAGTTATCAACATTTTTATGTTTGGCGTTCCAAAACCCAATGCTTCTCAGGCTTAAAACGCGTTTTGTCCATTGTGCCATCACGTCTCAGGGAAGTTTCAGAACATGAAATTTTCACCACCCACTATAGCAGATAGGGTCTTTTTACTAATTGCACATCAAATCGAAGCAGTCTCAAGTGTTTTTCGAAAGTTATCAACATTTGTATGTTTGGCTTTCCGAAACCCACCTTATCTCAGGCTGAAAATGCGTTTTATGCATTGTGCCATAACTTCTCAGTGAAGCTTCAAAACATGAAAATTTCACCTCCCACTATAGCGGAAAGGGTCTTTCTAGTAGTAGCAGATCAAATCTAAGCTGTCTGAAGTGTTTTTTGAAAGTTATCAACATTTTTATGTTTGGCGTTCCAAAACCCACCTTATCTCAGGCTTAAAACGCGTTTTGTGCTTTGTGCCATAACTTCTCTGGGAAGCTTCAGAAATGGAAAATTTCACCTCCCACTATAGCCGAAAGGCTCTTTCTCGTCGTTGCACATCAAATATAAGCTGTTTGAAGTGTTTTTCGAAAGTTATCAAAATATATTGGTTTGGCATTCCGAAACCCACCAATTCTCAGGCTGAAAACGCTTTTTTTGCAATGTGCCATAACTGCTTAGCCAAACTTCAGAACATGAAATTTTCACCTCCCACTAAAGCAGAAAGGGTCTTTCTCGTAGTCGCACATCAAGTTTAAGCTGTCTGAAGTGTTTTTCGAAAGTTATCAACGTTTTTATGTTTGGCGTTCTGAAACCCACCTTGTCTCACGCTTAAAACGCGTATTGTGCATTGTGCCACAACTTCTCAGTGAAGCTTCAGAACATTAAATTTTCACCACCCACTATCGCAGAAAGGGTCTTTCTACTAGTTGCAAATCAAATCTAAGGAGTGTGAAGTGTTTTTCGAAAGTTATCTTCATTTTTATGTTTGGCGTTCCGAAACCCACGTTATCAAAGCGTGAAAACGCATTTTGTGCATAGTGCCATAACTTCTCAGGGAAGCTTCAGATCATGAAATTTTCACCTCCCGCTATTGCAGAAAGGGTCTTTCTAGTAGTTGCATCACAAATATAAGCAGTCTGAAGTGCTTTTCGAAAGTTATCAACATTTTTATGTTTGGCGTTCCAAAACCCACCTCATCTCAGGCTGAAAACGCGTTTTGTGCATTTTGCCATAACTTCTCATGGAAGCTTCAGAACATGAAATATTCACATCCCACTATCGAAGAAATGGTCTTTCTAGTAGTTGCACATCAAATCTAAGCTGTCTGAAGTGTTTTTTGAAAGTTATCAACATTTTTATGTTTGCTTTTCCGAAACCCACCTTATCTCAGGCTGAAAACGCATTTTGTGCAATGTACCATAACTTCTCAGCGAAACTTCAGAACATAAAATTTTCAAATCCCACTATAGCAGAAAGTGTCTTTCTCGTAGTTGCACATCAAATCTAAGCTGTCTGAATTGTTTTTCGAAAGTTATCAACATTTCTGAAATCGCGTTTTCTGCATTGTGCCATAACTTTTCAGGGACGCTTCAGAACATGGAATTTTCACCTTACAACCGGTAACTTACTCCAAAGTTTTTGTGTATTTTCTTCATCATAGCGAGAATCATGGCGGCTACTGTGGGTACAGTGACGCCTTTCGATGCCGGTACGCATTCATTGGAAGACTATTGTGAAATTTTGGAACATTTTTTCATCGCGAACGGCATTGAAGATGACGATAAACAGCGCTCAGTGTTGCTCAGCAGTGACAGCGACCCGGCATATGCGGTGATGAGGAACCTGTTGAGTCCCGAAAAAACAGGGGATCGTTCGTATGCTGATCTGGTCATCCTTTTGAGGAATCATTTCCATCCGAAACCGAGTGAGATTATGCAACGATGGAAGTTTAACTCTCGGAATGGAAGGACTGAAGAGACCGTTTTTGACTACGTGGCGGAGCTAAGGAAATGGTTCAGGATTGTCACTATGGTGAGACACTGACCGTGATGCTGAGAGACCGCTTGGTGTGTGGGATTAACGACGACAGGATAAAGAGGAAGCTGCTGTCGGAGGATGGACTAACATTTGACATAGCATTCAAAGTGGCCTTGGTGATGGACGCTGCAGATAGAGACTTGGTGAACCTACGAGGTGTGAAGGACTCACTCCAAGGAAGTGGATCATCACCGGTCAACAAAGTGGAAGAGACGCGGGCAATGTCCATGGAGTCGAGAAGGTGCTACATATGTGGTGGAGAGACTCACTTGGCCAAAGGTTGCCGGTTTGCGGAGGTCAGATGTCATAACTGTGGAAAAGTGGGTCACTTAAAGACAGTCTGTAAAAGTATGACAGAGGTGAGGGAGACAAAACAAACAAGAAAAAGGGGGAAAGGTACAACGCATCGAACAAATTTCATGCAGGAGAAGGATGACAGTGAAAATGAAGAGATGTTTACAGTGACAGATAAAAGAAGACGCAGCAGTGAGGAACTGGACATTCCTAGAGTAGAGCCGATTAAAAAAGTGTTGAGGGTAAATGGAAAGAAGGTGGTTTTTGTGGTAGACCGGCTGCACTTACACTATTAAGGCTCAACAGATGGTTGACATGTTAGTGAAAAACAGAACTAACACTAAACTAGTGGATTGCAAGATAAAGTTAAAAACATATGGAGGTCATCAGGTTCCAGTGGTGGGGGCAATTAAGGTCAAGGTTGAACACGATGATAAGATCAAATGGCTGCCTGTCATTGTTGTGAATGGTTCAGGAGCAAGTCTTCTGGCCAGAGGCTGGATGAAAGCATTCCAGATAGAGGGGCAGTTTGTCCACAAAACAGATGAGGTGGACAGTTCCCTGCCGATTTCTCCCGACATGAGAAGGTATTCAAAGAAGAGTTAGGGTCATTAAGGGGGACGACAGCCAAGATTCATGTGGTTCAGAATGCCACGCCCTTTACAAACCCAGGTCGGTTCCATTTGCCATTAAAAGAAAATCAGAATCAGAATCAGAATCAGAATCAGAATCAGAATCAGAATCAAATTTATTGCCATGGTCAGTGGGGAGCCCACTGACTAGGAATGTGCCTTGGAATAAAGTGCAACAAAAAAAAAAATAAAATAAAATAAAATAAAATAAAATAAAATAAAATAAATAGAATAACATTACACAAGGCTGTTCATGAATTTAACAGTCTGACGGCCGAGGGAAAGAAGCTGTTCCTGTGACGGGAGGTTCTGGTCTGGATGGACCGTAGCCTCCTGCCAGAGGGAAGAGGAACAAACAGTCTATGTCCAGGGTGAGAAGGGTCGGCTCTGATCCGACCTGCATGTCTCTGGGTCCTAGAGGCATACAGGTCATGAAGAGGTGGCAGGCTGCAACCGATCACCTTCTCAGCAGAACCTACGATGCGCTGCAGTCTGCTCTTGTCCCTGGAGGTGGCACTGTTGAACCAGACGGTGATAGAGGAGGTGAGGATGGACTGGATGATGGCCGTGTAGAACTCCACCAGCAACTTCGTCGGCAGTCGTAGTTTACGTAGCTGCCTCAGAAAGAACATTCTCTGCTGGGCCTTCCTGATGAGGGACCTGATGGTTGGCTCCCATTTGAGGTCCTCAGTGATGGTGGTAGGAAGCAGATCCTGGCATAGGTTCCTGGGCAGTCCTGATGCTCCAGAACAAAATGAAGGGCCTGGTTCACTGCATCGTCCACAGATCTGTTGGCTCTGTAGGCAAACTGCAATGAGTCCAGGTGAGAAGCAGTGATGGACTTCAGGTGAGAGAGAACCAGGCGCTCAAAGGACTTCATGACCACAGACGTCAGTGCCACCGGTCTGTAGTCATTCAGTCCTGTGATCCTGGCCTTCTTGGGAACAGGGATGATAGTGGAGGACTTAAAGCAGGCAGGTACATAACAGGACACCAAGGAAGCATTGAAGATGTCAGTGAACACTGGAGCCAGCTCAGCAGCACAATGATTCAGGATGGCAGGGGAAACTCTGTCCGGACCTGCCGCCTTCCGAAGGTTCAGCCTCCTGAACTGAGTGCGCACGTCTTGCTCCATGATGTCAAGAGAAAGAGGGGGGAGGTGAGGGGGTGGCTCATCAAAAGTGACTGTGATCTTTGCTGTCTCAGTGACATCATTGGTCTAAGTTGTGTCACTAAGAGACAGCACAGTCCTTTGTTTGAAAGTGGAACATGGGGCTGGAGAGACCACAGAGGTGTTGGTGCAAAATGGCTGCTCAAAGCGACAATAGAAGTTGTTCAGGTCCTGTGCAAGAGCGAGGTTGTTCAGACTGTGGGGGGCACGTGGCTTGTAGTTAGTGATCACCTTGAGCCCTCTCCACACCGCAGCCGAGTCATTGGCTGAGAACTGCTGCGTGAGTTTGTCAGAGTATACGGCCTTAGCTTTCTTCAGCTCCCTCTGAAACCGATACTTCAGCTCTTTGTAGCAGTTCCTGTCCCCACTCTTGCGAGCTGCCTCCTTCTCCCGTCTAATCTGGCTGAGTTTAGTTGTGAACCAAGGTTTGTCATTTGCATAACTCACCTTCGTGCGCGTTGGAACTATGCACTCTTCACAGTAGCTGATCCATGAAGTCACAGTGTCTGTATACTCATCCAGATTATTGGTCGCAGCCCTGAACACCTCCCAGTCTGTGGTCTCCATGCAAGACTGCAGCTCCTCTTTAGCTTCACTTGTCCAGATCTTCATGCTCCTCACAACAGGCTTTGCCAGCTTCAGCTTCTGCTTGTATGTAGGAACAAGATGAACCATCAAGTGGTCAGAGAGTCCCAGTGCAGCTCGAGGGAGGGCGGTATAGGAGTTGCGGAGCGATGAGTAACAGTGATCCAGCACGCTCTGCTCTCTGGTGGGACATTTTACAACCTGCCTGTACCTGGGAAGCTCCTCACTCAGATTTGCCTTGTTGAAGTCACCAAGCACAATCACAGGAGAGTCCGGGAAAGTTCGCTCCACATGCAGGACCTGATCCGCGAGCGCACTCTGAGCCTCACGTACATCCGCGCTGGGCGGGATATATACGGCAGCCAGAATGAATGAAGCGAACTCACGTGGGGAGTAAAACGGCTTACAGTTTACGATCAGACATTCCAGAGAGGGAGAGCAGTGCTGGAAGATCACCGTCACGTCCGTACACCAGCGATTGTTGATGTAGAAACACAGTCCTCCGCCTTTGGTTTTGCCGGTGAGCTCCGGAACCCGGTCCGCGCGGTGAAGCTGGAAACCCTCCAGATGAAGCGCAGTGTCCGGGATGAGATCGCTCAACCACGTCTCCGTGAAACACAAAACACAAGAGGAGGAGAAGTCTCTGTTCCGTCTCAACATCAGCGCCAGCTCATCCATCTTATTGCTGAGCGAGCGGACGTTGGAGAGGATTATCCCGGGAAGTGGAGTGCGCGATCCTCTTCGACGAAGGCGAATGAGCGCACCGGCACGTTTCCCTCTCCTCCTCAGTTTCTTCCGCCCCGCCAAAAGATGAACTAACTCCGCAACTGACACCAAAAATACTGGTAGTAAGTCAGACGGAGTCATAGCCCTGATGTTCATCAACTGATCTCGTGTGTAAGAACACGCAGATGCTCCATCAAAACCCAAAAATAAACAAAATAACATGCACGGTAATTCCAGGCCAGCCTTCGTCGGCGCCATCTTGAATTAATTAATTATTTAATTTAATTTTTAATTTCCATTTAATTAATTAAATGGAAATGGAACTTCAGAGACTAGTAGAGGAAAGAATATTGGAACCTGTGAAGTTCTCTGAATGGGCAGCACCTATTGTGCCTGTGTTCAAACCTGATGGTAGCGCGAGGATTTGTGGAGTTTATAAATTAACAGTGAACAAAGTCTCCACGACCAAACAGTATCCGATTCCAACAATGGAGGATATGATGGCAAGCCTGGCAGGGCGGCAGAAGTTCACAAAACTCGATATGAGCCATGCATATCAGCAAATAGTCATTGAAGAGAAATCAAGGACGTTTGTGAGCGTCAACACTCACAGAGGTCTTTTTACATATAAACGTCTGCCTTTTGGACTAAGCTCCAGTCCTGCTATTTTGTGTATATACTTTTTATTTAATTTTTAGTGCATGCTTGATTGTTTTTTTTTTTTTTTTTTTATATATATTCTTTTGTACATTGTTTGCACCAAGGGAGTAGCGCTCAAATTTCGTTGTACACTGTACAAGGACAATAAAGGCTATTCTATTCTATAACGCACCATGGAGAATGTACTCCAAGGTATGGCAAATGTGGCAGTGTATTTAGACGACATTATATTGAGAGGAAAAGATGACAGCTCTCATCTGCAAACACTCAACGAAGTGCTGCAGAGGTTGGAGGATAAAGGGCTGCGGTTGAAACGGAGCAAATGTCAGTTCATGGAAAACAAATTAACATTCTTGGGTCATCAGGTGGACAGGACAGGCCTGCATCCAATGTCAGCGAAGGTCAAAGCAGTCCAAGAAGCTCTGGTAGCACGTTCTGTGAGCGAACTTAACCCTCGTATTATGTTGAAAAAAAATTACATTGATTCTGTTGCGGGTCATTTTGACACACACTGTGTAAATCCACTCAAAACAGTCAAAAAAAAAGATTGAACCAATAACATCTTCATTTTAGAATATATAAACATTTGTAAAAGAGACATAGAACACATTTTCAATTTCAACACTATATTTAAGAGCAATTTAAGTTTTTCCCTCCTCACGAACACTTTTATTTTCATTTAACTTGCCCCATTTTTTAATGTTCAACATGTTCAATGCTCTCCACATGATGGACAGAATGTAACTGTGTGCGTTTTAAAGATGTAATTATTGCATTTCACAAAACAGGTACTTGTTTTTCTCTCATCTCGGGACGCACAGATCTGGCATCTTTTCCGTTTCTTCACACCTGTATCCAATGCATCCATTGCAGATTGGTTGGGTGATGTGAGCTTGACCTTTTCGATGACAGTGGCAGCTGCTGGGCATCGAGGTGGCCTTGCTCGACTCTGCATCTTGGGAGTGACAAGTGCTTTGCCAAGTTCTTCCAGGAAAAGCCGACGTTGGTACAGTTTGCTGGCATTCACCTGCTGGTTGATTTCAGTCCATGGGACATAGGCATTGTAAGCAGACACATCCACGATGTTGTAGAAAATCACCAAGGGCCAATGGGCAGTCTTGCGCTGGCAGCTGTATGTTGCTGTGACTTTGTCCAGATTGTCAACTCCTTTTTTGGTGGAGTTGTTGTCCAGGATCATTTGTTGCTTCATGTCTTCTCTTATGCTGAGAGATGCATCTCTGTGCATTTTGCTCATTACAAGAACATTCTTGTTTGTCTTTGGGCAGTGTGAAACAACTGTTGCTTTGTCACTGAAAGCAAATATTGAGGAATGCAGAGGTCTGCCCTGCACCTTCAGAATTTCTTTGGGAAGGTCTGGCTTATTTCTTCTGACTGTTCCCACTGTTCAGCTTTCTCCTCTGAAGTTAATTTCCAAGGAGATAGGATGTAAATGTAAATGTGACGTCACATGTGATGTTATGACCTTCCACTCATCACCACACGCATCCCCTGATTCTTCTCGGGTGCTTCTCCAGGTAGCTTTACAGTGTATACTTGCATTTTCCAGACATAGCCAGATTTTGCATCACAGGGCCACCCATATTTTGATGCCATACTTGGCGGGCTTGTTGGGCATGTACTGTAAACCCTCTGTAGCTCATTTTTGGTGTGTTTGTCAAAAAGAATACATGAGAACACTGACAAGAAGAAGGGAGAGAAAGTTTCTCCTCTACACACAGCTGGGTCCAAATGGCTATTCAGAGGCAATCAAAATACACATAGCTGGGCAGTCTAAATAGGTATATCATAAAGACGTGTTTATTTTTGATCTGAACAGCCACTTACCCACATTAAAGAATCCGGGTCAAAATGACCCGCAATATCATCTTTGTATACAAACTCTGTACAGACATGTCACTAGACATCAAAGTGTCCAGATTTTACACACCTGTTCATGATCCTTGATGAGGAAAAGTCACAAAATTTAATGAAGAAAAAGTAAGGATAACCACTACTTTTTTTTAACACAAAAACGGATATGGGTCAAATTGACCCTTAGCATAATACGAGGGTGAAAGCTTTTTTAGGTCTGCTAAACTTTTATAACAAATTCTTGCCGAACTTGTCTACTGTGCTGGCTCCATTACACAAGTTACTGAGGAAAGATGAGAAATGGAGGTGGGAGATTGAGCAAGAAAAGGCTTTTTAACAGGCAAAGAAGTTACGACAAAGCAGTCAAGTGTTGGTTCATTACGATGAACAAAAACAACTGGTACTGTCATGTGATACCTCACCTTATGGGGTGGGGGCAGTCTTGGCACACAGGCTGGAAGGGGGAGCAGAAAGGCCTATGGGTTATGCCTCGCGCACACCCACAGCAGCAGAAAAAAACTATTCGCAGTTGGATAAAGAGGGCTTAGAAGTCATTTTTGGGGTGCAGTACTTAACGTAAATTTGTGATTTGTACACAGACCGTAAGCCCTTAATCAGTCTGTTTCATGAAGGAAAAGCTGTGCCACACATTAGTTCTCAGAGGATCATGAGACGGGCTATTATTTTAAGAACATATAAATATGCCATGGTGTACCGACGTGGACAGGACAATGCAAACGCAGATGCTCTGAGTAGACTTCCACTTCCAGAGAAACCTGGGGATCCAGACTCAGAAGACCAGGAATTGATGGTAGAGCAGGATCAGAGTTCAGTGGTCAACTCGGAAGAGCTTCGTAAGTGAACCAGTAAAGACCTCGTACTTGCCCACTATGAAGCAACAGGAGCCGAGTGAACAAGATGGGTGTGTACTGTGGGCGTGTCGTGTGGTGATTCCGGAAAAAGGATGTGGTCTGATGTTGAAGCAGCATCAATTGCACCCTGAAATGAGTCAAATGAAGGGTTTGGCTCGTAGCTACATGTGGTGGCCTAATATAGACAGTGATATGAAAGTCTGGTCAAATCGTGTTCCACTTGTCAGGAACACCAGAACGCTTCGGCCTGTGCACCGCTGCACCCGTGGGAGTGGCCTGAAAACCGTGACGACGACTTCATGTTGATTATGCTGGGGCGTCCATGGGAAAGATGTTCTTGGTGGTGATTGATGCACATCCAAAGTGGTTGGAGGTCTACCCTGTTTCGTCAGCATCTGCAGTGGCTACTATGAACTGCTTGAGGGCCACTTTCAGCACTAATGGTATCCCAAAAATGATAGTGTCAGATAATGCCCAGTGTTTTGTGAGTGAACACACTAAAGAGTTTTTGGCACGCAATGGGATCACTCATGTCACATCTGCACCGCATCATCCTTCTTCTATTGGGATGGCAGAGAGAGTGATACAAACGTTCAAACAGTTGATGAAAAAAACATCGGGTGATTCTCTGGAAACCAAACTGAGTAGAGCTTTATTCAGTTATTGGATTACTTCACAGTCAACCACAGGACTGTCTCCTGCAGAAATGTTTATGGGGAGGAAATTGAGGTGCATGTTGTATCTGATACACCCAAATATGAAGAAGAAAATGGAACCGAAACAGGCAAACCAGAAAGTTCAGCATGATCAACATGCTCAGTTCAGAAGTTTTCAGACAGGTGACCGGGTGTTTACGATTAACTATGGTTATGGGCCTAAGTGGATTCCAGGGTTAATACAGGAATGCACAGGACCAGTCGCCTACACAGTGGCGCTGGGAAATGGGAAAACTGTAAGAAGACACGTAGACCAGGTTTTCAGTCGGTCCATTTTAAAAGGACAGAGACCCGCACCCACTGTGGAGGATGTCGAAGTGGAGAATCCACTTGGGGTTGGGATCTCACTGGAGACTGAGACAAGTGAAGGGAACAGTGAAGAAGTCAGTTTTAAACAAAAAAAAAAGCAGACAGACAGTGACATGGTAGGCTCACCGTCTCAAGGAAGAGTACGACCAAAAAGGACCAGGAATCCCCCAGTGTATCTGAAAGACTATGTTCAAAAAGTGGAAGAGGAGTTTTGGACCAAGGTGCTTGCTATTTTCTTATTCTTTCTATGTTTTTGTTTAGTTTTGTTTAGGGTTAGTCGTTTAAGTTCCATTCTGTTTTATGACTATTTTTTTGTTTTATTAAGTTTTAGACTCGAAGTGTTTATGGTGGTTTTGGGGACATGGACTTTGGGAGAGAAGTTGGAAGACGTGAATAATTTGAGGGGCAGGAGATGTTATCATGTGTCATGGGCTTATTTGGGGTCACAACTTGGGGGCGCTCTTGTTATGTTGCCGTGTCATCATCCGATTTGTTGGAAGTTGGAACCGTGAAAAAAACCTGCTGTGCTGATACCTCCTGTGTGTTTTCCTTTCAGCTTTGGCTATCAGAGGGCGTGTCTCTTCAACCCACTTGGGAGAACGAATCAAATGTCCCGACCATCATTGAGCAGTGTTGCCAGGTTCGCGGACAGGAGCGCTCGAGGCCGAGGCGCTGGAAGGAGCAAATTCAATCAGAAAAAAAAAAAAAAAAAACGCAAATACTATGCTTCAAGCAATGGTTTTATTTAAAACACATTTTCCACACAAACAGAAATTTCCTCCAGTCAGCCGACTGCCCTGGGAGAAGCTGCTGCCCGACGTCCACGCACGGAGCGCGACAAGCGCTGAGTTTCCTGCGATTAAATCCGTTCCTGCGCGGATGCGACAAGTCTCTGCCGTGACTGCAACGAGACCTCAGTCCTACCTGAAGTTTCCGTCGTCCAGATGAGCCGCTCCGCACCTCTTCAAGTCTCAAGCTTCTTCGCTTGGTGTGCCAGATTCGCCGCATGTGACAGGTAAGAATTTACAGGCAGACGGCGCCACTGCAGTTTACCGGATAAAGTCTGACATGCCTCGGTGCTCGACTGAAGCTAAACGGCGTTGCTCCCGTGAATAGGAGGATGTCGGCATCACTAGCTATGAAAGACCGGTGCGTCAGGACGGGCAACACTCGTTCTCCCCTGACTGCGATGAGACCTCAGTCCTGCCTGAAGTTTTCATGGTCCAGACGAGGCGCTCCGCTCGTCTTCAGGTCTCAAGCTTCATCTCTTGATGTGCCAGATGCCCCAGCTCCGGCTGTAATTTCACAATTACAGAGTCACTCACTCACGCCTTTGTAATTTCACAATTACAGAGTCACTCACTCACGCCTCTGTAATTTCACAATCACATTTTGCGGAGTGCCCTGGCACTTCCAGTGAAGTAGAAAGGCTTGTGTAACATTCCTAGAATATGTTTGTGTCCAGCTGTCCCTGGAGCCTGCCTCCCTCCCAAACAGTCCTGCAGCAGGGGGAAGAAATTATGAGCGGACCTCCGATCCTGGGGCGTCTCCTCAAAGCGTGGCTACTTCAAGGCTAGCAGGCAGTCCTCTGCCCCCCGAAGTGCAGTTCACTATTCGAAATGCTAAAGCAACCGCAACATTCAAAGCATATAATGCCAAAAGGGTGTGGACCGTCGTCTGTTGGGTAAACATCCACTGCTCGTCCAATTCATTCCGGACTATTCCTGGCGCAGTTCTGACACTCCACTGGCACTAGGACCGCACGTGGTCAGGTACAGAGCTTACTGCCAGGTGGAAGGTTTGGATTTGCAGCGTCGCTGGTCAAAAGGGCCGGGTTGAGCTCAGCCGTCCGGATCACAGCCGCGCTGATCATCGCTGCACCTCTTGGAGAGACCAGTCGGCTGCTCTCACCTCTGCTCCCTCCAAAACCGTAGGAAGAAAACTTTGTATCTAAAAGTATGCATCTAAACCAAAGTCTAACTTGAATAAAAATAAGATGCATTATTTTGGTATCGGGTCCTGCCAAGTTGTCTTCCGGTTCCAGTTCCAGTCAGTGCGAACTCGAGTGGCAGCTCTCCGGCTTCAAAAATGTGTTTTTGGTTGACATCAGGAGACCAAGCAGTATAGTAACGGTCTCTCTGCCTCCTTATCCCTCAGGCCAGAACTGTGCCTGGGGAAGTTTCTGGAGCCAGTGAGTTTAGTTTTTCCTCAATTTTGCCACAATAAGAAGCATAGGCGTCAAAGAACTCTTTCCTGTCTCTCAACAGATCCCGGTTCCAGCCAAAGGTCAGGAGAGTTTCAAGTCTGGCATTAACTCTTATTATTCCGCAGACTCACCAGTTTCCAACAGATTTTGGAGATTCAACAGTCCGTCGGCATGGTGCTCTGCTCGCACCGCCTCCTCCACACAAAGGCGCCGCCCGGAGGCAGCAGCCGTATAATAGCTGCGCTGATCATTGCTGCTCCTCTTGGAGAGACCAGTTAGCTGCTCTCACCTCTGCTCTCTCCAAAAGCGTAGGAAGAACTTTGTATCTAAAACTATGCATCGAAACCAAAGTCTAACTTGAATAAAAAATAAGATCCATTACTTTGGTATCGGGTCTGTTTCTTCTCTGCCCAAAATTAGGGTTTATCACCCGTCAAGTTTTCTCCTGGTTCCAGTCAGTGTGAACTCCCGCTTCAAAAATTCGTTTTTTTTTGACATGATCTCAGGAGACAGAGCATTATAGTAACGGTCTCTATCCCTGACGACAGAACTGTCCCTGGGGAAGTTTCTGGAGCCAAGAAGTTATGTTTTTCTTCAGCTTCGCCACAATAAGAAGCATAGGCGTCAAATAACTCTTTCCCGTCTCTCAACAGATCCCGGTTCCAGCCGAAAGTTGGGAGAGTTTCTATTCTGCCATTAACTCTTTTTATTCCTCAGACTCGGCAGTTTCCAGCAGGGGTCGCCACAGGACCATGAAAGCCACCACTTCAGAGGATCACACAGTAGGAGCTGCATGCCAGACATGTTCTGTTCTCAGCTCCCTTGTATGATGTCTTATGCGATGTCTGTCTGTGATTCTGTTCTCTGCAGCCCTCCAAACCTCACAGAGCCAGGCAGGACATCATCATCTACAGAGTCATCTCTTTCTGAGGATGAGTGGGCCGGTCCCTCGGCTCTCAATCTTAGGAGAGTTGCAGTGTCAGATAAAGGTACACTGCAAGTTTGGGACCCTACTTCCCCAGCTGACAAAAGCGAGTCTGTTTTTGAAGAACATTGGGCGCTGAGCACCGATGGCCCTTTCGACCAGGACCTGCCCCGGAGGCCGGGTCCGCTCCTGTGCTCAGGGCGCCTGTCTTGACAGTGTATCTTCCGAATTGAACGTGCCTGTCTCCTCATCTGCCCATTTGGATCGAGAAGATACTCGGTTATTGACACGCCCTTCAGTTTCACAGTCAAACCCCAGGTTCTGCGAGACCACGTGGACGTGGGTGAACTCAGAGAACCAGCGGTCATTTCTGATGGAGGAGGTCCGCGCTCTCCTGTCAAAGGAAGTAATCGAGCTAGTGCCAAAGCGATCTTCTTACACTGGGTTTTACTCCTGGTACTTTCTGAAACCCAAGAAGACAGGAGAGTGGAGAACTGTTCTGGACCTCAGTGGATCTTGATCTTGCAGACGCCTACCTCCACAACACGGTTTGGCAGAGTCAGAGGAAGTTTTTCCGGTTTGGGCTCGAGGGTCAGGTATAATACAGCACTCTAGTGCCTCGCACCTTCGCAAAGTGCGTGGAGGCGGGGCTCGATCCATTAAGAAGACAAGGTCTGCGAATTCTGACGTACTTGGACTACTTGTTGATTCTAGCCAGGTCGAAACAGGAGTCATGAGCACACCAGCTTGGTGTTGGAGCACATCGTGCTATTGAGGCTCAGAGTAAACCTCCTGAAAAGCGCACTCCCAGTCAGAGTCCCAGTCCCAGACAGAGCATGACGTTTGTGGGGGTCATGCTGGACTCAGTCTGGACTCAGAAGGCCTCCTGTTTGCCCTTCCTCCTCCTTGCCTTCTTCTTTCTCTGATGAGGAGAATTCAGCTGCCGAGAGTGAGAATGATTGTCGTAGCTCCAGACAGCTCCAGCTGGTATCCAGAGATGTGTCAAATCCGGATCAAAGGGCCCTGGGAGTTCCCTCCATCGATGTCAGCGCTTCTGCAAGCATCAGGAACCCCGAGGGCTCCCCCAATACTCGGACGACCCCTCAAGGTTTGGCTTCACCAGGGTTAACAATCAGTCACACGTCCCCTGATGTCCAATAGACTGTTCAGAACGCTAAAGCTCCGTCAACCCTCAGAGCATACAATACTAATTCGACAATTTTTTTTCCCGGTGGTGTGGTACCCAGTCAGCCTCCCCAGAATCGGCCCCTTAATTTTCTCCTTCATCTGGTTAACAATGGTCGGAGCAGAGCTACATTACGGGTTCATGTAGCAGCCCTTTCCATGCCAGACAATGGTCCGGACGGCCACCCCATCGGCGAGCATCGTCTAGTGAGCCGTTTCATGAGAGGTGTGAAAAGGCTTAGACCTACCTCAAGACCTTTATGTCACTACTGGTACCTGCAGCTGGTACTCAATTCTCTGTCTGAAGCCCCTTTTGAGCCACTTGGTCAG
The DNA here is from genome assembly GCF_027744825.2 of Synchiropus splendidus. NCBI lineage: Eukaryota > Metazoa > Chordata > Actinopteri > Syngnathiformes > Callionymidae > Synchiropus > Synchiropus splendidus. Next base: position 785,560 of record NW_026527055.1, read on the forward strand.
GCCTCCCAGGAGCTAGCATGAGTTAGCAGCACGAGGAGCATGAGCGTTTACACAAAATGTGTCCGGTTAGAGCGCAAAAAGCTAAACTGGATTGAGTCCCACCCTTCAGAAAGACGGACAGTCTGTGGGTGGCTCTCGCAGGTGGTAATAAGGGGCAGGCACTGTCCCCTCACAGGTTGTCACATTGGCTTAGAATTGCCATGATGAAAGCCTATGAGACAGCGGGAAAACAGTCACAGGAATCCCTGAGAGCACAGTCGATCTGAGGCCAGGCAACATCTGTGGCTGCTTTCAAGGCAGTATCTCTGTCAGAAATCTGCCAGGCAGCTTCTTGGTCATCAATCTCTACTTTTGCTGACCACTATTTTTCTGATGTGTCTGCATCCTCCTTCCCTCTTTTCTTTCTGTCTTCAGGAGCAGCCGAACCCAGCGATCAGTAGGCCCTCTTTCACAGCACTGGCTCGGGGACACCAGTATCTGCTTCATTCCAGTGCTGTGGAGTGTGCAGCGTGCCGAGATCCACAGGATTCCTGCATCACTATCTGTTCATTTGTGAATAAACTCCCTCTTTCTTGCTCACCTCAGACTAGAACCCTGACTGTAGCTGCTCAGTAAATATTTTTTTCTCTCTGTATGGAGGATTGTTAATGCCACTATCTATTTCAGCCGTATAGTGGCTAAAAGAGGGCAACGCAGTTCCTGCTGATCCAGAGTGTAAGTTACACTCCATATATGAGGGGTTGTTAATGCCACTTTTATTTCAGCTTAAGGTGGCAAAGGCGAGGCAGCAGCTCCTGCCACCCAGAGTGTAAAATTACACCCCATGTATGAGGGGTTGTTAATGCTCCATCTCCACAACCCATTCATTCTGGCTGGATAGACCCTGGGCGTGGCGGTGGCGCAGCAACTCTCATAAACAGGTCCGGTGTGAGGCCCTGGCCATCCGAGATATCGACAATACCCTGGGCACACCACCTTCCATCATACCAAAGCAACATTCGTTTCGTGCAGCAAAATGTGGATCTCCTTGACGGCCGTCTGGCAAAGGAGCCGGCGGTGCCAGTCAGACGTCCGGTATGGACGGCCATGGTAATTGCCCATGGTTCTCAGGTCAGGCCACATTGCAAGGCTGGCGGTTAAGCCTTGTGGTCAAGATGACCTCATAGGTGTTCCAGAGTCCCGGGAGGTGTTCTGGAGTACTCACACGAGGGTGTGCTGCAACCTGTTCAAGTCCTGCAAACAGTCCTGCATCAGTGGGCAGAAATTATGAGGGGACCGCCGATCCTGGGCCGTCCCCTCAAAGCATGGCTACTTCAAGGCTAGCAGGCAGTCCTCTGCCCCCGAGGTGCAGTTCACTATTCGAAATGCTAAATCACCCGCAACACTCAAAGCATATAATGCTCAATGGGTGTGGACTGCTATCCGTTGGGTAAACATCCACTGCTAGTCCAGTTCTTGCAGGGATCTTGAAGACTCAGACCCACTTCCAGATGCATCTGGCCCTATTGGGATCTTCAATTGGCATTAAAGTCTCTCTCTGAAGCTCCCTTCGAGCCACTTGATCAGACAGCTTTGGAGCTGGTGGCTGGCAAAGCAGCTCTCCTCCTGGTCCTGGCCTCCATCAGGATGGTTTGGACAACTATGGGCCTTCTCGATTAGTCGTTTTTCCCAAATTTCTTTGTGCGTCTTCTGAGGTAACAAATGAATGATGAGAACCACTGGAGCTTGTACAAGGTGTGGCCCGTGAGTGCACTGAGAGCTAGTCTGAATGGAGTCAAGGCCTTCAGGAAAACAAATCAGCTATGGGTGACTCTGACAGGTGGTGAAAAGGGGCAACATCGATAGCAGCCTTCAGAGGAGTTTCTTTGGCAGAAACCTACCAAGCAGCCTCCGGGACTTCCGCCTCAACTTTTGCAGATTTCTATTTGTCTGACGTAGCAGCTTCTTCTTTGCCTCACGTTGTCCTGTTAACAGGTGCTTCCAGCAGCTCTGGCCAATAGATGAAAGAATCATTCTCTTCCGCAGCGCTTCGTCATGGGCCAAACGTTTCTCCACTGGCGGTTTCTCCCTCCAAATATGGACGGTTATTAGTGCCTAGTTCTTCCACGTTGGGCTCAAACTAGTGCTGTGGCTGTGGGATGGCGTCAGGTTCCCCTGTGTAGTTGCCGGAGAAGGGAAGCACCTGATTTGGCAACGAGAGGGCCCCAGGGGGATGTCCAGACCCACTGTATGGAGGGTTATTGGTGCCACTTCACTACATTCGGACTAACAACATTTTGCGCGACCTTGGGGGTGAGGTCGTTGGTGCAAGACATTGAGTAGGCCGGACTGGCGTGAGACCTGGCGTTTGGAGATAGCAGCAGGTCTCTTGGCACGCCACCACTCTGTGATTAGAGACAGGCCACTCAATCTTCACCTACGGTCAATCTTCACCTACTTTCGTGACGCTTCTCTAGTCAAGTTGACCTGCCTGGCGAACCTGGAGTTACGGGCGGAGCCCCGACTAGCTCATCTCTACGTTAGCCTCAGGTTCTCCCATCTCTGCTACACCCGAACTTTGGTCATTGAGGGATGGGACAGGCGACGGAGCCCTCCAGCTGGGTCATGCGAGGTGCCTGGCGGAGGTGCATCCATCACCATGTGGCCTCCTCTTCTACTACTTCTACTGCTCGGTCAAGTTCTTGGTCCGTGTGAGAGACCAGCAGGTGAAGCGAGGGCTTTGCCCTCTGACCACAATATTCCTCCCATCTCTGCTGCACTCGGACTATGGTCAAAGAGAGATGGAAAAAAGGAACGATTGAAAACTTCCAGGATAGGTCATAGGGAGTGGACCTGTGGGGGTATATCCATCACCATCACATCAGTGGCTTCATTGGTCAGTTGTTCCCAGATCTCTACAACTGTCTTGGTAACAAGTTAAGCGTGGAGGCAACATTTGGAAATATGGGAAGCACTCACACTACTAAGGTCTTCCAGAGTCCCGATGTCTGCAATAGCATGCAGCAAGGGTTTGACATTGGACAGATAAAGCTCTGTCACTGGTCAAATGCAGCATCTGTACCAGGCCAAACATGACTATCATTTGGACATTCTGGAAGTGACAACGCTTCCTCAAGACTGTTAATATGATATGAGCTTGCATGGTCAAGGGACATGTGCAACCAGTGCTTGGGCACAGTCTGTTATTTGTTCTTGTGCTGATACATCAGATGTCAACATGCCAGTGAGTTATAATTAAGGACCAAAAATAGAGTTTGGCAACAGGTGGTTTTCAAACCTGCTTCACTGACATAAGTACATACAACTTGAAAATTAATCAAATCATACTGGAAGCAAAGTGAACAAAGAATTTTACTGAAGTCATGAGGGCGTTGCGACCCAAAAAACGTTTTTGACAACTTAATAACAATAAAACCTTGACTTTTACCAAAATGATATGCAGTAAAAAGTCCTATTCTGTATAAACACAACACTGAAAGACAGAACTGCTTCACAGAAAAGTGAACTATTTACAAAACTATGACAAAACTAAACAACTGTAGTCACCAAAGATACACAAAATGTACATCTGCATACGTCTCCATCAGCCTGGACTTGTATCCTGGTGAAGAAGAGGGCTGCAGGCAGAGTGGTGAGGTTGTGAATGCTGTAGGTGTGGCCTGGTGGAGAAAAGACAAGTGAGCGCTGAGAAAATGATGGGTCATCTGTTTGTGTTGCACATATGTATCGAGATGTCTGTGAGCGTGAGGGCATGCGTACGGTCCACAGTCTTTATCTTCCATGAGAGTGGACCGAACCTCTTGAGAAAAGCGTTTGTTGCATTTTGTATGAAAAGTGACATAAAAAAAAAGTTTAATTTATTGATGCTGTTGAAAAAAGTCAATCCCTCTCAGGAAAACGTTCAGCAGAGAAGTGAAGGAGTTTACAGTGCAATCCCAGGACTCATTCATTATCTACAGTTCTTTCCTTCGAGGGTCTCAGTGGGGCTGCAGCTGGTCCCAGCCACATCAGAGAACCACTTTCCCACATGGCTGCCACAACTCTTCTGTATTAGTATAATATATTTTATCAGCAGTGGGAAAAACTCTTCAAGTCAATACAGATCATTTTGACTTTGGTTTCACCAGAATGTATTTTGTGGCAGAGGTCCTTACCACATGGCACGATGAAGGAGTGACCCGGTATGAAGCAAGACTCTTGTAGATTGATGGTCACCTTCAAAGTACTTGTTGACAAGTGGAACACCTTTACAGTGATGAAATAAAACGAAACTTTTTTTGTTATTTGAAACAAAAAATCAAACATTTTGGAAAAACAGGAGGTAGAAGAGTGACTGACTGTGGTGGCGCTGTGATCCACACAGACAGGTTTCTTCATGTAGGAGCCGAGAATGAACATCCCACTTGAAACCGTTCCATTGTTGCTGTCCTCCATGATGCCCAACGCTCTGAGGGAGTGGATTCATAAAGACAACTGCAGAGTTCAGCTTCACACTTGAGTGTCTCGACACCAGCAACTGAAAAGAACATTGTGTTTGCCATTTGTCTATTGCTATTGAGACGGATGAGCTAGGACTTTGATTTTGGGAAGTTCAGAACCTTTCTTAATGGAAACTGGGAGAAAAGAGATAAATCACTTGTCAAAGGGATCAAATGGTGCTATTCATCACTCACAGAACAGCCAAACTTTACATTTCAATTAGCAAAAGACACATTTGTGTGATTGATTACTATTGCAGTGAAGGAGCCACAACGGCGTGCGTGTCTTGCCAAAATATGACGACGACGGTTCCAGTCACACCAGTGAAGTCAAGGCTTTCACTCTGGTTAAAGCGGATCTGGGACTGGGGTCGACGCCCAACACTGGAACTGGATGATGTTTAATGCTGTGTTTTCTAGTTTCTGTTCCTAACGTTAATTATTTAAAAGCATAGAGCAATAAATGTCTGATAATGAATTTTCTCCAGCTTCCCAAATTTATGAAGTGTCAGTTTGAAATACTTAATTATTAAATATTAAATCATACGACTATAATAGTAATGTTCTTATTATGAAAATGGCCTTTTTGATTACCTCTCATACTAACACTTCCTTTTCTTCTGCTATTTAAAAAGAACCATATACAAAATAACCTTTCGAGACTTTTTAGAAACTTGTGAAAGAAACAACGCTGTGCACACAGCACTGAACCAAACAAAAACAGACACAAAAGAATCATACCAACAGCAGGAGAGGACCAAAGACTCATCATGCAGCGAGTCAGGTTAGTTCTGTTCACGGGCTGGAGCGCCATAGGTTTGAGAGGGGGAGCACACAGGTCAGACATCGACAGCTCAGCGGGAGGCATTTGGGATGATGACAAATCTAGAGCACAGGAAGTAAAAATTAAAATCCCTGAGAAGGGATAAAAGAATTTACAAGTTCCTGAAATTTGAACTTCTCAACTATAATTGAGGCACTTCAGACGAGGCAACGCTTAGCCGTGAAACAGTAAATAAATTGAATTCATCCAAGGCTGCAACCCAGTTTGACCAATTGGTTCAGTGGGAAAGGGGAAGAGTGAGGTAGAGAGAATGGACTGTGTTTAGCAAGTGTAAAGGGTGTGCAGGGCCTGAGAGAACGCTCAGGTTTATAAACAAGCTTTAACAACATACCCGAGTCCTCACACACGTCCAGATCAATCCTGGATGATGGTCCACTCAGACAGACATCAAACCTGGAAGCAAATGAATTGTTAAAAAAAATAAGATAAAATGAAAAGCATGAGTTAGTAATGAAGACTGAGCGCTTGCTTACGTGCTGTTCAGCCCCTCATGGCCTGAGCTCTCATCCTGCATAATGACTTTGCATGCACTCCAGCCATTCTTCTGTATGAGTGTAACTTTGGAGCCTGAAGCAGGCAACTCAGCTTCATCTTGGTATCTGCTGTAAAACAATGACTAATATTGGCTAAATGAAGAAACAAACAAAAGAGGATGTTTTGCTCCTACTGTCTCTGATGTGCTCCACTGGGGGTCTTCGTGGTTGATTTGGGGATTGATTTAAGGGTTTTCCTGCTTTGGTTCAAGCGAGACACAAGAGCTCCCCCAACAGGCTTTGATGCTCTTCTACGACTCTTAACAGTCAGATGTCCAGATCCTCCAATTTTTTTGGGATGAGCTTCTCTTTCTTTTGAAGGTTTAATTGTAGTGGACGACGGCAGATCAGGTGGCAACGTCTCTGCTTCCTCTAAGGCGTCAACTTTCCACCATTCACCCAGAGGTTTCCTTCTGCGTTTATCTCTGCTTGGTGATAAAAGCTGATGAGAGTTGGCTTCTTGGTGTCCTGTGAAAATGAACAAATGTTACCGTCTTGTTTTGAAAAATACAAAAATACCCAGGCACAAAGTGTGAAACCTCCATCATCCTTTGTGGCCCACAGGTTAAAGGAGCGCTTAATGCTGAACATGCATTTCCTCCCATGTACATACAATCAAAAACTTGCTTCCTCAGCAACCAAAATCTAACTGCAGATCACCGTCTCTCTGCCGAGCTAATGGTAAATACAAATACAAACTAAACACAACTAAATGAAACAACAGGTGCAGGACAAAGCCAGTTCTAAGAAGAACAAAATGAATATGCTAAAAAGCTAGAAAAAAATGAATAAGCAATTATTTTAATGAAAATGTACTGTGTGTGTGATAATAATAATACAAATACAACAAATTATTCGACTACAACTACGACTAAAAATAATAATGCGTTTAACTTACCCAAGTGTGTGCTGTGGTCAGATGGCTGTGAGGGGCTTGGTAGTACGAGATATTTTTGTTCCTGGACTCGATCCTGAATCAGTGAATTCTTGATTCTTTTGTTTTTACTTCTTTTATTATCCTTTTTATCACAACTCAGATTCTCTGAAACGGTTCCATTTTTCCCCCTCTTCAAGACAGCTTGAGATTTTTTCACAGGTGAACTAGGTTTGGCTGTGTTTTGTTTAGACATTGCAACCGGCGATTCATCTTTGGATTCTGGCTCTGGGGTATCCTGAGGTGAAGCCAACCAAAACTCTTTGGGAGGATTTCCTTTCCTCTTCCCAAGGATTTGACAACTCTCAATGTGATTTCCATCTGGAGCAGATGATGACTTGGTTGGTCTTCCACCTTTGTTTGTCGGGGATATCATGAGCTCCTCCTCTGTTTAAAATAAAAAGGTAAACAAAAGAATTACATCAACAACAAAGTACTGCATTTGTACCTTTTAGAATGGTTTCTCCTTTATTGTTTTTATCACCGATTTGGTGACTGAGTTGTTAAGTGGTACGATTCAAGTTAAAAGTAGGGCTGAACGATTAATTGGATTTGCGATTATACCGCAGTATGATAAAACGTGATTTTCTAACCGTAAGGCTGCAATTTGACTGGTCATGTGACTTTCACGTTGGTGGTGCAGCGCAACGGTGAGCTTTAGCCATTGAGCTGTAAATTACGGCTTTAGCCTATGAAGGTAAAATGGGTGCAAAAGTGGCACATACCCGTAACACAAGACTCGTATCCATGTGTCAGAGGCACATACGCGTAACTGCCGTTTTGCATCTGTAAACCCCGTGGCACGTGCGTGTAAAAAGAGTTACATTCATACAAACACGAAAAGTAATTTCGCCTTCATTTTCTAAGTGCACAGATACAAGTAGCTAAACACGAGCTCTTGCAAATGCAATTGTGACACATTGCCAAGTTTTCCACCTCAACAACAGCCAAAACGGGTGCATAAGTTCCACATACTCGTAAAACACGATTCATATGAGCGTGTACCCTTTTGCACCTCTTCTCGCACCTGTAAATAAAACTGATGCGCTCTCGTAGAAGTGGCGGCAATATGTGCCTGTTACTCCATGCGCATTTCCGGTAGTCATGTGACGTCTATTGTCCAATCGGCTATTTTTTTATTACTAATTATGTTTATGTTCAGACAGTGCTTAAAACGTGCAATCTACGTTTACATGAAGAGTTGGACGTGTTAGAGTGGTAAAGCCACATATTGGTTTCCGTTATTGTTGTAATATGCACTTTAGTTTGTGTGATTTATCAGTTTAGTAAGTCTACAGTTGAAACTGAAGTAGACAAATAAACCATCTTTCATTTTAATTCATGCTTCATTTGCCTTTATCTTAACATAAGAATAGCCTATAAGGAAGAACAATTATATATACTGAATCACATGTGGTTTATTACAATACAGATTGATTTATTAGTTGTGTTTGCTGTAAAATACATGAGAAGAGGACCTCAAACAATCGCACATTTAATCGCAATCGCAATATTGAGAGAAAAAAAACGCAATTAGATTATTTTCCAAAATCGTTCAGCCCTAGTTAAAAGTGCTTATGTGTTTTACAAATATATTTACAAGTAAGATCCGACTTACAACCTGCTCGACTTACGTCCACCCACACGCATGACCACAGCCAGCAGATGCTTATTTAATTTTTTTATTCAATGTCTGGCACCGCAACCTGTTGCAGCCCGGCATCGTGTACGACAGTTACGGCAGCACAGTATCCCAGCATAGCGTTGGCCATTTTGAATGGCATTCGACTTACGTCCAATCTGACTTACAACCGGTTGGTCGGAACCGATCCCGGTCATAAGTCGGATGTTACTTGTATTACATTTTGGTGGTTGTAAAAATGACTTTAAACTAACACTTTAAAGCAGATGGTGAATGGCGGGTAAAACATTTCAATTCTGTCATACGTGCTCTGCCGTCTAACGGGATTCGCTATTGGTTGCATCGCTTGTATTCATAGAACTGAAGTTACAATAGGTAACTCAGCATGTCTTTTACCAGAATGACACAAAATAACATTCTTACCCGAACAGAATCCAGGTCTTCTCGATGCATGCCACTCTGTGGATCATGATTGTTTCCCACAGCGTCGTCAGAGATATTTTTTTCTCCTTCAAATGTGTGTTTTTCTTTCCGTGTCTTTGTCAATGACTCATTTGTGTGTGTCACTTTCATTTTAGCTAATTTCTTGGTCTCTGGGGAGTGCACTTTGTCTCGCTTGCCACCAACGGGATCTTCCACTGTTTTAGTCTCTTTAGAGGACGTCTTCATGAGGGGTTGTTTTTGCTTCTTATTTGGTTTGTCATTGTTAACAATAACATCATCAACACTTTCCACTGGAGTAGATTGCCTCTGACAATTTTTCCTTCCTTTTCAGACTATGCATGACCGCCTTAGGGGCCTCTTCCTTTGGTGCAGTCTCTGGCGAACTCCTTCTTTCAACTGTGCTGTGTTTTTCTTTGGGATGGTAATCCAAAGTGGATCATCTAGATCCAGAATCAAAAAATCATCATCAGGCTCAGGTCTGGGCTGTGGTGGTATTTTCACAGGTGTCAACTGCTTCCTCGACCTGAGAAAAAAATACATGCTTAAAACCCAAAGCATCTATATTAAATACAAATGCTTATATTTCATGCGCAAATATTTTGGGACTTGAACATTTCCAAGGAAATAAATTGCATGACATCATATAGATTATAATCTTCTCCAAATCCGGACAACTCACCCCTACTCTGAAAGACAATGTCTGAATAAGGTCACATGTTTTAAGCCCTGCAAGTCTACGATGTATATGTTCAAGAACACACCTTTGATACGTTCATACAACACTACCTTCAAATGTCACAACAGCAATCAATTTAAGTTGCTCTAACTCAAACGTACCTTGTCATTTTGGTCTGTCCAACTTCTTTGAGTTTCTGTAGAAAGGGAGTTGTTTCTCTTCCTAGATGCGATGTCTTCACAGGTGTTTTCTCGATGCTCAGGCTCTTGGACTCTTCTGAACTTGGCCCACTGAAAAAAAAAATGAGTACAATAATTTGTTTTTATGGTCATTACAGAATCTGTTAGAATATCACCTCATAGACGGACACAGATTTAAAATAAATATAACTTGTAAAGCAACCACAATGACAACGATATTTGGTATTAGACAGTCATTTACCTTTCTGTTTTTGTTGATAGGGACTTTTATTGATTTTCGGATGTTTCTTGTTGGACCACGGGAGTTTCAGTCCTGCAGAGGAATACACACAAATGTCCAGAACACAACCTCAGATAACAAAAAAACACTATCACTGAAATAGAAAACAAAGAGATTGCTGCCTTGTTCTTTTGACATAAAAGCATAAAAGCGTGATATGAGTAAGAGCAATTTACCATTTTATATACCACTCAACCTGCTAAATTGAAGAGCAGTCTCCTTAAAAGTTTACTACAAGATGTCCACATTTGGGTGATGGTGTTGTAATAATTGAAATTCAATTGATGGATTTGACAGTGTGCACTAAATCATGAAAAATACCACTTTTCCACGTTCCACAGTTTTCTTCTTGGCCTTTTCTGGAAAGAGTTTGAAATAATTAGAACCCACACACCGACGCATTTCCGCAGGAAATAAACGGAATGAAGAGAATGAAGACAGTAAAGTAATCTGCAAATACTCTTTAATTTAATACGCTTTAATTTAAATGAGTGAAATATGCATACAATGTGAAAACAGCAGGCACCGGAAATACAAAAACATATAGGGGAGCATAAAATATACCACTATATCAAGAATTGAAAAATAATAAATGCTACATATTACAGTAAGAAGTACAAGAGAATGTATCTGATATCAGCTCGTACATAAACATACTGACCACACTGTAAAAAACGGCCTTCCATTCTCGTAGAAGCCACAAAACACACAAAAGCAAACTGTACTTAAGCTGTAAGCAAGGGACTGGATGACGATGACTTTTTTTCCTTCTTGTTGACATTTTCATCGTCGCGCAGTCGGACACGGTCACTGTATTTACTCGTTTATGCACATAACACCAACTCGAAACAGTCACTTACCACTGAGGGGTATTTCTGTGCCATTTTATGATCCTTTAAACAAAGCTGGTGTTTGTCTGTGACGCCTGTTCCTTTACTACGTAAATGCAGCCAGCTAATAGTAGCTTAGCCCGCTACATCTCTCGAAATGAAAAGAAGCTTACACTTACTACAAAGCAGTAGTAGTTTTATTTGCTTTAGAAAAGAGTGAATGGAACAAAGCTTTGAATTACATGCCAGGCGCAGAGGTCAGCGTTGTTGAATTTACGCTTTCTTGCGTAAAATCAACCAGAAAACAAAACAACACTGCTGTAAAAAAAAAAAAAAAAAAAAAAACCGCACTCTTTGACCGGGCCTCTTACTCCCAGTGTTTTGCTTGTAAGGAACAGTGCACACTCTGGGCATTTGCATATTGTTCTCTTCAATAGTCCCAATTCTTATTTAGCTTTCACAATATGTTAAACTGTCAATTCGAAAATTGTAATCGGATGGAAGTTTTAATTCCTCGTCAAGTCTACTTGCCTGGAAGATTATTTATCGGCCAAAAAAAGATTTGATAATCGAAGAAGTGCGATGACTAAATTCCTACAGCTCCCTCTCTCGGTAGTGTGTAGACTTGCGTAAAACGCATCTGCACGCGTCATACGCAGCTTTGCTCCGCGCAGTCGCAAAAAAAAAGTCCTGGCTTGAGGTCAGAGGGGCTCCAATGATGCGATCAGGACTCCTCACACTATGCTGCTGAATGATTCTGTCCTGAACAGTGGTTATAGGTGACTGTGTGCGATATTCGTGTGTGCGCGTTATGTCCACTATTTTGCATTGTGTGTTACTGTCAGGCAGCTGCTATTGGTCTTTGAAGTCTGTTCTCTACCAGAGAGTAGTGTTGCAGTTTCTGTGTCAGATACTTTGTATTTAAAACCTTGCTGTTTGGGTTCCACATTTTCACTCCCACTGTTGCAGTGTTCGTTTACATCATTGTGGTTCGATCATATAGTTGATAGAGGTTCCCTCTTCTTCTTTGGTCCTCCTCATCACGAGTTAGTTGAAGCAGTCTTTGGAGATCATCTGGTCGCTGTCCATTTCTGGCTCTAAATAGGACCAGCAATGTCTCTCTTACCGTAATACGAATACATGGACCAATAGCTCCATATAGGTTTTAGATGTGTATATTATTTGTATATATTATATACTATATATATATATATATATATATATATATATATATATATATATATATATATATATATATATATATATATATATATATATATATATATATATATATATATATAATTAAGTATACAGAATGTTATTTCGCCTCATGCCAAGCATCAATATTTGTGTGTCAGTTTTGCCTTTTATTCAACCATAACCAGGTGGATTCCTGCAATCATAATAAATAATACTATAATGCATATATACAAAGAAGTTTTTCAATTTTTTAAACTGTCAGAATTACTTCCAAGCATTTACTATACTTTAATACCTTGTTTCACAAGTAACTGGCTTGATTGGAGCCCATTAACAGGTGAGCGAAGTTAATAATTTTAAAGGTCACTATAAGGGTCACATATACTGGTACAGTGATACAGATGATAATTGTCCGACCAAATAAATCTGTCCATGTAAAAATAACACAACGCAAAAAGATGACATGAGATCAACTCAACACATATCCAGGTGAATGACAAAATGTTTAGCGAAATATCTTTTTCTGCCTCTCATTGATGTCAATTGGCTACAAGTCCCCCACCTTAGCATGCGCGTACAGAGGCCGCTTCAATTGTCTCCAAATCACCAAAACAATCCGAAGGACACACAGGGTTACAGATGAACAAACATGTATGACTGGAGGGATGGAAATGGAAAAAAAATATTCTGTGCAACTCTTACGAATGAAAATGCCATTCTGCTTTGGTGATATGTTATCATAGTTTTTGTCCATATTGCCAGCCAGTGCAAAGATCACAGCAGGGTATATGATGAGGACGTATCTCATGTGTTTTTCAAGTACTATGTTCTCCAAAAGAAACCTGGTCAAGTTACAAGAATAGTACGAAATAATTAACACATTTTAAATATAATACCCTTCCAAGATACTCAAAGTCAATGGTCAATGAACACAACAGTGGAAATAACGGCATGCAGACAAATCACCTTATACTGTAGATGAAAGGCAATGGGTCGAAGAGACAACGCAGTTATAGTAGGCTAGCTCGTGCTCATGAATGAGCATGTACATTTTAAGTTGACATTACTTACCACACAAGTAACACACAGGCCAGGATTGAGTATGACACGGTTGCAGACAGGTTGAAGACAATTCAGCTTCATATTGGAGAACAATAGCCAGGTTGATGAGGGTTGCAAGCGTTGTCCAGGTTGTGTAAATCGTAATTCCATTCTGAACCTGTGAAAAATCGAGAATTTGTTGTTTAAGCTTATGTTCCCAATGTTGAAACATGGCAATCATCACCTCAACCTATACATTTCTAAAATGTTGTATCAGTATCATCCTTATCATAAGCCATCATACTCACAATGATACGCAGAAGCCACAGGTCCACCTTGTGGTATTTGTTGAGCCATGCTCCATAGGTTTTAAGTCCATGGCAGATGAAGAAGACCATTGAGTAGTTTGTGAGGATGACCAGGATGAGAAACACCAGGGCAGCATTCATTATTCTGTTGCGTTGAAGAAAACAACACAAACTATTGTGATGCCTTTACTGTGTTGAAACGTATCACTTTTTAGAAAAAGATGAGCTCATCACCCTCGGTCCCAGACCAGCAGCTAGCCGATGTTAAAACAGATATTGAAGCACCAACTGATGATGACGCCATATGGCAGGACAGGAGGGCTGCAGTAGAATCAGAATCAGAATCAGAATCAGAATGAGATTTATTGCCATGGTCAGTGGGGAGCCCACTGACTAGGAAAGTGTCTTGAAACAAAGTGCAACAAAAAACAAATAAAATAAAATAAAATAAAATAAATAGAATAACATAACAACAAGGCTGTTCACAAATTTAACAGTCTGATGGCCGAGGGGAAGAAGCTGTTCCTGTGACGGGAGGTTCTGGTCTGGATGGACCGTAGCCTCCTGCCAGAGGGAAGAGGAACAAACAGTCCATGTCCAGGGTGAGAGGGGTCGGCTCTGATCCGACCTGCACATCTCTGGGTCCTAGAGGCATACAGGTCCTGAAGAGGTGGCAGGCTGCAACCGATCACCTTCTCAGCAGAACGTACGATGCGCTGCAGTCGGCTCTTGTCCCTGGAGGTGGCGCTGTTGTACCAGACGGTGATAGAGGAGGTGAGGATGGACTGGATGATGGCCGTGTAGAACTCCACCAGCAACTTCGTCGGCAGTCGTAGTTTCCGTAGCTGCCTCAGAAAGAACATTCTCTGCTGGGCCTTCCTGATGAGGGACCTGATGGTTGGCTCCCATTTGAGGTCCTCAGTGATGGTGGTTCCCAGGAAGCAGAAGGAGTCCACAATAGGAATGGCTAAACCAGCCAACATGAGAGGGGACAGAGAAACTGTTACTCTCCTGAAGTCTATGACGATCTCCACTGTCTTCTGGGCCTTGAGCTCCAGGTTGTTGTGGCTGCACCAGGACACTAGCCGCTCCACCTCCCTCCTGTAAGCCGACTCATCTCCATCTGAGATGAGCCCGATGATGGTGGTGTCATCCGCAAACTTGATCAGCTTCACGGACTCGTGGCTGGAGGTGCAGCAGTTAGTGTACAGAGAGAATAGCCATGGAGAGAGAACACAGCCCTGAGGAGACCCAATTTTGAGGGTCCGAGTGTCAGAGACAGTCGTCCCCAGCCGCACACGCTGACTTCGGCTGGTCAGGAAGTCTGTAATCCATCTACAGAGGGAGTCAGGCACGTCGAGCTGGCCAAGCTTGTCTTCAAGCAGAGCTGGAAGAATTGTGTTAAAGGCAGAGCTTAAGTCCACAAACAGGATCCTGGCATAGGTTCCTGGCCAGTCCAGATGGTCCAGAACGAAATGAAGGGCCTGGTTCACTGCATCGTCCACAGATCTGTTGGCTCTGTAGGCAAACTGCAATGAGTCCAGGAGAGAAGCAGTGATAGATTTCAGGTGAGAGAGAACCAGGCGCTCAAAGGACTTCATGACCACAGACGTCAGTGCCACCGGTCTGTAGTCATTCAGTCCTGTGATCCTGGCCTTCTTGGGAACAGGGATGATAGTGGAGGACTTAAAGCAGGCAGGTACATGACAGGACACCAAGGAAGCATTGAAGATGTCCGTGAACACTGGAGCCAGCTCTGCAGCACAATGCTTTAGGATGGCAGGGGAAACTCTGTCCGGACCCGCCGCCTTCCGAAGGTTCAGCCTCCTGAACTGAGTGACCACGTCCTGCTCCATGATGTCAAGAGAAAGAGGAAGAGGGGGGAGGTGAGAGGGTGCCTCATCAAAAGTGACTGTGATCTTTGCTGTCTCAGTGACATCGTTGGTCTTAGTAGTGTCACTAAGAGACAGCATAGTCCTTTGTTGTAAAGTGGAACATGGGGCTGGAGAGACCACAGAGGTGTTGGTGCAAAATGGCTGCTCAAAGCGACAATAGAAGTTGTTCAGGTCCTGTGCAAGAGCGAGGTTGTTCAGAGTGTGGGGGGCACGTGGCTTGTAGTTAGTGAGCACCTTGAGCCCTCTCCACACCGCAGCCGAGTCATTGGCTGAGAACTGCTGCGTGAGTTTGTCAGAGTATGCGGCCTTAGCTTTCTTCAGCTCCCTCTGAAACCGATACTTCAGCTCTTTGTAGCAGTTCCTGTCCCCACTCTTGCGAGCTGCCTCCTTCTCCCGTCTGATCTGGCTGAGTTTAGTTGTGAACCAAGGTTTGTCAGTTGCATAACTCACCTTGGTGCGCGTTGGAACTATGCACTCTTCACAGTAGCTGATCCATGAAGTCACAGTGTCTGTATACTCTTCCAGATTGTTGGTGGCAGCCCTGAACACCTCCCAGTCTGTGGTCTCCATGCAAGACTGCAGCTCCTCTTTAGCTTCACTTGTCCAGATCTTCATGCTCCTCACAACAGGCTTTGCCAGCTTTAGCTTCTGCTTGTATGTGGGAACAAGATGAACCATCAAGTGTTCAGAGAGACCCAGTGCAGCTCGAGGGAGGGCGGTATAAGAGTTGCGGAGCGATGAGTAACAGTGATCCAGCACGCTCTGCTCTCTGGTGGGACATTTTACAACCTGCCTGTATCTGGGAAGCTCCTCACTCAGATTTGCCTTGTTGAAGTCACCAAGCACAATCACAGGACAGTCCGGGAAAGTTCGCTCCACATGCAGAACCTGATCCGCGAGCGCACTCTGAGCCTCACATACATCCGCGCTGGGCGGGATATATACGGCAGCCAGAATGAATGAAGCGAACTCACGTGGGGAGTAAAACGGCTTACAGTTGACGATCAGACATTCCAGAGAGGGAGAGCAGTGCTGAAAGATCATCGTCACGTCCGTACACCAGCGACTGTTGATGTAGAAACACAGTCCTCCGCCTCTGGTCTTGCCGGTGAGCTCCGGAACCCGGTCCGCGCGGTGAAGCTGGAAACCCTCCAGATGAAGCACAGTGTCCGGGATGAGATCGCTCAACCACGTCTCCATGAAACACAAAACACAAGAGGAGGAGAAGTCTCTGTTCCGTCTCAACATCAGCGCCAGTTCATCCATCTTATTGCTGAGCGAGCGGACGTTGGGGAGGGTTATCCTGGGAAGCGGAGTGCGCGATCCTCTTCGACGAAGGCGAACGAGCGCACCGGCACGTTTCCCTCTACTCCTCAGTTTCTTCCGCCCAGCCAAAAGATGAACTAACTCCGCAACTGACACCAAAAATACTGGTAGTAAGTCAGACGGAGTCATAGCCCTGATGTTCATCAATTGATCTCGTGTGTAAGAACACGCAGATGCTCCATCAAAACACAAAAATAAACAAAATAACATGCACGATAATTCCAGGCCAGCCTTCCTCGGCGCCATCTTTGATACAATAGTAGACGTAGCCATAGCCGGTCCTGATTGAATGGAAAAAAAGTCAAGAAAATTGACTGTTAACTATTTACACCTTTTTAATACATTGGTTACCATTGTACAAATTACTACACAAAATAAAATGAAACAAAAATGATGAAAGACCTGAATTAATGCCTCTCTATTTTTAACTGCTCATACATAGGTGGGCACTTGAATAAATCTCTCATGGATCGAATGTGGAAGGATATCAGCTTGCAGGAAACCATTTGACCAACTGCAGAAGAACTTACGACTGTTTCGCTGTCTATGAAGCAAATCATGCTATCATGCTGTCATAACAATGGTATATAAGGGATGCTGATCTCTCTCTGTGCAACCAGTGGACCAGCAATCTGCTCCCTGCTTCTTGCTGGGATGGGCTTTTTGGAACTATAATCTTAATTGGATAGGAAATTCTTTCTTTTCCTTTAGTCCAAAAACATTGACATAAAGTTATATCATCAGTACTGATGTGAAATCATATTATCTATTTATGAAAGCAAGAAAACAACAGTGCAAGGCATCCATATTTTGGGAGTGGCTTGTGCACTGTTCTGCTATTCAACAAGGGGAGAAAATAACTTGCTTTCTGCAAAGGCCTGCTACGATGTAGATAAACGTCAGCAGAAGTCAGACGTAGATGACGCTCCAGATGTTAAAGGCCCAACCTGAAGGAGTGATCTCGGTGTGGAACACCTCCGACACGTTGGCAGTGGTTGTTGTGTACGGACCTATAGCAATTCATCTTAATAATGGTGTCGTAATTTCATCCATCGCCTCTTCTTTATTTGAATGGTTAGTTTGACGTATCTGTTCCCACCGCAGCCAGGGCGTTGAACACCAAACTTACTGCAAAGAAGATGACAGACACCACGATTGCTGCCAGTCGGCCAGGATCATGACTCGCCATTCTTGATAACTGTGAAAACAGTCATTCTTAAAATGTGTATATAATAATTTGTTTTGTGATATAAACAGCTATGATATTGGCTTTTAAAGTTAGTTCCACCTAAAAACAGCAATCTTTTCCTTAATGTCAACTAAAAACATGAGTAGTTGAAAACAACATACAAGAAAAAAACAGCACGAAGTAGCACTGATACAAATAGTCATATGTGCCAATAAAGATTAAACCTTATGTAATTAAAGAGTGAAATTCATGAGATTGAGGTGAACATGGTTGAATAAAACACAGCATATAATGAGTACTACAAGCAAACACTTTGTAAGCAGTTAAAAATGCATACTAATGTTAGAAACAAATAATAATCGAACACATTGAACGGGATATTAGGAATGACACAATACACAGTTGGAAGGTTCTTCACAAGAGCGTGATTCATATATTTCACCTTCATGTCAGTCAGACACCCAAGACCTTCACACTGATTCTAGTCCGACACTCAGGAAATCAGGACGTGACAGAAAGCCAGCTGTGAGGTTAACGTAGGATTCTATGGGTGAGCCTTCCTACCAATCGAAAAAGGAAGTAAATGCAGTAAGTGTCTTTAGTGTGTCACATAGGACAGTGTGGGAAATACAGCACAACCCAAACCACCTATCTTACTTGTCGATGTACCAGTGGTTTCCCTGCTGTGTGTTTACACCTAGCGGTTATATTACACAGGTCTTTTGAATAGTATTTAAGTTCATATTTCATCAACTTAATGACGTCAGGAGTCATTTGTTTGTTGGGGAGTGTGTGACGCCCACTTATGTGTGGTCACAGAGTGTGTGTTAGATGTCATTTAATTGTTCAACATGGAGTTGATTAAGTAAGTAGAGGGCAGGGTAGGACAGAGGCTGGGCATTGAAGATGTGTGGGTAAAAAGGAAGTGAAGTTTTTTTCATTACTTTTCTCACCACCGACAAATGTGGAAGCCTCGTGTGACTCTGTCCACATTTTGTTTCAGGTTAGTCAAATAAATTTGTTCATAACTACTTACTTGTTTGTTCCACTTGGGGTTGACTGATTTGGGATCTAAGTGTGTGGATGGTGACGCGTTTTTTAAGTATACTGTGTTTCCTTTGTACGTTGAGTTCGCTCTGTGTGGATGTGCCGCTTGTAAGCTAATACTGACAACCTACGATGACATGGCACGGGTGATTGAGTTGTGTGGACTTGGGTTTGCTTGTGGTGAATAACGATGTTTGGGGAAAAGTAAAGTTTTATTATTTCTCAACACTAGCCAAAAGGTTTAATGGCAGAATTATACATTCAGATGAAAAGGAATTATGCATGTGGTTCATGATGTCTGACAGTTGTTGTATGACAAAGTGAGATGTTTGTGAGTGATGTTTCAGTAAGACATCGAATTATGGCGTGGGTTACCGCAATGAAAAAACAGAATGTCAAATAAAGATTACTTTTCTCACCATCGACAAATGTGGAAGCCTCATGTGACTCCACGTATTGTTTCAGACGGCGTTCTACTGACCACATTAAGACACCACTTTTTAACTGTAGACAAGGCCACAGTATTCAGACCTGTTACAGATGCATAGTTTTAGATACAAAGTTTTCATCCTACGCTTAGGGAGCAGAGGTCAGAGCAGCTGACTGGTCTCTCCAAGATGAGCAGCGATGATCAGCACGGCTATGATTTGACGGCTGGGATCACCCCGCCCCTTCGACCAGTGACGGTGTTCCCCCCAGGCAGCGGCTGTGTGTGGAAGAGGCGCCACGAGCGGGGCACCACGCTGACGGACTGTTGAAACTCCAAAATCTCTGGTGGAGTGAGCGAGGTTCTGCAATGGATGAGCCTGTCCACGGAGCTCATAAAGAGCGCGATGATGTTCTCAAGCGCTGTGAGCTGGTTGCCAACGGCATAAACACGAATCCACTGCACGATGGTGGCTCTGTCAGCGGCGGGTGGGATGGTCACTCCTCGGGGTGAGGTTGAGCTCCCGGGGCGAGCGCATCACGTATCGCCCATGACGGCTGAAATTTTCTTCTGAGGCATCGCTGAGCAGTGAGTGAACAGTGCAGAAAACCCGTTTTCGGCCAAAGGGAAAGTGGGTTTCGGACTGGCAAAAATTAAATTGTTGATAACCCCCTGAAAAACGGTTCAGATAGGTAGATTTAGTGCCGAATATACTAGAAAGAACGTTTTGCCAGTAGTTGCAGGTGATATTTTCATGAGGCTATTCTGATCAATGACTAAATGCGTTTTCAGCCCAAGAAAAGGTGGTTTACAGACCGACAAATATAAAAATGTTGATAACTCACTTAAAGCACTTAAGACAGATTGAATTAGTTCTGCACCTTCTAGAAAGACCTTGACTGCTGTTCTGGCAGGTCAAATTTTCAGGCATCCCTGAGCACTGAATGAACAGTGCAGAAAACGCGTTTTCAGCCCGAGGGACTGTGGTTTTCAGACCAACAAGCATTAAAATGTTAACTACCTCAAACCACTTCAGAGATGTTGAATTAGTTCGGCACTTACGAGAAACACCCCTTCTGCTATAGTTCCAGGTGATATTGTGATGTTCTGAGGCATCGGTGAGCAGTGAATGAACAGTGCGGATAACATGTTTTCAACCAGAGAGAAAGTGGGTTTCGAACCTGCAAAAATAAAATTGTTGACAACCTTCTAAAAACAGTTCAGAAATGTATGTTTAGTGTTGAATGTGCTTTTGCACATTTTCATGTTGAATAACACCTTCCCAAGTGTCCGTATTTGATTGTGAAGAAAGATCGGTTGGATTAGTATTTGTTTTCGTGTTCTGCAATCATAATGAAGCTCATTAAGAGCTTCTCCCCATCCCTCCAGAACCTCTTGATAGTATTCCGATATATCTTCCATGAGACTTCGTCTAAAAATCATTAAAATTCCTGTATTTTCATTCGCTGCATATTTACTTATTGCTTTTCCCAAAAACATTTTCCATATTTGATCATTCTTGTTATTTAAGTAATTCGACATAGTTTTAACTCTTAGTGCATTTTTTTAATCCTTAGATTGACTAGTTTTAAACCCCCATCCTCATATCTATTTTCTGATATATCTTTACTAATTCTTACTCCTTTGTCTTCCCAAATAAAATCTCTTATTAAAATGTCAATTTGCTTTAACACTCTTTCATTAATGGGAACAACATTCCTAATATAAATAATTTTACTTATTAATAGTGCGTTAGTCACAAATATTTTTCCTTTTATTCCTAGTTTCCGTATTTTCCAGCTATTTAGGTATTTAGGTAACTTTATTGTCAAATATGCTACAGTACAAGACATACAGCATGGATGAAATATCTGTTCTCTCAGACCTGGACGCATGGCATAAAAATCACAGACAGGAACAAATATAAAGAATTGATAAATACACAGCAGGATACATGGCAACAAAAATCATCCTCACATCAGTCCATCAACCACCGGGGGGAGCACATGGCTCATGACAGCATGGGCAGCATTGCATATCCTTTACCCTAAACCCTCGCATTGGCTAAGGAAACACTCAGAAACAGAAAAAAACCCTATCGGGAGGAAAACTGAGAAACCTCAGGGTGAGCGTCAGAGGAGGGGTCCCCCACCCAGGACGGGCAGACGTGCAATGGATGGAGCCAAAAGTGCCTGGTGCAGACCCGGGGGCAGAGCAGGAAGGGAGTTCAGCATCATGACAGCCTGGTGGACGAAGTTGTCTTTCAGTCTGCTAGTTCATGCACGGTGACTCTGGAACCTTCGCCCTGATGGCAGCAGCGTGAAGAGGCGGTGTGACGGGTAGGTGGGGTCTCTTGTAATCCTCAGGGCTCTCCGAGTGAGGCGAGTCTTGTTGATGTCCAAGAGGGAGTTCATCCAGTGTTCATTTCTTCAACCATCTGATTTTTTTCTTCCATTTCATCGAAAACTCTTTTTAGAATTATTGGGACATTTAATCTTTAAAAACAACAAATTCTATTCCTAGTCCATTTATTCCTGGACCCTTATTTTTATATAGGTCACTTATTGCGATTTCTATCCCTTCCATAGTTACGTTTTCATTACAGTTTTCCTTCTCTTCTTGGTTTAATTCACATTCTATATGTTTCAAGACTTTATTCATATCTTCCTCTTTCTCTTCTGCCTTTTGAAATGAATTTGCATAGTATTCTTGTACATGCAGTCTAATTTTTTTGCTGTTTTTTTTTACCCGTTCTTATCGTGGATTTGCCTCATTATCTTTTCAATTTTCAAAAAATATCCTGTACATTTTCCCCACCCACAAGACATCTTGCTCTGCTCCTTAATATTGCTCCTTGACATTTACTCTCTTCCATTTTATCTAATTGATCTTTTAATTTCTAAATATCTTTCTATTTCATTTGTTTTATTTTCTTCAATTAGCTTACTCTCTTCATTTAGTCTTTTTCATCAGTCATCTTTTTTTCTTTCATGGTTCTTTTTTTTACTATATTCTATTGATGTTTACTTTATCA
This sequence comes from Synchiropus splendidus, assembly GCF_027744825.2. Classification (NCBI taxonomy): domain Eukaryota; kingdom Metazoa; phylum Chordata; class Actinopteri; order Syngnathiformes; family Callionymidae; genus Synchiropus; species Synchiropus splendidus. The sequence continues at coordinate 807,888 of NW_026527055.1, forward strand.
ATTCTTTACATTTCTTCCACCAGCTCAACACGTCAGTTTTAAAATCCATAGCAATTACAATTACATTTTGGGTAATTGGGTTTCGATAATTTTCATCCTTTAAAATGTCCTCATTCATACACCATATCCCACCTTCTTTGATTATTTCCTTTTTACCCCATACACATTTGAAAATCACATGGTCACTTAATTTGGTTTGAATATATTTAAAATTTCTAAAATCTTTTGCCATTTCCTCTTTACATAAAATAAAGTCAATTCTACTTTGTTTTAATGCTCCATTTACTATTTGATGCCTTGAATATTTCCTTTCAATTTTGATCTCCATACATCAATCAATCCTTTTTTTTCATTACATTCATTAAGACTTTACTTGATATATCATTTTTAAAAGCCATATTCGCAGCAACATCTATTGTTCCACACCATACATTAAAATCAGCCATCACAATACAATTTCCATGACATTTCTTATCCAGTTTTTCAAAAAATAATACCTTTTCTTCTTTATCATTTCGCGCATATATCGAAAAGATTTTCCATTCTGTATTATCATTCATGATTTTGATGCCTACAATTCTTACTTCATCTTTTTCACATTCCTGCACCCTTGGAAATATCCTTTTGTTCTCGTGTCTCCATTACTACAAAAAACATTAAAAAACAAACAAAAAACACATTATTTTCTAAAACATTCCATTTTCTCTGAATCCCAATGTGTTTCTCGTAAACAAATAATTTCCGCATTTAGTAATTGTATAGCTTTCTCCATTCTTTTACTACTTTCTAGGCCATTTACGTGAAAGGATATTATGGTAGTCATTGTACCGAAATTTAAAAAGGAGGATTCATAAGACCAAATAACAAAAAATAAATAAATCCCAAAATCAATCGCCAAAATGATAAAAAATAAAAGTTTTAATCACTTGAATGTATTTGATGACTAAACATTTCAAACAAAAGCATTCTTTCTATCATCTTCTTGATGTCTTTGTTGGTATTTTAGAAATTATTTTTCTCTCCTCATCTTTCTCTCTTCTATTTTTCACAGTAGGTTTTTTAATATTTATTGAGATTTTCCTCATCAATATCTACCATCAATTCATCACCAGAGATCTCACTCATCTCACTTTCTTCTTCACTCGTTTATAGCCATTTCCTATTTTTCCACTCATTACTTCCTCATGCATTTTGTCATGTATTTTGTCCATGTCCATCTCAGATCTTGCTTTTTCTTGATCAGACATATTCTTTTCATGTTTTTCTTCTGGCATGTTTTTTTTCTTGTCTTTGGTTGTACATCTTTTTATTTTTTTTTTTCGTTTTTCCATCAATATCAATATCTTTTTTCCGCTCCAGTTCTTTCTTCATCTTCACTTTCATCACATTTGCTCTCCACTGGTGGTTCTCAATAGGCATCTTTATCTTGGCTTTTGTTATCTTCATTGCATACATCTGCTGGATATCTTCAGAAACCCCCCTTTGCTGTGTCAGTTCCGTTTTCTCTCCAATCTCCTTTCAGCTAGTTGTTTGCTCTGGCATGTCTTCCTGTTTCTGTCTCTTCTCCATTGTTTGTCCCGCCTCTTCCGTTTGTCTTTCCTCTTCGCTGGAGTCAGTATGTATAGCACTATCTTGGTCCTGCATTTCTATATTATTCATCGCTCCTTTCTTCCTTTCCTTAAGTCTTCTTAATACTATGTTTTTGTTGCAGTCTCTTTTATAATGTCCCTTTTTGCCACATTGAAAGCAAGACAGCTCTGGACAATTGCGGTAAACGTGCCCCAGCTTAATGCATGACATGCAGACCCTGACCTGTCAGTCATGTAATACTCGTATATATTGGGGACCTGTTTCTGTCTCGAACTTGGTCGAATAAGGTAAAGAAATTGTCTCTTTGTTGAATATAACCTGTAGAAATCTAGTTCCATCGGCGACATCTGTTCCAGGCCAAAGTCGTCTCTTGATGGGGGAGAGTGGTTCCACTCCCCATGATTCCAATTTCTGCAGGATTATCTCGTCGGGTATATAAGATGCCATATAAAGGAAGGAAACAACCATTTCCCTGCAGACCAAGTCTTTTGTCGCCAGTATCTACAGGTAAATCCTTCCTTAGTTTGCTCCATTCCTTCAATAGTTTTCATGGTCATTTCATATTTATTTTCCCCAATAGGACGCAGAGACGCCAGCTTTCCACATTGCTTGGTAATCTCCCTAATGATATCCATGGCTTCAATGCTTTCTATTCTGATCAGTGAGTGAACAGTGCAGAAAACGCGTTTTCAGCCCAAGAAAAGGTGGTTACAAACCGACAAAAATAAAAATGTTGATAACTCTCTTAAATCACTTTAGACAGGTTGAATTAGTTCTGAACCAATGAGGAATACCTTTTCTGCTATAGTGGGAGGTGAAATTTTAATCTTCTGTGGCATTGCTGAGCAGTGAGTGAACAGCACAGAAAACGCGTTTTCGGCCACAGAGAAAGTGGGTTTCGGACCGTATAGGAATAATGATATATTACTAAATAAATATATTAAAAAAAGATATATCATTGAATTGAATTACTTTAGAATGTTTTGTTAAATAATAATAAAAAGATTGCATTCAACAGATGCGGTGAGTAAGGGTAAGGTATCATCAAGTTGACCCTGTATCCATGGAAGAATATGTGGACTAAAAATGGTGTGTGTTAAATGGCAGGAATGGCAATTGTCATGGGACTTGATCATCCATGGGGGTCGTAAACCAAATGACCAGATGGAGAACGGATGAGATGACAGAAGCAAGCCAATCAGAAGAATGGATCGGGTTCTCAGCTACCACCTATTATAGGCAACATTTGGGAGGATTCATCAACATCGCTCCAGACTGAGTGGAGTCAATACAACATGTTGAATTTGACCCATGACGACTAGGACCATAAGAAGACCAGGACCAATCAGTGGAGACTACACCCCAAGATGGGCTGAAAGCATATAAAAAGGGTCAGGCCCAGATACGTTTTGTCACAGTATTCTACTTGAGCTGAGGCTAAGGCAGAGATAGTTGATGACCCAGGGCCCTGAGTAGGTGAATAGACTCCGCTGGCAAGGAATAAATTCTTTTTGATTTTAACTTGTAGGTTTTTGGTAGTCATTGTCACGAGTAAATGAAAACGCGGAAGATACATTAAAGGTGTATTTCCCAACAATCGGCAAAAATTAGATCGTTGATAACCCTCTTAGGAAAGTTCAGAAATGTAGGTTTAGTGTTGAATGTACCAGAAAGAGTGTTTTTCCTATAGTGGCAGGTGATATTTTCATGTTCTGAGGCTATTCTGATTAGTGAGTAAACAGTGCAGTAAACCGTTTTTCAGCCCGAGTGACGGTGGTGTTCAGACCGACAAACATAAAAATGTTATCACTCTGAAACCACTTCAGACATGTTGAACTTGTTTGGCACCTACTAGAAAGATCCCTTCTGCTTTTAGTGGGAGGTGAAATTTTCATGTTCTGTGGTATGCCTGAGAGAAGAGAAAGTGGGTTTGGGACCGTCAAAAATAAAATTCTTGATAACCCTCTAAAAACATTTCAGAAATGTAGGTTTAGTGTTAAATATATTAGAAAGAGTGTTTTTCCTATACATGCAGGAGAAATTTTCATCTTCTCAGGCAACCCTGAGCAGTGACTGAACAGTGCAGATATTGCGTTTCCAGCAGGAGTGACAGTGGTTTTCAGAATTGACAAACATAAAAATGTTATCGCTCTGAAACCACTTCAGATATGTTGAATTAATTCTGCAGCTACTAGAAAGACCGCTTCTGCTGTAAATTCAGGTGAGATTTTCATGTTCTGAGGCATTCCCTGAGCAGAGAATGTACAGTACAGAAAATGCGTTTTCAGCCCGAGACAAGCTCGGTTTCTGACCAGGAAAAAAAAAAAAATGTTGATAACCCTTTGAAATACAGTTCAGAAATATAGGTTTAGTATTAATTTTTTTTAGAAAGACTGTTTTTCCAATATTTGCAGGTGAAATTTTCATGTTCTCAGGCATCCCAGAGCAGTGAGTGAACGGTGCATGAAACACATTTTCAGGAGGTGGCGCTGTTGTACCAGACGGTGATAGAGTAGGTGAGGATGGACTGGATGATGGCTGTGTAGAACTCCACCAGCAACTTCGTCGGCAGTTGTAGTTTCCGTCGCTGCCTCAGAAAGAACATTCTCTGCTGGGCCTTCCTGATGAGGGACCTGATGGTTGGCTCCCATTTGAGGTCCTCAGTGATGGTGGTTCCCAGGAAGCAGAAGGAGTCCACAATAGGAATAGGTAAACCAGCCAACATGAGAGGGGACAGAGAAACTGTTACTCTCCTGAAGTCTATGAACATCTCCACTGTCTTCTGGGCGTTGAGCTCCAGGTTGTTGTAGCTGCACCAGGACATTAGCCGCTCCACCTCCCTCCTGTAAGCCGACTCATCTCCATCTGAGATGAGCCTGATGATGGTGGTGTCATCCGCAAACTTGATCAGCTTCATGGACTCGTGGCTGGAGGTGCAGCAGTTAGTGTACATAGAGAAGAGCCACGGAGAGAGAACACAGCCCTGAGGAGACCCGATGATGAGGGTCCGAGTGTCGGAGACAGTCGTCCCCAGCCGCACACACTGACTTCGGCTGGTCAGGAAGTCTGTAATCCATCTACAGAGGGAGTCAGGCACGTCAAGCTGGCGAAGCTTGTATTCAAGCAGAGCTGGAAGAATTTTGTTAAAGGCAGAGCTTAAGTCCATAAACAGGATCCTGCCATAGGTTCCTGGGCAGTCCAGATGCTCCATAACAAAATGAAGGGCCTGGTTCACTGCATCGTCCACAGATCTGTTGGCTCTGTAGGCAAACTGCAATGAGTCCAGGTGAGAAGCAGTGATAGATTTCAGGTGAGAGAGAACCAGGCGCTCAAAGGACTTCATGACCACAGACGTCAGTGCCACCGGTCTGTAGTCATTCAGTCCTGTGATCCTGGCCTTCTTGGGAACAGGGATGGTATTGGAGGACTCAAAGCTGGCAGGTACATGACAGGACACCAAGGAAGCATTGAAGATGTCAGTGAACACTGGAGCCAGCTCAGCAGCACAATGCTTCAGGATGGCAGGGGAAACTCTGTCCGGACCTGCCGCCTTCCGAAGGTTCAGCCTCCTGAGCTGAGTGCGCACGTCCTGCTCCATGATGTCAAGAGAAAGAGGAAGAGGGGGGAGGTGAGGGGGTGGCTCATCAAAAGTGTCTGTGATCGACGTTGCTGTCTCAGTGACATCGTTCATCTTAGTTGTGTCACTAAGAGACAGCATAGTCCTTTGTTGTAAAGTGGAACATGGGGCTGGAGAGACCACAGAGGTGTTGGTGCAAAATGGCTGCTCAAAGCGACAATAGAAGTTGTTCTGGTCCTGTGCAAGAGCAAGGTTGTTCAGAGTGTGGGGGGCACGTGGCTTGTAGTTAGTGAAAAGTAAAGATGGTTTACAGACCGACAAAAATAAAAAAATGTTACTAACTCTCAACTCTCACTCTCACTTCAGACAGGTTGAATTAGTTCTTCACCCAGTATATATATATATATATATAGCACCGCACGTGGTCAGGTACAGAGCTTACTGCCAGGTGGAGGGTTTGGATATGCGGCGCCGCGTTTCATCTCGCTTAGCCGTCATGCGCGATGTGCGATGCGCGATACCCTCGCCCCTGGAGCTCGACTACTCCCCTGAGGAGTGACCTTCCCACCCGGCGCTGACAGAGCCACTATTGCGCAGTGGAATGGTGTCTACGCCGTCTGCAACCGGCTCATAGCGCTTGAGATCTGGCTCTTCATGAGCTCTGTGGACAGGCTCATCCATCGCAGAACCTCTCTGACTCCACCAGAGATTTTGGAGATTCAACAGTCCGTCGGTGCTCTGCTCGCAGCGCCTCCTCACACAGCCGCCGCCCAGGGGGAACACCGTCGCTGGTCGAAGGGGAGGGGTGAGCCCAGCCGTCCGGATCATCGCCGCGCTGATCATCACTGCTCCTCTTGGAGGGACCAGTCGGTCTCTCAGCTCTGCACCCTCCAAATGCGAAGGAAGAAAACTTTGTATCTAAAAGTATGCATCTGAACCAAAGTCTAACTCAAAAAAAAAAAAAAAAAGATGCATGACTTTGGTATTTGGTCTGTTTCTTCTCCGCCCAAAATTAGGGTTTATCACCCTCCAAGTTCTCTTCCGGTTCCAGTCAATGCGGAATCCTGCTTCAAAATGTGTTTTTGTTTGATATCGTCTCTAGAGACGGGGAAGTTTCTGGAGCCAAGAAGTTATGTTTTTTTTCAGCTTCGCCACAATAAGAAGCATAGGCGTCAAATAACTCTTTCCCGTCTCTCAACAGATCCCGGTTCTTGCCAAAAGTCGGGAGAGTTTCAATTTTGCCATTAACTCTTCTTATTATTCAGACTTGCCAGTTTCCAGCAGGGGTCGCCACAGGACCGCGAAAGCCACCACTTCATCACACAGTAGGCGCTGCATGCCAGACCGGTTCTGTTCTCAGCTCCCTCGTGCGATGTCTGATCCGATGTCTGTCTGTGATTCTTTTCTCTGCAGCACTCCAAACCTCTCGTAGGCAAGCAAGACATCGTCATCGAGAGAGTCATCTCTTTCTGAGGATGATTGGGCCGGTCCCTCGGGTGTCCATCTTAGGAGAATTGCAGTGTCAGATCAAGGTACACTGCAAGTTTGGGACCCTACTTCCCCAGCTGACAAAAGCGAGTCTGTTTTTGAAGAACATTGGGCGCTGAGCACCGATGGCCTTTTCGACCTGGACCTGCCCCGGAGGCCGGGTACGTTCCTGTGCTCAGGGCGCCTGTCTTGACAGAGTATCTTCCGAATTGAAAGCGCATGTCTCCCCACCTGCCCATATGGATCGAGAAGACACTCGGTCATTGACACGCCCTTCAGTTTCACAGTCAAATCCCAGGTTCCGCGACTTCAAGTGGACCTGGGTCAACTCAGAGAACCAGCGGTCATTTCTGATGGAGGAGGTCCGCGCTCTCCTGTCAAAGGAAGTAATCGAGCTAGTGCCAAAGCGATCCTCTTACACTGGGTTTTACTCCTGGTACTTTCTGGAACCCAAGAAGACAGGAGAGTGGAGAACTGTTCTGGACCTCAGTGTCCTCAACCAATTCGTGACCAGACAGTGGTTCTGGACTACCACGAGACTCCTGGAGTGCGTCAGAGTGTGAGAGTGGATCTTGATCTTGCACACTCCAACTTCCACAACACGGTTTGGCCGAGTCACAGAAAGTTTTTTCGGTTTGGGCTCGAGGGTCAGGTTTAATACAGCACTCTAGTGCCTCGCACTTTCGCAAAGTGCGTGGAGGTGGGGCTCGATCCATTAAGGAGACAAGGTCTGCGAATTCTGACGTACTTGGAGTACTGGTTGATTCTAGCCAGGTCGAAACAGGAGTCATGAGCGCACACCAGCTTGGTGTTGGAGCACATCGTGCTATTGAGACACAGAGTAAACCTCCTGAAAAGCGCACTCCCAGTCAGAGTCCCAGTGCCAGACAGAGCACGACGTTCGTGGGGTCATGCTGGACTCAGTCTGGACTCAGAAGGCCTCCTGTTTGCCCTTCCTCCTCCTTGCCTTCTTCTTTCTCTGATGAGGAGAATTCAGCTGCCGACTGTGAGAATGATTCTCGTGGCTCCAGACAGCTCCAGCTGGTATCTGGAGATGTGTCAGATGCGGATCAAAGGCCCCTGGGAGTTCCCTCCATCGAGGTCAGCGCTTCTGCAAGCATCAGGAACCCCGAGGGCTCCCCCAATACAAGGACGACCCTTCAAGATTTGACTTCTCCAGGCTTAACAATCAGTCACATGCCGGATGTCCCATTGATTCTTCAGAACGCTAAAGCTCTGTCAACCCTCAGAGCATACAATGCTAAATGGACATTGTTTCCCCAGTGGTGTGGAACCCTGTCAGCCTCCCCAAAATCGGCACCTATTCTCTAATCCTCTCTTTTCTCCAACATCTGGTTAATGAACATCGGTGCAGTGCTACATTATGGGTATATGTAGCAGCCCTTTCCATGCTACACAATGGTCTGGACGGTCACCCCGTCGGCGAGCATCGTCTAGTGAGCCGTTTCATGAGGAGTGAAAAGCCGGTGACATTGCAGGCGGTTTAGTGCAGCAAAACGTGCATCTCCTTGACAGCCGTCTGACAATGGAGCCGGCGGTGCCAGTGAGACGTCCGGTATGGACGGCCATGGTAATTGCCCATGGTTCTCAGGTCAGGCCACACTGCAAGGCTGGGGGTTAAGCTTTGTGGTCAAGATGACCTCATAGGAGTTCCAGAGTCCTGGGAGATGTTCTGGAGTACTCACACGAGGGTGTGCTGCAACCTGTTCAAGTCCTGCAAACAGTCCAGCAGCAGGGGGCAGAAATTATGAGGGGTCCGCCGATCCAGGGGTGTCCCCAACAAAGCATGGCTACTTCAAGGCTAGCAGGCAGTCCTCTGCCCCCCTGAGGTGCAGTTCACTATTCGAAATGCTGAAGCACCCGCAACACTCAAAGTATATAATGCTCAATGGGTGTGGACTGCTGTCCGTTGGGTAAACATCCACTGTTAGTCCAGTTAAGACCCACCTCCAGACACATCTGCCCCTATTGGGATCTTGAATTGGTATTAAAGTCTCTCTTTGAAGCTCCCTTCGAGCCACTTGATCAGGCTCCTTTGGAGCTGGTGGCTTACAAAGCAGCTCTCCTACTTGTCCTGCCCTCCATCAGGAGGGTTTGGAGAACTACGTGTCTTCTCGATTAGTCTTTTTTCCCAAATTTCTTTGTGCCTCTTCTGAGGTCAGCAATTTTTCGGTGAAGGCTTTCTGTCCTACCCCCCACCCGGATGAGAACCACTGGCACTTGCACAAGGTGTGTCCCGTGAGATCGAGAGCTAGTCTGAATGGAGTCAAGGCCGTCGGGAAAACAGATAAGATGTGGGTGGCTCTGGCAGGTGGTAAAAAGGGGCAACATCCATAGCTGCCTTCTGAGGAGTTTCTTTGGCAGAAACCGGCCGAGCAGCCTCCTCGGGTTCCGCCTCAACTTTTGCAGATTTCTATTTGTCTGACGTAGCAGCTTCTTCTTTGCCTCATGTTGTCCTGTTTACAGGTACTTCCAGCAGCTCTGGTCAATAGATGAAAGAATCATTCTCTTCCGCAGCGCTTCGTCATGGGCCAAACGTTTCTCCACTGGCGAGTTTTCCCTTCAAATGTGGACGTTTAATTTGTGCCAAATGTGTTCATCCACGTTGGTCTCAAACAAGTGCTGTGGCTATGGGATGGCTTTAGGTTCCCCTGTGTAGTTGCCAGAGCAGGGACCTTGGGGGTGAGGTCGTTGGCGCAAGACGTCTAGTAGGCAGGACTGGCGTGAGACCTGGCGTGTGGAGATAGCAGCAGGTCTCTTGGCACGCCACCCCTCTTTGATATGAGACAGGCCACCGGTCAATCTTCACCTACTTTGGCGACGCTTCTCCTGCGCACTTATCCGCAGTGGTGGCCACCACGGTTCGGCTGCAATCTTTAAGGCGTGAGGTCTGGACGTTGAAGTTCTGTCCTGTTTGCACTCCACATGGTTTATCTCAGGTCAGACTATGTGGTGAGGATACTCTCTCCACCTACTCAAGTTGACCTGCATGGCGGACCTGGAGTTAAGGGCGGAGCCCCGGCGAGTTCATCTCCACATTAGCCCAAGGTTCTCCCATCTCCGCTACGCTCGGACTACAGTCAAAGAGAAATAATAAGGATAATAATAATAAGGAACGATTGAAAACTCTCAGGATAAGTCATAGGGAGTGGAGCTGTGGGGGTATATCCATCATCAGAGAGAAGAAGGAAACCACAAAATGTCAAACCTGTATTGATTTATGGCCCCCGGAGGTAATAAACCCTTCCCCTTCCGGAGGTAATAAAACCCCTCCCCCTTTGTTTCTATCAACAAGAAGTTAAAATAATAACCCTCCCCCTTTTTTATATCAACAGGAAATTAAAATAATAACCATTCCCCTTGTTTTATGACAGGAAGGAAAATAATGAAGGTCGAGGGCGGATGCTACATCCTGTGTGATGCATGGGAGGGGTCAGCTGCATCCTCACAGTGTTAGTAGCTACAATATTATTTCTGGTTTAAACATTTTAGAAGTTATTTAACATCTTATGAAACAGTTTTTCATTCTTGAAATATTTCTTAAAGATAACACAGGAGAAACAAAACACTTTTTTAGTCTTCACTAATAGTTCAAATGACACAGCTACCCAACTCATGCACCATTTTTTCAAAATGTGTTTAAAACAGATAATTTCTACTTGTTTGAGAAATACTTTTAGTTTTTCAGAAAATAACATTCAGTGAACAAGGATAAAACAAAAGGGAGGAATACTTTTAGTTTTCAGAAACTAGGGTCAAGCAATGAAAGGATAAAACAAATGAAAGAAATACTTTTAGTTTTCAAAAAAATAAGGTTGAGTGAACAAGGATAAAACAAAAGAGAGAAAAACTTTTAGATTTCAGAAACTAGGGTAAAGCGATGAAAGGATAAAACAAAAGAAAGAAATATTTTTAGTTTTTCAGAAAATAAGGTTGAGTGAACAGGGATAAAACAAAAGAAAGAAATACTTTTAGTTTTCAGCATTAGTTCAAATGACACAGCTATCCGACTCATATGAGTTTCTGTTGAATCGGTCTATTTAATTTTATACCCTGTGTGAGTGATTTTTTACTTACTCAGGAAATACTTTCAAAAATGAGGTCAAACAGTGGGGGAACAACAGTCACTAGGCCTGACTCTTTCTCAGACACTGAAACAGAGTCCATGATACGGGTTAATTTGCTGAGGAGATGTGAGTTCTTTCCCGGCCGGTTGAATCTTCAAAAGAGACAATCTGAAGACAGAGAGGTCTGTCTGAAGGCAAACCTCGCTGTCTTCAGACAACACACACACACACACACACACACACACACACACACACACACACACACACACACACACACACACACACACACACACCTCCTTTCCAAATAGCATCATTTGACAGGGGAAAAAGTTCACACCTCTGAGCTATCTAGCAAATGCTGAGCTCTTCCAACATTGTTTTATCCAAAATCAACAATAGACCTAACACAAATGGAGTATTTCGATGACCCTGATTCTGACCACATTTTACATCAGTTCAGGGGTAACCTTTGCTGTTGACCAGGCCTGCCAGAACTTCATCGGACTCCTTTTCAAACGGACTCCAGTCTCGCTATGGATGCCTCTTCCTCTGCACGCCATAGGTGAATATATCTATATATATATACAGTATATCTGTGTATCTACATATACAAGTATTATAAGTATTATATAAAACGTTATGTCATGTTTATCACATCTCTTTTCATTCACAGATGTCGTCACCCATCTGTGTGACATTCATTTAACGCAGAGTGATACAAGTAAAAAGATTTCATTATTCGAGCAATAATGCGACCAACTTTTGAAGACGGTGGCGTACACGCGGATCCGACTGCAGTGCTCCCTTCAATAGATACCAGTCTAGCCACGGATGCTTTATAGGTGAATATAAAAAACTATTATAGAAACTTTGTCATGTTGGTTTATCATATTCATCTCTTCTTTTATAGGAATTATTACCCCTCTGGGTAATAATTAACGCAGAGTGATACAGGTAAATATATTTAATCATTTATAAGCTTCTGTTAATATCTCATGATATTATGTACTAGATGCATTGTCACTTCTAATATTAGATTCGAGTCAGCCGATAACCTTCTGGTGGCGATGGAAGGACCTCTGGAGCTGGAACAAAGAGAGATTTTATTATTTTAAAGTTACATGATGCTGTTTCAAGTCAGACGATAAAATATAGAAACATTCTATTTTCATCAGTCGTTGCTTGACTGAGTCATGCTTTTCAAAAAAAATCTAGTCACACTAAAGGTAAAAAAAAAAAATGGACTACTTTTAGTTTGCACTGTACCCTGTAATTTAAGGGTAAAACGATCAAACGTGCGAGCAGTACAAAATTACTTCATCATTAGCTGTGACATTTAGATCAGACCAGACTGAGCAACACAACGTTTGAGCCTTCGAGAGCGCAAAATAGACCTTAACACACAACAAACTTAACACTCACACAGCGACACGCAAACACTGTGGCAAAAATGAGGGAAAGTGAGAATAAGTTACAAGAACTGTTCTTCATTCTGCTTCTTTTCAGTCCCTATATCATGCAAGATGAAATGACTGAATGTGTTCCTGCAATGTAACAATTGTGAAGCAATGCGATACAATAGCTATACAAACGTCCTATAACTTGTCATGTAACACATCTACAATGTAGGAGGGACAGAACATTCATTGAATGAACATTCATTTATACTTGATGCTATCGCTAGTAAGACAAGTAGTGTAGAAATATCCAAAGTATGTTAACCCTTAATTTTATTTTATTTTATTTTTTTGCCTTACAAGTGGCTAAAATGTGTATATTACAAGCCATGCTTTTCATTGATTTAAATGTGTCTTCATTCTTTATTTTCAGGTGAAAATAGCCAAATGCGGGAGCAGTACGGTGCGACATGTTAGTTTTGTAGTGTGCATTTTGTGTTTAGCATTTTTAAAAATGCTAATTAAAAAAAAAAAAATTAAAAAATCTATTCAAAACCAGGCAACAAGTGTAGAAGTAATTCAATGTTTTAACTCTTTAAAAGTTGCACCAAAGGATAAAAACAAATATCATAGTTTGTATTATCAGGATGAATCAACCAATTATGCATGCATTACGCAATTACCTTCACCTTCACCTTCTTCTACCGCTTATCGGGGTCGGGTCGTGGAGGCAGCATTTGGAGCAGGGAAGCCCAAACTTCCCGGTCCACACAAACCTCCTCCAGCTCCTCCCGGGGGATCCTAGGCGTTCCCAGGCCAGACCGGAGACATAATCTCTCCAGCGAGACCTGGGTCTTCCCCGGGGTCTCCTCAAGGTAGGACATGTCCGGAACACCTCCCCAGGGAGGCGTCCAGGGGGCATCCGGATCAGATGCCCGAGCCACCTCAACTGGTTCTTCTAGACGTGGAGGAGCAGCGGCTGCACCCCGAGCTCCTCCCGGATGACCGAACTCCTCACCCTATCTCTAAGGGTGCACTCAGCCACCCTGCGGAGGAAACTCAATGACGCAATTACTCCAACATCATATGTGATAGTTAGATCAGATCCAGAGACTAACCTGCTTCGAGCTGAGGTGAAACTTTGAATGTATGAATTGAGAATTATAAAAAAGTAACCCGAGTGTTTAGATTAAATCTTTCCATTTTAAAAAATAGTGTTTCTGTTGTTCATTTTCACAAAATTTTAATGCTGAAGTAAAGCTTGTGAACAAATTCAGATGTTGTATTTTCATATTTTTTTCACAAGTTACAGGTGTATTCTCAGTTATTATTTATCACCTGTGTCTCAAATATTAAAACTTTTTTTTCAGTGTTTTAAAAACAAACAACTTTGCCAGTTGTTTGTTAAACTGGTTGACATTGTAGGTTTGTGAAACTGGTTTTGTCTTGTCTGTTTTGTCTGTGTTCTCAAGTAACCATAAAAGAATAGTTTTGGTAGGCTGGCTGTTCATCTTATAAAATATAATCGCAGCACCGAAGTCTGTAAGTACATTTTTCCTTTTACTTCAAGCTTTTCTCCATCCATTAGATTCTCAACACACACACACACACACACACGTGCATCAAATTTAAGACATTCCATTCTCACTATAAGACAACAAGCCATTTTAGTATGTACAAACGTGTTGGCATGTTCCCAATCTTCTTAATCTTTTCATGTACCTGAAACTGTCTGTTTACACAAATTGTATTAGTAATCCTGAATTAAAGCCTGACGTTTTTGTACAACCATCTACGATAGGATAAATAGATGAATATTATTAGAAATATTATTAGAAACTAGATATACTTTATTTAAAAATTTTGACAAACTTTTTTCATTTGTTCAGCCATTTGTCAAATTTGAAAAACATAAAAGATGTATAACTTTTGAGATGTCAAGAACTTTTTATTTTCGCTACCAGTCACAAACCCCCGCTTTTTTCACGAAATAGTATGAAATATATATATATATATATATATATATATATATATATATATATATATATATATATATATATATTTTTTTTTTTACAAGTAAAACTTTTTACTAATCACTGCCAATTTTAACTGACAAACAACAAATCACAGGGTTGACATTGTAGTTTCTGACATACGTTCAGTTTTTTCATTTTTAATCGTCCTAGACTTACATTTTCTTTACATATCTTCAAGCTGGATAGTATTTTATCTTCTATCTGTTTACATTCACAAGGTGTACGAATTGCGTGGAAGCATTTTTTTTTTTTTTTTTTTACGCTAGTAGTCTCTCAATGAGGCACTGAATCCTGCAGAAGGCTTTTATTCCTTTTTATGAACTTGCATCTACCTATCCATCCATCAGTCAGTTAAGTTTTAAAGTGTAACTGCATACGACGAAATATGAACATAGAAAATATCATTTCAAATGAGAGGACCCAAAATGTCGAGGGTGACCACGGTGATTAATACAATCTTGAATCTTGAGCACAGAGTGCCCCTTATTTGTCCCACAGCGGGGAAATGTTGGACTTGTTGGATCTACGCATCCGTAGGTAAATGCGGAATTGATGAACATATCACTTACAACTCCTAGACAATGCTTGTCATTGGTTTGGGTGTGTTCTTCTTGGTAGAATTTGTATGAACATCTCATAAACATCTCATCAACATCTTTAAGAACTTTAAACGGAAGGAAGGAACACATATTGGATATGAAGTTCTATGAGGCTTTTCCACTGGATCTTTGGAGTCAAAGTGTAGACTGACGTTCATGTTTGCATGTTACTACAGTACTTTTTGGGTTATATTTTGTAATGATGTAGTGTTTCTGTTGGTTGTGGAGAAACTCTTGAAGGTGCTGCAATTTCTAGGACCATGTTACGATTTTCAAACGTTACTGTCAACATTTGCGTCAATAGGATACTTTTGCAAGGAATCTCAATTAATTCCAAAGGCAAATGGATATCGACAATATCCTTGAACAAAATCTGAAATTTTGAAAGAGCTAAATCTAATGCTGTTGGAATATATTCTCACTATGATGTGGTTTAAACATAAGTGATGGAATAGTTATCTCCTGCAAAAGATAGAAATGATAAAAATTGAAAATTAAAAGTTGAATGCAGGCAAATATTTATGTTGAATGTTTGTGAGTAGCTTGCAAAATCTTCAATGTATGACATTTTATCTGTTCCTCACTAGTAGCCATCACAAATCGGCGACCTCCATCTTGATCTTAGATGCTCACTCCGCCTATGAAAACCAGGCCATCAATTCAGACACATGTGACTCTGCTTGTCTGCCTGTGTAGCAGTCTCTCAACCATACATCATGGCAGGTCCCTTGTATTGTATTGTTTCTAAATAACAAGTACAACAATATGTGGTATCCTCAGTTTAGACCTAGAACCTGGGCGATTCAACAAGTTACACATGTGTTCAAAGGTGCTCATTCAGAGAAACAATGATTGAGTTCTGGACCAGCAGGAGACCTTACAGATATTTCTTGTTGATGCCAGTGAGGAGAGAGTAACTGTACGTCTCGCAGAAGAATATTAACACATTAATTGATAATCTGAGGATCAAAAAACTTGAACAATGATCCCTCTTTCAGGATGGCCTCAAACCTTTCATCCACAATCTAACAGTCATGTGTAAAGGGTTCCCCGTTGTTTGTGGTGACACTGGATGACTTGTTTTTAGAGTATTCTCCTGACGGCGTGCTTGAGACCCGTCAACACATCATTGTGAGGGATAAAAAGAACATCACTTTAAAAAACAGATCAGTTACGAAAAAACTCCGGGTCGTGTACGATAAGAGGCGATTGTTATCGGACGGCACAACCAAACCTTTTGGGTTCTGAGTTTTGAGTGGATGAGGGGTCATTATGGAATAAATTAATTTCGATCCACGTTGGGGTGGGACCATCAGGGTCAGGAAAGACCCATTTTGTAAAATGTATACTTGAAAATTGTGAACATGTCATGGATGATGTCAATGTAAATATTGTATGGATTTATACTTCTTTTCAACCTATGTACAGTGAATTGCAAAAGATGAATAAAAATGTCAAATTCATTGAAGGTTTACATGAATCTTTTGAAAATGAAGATGTATTTCCTTCTGATAGAAAACATTTGATTATTCTTGACAATGTTTTTTTGAAGCTTCTGAAAACCCTGAGGTTGTTCGAATTTTTACCCAGTACAGACAACATAAAAATACGAGTGTTATAATGCTGACGCAAAACTTATTTCATCGTGGTCAATATAGTCGTACTATTAGTCTGAATGGCAATTACTTTGTATTGTTTAAGAATAGCAATAAAATGCAGATGAAAGTTCTTGCTCAACAGGTTTAACCGTCTCAAAGAGCTTTCTTTCTAGAAAGCATTGAAGACACTACAGCTGGCGCTCACAGGCACTTAATTGTTGATCTAACACCCTCATGTCCAGAACGCTACAGACTAAGGACTGGGATACTTCCTCATCAACGTCACACTGTGTACATACCAAAAACGTCTGCTTAAGTTATGTCAGCGCGTAAAAAAAGAAACGCAGGTTTACTGAAGGAATAATACCATGCTCCATCAAAGAAACGTAAAGACATTTTGATGCATAGTTCTCCTTAACTTTAGACTTTATTCAAGCTCTCGGTGAGATCACCCTGAATGTTTTGAAAAAAAAGTTTCACTTTACCGTCATCGGTCTGCCCTCAGCAGTCATTAGTTTGAACACGACCGGTTCAGCCTCTTCACTTACCTGTTGCCTGAGCCAACAAGGAGTGAGGTCATTGCTTTTCATGAATATGACTCAGATGTAAATAGGGGCTGATGAATAGGCTTCTCACTTTGTTCTGTCTTTCATTCAAAATACTTTGGATTCATAAACTTCTCCGCTGTTTTAAATAATGGGGTGGTGAATGCAGGCAAATATTTATGTTGAATGTTTGTGAGTAGCTTGCAAAATCTTCAATGTATGACATTTTATCTGTTCCTCACTAGTAGCCATCACAAATCGGCGACCTCCATCTTGATCTTAGATGCTCACTCCGCCTATGAAAACCAGGCCATCAATTCAGACACATGTGACTCTGCTTGTCTGCCTGTGTAGCAGTCTCTCAACCATACATCATGGCAGGTCCCTTGTATTGTATTGTTTCTAAATAACAAGTAGTATATTCATGAATATGACTCAGAGGTAAATAGGGGCTGATGAATAGGCTTCTCACTTTGTTCTGTCTTTCATTCAAAATACTTTGGATTCATAAACTTCTCCGCTGTTTTAAATAATGGGGTGGTGAGTGACTTATCCCACTACTATCCCAAGGTTCTGATGCTGAAATGGAAGAGTATGGACGAGTGATTGATTACTTTATTTTGATTGAGTCTTGAGACCTGGTTCTCTCTTTACTCAAATATCTCCTCAAGACTTAAACACATCACAAAGTCCTGGTGACATGAGAGTATTTAGACTTAAAGTGCCACCCCATGGCATAGCCTCAACCTCCATCTTCCTCCACATGACACAGTGCTCAGGACATCAGGATGTGCCACGGGACATGCTGACTTCAGTGTCACCTCGAGCTGCATGGTTACTATTTAATGCCTTCAGAGTGTGTTTAGATTCCCAAGCTTCAAGCTCAGCTGCTCCCTCTTGCACTTCTTAATTTTTGAATGAAATTCTGGGCTAAACAGAAACATACGCCAAAGATCAAAGGCAGCAGGATTTGCTGTAGCTGTGTACCTTAGTTACTGCAAAATGACACGCAGGACACAGGTAGACTGACAAGCAATCGCGTACATTCCTGTTGTACCTTCTGATGTTTCAGCTTTTTGCTTAGATTTTCAGCGACTCAAAGTGTAGAATAACAAGCAAACCCTAATTTAAGTTGTCAGAACTTGTCAGAAGCCAACATGAGGGTAAAAAGTTGACGCATTCCATCATGTTGCC
Organism: Synchiropus splendidus; assembly: GCF_027744825.2. Taxonomy (NCBI): domain Eukaryota; kingdom Metazoa; phylum Chordata; class Actinopteri; order Syngnathiformes; family Callionymidae; genus Synchiropus; species Synchiropus splendidus. Next base: position 826,000 of record NW_026527055.1, read on the forward strand.
TTTGAATAATGACGCAAGGCGCCAGTACAGTGTGGCTGCTTCATGGTTCTCGCGAGCGAGGAGAAGCCGAGTGCAGGAACTCATTCGTCATGTTTGTCAGAATCCTCTCTGTTGTCGGTCCTCACAGCTACAGGACTGATAGCATGATTTTGCCCACTGCCTCAGCTCCAGTGTGAATGAAGAAAGCTTAACTGAGTCACGTTTGAGGGAGACTCCAGGTTATTTCCTCAGAATAATGGAGGTTTATGCCTTCTTCTAAACATCGTCTCCAGCTCTACTATGCATCAGCAAAATGAAACGCTGACTACTTGGCACCGGTTTCCAGTGCCACATTTGGGTCCGTTTAAAATGATGTTTTCCAGCCGTCAGCAGCTGCTTTCCATCCAGCGGCTTTTTCCTTGTCTCCCCACTTTTCCTCTTCCCCACCAGCGCCGTCCCCTCCTTCTTCACGTCAAACTTGGCAGGCAAGTTTACACTCAATTTTCAAAGCCACCCTGTTCTCCATCAAATGTTGAGTGGCAACATCAAATGCTCGGCTGGACTAAGGCTGCCTGGGATTCCAGCGTGGTGGGCGGATAATTGGAGGCAGGCCTCGGCAGATTTGACAGATTTTTTTTTTTTTTTTTTCTTTTTTACCGTTGTCGCAGGCTCAGTTCAAAAAACTGAAAAAAACAGAAGAAAAACATCAGACTCTTGGCTAATAAAAAGGCGTGCGTGAAGCGTAAATGAAGGATTCTTAAAAAGCAATCGGGAGGATCCCTGTTGCCGTTGCTATCGGCTGCCGTTCCAATCATTGGGAATCTAATAGGAGGACTTGTAAAGAAGTAAAACACTATGAAGACTATCCAGAAAATGTATCTCGTCTCTCCTCAGCAAATTAACCAGTTATCACCAACCTCCAACCTCCCACATCCGTGAAACTGCCGAAGACGAACTGAATGAGAAGATGAGGACCATTCTAAATGATTCTCAGTTAAACTCGTATGAGAAGATTAAAAAGTATGATGCTCTATTGCAGAGATATTTAACCTTTACAAAACAGGATCAGAGAGACCAAAGGAGAGTAACTCTGACTTTAAAACGAGACGGAGTCAGCGATCATCCCCACGACTCTGACAGTCGTGTCGAAAGTGTTCTAAAAACACCCTCTGTTACAGATGACTTGGGTAAGGATATTCTAAATAGCCTTCCGTCAAAAGTATATATGCGTTATCATATACATTACATTATCCTGAGGATATCCAAAAACGGTGATGGTTGGAATATGAATGGCCAATTTATGTATGAAGGAAATGCTGTAAAAGGGTCTCGTGTGATATATTCAAGTACCTTTCCCAACCGTATAAGAAAACAAGTTCATCATTACCTGAGGGATGGTCCAAGTTTCTCATCTCATTATTAAAGCTAAACATCCCTCTCACACTGCTGTCCAATCCTGAAGCGAGGGCTCAATATCAGAGACTTAAATCGAAGTCTATCTCGCGAAAGAAAAGTATAGCTGAGAGCTGGTCTCCCGACCCAAAGGACCCTAAAGTGACACCTCAACGACGCTTGATGCGAGTAATGACCAAAGGGAAGAAATTGTCTCTAACACATCGATGGGTTTCCTGAATAATTGTCTTGTACACAGTTATTGTCTTTTCATCAATAAAATGTTTTATTGAATTACTATGAGATTACAGATTTTTTTTTAAACACACGCACAAACAAAATAAGATTAGTCACACGTTACAATAGTCTTTAAAATACAGAAGAGAACAGTTTTGTTGTTTCCACGGAAAGTGTGCACATCTTTTTAGACATTGTTGATGTCCTTTCACAAAGTTGTTTACCAAGAGGTCATTTTGGTATCGTCACTGTAAAGACATAATACTTCTTCGATAGACAGCCCTCAAGCACGATAACAGAGGTAGAAGACGCAATGATGACCACATACAAACGATAGAGGGTGCTGTAGTTGACCATTGTTGTACTTGATGTCGCCTGAATGTTTCTTGAGAAACTTTAAAATATTTTCAGGGTAATGTGCAAAGTAGGGTCCCATTCCAAATGAGTCAAAGAAAGTTGTTCTACCGTCTTCTTCGAGACTTAAAGCCAGCCACTGCTCTCCTGGTTTATGTGCCGGATGTGTGTTGACAATGAAATATGCAGGCAGTCTGAGGGGGTGTGTCAATTGAGGCAACTTATCCGACGGTCATACACCATAAAATGTGTCGCCCAAAAGACCTCTCAGCAGCCTCTGTAACTGGAGACTATCCATAATTTTTTAATAGTAGTCCACCAGCACTTGTCTTTTCGCATCAATCTCCAGAATGGAATCATAACAAGCGTACACATTTTGTGTTAGGGTGTTTGGTAAGGGTACTCTGAATCTCATCTCCAGTATTAAATTCCCATTTGACACAGGGGAGAGAGCGTCGTTGCCGTCGGCTGGATTGAGATTAAATGCAAACAGTGAATAACCACCGTTAAAACCTTTGCGGTCAGTGCTTAAGGGTAGATCCTTCAAATTTCTTCCTGTAGCTACAATCATGTTATAAAACTCTCTGACCGCTATACTGTTATTAAACTGAGGTTGAAAAGCTTTTGCGGGGATCAGTCGGCCATCCTGACAGAGTGCTAGATATTCAGTATCGTAATGATGAAAAACGGGGAGAGATCTTCCTACCGTTAAATGCCTCATGATGCACCATCCCTAAAACCATGTATTTAGGTATTGAACCCAGAAATAAATTATCCTGGGTGCATATTCTTGAGTTTTCTGGAATGGAGTATGTTTTTACATTGACTCGTGAGAGAAGGTAGAGAGCATTTCCTTTTAACAAACCCGCTGCATGACCTATTCCCACAGCTGGTGAAACAGTGACTTTCTTCACAAACAGAGAGGCGCCGAGGATTTTCAGAAGAAAGTTGGAATCGCGGGGTCCGGTCAGGCAGAAGGCATCATTCGCCCTGGTGAGTTTAATTCTTAAATCGACCGAGTTTAATAACAGTCTCTCACAGAAAAATATGTCGCTGTGGAGAGGACCGAGAAGATGTACTTCTCTGGATCTTCTCGTGAATTCTGGCCCTTTATTAAGGCCAGTGTTGGGACCGTTTACAGTGATGATCAAGTCAACTGACCCAAGTGTGTCTTGGTAAAAAAGACCGGCGCTAAACTGTGTTTTAAGAGTATCGCCTGAAAAGTTGAGTGTTTCGATCATAGCTCTGTATGAGTGAGTGGAACTGGACTGCGAAATCATTCGCACTGCTCAAAGATTGTGTTTAGAGGGTAATTGATGAGACTGACTGCTGCGTCATTAGCCAGCGGTGTGCCATCGGCGTTAGTAAATCTTGCACGCACGTGCAGAAGGGTGTCATTTAGGTCTAGATACTTTTCGCCGTCTCCCGATATAAAAAACTCAATCGGTCCTCCATCGCTGATAGCGGCTACTGGAGCAATTTCAGTGTAAACTTTGTCCTCGATGGAAAGCTGCGTCACCGGCGGCGTGAATAAATCCAGTTCTGCCAATGTGCATTCAGCAGATTTCTGGTGTATGAGTGCCATGTTACTGTATATAAGGTTTTTTAAAATATATCAGAGCTCCCTCTGGACTTCCTCTTGGCCCGTTTGCTTCTGTCAACTGACTTCTTTCTTTTTTTGTTTGTACGTTTATTAGAGCTCTGTGTTACACGTCGTCCTGGAGGGCGTCTCTTTACAACGTCGCTGTAACAGAAGAGATGGTAAAACCCCGCTTTTAAATCAACTGGACGGGGCGCTCTGAACTCGCAAAAATGGATCCAGTTACCAGGCTCTACACCTAGCATGTAAGCCAAAGGAGAGTTAAAAAGCACTAGGTTCTGACCGAGCTGTAATATCCACCCTTGAACTTCAGTTTGGAAATATCTGTTCCCGCAGTTTTGAAATGTCAATCAACCCCTCGCGATTTGTCTTTTTTCCTCTGAGCTGAGGCGCTGGCGTCAGGATCCGGAGCCCTAAGTCTCGCCATGGCTGTATGAAATTCATCTTTATGCCGCGGCGACGTGTTAGCATCTAAATCTGAACCTCTCGTGGGAACCGTGTTTGTGTTGGAATCAGGTCCTCCAGGGTTCGGTGTCCAGTAAAATGACGCCGCATCCTCTGGAATATTATGCCATGTGTGAGGGCATGTAATCTCCGTCAAAGCAACCTCCCATTTTCCGTTTAAATCGATATGTTATGCGAAATCAACACGGAAAGTACCAATCGAGTTGTCTTTAAAAACTCTTGCACTGGCGTTTGATGGTAAAGTCACATAGAAGCCAGCGTTCTTTGAGCCGTACATAATGATATGATGCCTGGTGTAAAGAACGATCGTCTTATATATTTTTTATATCTGAAGCTTTTACCCAGCTGTTGAATTTTTCAGGCCAGTTCTGTCACCTCCTTTAACGACGGGTTCCTTGAGAATCTTTTCAACGTGAAATACTTGGATGGGTTTGTGATCGAAATCTTTCAATTTATACACAGGCGGGTTGCAGTGAATATGTTCAGTTATCGTAAATATCTCGTCTGTAAAAATCTGCTCATACTTTTTGTCAAATACACCTCGTAGTTTTGATATCCTAACATGATCGCCCTCCTTAAATTTTGGCTTGTAAAGATTGTCAAACAGAGTATTTTCTTTAGTTACTTCCATCGGTGTCATTTTTATACTACTGTGATAGCTGTGATTATAACTCTTTGCTATATCCTGTAAAACCTTGATGTAACGTAGGGTGTTTTTAACTGTAAAATATCTCCACATCCGATTTTTTAGAGTGCGGTTAAATCTCTCAACCACAGAGGCCGTAACGTCACTCGCTGTTGAAAAATGATTAATACCCATCCTTTCCATCAAAGCCCGGAGACTCTTGTTGAAAAATTATTTCCCGTCATCCTCTGTAGCTTTGCAGGCGTCCAGCTCTCCTCCAGCACTGATTCAAACGCCTTCACTGTCTCAATCTCAATCGAAGTAATTTTGATCGACGTTATATCTAGCCAATGCCTGCATGTTGCATAGGTCGGCCTGGAATTGTTGAAGAGGCCTGTGAACAAATACTCTGTTTCTCGGAAAGTTTACTCTCGCTGGTTTATGCAAGGTGTTATGCAAAGCATCCTGTTTTGATAAAAAACTTTAATAGATTTAGAACTGACTGGTTTTCCAGTCTCAACCTGCACCCCTCCACGAAGGCGATCCACACCTCCATAGCTCCCGGGGTGAAGAGGATTGTAAGAAACTCTTTAATGATGTGTTTCACCGACATGTTAAACGAGAAATGAAAGAGCTGAGATCCGAATATGCCTCTTAATGTTTTTTATTAAACAGGTTATGTCAGGATTCAAACGTAATGTTATACAAAGAGAAAAAAAAAAAGTATCACATACGAGGGAATCTCGTGTTTGTGACATGGACCAGGACCGGCGTTCTATTCCAGATTCTACTTGTTGATTCCAGACGTTCAATTAGAGGATCCTCTGGCTCATGTTTGATGTATTCATTCCAGACACTTGACTTTGGAGACCTCATTTCGAGCATGACTGTCTCAGCCGTAGCCTTGGTTCTCATTTTCTCCGGTTGTATGTCATTCAGGGTCAAGTAGTGTTGTATAGCAGGCAGAAAGTTCTTGTTACAGAGTCTCTTCATCAACGGGTGGAAGTTAAGACTGTAGAAAACATCCTCCACCTCTTCAAGACAGCTGTGTTGTAGTTGGCTGGGATGATCTACTTGGCAACCGCAGCAGATCTCCCTCCAATACCTGCGCATGGTTTTACCTAGTAGATGAAATACAACTGTCTTTACAGCTTTCAGGAAGAAACCGCTTTTCCAGCCATCCGTTTCATCATGAGCTGCTGGTTCTTGGTCTTGAGAAGCTGAGGATGAAGCAGGCGGATACACGCCGACAGTTTCGTTCTTGGGGTAGGAGGTTGTTGCTCTCCCTACAGGTTCCTCCTCATCACCCACTTCATCCATTTCAGTTGCATCAGAGTCGTCTGTGTCGTCTTTGATGGTCAACGAAGGTCAGGCTCCGGCTGTCGTGTCGTTGTTAGAACCGACGTACTCATGACCATCACCCGTAACGTGTTCCACAGTAAATAGAGGGGTCGTCGAGGAGTTGTTCATTCCGTACCCAGTGCCGCCTGTAGCAGCTCCGAGGAAGATATTGGCGATACGTCTCATAATACCTTCTGTCCTCATTGTTGTCTTGGACGTGCTTGTTCCAAAGGGTACATCTGCAGGGTGTCGCTCTGGAAAAAATCCTCTCTATAGCAGCCATCAGCGAGTAGGCGGTCCAAAGGGGGCAGGACTAAAAGGTCAGTGCTTTTTTCAGCACAAGGGCATCATTCCATAAGCGGCTATGGTCGAAGAGGCCGTCGATTTTCGGAGAAATCTCCTGAATTTTATTACTCCAAGCATCCATCGGTGTTGCTAACGGAGTACGAAATACACCGCAATCAGAATTAAAATACTCCAGGACGAAATCTTCTTCTTCACCCGTGACTCCTGTTGATACTTTATGGATGGCCCTGAAGGACCATCATCCTGATCCTGAGATTTTAGCCAGCCATATAGCCATGAAGGACGGCTTGCTCTCCATTCGATCAGGTTTGTTAGTCACGGCTCCAGGCTTCTGACGTTGTTGTTGTTGTTCTTCTTCAGCCCTTGGAAGATTTTCCGGCTCAGCACACCCCAGTCGTTAGACGATAACAGCCATCTCCGTATAGGCATTCAAGGTTTCGTCATCGCCCAACTGATAAATGTACATTTCAGCTGTTTCATACTTGAACGTGTACCCCCATCTCCCTCGGCGTCTGTAAGGCTCTAGAGACCACTCATTCTGCAATGATTCCCCGGGTGGTGCCTGCGTACGCCGTAGGTACATTATAGATTTACAGGGAGCCCCAGCACCCATCCACGGGTCCTTGATAACAGTCACAGCCGTGTCGCTGATCACTGGTGATCCACGCTTCAGTGTCGGGACAAACATTGCAAGTTGCTTGTGTTCGACGGTTCCTTGCTGCTTGCAACAGTCTGAAGGGTACATATATATACACACAGGGTGATGTTTATACAGCTATCCGAACCCCTCCCTTCGTTATTTTCCTTCCTGTTATAAAACAAGGGAGGATAAGGTTAATTATTTCCCTTCCTATCATAAAACAAGGGGGATGGTTATTATTTTAATTTCCTGTTGATATAAAAAAAGGGGAGGGTTATTATTTTAATTTCTTGTTCACATAAAAAAGGGGGCAAGGGGGTTTTATTACCTCCGGAAGGGGAGGGGGTTTTATTACCTCCAGGGGGCCATAAATCAATACAGGTTTGACATTTTGGAGTTTCCTTCTTCTCTCTCTCTCGTCACCCTTTCATCCAGCAGCTTAAGAGGAATGTTACGAGTCTGGACAGTCACATCGGCCAGTGCGCAGTGATATGTGAGAAGCAGTGGCAAGAGGTAAATGGCGTGATGTCAAAATCTCGATTTTATTTTTATTTTTTTAAAGTGATTTCTTGTGCTAATTCCTGATGTTGTTTCCCAAGCTTTTACTGGGCTACTTCTCTGTAATTTTTCACGAGTGTTAATAGTTAAAATAATAAAAATGTTTTATTACTCTCTTTATCTAGTGAAACTCACAGATGCATTTGTCACAAATGTCTCGCATGTCTATTCTTTTAACTTTGAATTTGGTCTTCCAGATTGTGCAATTAAAGCAGAAACTTAAACAGTATGAAGAGAGGGGAACTGTACCTTGCACCGCCAACACCCTCCCATCTCAGCAACAAGCAGAGATAAAACGGTGAGACGTACCAGAAGTCAGTAGACGTGTGAATCTAAAAAAAGCAAGCTGCTTTTTTTAGATCTTGGCGGTTGCTCCAAATAACTATCCAAATGGTCCCCAGTTGCAGCCCTAATACAGTATGAGTGGTGGTGTGGATTGTGATGACGCAAGTGTGTTGCTTCAGGCTCCGCTCACCTTTGCGCTGTCCTGATTTTAGTCCTCAAATGCAGGATCAGTTTGATTTGCTTTGAGGAAATGACATCACAAGTCCTTTCAAGCTACCAATAGCAATGTTAAGTGCAAATGTCTTGTCTCTGAATGCATATTTAACAATGATTTTAAAACAGAGTCAGGTTGCACAGAATCTGACTGAAAGCTACGCCATCCCCACCACCACCACCAGCAAGTGAAACATGGCTCGTGTTCTCTAGTGGTCAGTTGTTAAACGCATTTTGTTTGTCTCAGTTTTGCCGTCATATCCTTTTTGGATATTAACCGTGTGATGTTACCGCTGCAGAGGCTCTGCATGAAATATTCTCATGCCGTGCCCAAATCAGGAGAGAGCATCTGCAACTAGAGAGACAGCTGAAGGAGACGGAGCTGTGCCAGCGCTACTGCGAGGACGACAGAATGCACATCCAATATTTGTGTGCCAACGAAAATACTGGAAAGGCAGTTAACACATTTTCCATTATCCAAAAAGAACAGAATTCTACTTTTTAATGACACATGACTTTCCTCTGATTGGCTCACAATAAGATACTATTTATATTCTTTATATTGAGCCTTTGAATTGAACCATGGATTAATTTTGGGCAGTCAGTGAGTTTCAGTTTCCCGACCCATCCACGATCCGACCCACCACGCTGCAGGACCAGGAGAACAAGCGCAAGCAAAAGTGTGTTGCCTTGAGGATTTCACATTCTGCTGTGCGGTCGTGTGTGTGTGTGTGTGTGTGTGTGTGTGTGTGTGTGTGTGTGTGTGTGTGTGTGTGTGTGTGTGTGTGTGTGTGTGTGTTTGATTCAACGAACCGCCCTTTGCCCCACCAGAATGGTCAACATCTTGCTGCATACTTACACTCAGCGATTCACATCAGAGCATGATGCCGGGTCCCTGAGAGCAGTGGAGGAGCTGGAGCACCAGGAGCTGAAGAAAATGGTCCTGCACATGACAGAGGTGGCTGGCGCCGACCAGTGGGAGGAACGGGATGCTGACATGACATGTGACAGACCAAGGAACTTGGATGACAGTAGAGGAGGTGGGAGTGTCATGGATCTGGCACCGCTCCTATCTTTTTCTCGTCTCATGGACCACGAGAATTTGCCCTGCAGTGACTGTGCACTTATTTGGACATTTTGGTGTTGTGTTTTTGTTTTGCTAATCCACTGTCCATAGGTGCAGATGGCAAAGCAAAGAAAAGGTCATGTAGCAACAGCACTCCGTCGCCCAGAGGTATGGCGTGATGTTACTTCCGCTCGACTTACTGCCGAGCACGCCAGACAACAGCATGTCTTCACGTGGCGTCACTCTCCTCATCCTAAACGTCCCAAACACGCCTAGAAAACTTAAATGTCCAAGAAACCCTGAAATAGGGCCTTGCCTAGGGCCGCCTTCCTTGACAACACAACTTGGCCTTTTATTCCAGGATATTCTACCCTGGAGATTTTTTCAAGAAAAACAACATCATAGGAAGTTCTCACTGAGCTTTAGAGTGATGACACCTCGTGCTATTCCCATTTACAAGTTGGATGCGGTTGTCAAAAGAGCCACATCCGGCTCGCGAGCCATCGTTTCCTGATATCGAGTAAGAAACTGATGTTTCACTTGTTAGTTTGAAGAAAAATTCCAACTGAAACTTTTCAGTCAGAATGGTCGGCTATTAACCAGCGTTATACTTATTCAATCCCATTTCCGCCATCATAATGCATTAAGATTATACATATAATATATTACTTAAAATAAATGTTGAAAATAAAAAAAATCCAATGGTGTTTTCTATTGAAATGGATGCTAACTTGTCCTTGACAATTCATGGAAAGAGATCAGATCGAGGGTCAGAGGTGAAATTTCAGTATAGATGAGCAGCTCTCATGGAAACAGCACAGTGTATTTGTGTTTTAAAACCATTTAATGCACAGCTGGATTCATATGATAAACGAAGATATTTAACCTATTTTGAAATTACTAAAAAAATCTTCCACAATGAATATGTATCAACATATACTTAAAGCTATATGTCAATGGAAGACAAAATCCATCAGAGTACCACGGTTGACTAAGAGTCATTTAACTACCTGTGCAGTTGAAGCCGTTCATCACACCATCTAGAACACCTTTGGCAGTATTCTCAAAATGATCTTGTTGTGTCGAGTACTCATCAAAAATATTGTCAAAAACAAACTTGAGGTCTTTGTTAGCCCTCTTGTTAATATTCCTGTTTCGGACTCTTTGTGTGCCAAAGCATGACTGGTACTCTTCTTTGGGGTCAAATACGAGCATGTGGTTATCGACGACCTGGATCACGTTCCGGCGTTTCTCATTTTCAGTGGCAGGCCTTACTCGTACCACCACCTTGACGTGGCTACACACGTCAGCTGCCATCATGTTCATAACTGCAATTCCAAAAAAACTATGATGATGATGAATGAAAGATCTGGAAAGTATTCACGATCATTTCTTTTTTCACAAAATGTTATGCAACTGCAATATTCCTATATTGCCAACAAATACAACTCACAATACCCCCATAATTAACAATAATGCGTACTAGTGGGATATAAATTGTTCAGTCGTACAATGTATCCCGTCAATGTGGCATCCCTAAATGGATGACCACAATCTGCCAAAAATGTAATATGTTATTTATGTTGATCATTTGGCTATTGTGTTCTCTTGGAGTTTTGCGAGTGTTTTTTTTTTTAATTACTGATATAAGACGGTGAAGCGGAACTATTATCTGGGGTCGGAGTTGCGAGGGGGACACAAAGTGTTACTGCGCTCTGGGAACACGTTTCATCAGACGCTACTTGGACTCCATACGAGACACCTGTTTATATCGTGTTGTCTTCTTTCATCTGCACACAGTATTTGCGACGGTTGACCGTCCTGGGACCCGTAACAAATCTTGGGGGCTCGTCCGGAATCTAGCGCCATCTCCTAACCAGAGGCGGTATTGCGGATCCATTCATCATACCTGGGAGCAAGACAAGACACTGCCAGAAAATTGCTGTGGTTGGAGCGGTGAGCTGTTGTGGGCTGTTGAGTTGTCATTGCTGAAGCTGTGACCCATTTCAAGAGTGGAAGAGTTGCTATGATGTCGCAGAACGAGAGGAAGAGCCTATTGTGGGACATTGGGAAAAGTCTTCTCACCCTCTCGGCACAGGAGCTGTTCCATATTGCCAAGGACGTCAGTACGGAGGTGGGACAGGACCAACCCGAACTCTCGTCGACTGATCATGAAGGGTGTTTGGACTTCATCAGTTCATATTTGCACAGTAAGCAATTACTTGACTTAGAAGATAGCGGGATGGTCAAATTGTTGATACTCAATGATACTATTGATGCCCTTAAGAGTGGAAGGAATGATTCTGAGACATCTTGTGTGACTCTTACTCAGAACCAAGGAAATGTTATTGTAAATGTAAATGCGAAGGAATCTCATATGATGCTGGCTACAGACAATACTATACCAACTAGCTTGACCATGTCCAGCATTCACAGTGGTGTTGCCGGAGCTAGTCCTGTCACAGTGGGTGTGCCTGATGGTACGAGTTGGTGAACATGATAAATAATTATGAGCAACTGGGACAGAGGTTGAGAGAGACTATTATGTCATCAGCACAGACTTGTGAGCCTGGCTTTAATGGGCCACAAACCCCATCTGCTCCTCAACCAGGGTGTGAGGGAAGCTTCTCCCTTCGAGACATGGCATACTTTCAAAGAAAAGAGTTCAAGATTCAAGGTGGTCAATTTGGAGACCATTCCTCTGATATTAGTTACAATAACATTTGTAAACAGATTGAGGAAGGAGTAAAAGAAGGGTTTTCTGATACAGAGAAACGTTCGCGGGGTACTGCGAATAGTGAAACCAGGGATTTTCAAAGACATGCTTATTGATAAGGATGACTTGACTGTAGTGGAGCTGAAGGGGTTCCTGCAAGCACACCTGAGGGAGGAAAACAGTACTGAATTATTTCAAGAGTTAATGTGTGCTAAACAAGAAGATGGTGAAGCGCCTCAACAATTTCTCTATAGAGTCATTGGGTTGAAACAGAGGGTCTTATTTACGTCCAAGTTGTCAGATGCAGGCATTAAATACACCGCTGCCACAGTTCAGGATGTGTTCCTACACACGGTTTATCAGGGTCTAGGAGCGAAACACAGCAGCCTACATTCTGAGTTGAAACCCCTCCTGACAAACTGTGATGTCAGTGATGAGGCAATTTTGCGCCTAGTAACACAGATCACCAGTGAAGAAAGTGAACGACAGAGGAGAATAGGGTCTTCTCGCAGTAACACAGCCAAGCTGACAAGAAGTCAAAACAAAACCACATCCTGTTAAAGAGCTAACGGCTAAGGTGGAAGAACTGACGAACCTGGTAAAGTCTCAACAACCACAAGCATTATCCCAGCCGACCACTGTGAATCGCCAACCCCAGAACAACGCCAGAGAGAGAGAGAGAGAGAGAGAGAGAGGTCGACTGCCAGACATGTCGTGAACGTAACAGACGGGACTGTAATCACTGCTTTGTGTGTGGAGAGGAGGGTCACAGAGCCGTTGGTTGTCTCAAAAGGCAAAAGAACCAGGGAAACGAGAGCCGGACACTGCAACAGGGGAACCAGTGATCGGAAGTCAAGGAATGCCCCAGACGGATCACCATCAACCAGGATGTCAATCACCTCCTCCGCTAACTGACTCCTTTGTTGAGAAGCAAACCAAAAGCTATGAACAGCCTGACATGTCAATTTGTGCCAAGCGCAGAGCAGTTGCTAAACTGATTCAAAGAAAAGCTGTGTTGACCCATATACGTGCCCCCATGAGCAACTCACCATTGGAACTAATTTATATAGATTACCTACACCTTGAGAAGAGCAAGGGGGGTTATGAGTACATATTAGTCATAGTCGATCATTTCACAAGATTTGCACAAGCGTACCCGACGAAAAATAAGGCTGGTCGCACTGCAGCGGAAAGGATATACAAAAATTCCCCATTTTGGATTCCCTAACAAACTCCATCATGATCAGGGGCAGGAGTTTGAAAACGAGCTGTTTAGGACCCTGGGACAGCTGACTGGAGTGGGACATTCCCGAACATCTCCCTACCACCCACAAGGGAACCCTGCTGAGCGATTGAACCGAACGCTTATTCAGATGCTTCGTACATTGACAGACAAAGAGAAAGAATCATGGAAAGAACACCTTGCAAAGGTAGTACATGCATATAACTGTACGCGCCACGAAGCCACAGGTTACTCTCCACATTTTCTCTTATATCATTTGGATCTATTGTTTCAATTATCAGAAAAGACAGAAAATGAGACTCAAAACGGGTATGTTGAAAAATGGAAGAGAAGAATGACTGAAGCATACCATATTGCTAGCAAAAACAGTTTTGCTTCGAGTGCTAAGGGAAAGTCCTATTATGATCAGAAAATGAGAGGGGTTGTACTAAAACCAGGTGACAGAGTTTTAGTTAAGAATGTCGGAGAACGTGGAGGGCCTGGAAAACTGCGCTTTTATTGGGAAAAGACAATTTATATGGTGAAGAGAAAACTGACAGATAACCCAGTATATGTGATACAACCAGAGAATAATGCCTCAGGAAAAACCAAGACGCTGCACAGGAACTTGCTTTTACTAGTGAATGATCTTCCAATTGCAGTTCAGCCACCGACACAGCAAAGACATCACAAGCGAAAACATGGTGACAGAGAAACAGACTCTGTCATAACGCAAGTGGATAACGCTGACACATCTGAGTCAAATGATGAGAGACCAAGGGGATATTGGTTAAAGAGGTCAATAAGTGTACCTACTTCTATAACCCCTGTGTTATTCCAGACTTCAAATGGATTGAATCAACAGCGACATCAAGCAGGCAGGATAGGCCAAGTGGAGGAAAGATCCTGTCCAAGTTTAGGAGCCGCTGTAGGGGTACAACACCAAGCCAGACAATCCTATTTCAATCCAGATGCTCCGAAAGCGAGACTATTACCAGTTGAAATACAGTCAGAGTTAGATCTTGGAGAGTCTGAGCAAATGGAGTTTGATGAAAATGTTGGGCGAGGCAATGGTCAAAACGAGTTGGAAGGGGAAAACATTGGGAATGTGGTTGGAAAGGAGTTAGAAGTGTCATGCCCACAAGAAAGTGGTGGTACTTTAGACAACTGACAACTCACTGCGAAGGTCCACTAGAGAGAAAAGGCCGGCTGAGACATTCACCTAATCCCTCGCTTGGCACACCGATGTATCAGCCTTACCCCTCTGTAAATGCTGTTAGTGCTCATCTCAGCCCATACTGTGATCCCAGATTCCCACTGTCATACCATACATCATTCCCTTACACACCACATACACTCTATTCTTACTTTCCATAGTCCCTTTGCTGAGTTAAGGGATGCCTAAAATACAGTTATTGTAGTTTGTGTCTTGTGTTGAGTCCAGTGTTTCCCTGAAGTTTAGATATTGTTTGTGTCGGGAGCCACTTTTGTTGTTGGGGCGTGTGTGGCACCCCTAAATGGATGACCACAATTAGCCAAAAATGTTATATGTTATTAATGTTGATCATTTGGCTGTTTAGTGTTCTTTTGGAGTTTTGTGAGTGTTTTTTTTTTTTATTACTGATGTGAGGTGAGGCGGAACTATTGTCTGGGGTCGGAGTTGCGAGGGGGACACAAAGTGTAACAGAGCTCTGGGAACACGTTTCATCAGACGCCACTTGGACTCCAGACGAGACACCTGTTGATATTGTGTTGTCTTCTTTCGTCTGCACGCAGTATTTGCTACGGTTGACCGTCCTGGGACCTGTAACATCAACATATAACAAAATTATTGCTGTATAAAAGTATGTCAAAGTAAATTCGCTCACTCACAGAAGTCAGTCCAACCGAGATGCTTCAACGACTGATGCAGAAACATCTCCATAATCACAAGGCGCTATTTCAAGGCGTTATTGTGTTCCGAAATTAAAATCGGACCATCCCTAATGTACCATCTGATGACTGGACCAGGTCGTGAACACTTGTTACTGACCGAAAACAGGCGATGCAAATCACGTTTCAAATCAAGTGGATTTTCTTTGTTGATGCTGACACGGCTTAAATTCAAGATCAAATCATTTAAAAGTCTTCTCTGAACTGAGTGTTTTGCAGTTTAGCGCTGTATATAGAGCCTGGTAACGACTGGAGCTAAGGTTAACTAGCGTGAGCTGCTAACGGCTACCGGGTGCGTCGTGTTCTGATCTTCGTTTAGTCATTTGATGTCATAACTTACCCCTCAGTGAGATATAATGAAACACTGCTTCAGCAAGTAGTACTGTTCATCAAAACTCTTCACTTACACTCGCTTTGTGAGTAGAGCAGCACTGTGCAACACAACCAGCGGCAATGGGAAGTGACGGGTCCTGAGACAGCGATGCGTCGGCGCGTGTGCCGAGCTCACAGATCTGAGACCGTCACGTGACTGTGCCGACTCGGAACTGTGTTTCTAAGGAAGCGCACCTGTCAACAGGATGTAACTGCTGAAACAGTCGAATCTCACAGTTCTATGTGATTGTCTTTGTGGATCTACGGGGCAGCTCCAAGGGAAACGCAAGCTGTCTGCCGTGCACGACCATTTTGATCTCCTGTCGGAAAATAATGTAGTTCTATTTCATATGTGCTCCGCCCTCTAACGGACTTCGCTATTGGTTAATCCACATCGAGGCAATGGCCTCGGCCTGAGACTTCGATTGATTGGCTCTCCGCCCAGGAAGGCAAAACCCACCATGTATTACTCTCCCCTGCTCCCGCCACTCTGATCCTTTTGGAACTCAGCCTGTGACTACAACCATCGGGTTAACATGGAGCGTTCCTGTTCGTCCTGCGCTGATTCTCTCGGTGAGTCCGACAAGCATGACTCCTGCGTCGTCTGCTTGGGGCCTGAACACCTGAGACTGCTGGACTCGTGTCCCGCCTGCGTGGCTCTTCCAGGAGAGGAGCGGCACAGGCGGGCGGGTCTAGCATGCTGGAAGGGAGTCGACCAGGAGTCGGCCTCTCTTCCAGCTACTCAGCCTCCTCAGTCCGCTCCTAAACCACCTCCAGCGAAGATGGTTTGGGCGGACGTTACAGAGGAGGGTGAGTGTCGTTTTTAAGAGGAGGAGGTCCACCTCAAGATTTTGCCCAACGACGACGACGACTTGGGGGTGGTGGATGAGGGCGAGAGTACTCCAGCGGGGCCTAGCCAGAGCAGGTACCCGATGGACGAAATGCCCAAATTATTCCGTGAGGCAGCGGAGACACTAGGAGTGTCCCTCCCTGTCCAGGCGGAACCAGAAGAAGAGGACTTCTCAGTACCTTTGTACGCAAAGGTTGTGAAGAAGGCATCCAGACTCTCAGCCACGGTCCCTAAAATGACCAGGCTTTGGGCCCACTCGGCTAAACACCGCCTTGATCGTCAATGGCGCCGCCTAGGGGATATGCCGTGTATTCACTGTGGAAGGCGTCGATCCCACCAGGGGGCTGCCACCTCTGGGGGACACGCTTGGGTTTTGTCTGGCACCCAACTCTTCTCTCTGGACTGGCGGTAAGCAATGGCACCCAGAGGAGAAAGACCGTACTACCGCCACCTTCCTGGACCGAGCTTATGCATGCGGTATGCACGTTCGGACCCTGGCGAACGACATGGCCTTCGTGGCAGCTTCCATGGACAGGCTGTTGTTCGAGAAGGAATCCATTTCAGGGGACGAGCTCCGGAGGATCCAGGCCTCTACGGCGGCCTTTCAGAAGATGCCGCGTCTCGTGCAACGTCTCGGGTCTCATGGAGCTGATGGAGACGCAGAAGTCGTCGGCCAAGGTTCGTGTTCGCTAGCTAAAAAGGCTAGGCTAACACTAGCTTCCTCGGCCACCGGCCATCGTTCACCGCCCGTGTCAAGTCGGCCTGGTTCGAACTCTTCAAACGCACAGGTGAGTGCTGGCCGGCTTAAGGGACTTAGTTTCCCAGCGGCCTCTGAAGCTGTCGTCTCTGGCAGCAATGTTGCACCGCCTGCCTCTGGGAGGTCCCGTCGATGTTCTCCAAGCGCTTGGGTGAGTGTCGTCACTGGTGGCCATTTTGCTTCGTCTGAGTCAAATGAACCCAGTGCGGCTGCACCGAGCGTCACCGTGTCGAGCAGTGGACTACATCTCCCGGTTCCCATGCTGATGACGAAATTCACGACCCACGGTGTCTTCAGCGAACCCGGACGGCGGCACCCGGCCCTTTCGGAGGGTGCCCCCCGCACATACCAGATGAGGTGGGCGGGCATTTTCTGTCTCTGGCTCAACCCCTTACAGACTTTCACTCTGTGTGGGTGGATTTGTGCGGCCCCCTCGCCCCTTGGTTAAACAGATCATTAAGCAGGGGCTACGCACTCCAGTTCTGTCGCCGTCCCCCCGAGTTCACGGGAGTCCGTCTCACGTCTCCTCGCTCCCCAGCAGAGCGTCTGTGTCTGGAGCAGGAGGTGGAGTCGCTCCTTCGGAAACGAGCTCTCTCTGGTGCCTCAGGAGGACCGCGAGAGAGGGTTCTACTCTGTGTACTTTCTGGTCCCCAAGAGATCGGGAGGTCTCAGACCAATTCTGCATCTGCGACGGCTGAATGCCTTCATCTCCTCGCGCTCGTTCAGGATGCCGACAATAAAGCAACTGCTCGAGTGTGTCAGGCCAGGGGACTGGATGACCTCCGTGGATCTGATGGATGCGTACTTCCACGATCCCATCCTACAGCGCCACAGGCGCTACCTGAGGTTTACAGTGGCGGACAACTGTTACCAGTTCGACCAGCTGCCCTTCGGGTACTCCACGGCTCTTCTTTGAAGATGGTGGATGCTGCGTTGGAGCCGCTCAGATCTGTGGAAATAAGAATCCTGACATATCTGGATGACTGCCTCATTCTAGCGGCTTCGGAGAACAAAGCACGACGTCACACGGAGATGGTGCTGCGGCACATCACACGTCTGGGCTTTGCGGTCAACCTCCAGAAGAGTGTGCTGCAGCCCAGCACTTGCACTCAGTATCTGGGGTTGCTTCTCGACTCTCGGTCCATGATAGCGCGGCTGTCAGACGAGTGGTTGTCGAGACTTCTCCATGCTGTGACGGTGGCGAGAAGTGCCAGAGACTGAGAGTGAGCGAGGTGATGACCTTATTAGGTCTCATGTCGGCGGCTCACTCGGTAGTCAAACTGGGTCTTTTGCACATGAGACGCCTTCAACGTTGGTTTGCGCGTCTCAGGCTCGACCCAGTCAGGGACAGATCGAAGTTTGTGGTCCTTCCGGCCCAAGTTCATCTGGATCTGATCTTTTCGGCCTCCAGCAGTCGTCTCCACGCTGTACATAAACCTGTTGGAGTTGTTAGCGATGGAGAAAGTGCTGGAACACTTTGCGCCGCGTCTGGAAGGTCATCACGTGATGGTCAGGTCAGACAACTCCAAGGACGGTTACCTACATCAACCGCCAGGGGGGAGTGAGAGCTCCCTCTTTGCACAGAGTGGCAGCTTACATTCTTCTGTGGGCGGCCTCTCATCTTTTATCTCTGAGAGCGCGTCACGTTCCAGGTGTGCTGAACGTGGACACAGACAGAATGTCCAGAGGAGGCGTGTCAGCGGAAGAGTGGGGTCTCGCGCCACACATGACAGAGGCGGTCTGGGCTCGCTTTGCGGCTCCAGTCGCGGACTTGTTCGCATCAAGGATGAACTACAAAGGCCCTCTGTGGTTCTCCTTCAGGGCGTCGGACAACCCCACCCTGGGGGTGGATGCTCTGGCGCACGCGACGTGGCCGCAGGGACTTCTGTATGCGTTTCCTCCACTGAGACTGTTGATGCCGTGCCTTCTTCGTGTGAGGACGCAGAAGTTGACGGTGATCACGGTGGTCCCCGACAGTCCCGGCACCAGGTGGTTTCCAGACCTGGTCAGCTTGGTGGCGGGTCCACCCTGGACGATTCCAGACTCTCACGGTTTTCTGGTGCAGGATCAGGGCCGGCTTTGGTTCCGTCCTGTCCTGGGTCGACCTCTCAAGGTCTGGTTGCTGAAAGGGTGAGACTGCTGGACATTGGGCTGTCGGACGCAGTCATCCAGATGGTGCAGAGCGCCAGCGACTAACAAAATTTACACTTCCAAGTGGCGGGTGTTTGCTAGCTGGTGCGCAGCGAGACAGCTTTCGCCGTCTGCTTGCTCTGTGGCGGAGATCTTGTCCTTCATGCAGGAGCTGTTGGACAAGGGCCGGGCGGCGTCTACACTCAATGTGTTTGCGGCCGCCATTTCGGCTGGGCACCAAGGTTTTGACCGGGTCTCCGTGAGGAGTCACCCGGTCATTTAGAGATTTCTGCTTGGCGCTCGGCGCATTAGGCCTCCTGTGAGGAACCTAATTCCGCCCTGGAGTTTGCAGGTGGTTCTAGAAGGGCTCTGGAGACCTCCGTTCGAACCACTGGCTGCCGCTTCGCTGGACATTTTGTCCTTGAAGACGGCTCTTCTTCTGGCCTTAGCTTCAGCTAAGAGAGTGGGCGATCTGAAAGCCTTGTCTGTGAGCCCACGGTGTATGTCTTTTGGTGAGGGTTTGACCTCTGTGACCCTTCATCCAAACCCGGCTTTTAGACCGAAGGTCATCACGGCTTCGTATCGGTCTCAAATCATGATGTTGAGGGCCTTTTATTCCCCACCTCATCAGTCTGATCAGGAGGCTAGGATGCACCGGTTGTGCCCAGTGCGGGCCCTAGCTTGCTACGTGGACAGGACAAAGGACTTTCGTCTGACCGATAGTCTGTTTGTCTGCTATGGAGGGAACCTGGGAGGCAAAGCTGTCACATCGCAGCGCCTTGCCCACTGGGTGTGTATGGCCATGTCTGCTGCATACAAAGCTGAAGGCTCTGTGGCCCCAGAGGGCCTCAGGGCTCATTCAACTACGGCCATCTCCTCATCTGCTGCGCTTTTCGGAGGTGCTTCTATGGAAGACATCTGTCAAGCTGCTTCTTGGTCTTCTGCTTCGTCCTTTGCACAGAACAATCTGAGAGACATGACGGACACTTCAGTAGCTCACACTGTGTTGTCTGTTCAGGGATCGTCGTCCATGGCTGGACCCTCTGGTCGTTGATTTGGTTCTTTTCTCTCTGGTCTTCTGTAAGGCCATGCTGGGAGTGAACTAATCCCTACAGCCTTCACCGGGGTTTTTAACCAATAGCGAAGGCCGTTAGAGGGCGGAGCACATATGACATAGAAATGATGGTTACTCACGTAACCCAGGTTCTATCAATATGTGCGTAGCACTCTAACTGGCTGCCCAGCAGGCCTGTTTCCGCTGAGTTCCAAAGGGAGCAGAACGGCGGGCGCAGGGGAGAGTTATACATAGTGGGTGGTGCCTTCCTGGGCGGAGAGCCAATCAATCAAAGTCTCAGGCCGAGGCCAGTGCCTCGATGTGGATTAACCAATAGCGAAGGCCGTTAGAGGGTTACGCACATATTCATAGAATAGACTAACCATCATTTTCTAAGGAAGTGCACCTGTCAACAGGATGTAACTGGTGAAACAGTTGAATCTCACAGTT
This sequence comes from Synchiropus splendidus, assembly GCF_027744825.2. Classification (NCBI taxonomy): domain Eukaryota; kingdom Metazoa; phylum Chordata; class Actinopteri; order Syngnathiformes; family Callionymidae; genus Synchiropus; species Synchiropus splendidus. The sequence continues at coordinate 846,544 of NW_026527055.1, forward strand.
CTTTGTGAATGTCTTTGTGGATCTAGGGGGCAGCTCCAAGGGAAACGCAAGCTGTCTGCCGTGTAGGACCATTTTGATCTCCTGTTGGAGAATAATGTAGTTATTTCGATCTGTGTGTTTGTCTCAGATTTCCAACTTGTCTTGTTCCATTCTAATTCAAATGATTTTACAAGGTATCATTTAATTTAGGAAATTTAAAAACGTTGGATTTTTCACATGATGGCACATTTTCACATTATTTAAAAATATGGAATAATAATGAATGCAAAGAATTATTTGATATTAATATATATAGTAGGTCATCAAATCAGTGTAAATGTAGAACTCGGTTGCCTGCAGGGATTCTTAATGTCCAGCAGATGTCACTATTCAGTGACACAGTATCAATACAGTATCAGCACAGTGTGTCACTGTGTCGAAACGCTTTTTCAGGAACAGCCAGGCAGCAGCAGCACCAATGGGCTTGTGAGACCAGGCGGCGGCTGCGCGGGGTGCTTCCCAGATGATGACGAAGGGGGCGGATACATCGGGAAATCTCGGATTGTTGTAGTCGGATTGTACTTGGTACGAAGAACGTGATGGAGAGAATCACTTTTTTTCGATTTATTGGCTGATGAATTGGAGGCGGGGGAACACTTCTTTATCAGAATGCGCTCAGAGAAGGTAAGTAGTTTTGTCGAATCAAGAAAAGGCAAGAAACTGCCAGCATCAAGTCAAATTACCATAACATTTTGAATGTGATGACATTTCCTTCATTCTAAAAATAACACTGTTTATATATATATATTTGTCGCCATGAAACAATCCGTAGGTTGTAACGGACTCTCCATAATTTTCCCAGGTCAGTTGATAAAGTAATTTCTTTTGAGGAGGATGTAGTCTCCTTATTCAGTCCGTCAGACTTCAAGAGCCATTTCAGACTAAGAAGAGAACAAGTGGAGGTTGGTGACAGAAGTTTTCTGTTTGACTTTATTGCCTGTCATTTCCTCTTTCCCCTCGTTTCGACCTGTCCTTTGCCCGTTTGTAGGTGGTCATCAGGTTTCCTAGCTTTTTTGGACCTTGCATTTCTTTATATAAAGCCAACTTGTTTTTGTGGTGGAGACCAAGGAGACTGCGTGTGAAGTCCCGCAGCAGAAAGGTGGCATCATGTGTGGACTCTGTAACATGAATGTTGTTCAGAATTACAGTGTGTCATCCCCTATAACTCTGATTCAAACAGTAACTCTACGTTTCTATTTTGATGAGGTGGAAGTGGAGGGGACCTGAGTGAGGTCAGGAGGACCTTCATGAGCTGAGGTCTCTTCAGGTGACTGAGGAGTCAGCTCCATGACACTGGGACCTGGGGGCACTATGGAGAACGTGTCATCCAAAGCACACTATACACTGATATTGTCCGCTATTGAATGTACTTCACCTAAATGACGACGTGCATCTCTGATATGTGCCAAAACCCCAGAGGCCAAATTATTGTCAGTGCAGAAACACATGAAGATGAACATGTGTCCAGCTCTAAGGCTGTTCTTCATCTTTACTTTGTGAAAGAGTCTAAATTATTGTAACAGCTGTATTCCATTCTCTTTCATGCATGTCGACTACTTTATGACCAAACATGATTCACAACTTCTTGTACATGTCTAGAATTATCTGTTGCACATTTATGCACTTCTACTCAGTAAATGTGCAACATGGTATTCCATAGTCCATGTTTTACCTTGCCATCTTCAGTCTTTCAGCAGTCTCCTGTGTCCAGACCTGCATCTGGACACAGCATCACCAATAGTGACCTTCTCCATCACGTGTAATCAAAATAACCCAGGTTTGGTCAGTTCCTTATATAGCTAGTCAATACGCACACGCTGCACACCTGCCTGGTGTAAAACCAACATGCTATGGAAAACCTCAAGCAAATGAAGTTCATTATTGTAGTTTCTTTTTCTAACAAATGGTTTTAATTGCTGATTAATACTCTGCAATGATCCAATGAAACAGCAGCTTCAGGCAGCAGCGCAACTTGAAATGTCTCACCTTTTTAATGTGTTTCTAAGCAAATGGCAGAGGTCAAATTGTATTTCAAACTTCAAACTGTCATTTAAACTAGAACTCAAGCTGACATTCCATGGGAATTTTGCAATTGCTTTCCAATGCACTTCCAGGCGGAAGTCACACTGGCGCAGTGGTTCAGAAGCAACTGCGGGGTGCCTGGATCCCACCCCTGTTCTCGGGGCTCTCTCTCGAGATTTGGTGGTGATGACGTCGGAGCCCAACAGAGCGATTCTGGACACCCCAACTTCCCACAATGTGTGCATGTGGCATACCATGGACCAAACCCCTCCGAACACATACTATCTATAAACCATATAAACCATAAACCATATAACCAGCATAGCTCACCGGAGGAGTGGGGTCACTCAGTGGTGCTGCATGGTGTCGAGACCTAGCTAGATTAACAACAAAGAGATAAACTGGGGTACTGTGTGAGCCAATGTAAAAACGACATCTAACAATCCAAACCACCAATTACACTATAACTTTATTCAAAAAAATGCAGCTCACACCCACAAAGCGCTTCACCAATAAATTAGCTAAGTCACCACGTGTGACCATTATTCATTAAATACAGCGTGTCTACATCCTGGGAACTAGTTGCTGCCTCCATAAGTGATTTTATTGTTAATGTTCAAATCCCACATTCAGCAAAAATTCTGTTTTTAATTAAAGACTGCATGTTTTGCTTGACAAATCTTTCAGTAAATCATTTAATATAAAAAATAGGTGGCCGACCATACGCTTAGTATTCAAGATGTTAACACAAGCAACAACCGAGGACACAGAAAGAGAAAAACAAGATATTTTCTATATATCTTATGAACCACAAGTTGAAGGAGGGAGCGGCGAGAGAGGGAGCCGGGCAACTGCAGTAACTACCCCTGGCTCACCGGTCTGTGCTGGTCAATGGTCCGGGCTTCCATATCTCCCAGCTGGACCTTGAATCAGGTGTTGTTTTTCATGTGCACATGGGAGACCCAAAGAAACACTCGCCGGAGATCTGGAGTTCCAAGAGCCTCGGCGACTCTCTCCCGTGCATCAGCTCAAACGTTCATCTTCCCTGCCAACATCCACCCAAGACAGTCTTGGCAAGGAAGATGATGGTCCAGGTCTTGGACACCACACCCCTTAACTTTATGAACCCTATGAAGGAGTTGATCGTCAGTGTTCATCCTGCCATCTCTCTGTCCACCAGCACTTATTAAGTGCTATTTTGGGTTTAAGTCCTGGGACCCCTTTCAGTCATTGCAACACCTTGAGACAGTGTCCTTGAGACCCCAAGTATGTTTACCTGTCATGATAAGCGAGAAGCTGCTATTTAAAGCAGCAAGTTCACGTCCCCCTTGACATCCAGTGTTAAAATCAGTTAAACACTGATTGAATTTGTATGACAGTATCTATAATACACTTATTTAGCACATAATGCTGACACGTGAATAATGCATCCTCTGAGACAAAGAAAACAATGCTTTTCCATGTTTTTAATCTCTGTGCTAAAGTAACAAAAATGTCAGGTTTCGTGTTCGTTTGTGCTTTTATTGTTGTACTTCCTGTCTCCCCGCTTCCGTGTCTTCGTCTGTCCTGCTCCAGCTTAATGGTGACAAACAGCTGGGACCCATTCCGCCGATGATATCTACCCTTCTGCCCACTGTGTTGTCGCTAGATGGTCTGCTGCTGATACGTGGTATGATCTCTTGTTGCTACTCTGATTCTCTTGTCCCTGGTTTGTCTTTCCTTGTTCTTGCTCCGCGTCTCTCTTGTTTCTCTTCATCTATACCACTGTCTGTTTGCTCTTTCCTCAGCTCCGCATTTGCTTCTTTGAGTGTTTGTTTACTCTTTCTGTGAGCTTTTCTGCTAGTTTTTCCTTGCCTAGAGTGTTTGTTTTTCGCTTCTGCCAAGCGTCCTTTGTTATATTCAGCCTCGTGAGTGTATTTACCGAGCGCATAGTTTTCTGCTGTCCCCGTTTTACAGTGCAGTGTAACTCACGCCTGTTTTCTGTTGTAGGTTATTCCCCCACTGTTGGTGTTGTGTCCACCGCGCTCCACTTTGGTGTCGCCGCCCTCAGTTCATTGTTTTTGTTCGTGTATTATTTTTGTATTAAACTTCTTGATTAACAGAAACCTTGCTTGTCTCAAGTCATCTGCGAATTTAAAACCATATGAATTGAGTCACCTTACAACTACACTATGACAGAACCGTCTAGCCACTGAACTGACTCAGCAATGGTTTTGAATTTGCAGAAGGCTGTAGGCTCCCAGGGCACTAGAATCTCTAATTTAGAGAGAGTGACTCAGGGTTTCCTGGAGCAGCTGCAGAATATTTCAGCCCATTGTGAGCGATCTTCGCCTCCTCCTACTGGAGCAGACTCAACCTTACCTGCTCCAGTCGCTGCTTCTGCTCCTGCCCCAGTACAACAACTATTCAATGTTCGAGAGCTGACCATTCCTACGCCAGAGGTTTATGCAGGTAAACCAGGCTTCTGTAAGAACTTCTTTTTTCAATATTCGCCTGTCTTTGACTCTCAACCCTCACTTTTCCAGACAGACAGAGCCCGGATTGTATACTGTATAAACCTTCTCCGCGACAAGGCCAGCCAGTGGGCAGCTTCTCTTTGCGAGTCAAGACTCTCCCATTCTGAATGATTTCCACACATTCTCCTCAGAGAGGCGTCGAGTTTTTGATGCTCCCTTCAAAAGTGGCTCTTGCGCTTCCAAGCACTTAGTATCTGTCACTCAAGACATCCCTAAGGAATCGGTATCCGAATATTCGATCCGCTTCAGGATCCTAGCAGCCCAGACTGGATGGAATGAACCAGCACTCATGTCCATATTTATTAATGGGCTAGCCTCCAACATACAGGACCAACTCTCTCTCCGCGACGAACCCAACTCTCTGGAGGAGCTCATCCTCCTAGCTATTGGAATAGATAACAGGATCAGAGAGCATTCCAGAGAGAAACGTCCCACTCACCACATGGTGTTGCCGGTTCCGTTTTCTCCACCTACAACTAACCCTCAGCCCGAAGTCTCCTCCTGACTTGAAGACTCTGAGCCCATGCAGGTGGGGAGAATGAGACTGACACTGGAAGAACGCCAACTCCGGATCTCTCGGGGCCTTTGTTTATATTGTGGTCAACCGGGTCACATCATCCGTGTTTGTCCGGTCCGTCCTAGAGGCTGCCGTCTTCCACTCGTCTCCCAAAATAAGGTCAGTAAAACACCTATTAGAGTGGGAAGAATAATTTTTTCTGCCTCCCTGCGCAAGGGAGAGACGAACTCTCCGGTCGAGGTGTTCATAGATTCAGGTGCTCATGATAACTTTATCGACGCCTCTTTTGCTGACTCATTATCCGTTCCTCTTGTCAGGTTGGACTCCCCTCGCTCTCTTTCGGCAATTGACGGCAGTCTGCTCCCACAAGTCACCCACCGCACCTCCCTCCTGACCCTCACACTGTCTGGAAACCACTCTGAGGTGATCTCGTTTCTGGTTCTCCCTGCTTCTTCTTCTCCACTCGTTCTCGGTTTTCCCTGGCTCTCCACACACAATCTGCAGATAGACTGGAGACGGTCCAAGATTGCTGGCTGGAGCACCCACTGTCATGCTCATTGCCTTAGGTCTGCTCCTGGTTCCCTTCAGACCACCCCTTCCTCCCCACCCTCACCTCCGGATCTCTCAAAGGTTCCTACCTGTTACCACGATCTTGGGGAGGTATTTAATAAGGACCAAGCTCTCTCTTTTCCCCCTCACCGCCCTTATGATTGCGCCATCGATCTAATTCCTGTGGCTCCTTTCCCCTCGAGTAGACTATATAATGTCTGCCCAGAGAGAGAGTCAATGGAAAGATATATAAATGAGTCCCTAGCAGCTGGTTTGATTCGCCCTTCCTCCTCCCCTCTGGGTGCGGGGTTTTTCTTTGTCAGCAAAAAGGACAACTCTCTTCGTCCATTCATTGACTATCGCGGCTTGAACCAGATCCATGTTAAAAATAAATACCCACTTCTGCTCATCGACCCTGCTTTAGAGCCCCTAAACCAGGCAACTATTTTTTCGAAACTTGACTTACACAATGCTTTTCATCTAGTTCGCATCAGAGAGGGAGACGAGTGGAAGACCGCTTTTAAGATGCCTCTGGGTCATTTCGAATATTGTGTCATGCCATTCGGGTTAACTAACGCTCCTGCCGTATTCCAAGCACTTGTAAATGACATCCTCAGAGATATGATTAATCATTTTCTATACGTCTACTTGGACGACATACTGATCTTCTCAAGGGTGGAGGAGGAACACAAGGAGCATGTGCGGCTGGTCCTACAAAGACTTCTGGAAAATAGACTCTATTGCAAAGCCGAGAAGTCTGAGTTTCACATGAAACAGGTCAGCTTCCGGGGATTCATATTGGGAGAGGGACGCCTTCTTCCTGATCCTGCAAAAATCGAAGCTGTGGTAATCTGGAAGACACCGAACAACCGTAAGCAACTCCAACAGTTCTTGGGCTTCGCTAACTTTTACAGACGCATCATCCGAGATTACAGCAAGGTTGCTGCTCTACTGACGGCGCTCACCTCCACTGAGATGATTTTCGTCTGGACTCCTGAGGCTGAGGAGTCTTTCAACAAGCTCCGGACTCTGTTTTCCTCTGCTCCGATCCTGCGTCATTCTTACCCTTCCCGGCAGTTTATCCTGGAGGTAGACGCTTCAGATTCAGGAATCGGCGCTATCCTGTCACAAAGGGATCCGTCTGACCAAAAGGTACACCCATGTGCTTTCTTTTCCCGAGGATTGTCAAGTGCGGAAAGAAATTATGATATTGGCAACCCTGAGCTCTTGGCCGTTGTGGCTGCACTACAGGAGTGGAGGCACTGGTTAGAGGGGGCTCAAACCCCTTTTTTGGTATTCACAGACCATAAAAACCTTCTGTACCTCCAGTCCGCCAGACGGCTCAACTCTCGTCAGGCTCGTTGGGCTCTTTTTCTGGGAAGATTTAGGTTTTCCATAACCTACCGCCCAGGCAGCCAGAATGCTAAACCCGATGCTCTGTCCAGACTCCATGAGAATCCTCTCTCCCAAGAGAAAATGGAGACCATTGTTCCTGAGACCTGTATCGTTGGATCGTTCCAAATCCTCACATCGTCCTCCAGCTGGTCTCTTACAACCTCTGCCTCTGCCTCTTCCTGGCCGACCTTGGTCACACATTGCCGTCGATTTTGTCAAGCGCTTGCCCCCGTCTGCAGGTATGACAACGGTTATGACCATTGTGGATAGATTTTCTAAGATGGCACACTTTGTTTCCCTTGTTCCTGAATCTGGTGGTTCTGCATCGGATGCTGCGGAACCGTCTGCCAGATGGCAGGAGGGAGAACAGTGCATAGTTTGCATGAGTAGAGTCCGCGATGATCCTTTGTGCCCTGGATAAGCAGCGAACATCTGCTATATCCTTGATGGCAGGGAGCGGGGTCCCGGTGATTTTCTCCGCTGTCCTCACCACCCTCTGCAGAGACTTCCAGTCTGATGCACTGCAGCTCCCAGACCAGACGGAGATGCAGCTGGTCAGCAGGCTCTCGATTGTCCCTCTGTAGACGGTGGTCGACGTCTTGTCGAGATTCAGGGCCAGATTGTTCGTCTCACACCAGTCCACCAGATGTTGCACCTCCTCCCTGTAGGCCAGTTCATCATTGTCCTGGATGAGACCCACAACCATTGTGTCGTCCGCGTACTTCAGGATGTGGTTGCTGCTATACTTGGGGCGACAGTCGTGGGTCAGCAGAGTGAACAGCAGTGGGCTGAGGACACATCCCTGAGGGGAGCCAATGTTCTGGGAGATAACACTTGACGTGTTACCTCCTACTCGGACAGACTGGGTTCTGTTGGTGAGAAAGTCCAGCAGCCAGTTGCACATGGAGGTCTCCACTCCTAGTTGCTCCAATTTATGTACCAGGTCCTGTGGGATGATGGTATTAAAAGCTGAGCTGAAGTCCAGGAACAGCATCCGAACCAGAGTGTTCTTCTTCTCTAGGTGCTCCAGGCTCAGGTGGAGAGCAGTGGAGATGGCGTCCTCCGTGGAGCGGTTCGGCTGGTACGCAAACTGGAACGGGTCGAATGATGCGGGGAGTATGGAGACGATGTGGTCCTCAACCACCCTCTTGAAGCACTTCATGATGGTGGATGTTAGTGCAACGGGGCGAAAGTCGTTCAGACACGTGGTGGTCGGTTTCTTGGGCACAGGAATAATTATGGCCGACTTGAAACATGGAGGGACGACCGCCTGGGTCAGAGAGGTGTTGAAGATGTCCGTGAGCACTTGGGACAGCTGGTCAGCACATTCCTTAATCAGTCGTCCAGGAATGTTGTCAGGGCCTGCAGCTTTACTTGCGTTCACCTTCCTCAGAGTTCTCTGCACCGTAGCGGTGTCCAGTCTGAGCGTCTGTTCGTCAGAGTGGGGGGCAGCTTTCCTCGCAGGGTTGGTATTGAGAGCTTCAAACCTTCCAAAGAAGTTATTCAGCTCATTGAGGAAGCTGATGTCGTCACGGCAAGGAGGGGGAGAGGCTTTATAGCCTGTGACCGTCTGGATGCCCTGCCACAGTTGTCTGGTGTTGCTGGCATTCTGAAAGAAGCCTTGGACCTTCCGACTGTGGGTGCGCTTCGCTGCCCGGATTTCACGGTTCAGATTCGCCCTGGCTGATCTGAGTGCCGTTCCATCTCCAGATTTGAACGCAGCATTTCGCTCCCTCAGTCTATCACGCACCTCTTTCGTCATCCAAGGCTTCTGATTGGCCCGAGTGACGATGGTCGCATACTCCCCCACGTCTGTTTGCTGATTGCAGTCCGTAGCAGCATCCTTGAACATGCTCCAGTCAGTACGCTCGAAACAGTCCTGAAGGGCTGATATGGCTCCCTCTGGCCACACTCTCACTGTCCTCACTGCTGGTTTCTCTCTCATGAGCAGGGGCTGGTATGCAGGGACCAGCAACACAGAGAGATGATCTGAGGAGCCGAGGTGAGGACGAGGGACAGCTCTGTACGCCTTCTTGATGTTGGTGTAGACCAGGTCCAGGGTGTTCTCCCCACGAGTAGCGAAGTCCACATGCTGGTGAAAGGCTGGAAGCACAGTCTTCATATTGGCCTGGTTAAAGTCCCCTGCCACAATGAAGACACTCTCTGGGTGTGTGGACTGCACGTCGCTGATGGCTTGATGGAGGACACTCAGGGCCTGTTTGCAGTCAGCGCTTGGAGGGATGTACAGGGCCACCACTGTGACGCTGGTGAACTCACGTGGCAAGTAGAAGGGTCTACATTTCACAATCAGAAACTCTATGTCCACACAGCAGTGACTGGAGACCGGAGTTGTGTTGATACACCAGTTGTTGTTGATGTAGATGCAGACACCCCCTCCCCGGGTTTTACCTGTGAGCACGTTGTTCCTGTCCGCCCTGAACGCTGTTAGCCCTTCCAGGCTAATGGCGGTGTCCGGGACAGAAGAGTTGAGCCACGTCTCCGTGAGGATCAGCACGCAACAGTTCCGTGTCTCCCTTCGGGTGTTCAAGTCCAGTTTCAAATAGTCCAGTTTGTTTTCTCGCGAGCGCACATTAGAGAGCAGGACCGACGGGAGCGGCGAGCGGAACGGGTTAGCATTTATCTTAGCCTTAATTCCGCCGCGGCAACCGCGCTTCTGCTTCCTCTCGCACCGCCTCCGATGTCCCCCGTGATGATGATCCCTGCTGCTGGGGAGGGGCTTCGCTGTGCTGTAGGACTCTGAATCTGACTGGCGGGGCTTCGCTATGCTGTAGATCCTTGGATCCGACCGGTGGAACAGACCGAGGTCGTGTAGGGTCGTCCGTGTCTCCGCCCTAACGGGATAAAAGCCGTTGAAATCCCTCAGATTAATGATCGTTTGCCGGTCATATCCTAATAAACGCATTGCGCCGTTTCCACTGTTTGTTCGTTCGTTCGTTGATTGTTTCATTTTCATTGTATTATACATACATTTGGCTTTGTTACCGGGAGCCTCAGTAGCCGCTGCCTGACAAGGCGCCGCCATCAAAGCGATACGCGATTGACTGGCCCTGAGGAGCAATACTGGATCTCCCGCTCCCTCATCCTCGACCAAGACTTAATCTCAAGTTTCACGGCACCCACCCAGACAAGGCTGGAAAAGTGCCTAGAGGCCCTCCTTGAAGGGGGTGTACTGTTAGGTTTCGTGTTCGTTTGTGCTTTTATTGTTTTACTTCCTGTCTCCCCGCTTCCGCGTCTTCATCTGTCCTTCTTCAGCTTAATGGCGACACACAGCTGGGACCCATTCCGCTGATGATTAAATGGAGCCCGTATCGAGGCCCGTCTCGTTTTTTCCTCATATCACAAGACCGAAGGCAAATGAGGCCCCATTTTCAGCGATCACGTAACTGGCTCGCGTCATGATTCGCGCTCCTTAAATAGGCACAGAAAAACCAGGAAGAGTCTTTGATCATTGCTGTGCTACTTCGACTGACAGAGAGTGACGATGGAGCCACCCAAGAAGCGAAGAACATATCTCCCACAAAGGTATAACAGACAGGTATAATGAAGCACAGGTCTCTATGTGGTGAGGAGGAAGGAAGATTATGATGCTGGTTCGGATAACTGATAAAGAATCCACGATGGTTGGCCGGTCAGAGCACAGGAGTTCAAGAGATGTGTAAACTGTGTGGTTTATTTGTCCAAGTTCTTGATATATAGCTCATTCTTCAGGACACTGGCTAGTTGAGCCGCTACAAGTGCTGCACAAAGCTCCAAGCGCGGGATGGACTGAAGGCGCTTTGGGGCCACGCGTGAGCAGGCTAGGATGAAGGACAGGTGCCGTTGGCCTTGGCTATCCTCAGTTCTCAAATACGCCACAGCGCCATAGGCTCGATCAGAAGCGTCAGCGAATATATGGACTTCATATGTCACACCCTTGTGACTGACATCCTTCGGAAGGTATGGCCTAGGAAAGGTGATGTGGCACAGTAGGTCCAGTTCCGCTTCCCAGCTACACCACTCTTGTAGGAGTTCTGCAGGAAGTTCAAAGGAGGAGTTCAAAGCCCCCAGAAGAAAGGAGTTCACTCTGTTGTCTGTTGTTGAGCAAGCGCACTTGGTGGAACATCCTTTTGATGTCCCCGCTGATGGCCACAGGGTGCTCTCGGAACCTCAGTAAAACCCCAAGGAGCGAAGCACCAAGGGTTGGACCAGACAGCAGATGTTGGTTCAGCGTCTGTCCGAGGTAGGAATGGGAGCAGTTGAAGACCAAACGATTGTTCCCATTATGGTGCACAAGGTGGTGGGGAATGTACCAGCACTCCTCTGGCGGTTTCGCTTCTTTCACTTCTTGCACAGCGCCAGACGTGATGAGCTTCTGCATTTCTGCACAGTAATCTTTGGCTTTCTGAGGTTCTCTGAGGAGCCGACGTTCCGTACTGCGCAACAATGGCATGACGGACTCCTTTGGGGCATGTAGCAGTGGCATTTTCTCATGACGCAGTAATGGAGTTGCATATCTGAAAATACCATCCACCTCTACCCTGGCAGTTCTGGACTTAAGCAGTGCAACAGTATGATTATCAAGCTTGGAGCGAGTCACTTCTCTCTCAGGGTGTTGGGGTACGACATCCAGTTTCCAGAGTCTCTCAACATGCTGGAAAATCTCATCCAGGTGTGGTGGGGAGGTGGTCAAGAGGCACTGCGTACTGTGAGATAGCCCCCCCGTATCTCGAACGGGACCTTCAAGAGTCCAGCCCAGCCTTGTATGTACAGCAGCTGGCCCCCCGGGGGGGCCCAGCCTGACTGGCTCAACCGGTGTTATAAGGTGAGGTTGATCAGAACCAATCAGCAGGAAGGGGGTAGCATTCTTAAAGGCCGGGATCGGAAGACCATGCATGTGCTTAAACTTCCGTTGGAGACGTTCCATTGGATAGGTGTATGGGGCAAGGCTGAGGTTGTTAGCTGTATGGATGGACGATCCACTGAGGAAACTTGGAATGACACAGTTTGTCCATGCAATACCTGGACATCGTGGCGAACTGTTCGGAGAGGGAGGTTTTCTGGACTGCCGTTCATGTTCAGACATTTTGCTGCTTCTGCGAGCAGCATTGTCCTTTCATTGTCCTTTTCGTGTAAAACAGTTACTGTCTGCCTTCCTGCACGACCCTCCCCTTTGGTGGTGAACCTCTCCTTACCACTACGCACAGCGACATGACTATCATATCCCTGACACCAGGATTCATACCGAAGCCACTCAGCTAAGTCAGTCAAGGTGTGACTAGTTATGGAATTGTAATGGTGGCGGCGAAAGTCTGCCCGCAGTTCTGGGGGAAGCTTACTCAACAGCCTAGCAACGTGAGAACCACACTTGAGTTCAACTTCCCCTTCTGAACCTAGTGTCTGTAGAAGACCCACCAAGGACTGAATCTGGAGGGAAAACTTCTGAAAGGCTGTGCTATCTCCACACCTGACTTCTGGAGCTTCAAGAACTGTGGCTATTGTCCGAAGTGCCAGCTGGTGAGGTTGTCCAAACTTGTCATGGAGAGCTGCCATGATCTCAGTGTAGGGGTTTGGGGAATTCAAGTAGGCGTCCGCAATCAGCTTGGCTTCTTCCAGCTTCAGATGGTCGAGCAGAACTTGATAGTTGAAGAGCTCAGAGGCTGTTGGAGGAAGTAGGTTCTCCAGAGCAATATGTAGTCGAGAGAACTCACTGGGGTCTGGTTGGATGAATTTTGGAATTGTTGGGGGGGGGGTCCTCTGTAGACCTGATCTACTGGAGGAGGAGGGGCAAAACTGTGGACGGGCTGCTGAGACTGGTGTTGAACATAGGTGCTGGATGCACAGTCATTTGCGGGTGGAGCTGGGAGGGGCCGAATCTGATGTGCATCAATATTCAGGTTTTGCATGCTGTGACGAAGGTCTACAGTTGGTTTCAGGCCAGGGTGGAGGTTCAGGCCAGTCTCCTTCATCCTCCTCTACTGATAGTTCAAAGCTGTTACTCTTCCCTGCATGCTTTCCAGGTTGACCCATAACGGCATGCAAGGAACGGGTTACATCCAGTAGTTCTTTCATCTCCTTTTGTGTCTCATGTAGCTCCTTCAGACCTGATTCGAAGGCTCTTTGGGTATGATATAGTCGGGAGCTCTCGTCATAGCTACTTCTTCCTTTGTAATGTGGGTCCCAGTCTGGAGGTCCTGGAGAAGCTGACAAATCGCTGTAAAGCTCACTGTCCTGGAAGCGAACTGAAGCAAGCGGAGGCATCTCATAATGAGCCGCATCCTCATGGTAGCGTCTGTAGTAAGGCGGTGATACTTGTCTCCTCTGGGTTGGGGTCTCCCATGATTGAGGTGTAGGCTTGCCTGGTGGAGGACGGTCTTCTTGCCGACTGCCAATGTAGTCCACTTGGAAGTCCTGGAATCTCGCTGGACGTTGTGGTCTTCGCTTTGGCCGCACGTCCGGGTACATCTCTCTAGGGTCCATCGTAGATTCTTTATCCGGCTCGAAGGACCACTTAATGTTGAGGAGGAAGGACGATGATGATGCTGGTTCGGATAACTGATAAAGAATCTTTGGTCATGTACATGTACAAAAAACCCAGGAGGACGAGCGGCAGCCAACTACTCTCAGAGCGAACTTCAACCACTACTGCGCATGTCAAAACTGCCACGCAACGTGTGACGTCATCTTAAAGGGAGCCTTCTGTACACTATGTTTGTGACACATGATATAATAATAATACATTATAACATATATGTAGATAGAAATTGTAACCCCCACACCCCCAACACTCATTCTTCAAACAATCTTTTGGTTTCAGGTGAAGTGCTTGCTCTTCTCGAAGGAGCTGAGTTACACAAACAACACCACATGCATGTTGAGGCAGTACCGAGCCTTGAATGAAAATGAACGTGCACAACCCGCGCCAAGTAATAACCCACAATCATTTAAAATGCCATGTCCCTCACTGTGGCCGAAACATAACAACATGATCGAATGTAATGTGTCTGTGTAGGTACCAGGAAACATGCTGTGGATCAGGCTTCGGTTGCCATGGTTGTGAAGGATTCCCAGCCTTTCACACTGGTGGAAGATCAGGGATTTAGGAGCCTCCTGGATCTCCTCGAGCCTACCTATATTATTCCAACTAGACAGGTGAGTATTGTATATCCATAATTTATGCTGTTTGTTGTATGGTAAATGACAGGTGCCATAGTAGTGGGCAGCAGTAGATCAGGTGGTTGAGCAGGTTGTCCAATGACTGCAGGGTTGGCGGTTCAAATCCCGCTCCCACCAAGTTGCTTTCATAGTGTCATTGGGTTAGACCTAATCTCCCTCGCCTCGTGTGAATGAACTCTGAGGTGCTTTGAGTGTCATGAAAAGCGCTATATAAATCTGAGGCATTATTGTTTATTTTATTTTCCAGGCTCTAAAGGCAATGGTCGAGGAGAGATTCCATGCCGAAATGCAGAAGGCAAAAGAAGAGGTCCAGAAAGCTAAAGCTTGCAGTCTGACTGCAGACATGTGGACCTCTATGGACATGGAGGCCTATCTTGGTGTGACGTGTCACTTTATTACTGAGGAGGACACTCTGAACACCATCCTGCTGGGAGTGGAACACTTTCCACAGAGCCACACAGCAGAGAACTTAGCCCAGGCAAAGACAAAAATTATGGCAGAATGGGGAATAAAAGATTAGGTCAAATGCCTGGTCACAGATGCGGCATCCAATATGATAGCCTGTGCACACACTCTTGGTGTAAGGCAAAGCATATGTGTTGCACATTCCCTTAATTTGATTGTGCGAAAGTCATTTGACCAGGTCCCCATATTGTCTGAAATAAGAGCAAAAACCAGAAAAATTGTGGCCTACTTCCGGACCTCCACAACTGCTAAAGAACGCCTTGGCCACATGCAAGAGTCCATGGGAAGACCAAAACATAAGTTGCTAATGGAGGTAGAAACACGCTGGAACAGCACACTGCTTATGCTCCAGCGTGTCTTTGAGCAGCGGGAAGCCATGGGGGCTGCCCTTGCTTTACTGTCACAACTCACATCCAGTGACTTCAAAACAATTGAAGAAATCATTAAAGTGCTTGGCCCATTCCACCAGGCCACTGTTAAGCTGTTAGAGGAGAAACGGGTGTCGGGTCTAAAGTGATACCACAGATGAAAATGCTTCTGCATGCAGTGAACTGCGAAGCTTCTAATGTGACCACAGAAACACCAAAAATGTTGACAGACATTTTAAAAGTAAGGCTGAGGGATCATCTGGCCAAACTAGAGACTGCCAGTGTAATGACACTGGCAACACTGCTGGATCCACGGTTGAAAGTACTTGGATTCCACAGTGAGTTGAGAGCAAATGAGGCCGTAGAAAGACTGAAAACGGAGTGCGCCAACATAATCTCTCTGCCATCAATTCCTCCACAAAGGCCTCAAGTGAAGGATGAAAATGCGGCAGCACAATCAACATTTTATATCTGTTTTCATGTTTACTATAATACTATCATGAAGTGCTGTCTTTTTTTTAGGTGGTGGGAACCTGTGGAGTCTATTTGACACGTCGGTAAATGAGAGTCGGGGCGTGTCCAATGCTGAAGCTGAGGCTATTGTGGAAGTGCAACGGTACCTCATCCAAAAATACATTTCAAGAAATGAGGACCCACTGTTGTTTTGGAAGGACCACAAAACCACATATCCACACCTTTACCAGTTGGCAATTTGGTTCCTTTGCACGCCTGCTTCTCTCCCTGCGAGAAGATTTTCTCAAAGGCATGGGAAATCATATCCGAAAAAAGGAATCGACTGAGCCCCAACACAGTGAAAATGATTGAATATGTCCAAGTTACACAAGCACATCAAGTAACTGAACATACAACTGACAAATCAACGGACAGTTAACCACATAACATCTGGGTTACATCCAATGACCAGCAGATGTCAGCAATGAGCTATTAAATGAGGCCTCGACTGATCAACTGACACTAGCCAAATCTATCAATCACATAGGAAAGCAATGGCACAAGAGGAAGATCATTACCTGTGGATGTGAAGTGACCTTCTGCCAACACAGTCTGGAGCCAAGGTGTTGAAATCAGCGAGGTTTGATTGCAAAATTGGTCCCAGCTGTGTAGCTGTGAAGCTGCAGGAAAGCAGGAGAGGAAACAGAAAAACACACAACTGGGGAACAACAAAATAAAAGTGCTGAACATGGACATGACAAAAAGCTCAAGTAAAGTCAGGTCTGTGTTCCAAAGTTGATAGCAGAAGCAGGAGTTCAGGAACAGTGTCCTGGTTAAAGGTAGAGGGAGGTTGGTGTTTGGCAAACTGAAACAAATGGAAGAAGTGAAAATCGGAAAATACTGTATCACAGATGCCAGTGTCTGTGATGTGGATATTATAAAATAATTTTGGGTGGGATTCGATTTAAAAAAGAATCTTATTATTTGGATAATTTCTGATTAATTAGTCCCAATTAATCGCAGTTTAATCATACAAGAATATTTGCCACAAGAAGCCACATCCTTCAATTGGACCCATATGGACCGATACATACATTTAAACAACAAAATATTGTTTATTTTACATCAGTTTGACAATAGCACAATAAATCACGATGGTGGCGATATTCAAGTTTTTATACCACCTTATTTAAACTAAAGCTCTTTTAATGTCATGAAAATATTTGTATAAAAATTTCAATTTTATAAGAATTTCAAGTACATCCAGAGTAGTGGAAACCCTGGCCATTGTTAGAGAAAAACATTCCTCAACAAAAGCAATCAGATGCTTTTGTTTGCTTTTGGTTCCCTGTTGTCTGGAGAGCAAACTGTTCAATTCAATTCAATTTAATTATGTTTTTGTTGTAATTAGTTAATCATAATAATAAGTTGTAATTAATTAATTGTAATTAACTCGTTAAAGTCCCACGCCTAATTAAAATAGATTCTGTATAAAATTATGGCATGCTGCTGATGTTTAGTGCATTTTTAAACAATGCCTACTGTCTCATGGAATATTGAATAGTTACTTTTTCTTGTCATGTGTCATTGTAGGCCATCAAAACAAGGTTTGCACGTGTCCTCGGAAGTGAGGATTCTGTCCTGGTGCTGTGACGCTACCAAAATTCAAGCTTCGTTGGCTGCATGATCCGAAGCGGAGGGATCTGGTGAAGGCAAGTCTGCTGCCACCACCACCACACAGCAACTGTCTACCAGCAGAGAGGAGGAGTTCTTTGGCTTTGCAGAGAACAAAGAAGCTTCATACCTCAAATCAAAGAAGAAACAGGTTGAGGCATTCTGAATCAATTTCCATTGATAAAAAAATGTCTCTCAAACTTAATGCAGCCACTCCCTCCGTTGCCCCAGTATAAGGTCTATTTAGCCTTGGGAGAACTGATTCTCCCTCCAAAGAGAAACACGCCGTCAGAGCTCAAGTTTGAGAAGCTTCTCCACATGAGGTACAGTCATTGGTTTGTGGGATAGCAATGTTGATGAGTGAAATTCCTAAATGTCTTACTACCACTACTGAAGCACTTTATGCAGCATTTTTTATTTAATTTGTTATTTTATTTATCATAATATCTAGAGTTACGAAAATAATTTATTTTGTTTGTGTGGCTGAAAATATTTGTGTTACCAAACCATTGTCACTGCAGTTAATTTCCCAGTTTGGTATAGTTGTGTTTCTGTTTTATGATTCTCAGCATTGCACTATTTGCACTATTGTTTGTTCTTGCTGCTGTTTGTTCTGTAAAAGACTTGATTTTTGTTTTCACTGCTAAAAGTATAGGTTATACTCTAAATAATTACAATAAATATGACTATCAAAAGTTTCAATATTGTCATTCATTCAGCTGCTCTCACTGTCATGGCCCCTCACACCATGCTTTTATTTTGTCAGCTACTTCCTGCTCCTGTGTGTGTGTCTTTAACTCTCTTGACAGTGTCGGGCGCGATCAGCAGCTGCAATCAATTTCTCACTGATGAACCTCCACCTCTAAAGGAGAAGCTGGAGGTTGATGCAGCTCCACATTGTGAATGTTTCTACACGGTGGTTTGCTTTTGGACTCCTGTTCTGAACATTTTGGCCTTTTACTTCCACATATTTTTTTTCTTCCTGGATTGACTTTTTTTTTTTTGCCTTTGTGCCTGAGAATTTTTGTAAGTTTATTCTATTTGATGTTTTCTTGTTTCTTAGTTCCTTGTCACTCGTGCCCGACCTGTTGTCAGTGTGTTTCTGGACTCTTTTGATGCTCCCTGGATTTCGGTTGAGCTTGCTCCGTTGGAGTTCCTCTTAGTTATTTGTTTGGACTCGGGCCAGGCCCCATTTGTGTTGGCTCTTGTCTTGGACTCTTTGTGGGCATATTGGTATCAGCCTTTCTATACTTCCTGCGCTTGGCTTCTCCACATTGTCTGAGCCGTGACACTCGCACTGCCATTGCACCTTTAGCTCACTCTAAATACGTTTAGGAAATCACAAATGACTAATTGTACAGCTATAACCGATATGTAACTTTACTCTAAGCACAGAATTTTAGGTACACTCACCAGCGAACAAACACACAAGGTGTAGTGATCATTGTGTGGAAACGCATCAAGCGTTTCCACACAATGACACACTGTGTTGATACTGTCACTGAATGCCAACATCTGCTGGACATAAAAAAAATCCCTGCAGCCACCTACCTGACAGACTGAATTGACACTGATTTGGTGAACTACTGTATACAATGAAATCATTTTTCCAATGTTTTTAAATTTTCTCAATTAAATTATACCTTGAAGTTCATTTGAATTAGAATGGAAGGAGACAAGGCTTGGAAATGATTATATATATATATATATATATATATATATATATTAAAAATACCACAAGGGGTTAGTGAAAGGATGCTCTTGATTATTATGCTAGTGAGTTTTCACTTTGGAATTGGCCAGCGTCCACTTCATAGTACTTTTGTAAAAGTTCTTGTAATGCCATCCCACAGGAGATGAATGAGATGGAATACAGTGAAACAAGAGAGCCATCACAAATGAACATGACAGGCCTCCTCACTGCTTGAGTTACATACAGCCTTAGGAAAACTGTTTGGAATGCCTGCAGGAAATATGGCACACCTCACCACATCAGCTTTCAGGGTGTGCTCATCTTTTATGTCGATGGTGAAGGTGACAGGGCAATCCTCGGAAATCCTCAAATCGGCAATAACCAAAGCATTTAAAAAGTGAACAGGTTTTAGGGGAATGTAATGTTTTTGATGAGTGCTGTTTAAATGTAAAGCTGCAGTGTGGATGGACTGTTATAATTCCTTTCGAAACGACATCAGTCCATTGCAGCCCAGTAAAGCCTCGTCCTTTTTGAGTTTTCCTTAAGTCAAGCCATTCCTTTTTGTTGACAAAAAAAAAACAAAAAAACGGGGCAGACGTGGCATTTGACATATGAAATATGGTTCTTTATCACTGGGATCTGATGATGTGGTCAGAGGTTCCATGTCATTACCCTATAAATATAATTATGAATAATTTAATTTCCACCAATGCCATATGAATTTGGGGAAACATACATCTACATAAACATAAAATCTAGATAATAAACAAATCTAGAAATACTTTTACCATTAAGGCTAGATATTCAGGCTCCTCCATGGCGAAGACAATATATATATATATATATATATATATATATATATATATATATAAATGGTGGGACTTTGACGAATCAATTACGATTAATTAATTACAACATCATTACAATTAATTACAACTTTATTTATTTTTTTTTTTTAATTTAACAGTTTGCTCTCCAGACAACAGGGAACCTTTGTAAGTGCAGGAGTTCCTGGTCCACTGATCACATTGATGCACAAGACACGTGGCAGCTAGGATGATAACAACAACAACAACAACTTTTGTTTTGAACAAACATGTCAGTGAAGCCTCGTGTCAATTTTTAGAGTGCCACCTACTGAGCTGTGAAAATAATGGCAGTATTTCATGAAGCCTTGGCAGAACTTCACTTCTGCTGTTGCAGAGAGTGTAGGACCACCATAACTCAATTAAAAACTGACGGAAGACGGCGGCCCCGCTTTCTGGCATGCTGAAAGTGGGCACGGAGAAGAGGCAGGCGCCTCCCCCGTGCAAGCGGCCTAGTTCCCAGTCCGATTGCAGGGAGGACCGAAGGGGTCCACGCCAGGAGGAGAGCAGTGAGGACCGGAGGCGGCAACCATCACGGACCCATGAACAGGAGGTGAGCTAGCCGAGACCAGGCCCTTCCAGCAGCGGTGCTCTGTGGAGGGAGGAGACGAAAGACTCCTTCATCTGACTTCAGATTCAATGAAAAATCCCAAAAGTATTCTCTGCCTGGTAATTCATGTACTTGCACGTGGTTCTGCAGTCCTGGCTTGACCCCTGTGGCCTAATACAACGGTTCCTGCTTGTCGACGCGTTTTTCGAGTAGGAGTTAGGACGTCACCATCTTCACGGACCACCGGTTCTGATGTGGGGAAGATGACGACCGACCATTTTGTGCGACCCCTAGCGGACGAGTGTGGCTCACGCGGGAGGTTCGGGCATTTTGTCTCTCCACCCTGCACAGTGCAGGAGAGAGAATGTCTCGACCAGGAAGTCTCGTCTTTATTAAAAAAAAAGGGGCGAGAGTGGATCAGGAAGACACGGAGATGGGTTTTTTTGATGATGAGGTAGCGACAGCCAGAGACAACGCCCGTGTGAGAGCCTGCAATGTCATGTCGCGGCTCATGTCTGCAGCGCACCCAGTTCAGCCGCTTGAAGCTGGACCCAGTGAAGGACAAGAATCGCTGTCTGGTGCTGTCCAGACAGGCACGTCGGGATCTGATGTTCTGGGACTCTCGCGCACGTCTGATAAGGGGCATGCCGATCAGTTGTGTCCCTCGATATCTTCACATGTTCACAGACGCGTCCCTGTCGGGCTGGGGCAGGGCGCTGGACGGAGACAGCGTGGGTGGAGTCTGGTCAGGTCCGCCACATAAATGTTTTAGAGTTGATGGCGGTGGACCTAGTTCTTCGCCACTTTGCTCCTCGCGTGGAAAGGCACCATGTCATGATCAGGTCGGACAACTCGACTGCTGTAGCGTACCTGAACAGACAAGGGGGTGTCAGGTCACCCGCTCTCCACAAGGTGGCAGCATCCATCTTAGAATAGGCGGACAGTCATCTGCTGTCACTGAGAGCACGTCACGTCCCGGTGTTGCTCAATGTGGGAGCAGACGGTATGTCCCGAGGGGGTGCCCTGATGGAGTGGGAGCTGTCGCCTCGAATTATAACATCTGTTTGGAGCCGGTTCGGATTACTGATCTGTTCGCTACAAAAGCGAATGCAAAATGTCCCCTCTGGTTCTCTTTGAGGGCGTCGGACTGCACAGACCTAAACCTAACCAGAACCCTTAATCTAGACTGTAGAAGTAAAAATTTTAAGTAGTTAAAAAAGAAACTTTCATCACCTGTACGTGATATAACCATGGATGGATGCGCTTACCAGTAAACGTCAGTTGGTAAAACATGCGCAATTTCCGGTTCCAGTCCCAGAATTTCCAGCTGACCGCATCAGGCAGTGACAGTCTAATAGACAGCATAGTAGCGGATGACAATGCCTGTTTAAAAATTTGTTGACCGTACGTTCGTGCGCCCGCATGCATGCACGGTGAATATGTTTCATTTAATTCCACGAAAATGTGGCACATTCACTAAACTGATTCAGACTAATTTAAACCAAAAAAATGCATTTCCATATTATGATTCTGCGCTGGTTTTTCTCTGTGAATTTGTCGGGAAACATAACAGAGAGCACAGGGGAACAAAAACCGGAGAATGAATAAGAACCAAGCTTTTTTCCTGTCTAGCTTTATTACATCATGACTCAGCGTGTTTCAATAAGGAGCATACATACATACCTATTATTCTGAGGAGAAGGCACTTGATCAGAGTGTTAAAAGTGGAGAGATTTTGCCGTCTGCAATATTCTGACTAGCAGACAATGAATGACAGTTCGCTTTCGAGGTTGCTCTACCCTTCTGCCTTAAAGTGTAGCGGTCGGGTTGGAGTTGGGGCAGTGACACCACTCTCAGAATACGCATCTGGGCGGCTCGCCCAGAGAATTTACACAGTCGTAGGGATTGTTTAACAGAGAGTTGGAGAGTCTGACTCCGGGATTTGTGACCGTTCATACTGAAACCTGTCTTCTCAGAAAACATGAAAATAATGTATTTATGTCTAAATGTTACGCATTGTTGCTTTCCCAATTGCAATATGATAAAATCGACTAAACACATCCACAGTGAAGGTGTATATTTGCATTAAATATCCACATGACGTAATGACAAAACAGGACCCTTGGACTCTTGGTATTAACTGTTGTGACTGGCTGATAACCACCTTGTCCAACCATCTGACTGTATTCTGAAAGAGCAAAAAGTGTGCATTTAAATGTTTTACAAAAGATCAAGGCACATTCATGAACAGCATTATCATTCAAAAAACATATCATAAGTGTTTCGTCTTGCTTCACCAAATTATACAATGGGTTCTGCAAAAGTAAGCAAGGTGTGGTGTTTGTAGTGAGAATTGCATCATTACCATATTAGGTCACGTGATGTGCCAGCCCACTTTGCTCATTACCATATTTGTCATGTGATGCTGCGCCCACTTTGACGCCTACTTGGCAACCAACTTTGCTCAACACCATATTTGGTCGCGTGACACGCCGCCCACTTAGTTCATTACCATATTTGGTCGCATGACGCCCCGCCATCTTTGCTCATTACCATATTTAGTCGTGTAACGCCCCGCCATCTTTGTTCAGTAACATATATGGTCGCGTGACACGCCGCCCACTTTGCCGGCCACTTTGACGCTCACTTTGCTCATGACCATATCTGGTTGCGTCAAGCGACGCCCACTTTGCTTATTAAAATATTTGGTCACGTGATGCGGCACTTACTATGCGCATTACCATATTTGGTCGTGTAACGCGCCGCACACATTGCTTATAACCATATCTGGTTGCATGACGGGACACCCACTTTGCTTATTACTTTATTTGGTCACGTGATGCGGCCCTCACTTTGGGCATTACCATTTTTGGTCGCGCAACGCGCAGCCCACTTTGATCATTACAATATTTGGTCCAATGACGCACTGCGCACTTAGCTAATTACCATATTTGGTGGCGTGACGCGTGACCCACTTTGTTCATTACCATATTTGGTCGCATGACGCGCCGCCCTCTTTGTTCATTACTATATTTGGGTGTGTGACGCGCCTCCCACTTTGTTCTTTACCATATTTGGTGGCGTGACGCGCCGCCCACTTTGCGAATAACCTTATTTGGTCGTTCAACGCACCGTTCACTTTGCTCATAACCATATCTGGTTGCGTGAGGCGACTCCCACTTTGTTCATTACCATATTTGATCATGTGACGCGCCGCCGACTTTGTTCTTCATCATATTTGGTCACGTGACACGCCTCCCACTTTGTTCATTAACATATTTGGTCGCGTGACGCGGCGTCCGCTTTGTTCATTACCATATTTGGTTGTGTGACGCTCTGCCTAATTTGCTCATTACAATATTTGGTCGCGTGACGCACCGCCCACTTTTCTCATTACCATATTTGGTGGCGTGACGCTCCGCCCACTTTGCTCATTACCATATTTGGTGGCGTGACGCGCGGCCCACTTTGTTCATTATCATATTTGGTTGTGTGACGCACCGCCTACTTTGCTCATTACAACATTTGGTCGCGTGACGCGCCGCCCACTTTGCTCATAACCATATTTGTTGGCGTGACGCGCCGCCCACTTTGCTCATTACCTTATTTGGTTGTGTGACGCGTCTCCCATGTTATTTATTACCAAATTCGGTGGTGTGACGCGCCGTCCACGTTGTCCATTCCCATATTTGGTTGTGTGACGCACCGCCCACTTTTCTCATTACCATATTTGGTGGCGTGACGCTCCGCCCACTTTGATCATTACCATATTTGGTGGCGTGACACGCGGCCCACTTTGTTCATTACCCTATTTGGTTGTGTGACGCGCCGGCCATGTTCATCATTACCAAATTTGGTCGTGTGACGCACCACCCATGTTGTTCATTACCATATTTGGTTGTGTGACGCACCGCCTACTTTGTTCATTACAATATTTGGTCGCGTGACGCGCTACCAACTTTGCTCATTACCATATTTGTTGGTGTGACGCGCGGCCTACTTTGTTCATTACAATATTTGGTCGCGTGACGCGCCACCAACTTTGCTCATTACCATATTTGTTGGTGTGACGCGCCGCCCACTTTGCTCATTACCATATTGGGTCGCGTGACGCGCCACCCACTTTGTTCAATACCATATTTGGTTGTGTGACGCGCCTCCCATGTTATTTATTACCAAATTCGGTGGTGTGACACGCCGTCCACGTTGTCCATTACCATATTTGGTTGTGTGACGCACCGCCCACTTTTCTCATTACCATATTTGGTGGCGTGACGCTCCGCCCACTTTGCTCATTACCATATTTGGTGGCGTGACCCGCGGCCCACTTTGTTCATTACCCTATTTGGTTGTGTGACGCGCCGCCCATGTTGATCATTACCAAATTTGGTCGTGTGACGCACCGCCTACTTTGTTCATTACAATATTTGGTCGCGTGACGCGCCACCAACTTTGCTCATTACCATATTTGTTGGTGTGACGCGCCGCCCACTTTGCTCATTACCATATTGGGTCGCGTTACGCGCCACCCACTTTGTTCAATACCATATTTGGTTGTGTGACGCGCCTCCCATGTTATTCATTACAAAATTTGGTCGTGTGACGCGCCGTCCACGTTGTCCATTACCATATTTGGTTGTGTGACGCTCCGCCCACTTTGATCATTACCATATTTGGTGGCGTGACACGCGGCCCACTTTGTTCATTACCCTATTTGGTTGTATTTGGTCACATGACGCGTCGCCCTCTTTGATCATAACTATATTTGGTTGTGTGACGCGCCGCCCATGTTCATTACCAAATTTGGTCGTGTGACGTGGTGCCCACGTTGTTCAACACCATATTTGGTTGTGTGACGCTCCGCCCACTTTACTCATTACAATATTAGGTCACGTGACGCGCGACACACTTTGTACATCACCATATTTGATCATGTGACGCGCCGCCCTCTTTGTTCATTACCATATTTGGTTGTGTGACGCACCGCCTACTTTGTTCATTACAATATTTTGTCGCGTGACGCGCTACCAACTTTGCTCAATACCATATTTGTTGGTGTGACGCGCCGCCCACTTTGCTCATTACAATATTTGGTCGCGTGACGCGCCACCCACTTTGTTCAATATCATATTTGGTTGTGTGACGCGCCACCCATGTTAGTCATTACCAAATTTGGTCGTGTGACGCGCCGCCCACTTTGTACATCACCATATTTGGTCACGTGACGCGCCGCCCTCTTTGTTCATTACTATATTTGGGTGTGTGACGCACCGCCCACTTTGTTCTTTATCATATTTGGTGGCGTGACGCGCCGCCCACTTTGCGAATAACCTTAATTGGTCGTTCAACGCACCGTTCACTTTGCTCATAACCATATCTGGTTGCGTGAGGCGACTCCGACTTTGTTCATTACCATATTTGGTCGCGTGACGCGGCGTCCACTTTGTTCATTACCATATTTGGTTGTGTGACGCTCTGCCTAATTTGCTCATTACAATATTTGGTCGCGTGACGCACCGCCCACTTTTCTCATTACCATATTTGGTGGCGTGACGCTCCGCCCACTTTGCTCATTACCATATTTGGTGGCGTGACGCGCGGCCCACTTTGTTCATTACCCTATTTGGTTGTGTGACGCGCCGCCCATGTTGATCATTACCAAATTTGGTCGAGTGACGCACCGCCTACTTTGTTCATTACAATATTTGGTCGCGTGACGCGCCACCAACTTTGCTCATTACCATATTTGTTGGTGTGACGCGCCGCCCACTTTGCTCATTACCATATTGGGTCGCGTGACGCGCCACCCACTTTGTTCAATACCATATTTGGTTGTGTGACGCGCCTCCCATGTTATTCATTACAAAATTTGGTCGTGTGACGCGCCGTCCACGTTGTCCATTACCATATTTGGTTGTGTGACGCTCCGCCTACTTTGCTCATTACAATAATTGGTTGCGTGACGCGCCGCCCACTATGCCCATTACCATATTTGGTCGCGTGACGCGACACCCACTTTGCCGCCATCTATTCTCACTACCATATTTGGTCGCGTGACGCGCAACCCACTTTGTTCATTACCATATTTGGTCACATGACGCGTCGCCCTCTTTGATCATAACTATATTTGGTTGTGTGACGCGCCGCCCATGTTCATTACCAAATTTGGTCGTGTGACGCGGTGCCCACGTTGTTCAACACCATATTTGGTTGTGTGACGCTCCGCCCATGTTGTTCATTACCAAATTTGGTCGTGTGACGTGCCGCACACGTTGTTCATTACCATATTTGGTTGAGTGACGCACTGCCTACTTTGCTCATTACAATATTTGTTGGCGTGACGCCCCGCCCACTTTGTTCATTAACATATTTGTTGGCGTGACGCGCCGCCCACTTTGTTTATCACCATATTTGGTCGCGTGACGTGCCGCCTACTGTGTTCATTGGCTTATTTGGTTGTCACGCTCCGCCCCCTTTTCTCATTTCCATATTTGGTCGCATGACGCCCCACCCTCTTTGTACATTGCCATATTTCGTCGTGTGAAGCTCCGCCCACTTTGCCGCCATCTTTTCTCACGAGCATATTTGGTTGTATGACTCACCGCCCATGTTGATCATTACCAAATTTGGTCGTGTGACGCGCGACCCACTTTGTTCATTACCATATTTGGTCGCGTGACGCGTGGCCCACTTTGTTCATTACCCTATTTGGTTGTGTGACGCGCCGACCATGTTGATCATTACCAAATTTGGTCGTGTGACGCACCGCCCACGTTGTTCATTACCATATTTGGTTGTGTGACGCACCGCCTACTTTGCTCATTACAATATTTGGTCGCATGACGCGCCGCCCACTTTGTTCTTTACCATATTTGGTTGTTTGACGCGCCGCCCATGTTGTTCATTGCCAAATTTGGTCGTGTGACGCGCCACCCACGTTGTCCATTACCATATTTGGTTGTGTGACGCTCCGCCAGCTTTACTCATTACAATATTTGGTCGCGTGACGCGCCGCCCACTATGCTCATTACCATATTTGGTTGCGTGACGCGCCGGCCACTTTGCCGCCATCTATTCTCACTACCATATTTGGTCGCGTGACTCGGCGCCCACTTTGTTCTTTACCATATTTAGTGGCGTGACGCGCCGCCCACTTGGTTTGTCACCATATTTGGTCACGTGACGCCCCGCCCACTGTGTTCATTGCCATATTTCGTTTAGTCACGCTCCGCCCCCTTTACTCATTTCCATATTTGGTCGCGGGACGCCCCACCCTCTTCGTTCATTGCCATATTTCGTCGTGTAAAGCTCCGACCACTTCGCCGCCATCTTTTCTCACGTCCATATTTGGTCGCGTTATGCTCAGCCCACTTTATTCATTACCATATTTGGTTGTTTGACGCTCCGCTTACTTTGCTGATTACAATATTTGGTGGCGTGGCGCGCCGCCCACTTTGTTCATTACCATATTTGGTCACGTGACGCGCTGCCCACTCTTCCGCCCACTTTGCCGCCCACATAGCGCATAGCCATATTTGGTTGTTCAACGGACGGTTCACTTTGCTCATAACCATATTACTGGTTGCGTGAGCCGACGCCCTCTTTGTTCATTACCATATTTGGTCACGTGACGACCGCCCACTTTGCTTATTACCTTATTTGGTTGTGTGACCCGCCGCCCACTTTGTTCATTACGATATTTGGTCACGTGACGGTCGCCCACTTTGTTCATTGCCATATTTGGTCGGGTGATGCGCCGACCACTTTGCCAACCACTTTGCCGCCCACTTTGACTCCCACTCTTCGGCCCACTTTGTGCATTATCATTTTTCGTCGTTCAACGCGCCGTTCACTTTGCTCATAATCATATCTCGTTGCTTGAACCGACGCCGACTTTGTTCATTGCCATATTTGGTCCAGTGACGTGGCGCCAACTTTGCTCATTATAATATTTGATAGCGTGACGCGCCGCCCACTTCGCTCATTACCATATCTGGTTGCGAGATGCGACGCCAACTTTGTTCATTACCATATTTGGTCACGCAACGTGCCGCCCTCTTTGCTCATTACCGTTTTTGGTCGAGTGACACGCCGCCCACTTTGCCGCCCACTTTGCCGCCCACTTTGCCGCCCACTTTGCCGCCCACTTTGCCGCCCTCTTTGCTCATTACCGTTTTTGGTCGAGTGACACGCCGCCCACTTTGCCGCCCACTTTGCCGCCCCCTTTGCCGCCCACTTTGCCGCCCACTTTGCTCATAACCATATTTAGTCAAGTGATGCGCCGCCCACTTTGTTAATTAAGATATTTGGTCGTGTGACGCGCCGCCCGCCTTGCTTATTACCATATTCGGTCGCGTGACGTGCCGTCCACTTTGCTCATTACCATATTTGGTCTCAGGACGGACCGACGCACTTTGTTCATTGCCATATTTGGTTGTGTGACGCGCCGCCCACTTTGCAGCCCATATTGCCGCCCACTTTGCCGCCCACTTTGCCGCCCACTTTGCCGCCCTCTTTGCTCATTACCGTTTTTGGTCGAGTGACACGCCACCCACTTTGCCGCCCACTTTGCCGCCCACTTTGCCGCCAACTTTGCTCATAACCATATTTAGTCAAGTGATGCGCCGCCCACTTTGTTAATTAAGATATTTGGTTGTGTGACGCGCCGCCCGCCTTGCTTATTACGATATTCGGTCGCGTGACGTGCCGTCCACTTTGCTCATTACCATATTTGGTCTCATGACGCACCGACGCACTTTGTTCATTGCCATATTTGGTTGTGTGACGCGCTGCCCACTTTGCCGCCCATATTGCGTATTAACATATTTGGTCGTTCAACGCGCCATTCCCGTTGCTCATAACCATATCTGGTTGCGTGAGGCGCCGCCCACTTTGCCGCCCATATTGCGTATTAACCTATTTGGTCGTTCAACGCGCCATTCCCTTTGCTCATAACCATATCTGGTTGCGTGAGGCGCCGCCCGATTTTGATCTTCATCACATTTGTTGGTGTGACGCGCCGCCCACTTTGTTCATTACCATATTTGGTTGTGTGACGCTCAGCCTTATTCTCTACTTACAATATTTGGTCGCGTGACGCACCGCCCACTTTCCTCATTACCATGTTTGGTCATGTGACGCGCCGCCCACTTTGCTCATTACCATAATTGGTCGCGTGACGCGCCGCCCACTTTGCCGCCCACTTTGCCGCCCACTTTGTGCATTACCATATTTGGTTGTGTGTCGCGCCGACCATGTTGATCATTACCATATTTGGTCGTGTGACGCGCCGCCCACGTTGTTCATTACCATATTTGGTTGTGTGACGCACCGCCTACTTTGCTCATTACAATATTTGGTCGCGTGACGCGCCGCCCACTTTGCTCATTACCATATTTGGTCGCGTGACGCGGGACCGACTTTGTTCATTACCATATTTGGTGGCGTGACGCGCCGCCCACTTTCTTTATCACCATATTTGGTCGCGTGACGTGCCGCCCACTGTGTTCATTGGCATATTTGGTTGTGTCACGCTCCGCCCCCTTTACTCATTTCGATATTTGGTCACATGACGCCCCACCCTCTTGGTTCATTGCCATATTTCGTCGTGTGAAGCTCCGCCCACTTTGCCGCCATCGTTTCTCACGAGCATATTTGGTTGTGTGACTCACCGCCCATGTTGATCATTACCAAATTTGGTCGCGTGACCCGCCGACCACTTTGCCTGCATCTATTCTCACTACCATATTTGGTCGAGTGACTCGCCGCCCACTTTGTTATTTACCATATTTGGTGGCGTGACGCACCGCCCACTGTGTTCATTGCCATAATTGGTTGTGTCACGCTCCGCCCCCTTTAGTCATTTCCATATTTGGTCGCGTGACGCCCCACCCTCTTTGTTCATTGCCATATTTCGTCGTGTAAAGCTCCGCCCACTTTGCCGCCAACTTTTCTCACAAACATATTTGGTCGCGTGATGCTCCGCCCACTTTATTCATTACCATATTTGGTTGTGTGACGCTCCGCCTACTTTGCTCATTACAATATTTGGTCACGTGACGCGCCGCCCTCTTTGTTCATTACTATATTTGGTTGTGTGACTCGCCGCCCATGCTGTTCTTTACCAAATTTGGTCGTGTGACGCGCCGCCCCGTTGTTCATTACCATATTTGGTTGTGTGACGCTCCGCCTACTTTAGTCATTACAATATTTGGTCGCATGACGCGCCGCCCATTTCGTTCAATACCATATTTGGTTGTGTAACGCGCCGCCCATGTTGATCATTACCAAATTTGGTCGTGTGACGCGCCGCCCACGTTGTTCATTACGATATTTCTTTGTGTCACGCTCCGCCCCCTTTACTCATTTCCATATTTGGCCATGTGACGCCCCACCCTCTTTGTTCATTGCCATACTTCGTCGTGTGAAGCTCCGCCCACTTTGCCGCAATCTTTTCACACGACCATATTTGGCCGCATGACGCCCCACCCTCTTTGTTCATTGCCATATTTTGTCGTGTGAAGCTCCGCCCACTTTGCCGCCATCTTTTCTCACGAGCATATTTGGTTGTTTGACGCGCCGCCCATGTTGTTCATTGCCAAATTTGGTCGTGTGACGCGCCACCCACGTTGTCCATTACCATATTTGGTTGTGTGACGCTCTGCCTACTTTACTCATTACAATATTTGGTCCCGTGACGCGCCGCCCACTATGCTCATTGCCATATTTGGTCGCGTGACGCGCTGCCCACTTTGCGGCCATGAATTCTCACTACCATATTTGGTCGCGTGACTCGCCGCCCACTTTATTCTTTACCACATTTGGAGGCGTGACGCGCCGCCCACTTTGTTTATCACCATATTTGATCGCGTGACGCACCGCCCACTGTGTTCATTGTCATATTTGGTTGTGTCACGCTCCGCCCCCTTTACTCATTTCCATATTTGGTCGCGTGACGCCCCACCCTCTTTGTTCATTGCCATATTTCGTCGGGTAAAGCTCCGCCCACTTTGCCGCCATCTTTTCTCACTGCATATTTGGTCGCGTGATGCTCCGCCCACTTTATTCATTACCATATTTTGTCGTGTGAAGCTCCGCCCACTTGCCGCCATCTTTTCTCACGAGCATATTTGGTTGTTTGACGCGCCGCCCATGTTGTTCATTGCCAAATTTGGTCGTGTGACGCGCCACCCACGTTGTCCATTACCATATTTGGTTGTGTGACGCTCTGCCTACTTTACTCATTACAATATTTGGTCGCGTGACGCGCCGCCCACTATGCTCATTGCCATATTTGGTCGCGTGACGCGCTGCCCACTTTGCGGCCATGAATTCTCACTACCATATTTGGTCGCGTGACTCGCCGCCCACTTTATTCTTTACCATATTTGGAGGCGTGACGCGCCGCCCACTTTGTTTATCACCATATTTGGTCGCGTGACGCACCGCCCACTGTGTTCATTGTCATATTTGGTTGTGTCACGCTCCGCCCCCTTTACTCATTTCCATATTTGGTCCCGTGACGCCCCACCCTCTTTGTTCATTGCCATATTTCGTCGGGTAAAGCTCCGCCCACTTTGCCGCCATCTTTTCTCACTGCATATTTGGTCGCGTGATGCTCCGCCCACTTTATTCATTACCATATTTGTTGTGTGACGCTCCGCCTACTTTGCTCATTACAATATTTGGTCGCGTGACGCGCCGCCCATTTTGTTCAATACCATATTTGGTTGTGTGACGCGCCGCCCATGTTGATCATTACCAAATTTGGTCGTGTGACGCGCCGCCCACGTTGTTCATTACCATATTTCGTTGTGTCACTCTCCGCCTCCTTTACTCATTTCCATATTTGGCCGCGTGACGCGCCGCCCTCTTTGTTCATTAATATATTTGGTTGTTTGACTCGCCACCCATGTTTATCATTACCAAATTTGGTCGTGTGACGCGCCGCCCACGTTGTTCATTACCATATTTGGTTGTGTGACGCACTGCCTACTTTGCTCATTACAATATTTGGTCGCGTGACGCGCCGCCCACTATGCTCATTACGATATCTGGTCGCGTGACGCACCACCCACTTTGCGGCCATCTATTATCACGACCATATTTGGTCGCGTGACTCGCCGCCCACTTTGTTCTTTACCATATTTGGTGTCGTGACGCGCCATCCACTTTGTTTATCACAATATTTGGTCGCGTGACGCGCCGCCCACTGTTTTCATTGCCATATTTGGTTTAGTCACGCTCCGCCCCCTTTACTCATTTCCATATTTGGTCGCGGGACGCCCCACCCTCTTCGTTCATTGCCATATTTCGTCGTGTAAAGCTCCGACCACTTCGCCGACATCTTTTCTCACGACCATATTTGGTCGCGTTATGCTCAGCCCACTTTATTCATTACCATATTTGGTTGAGCGACGCTCCGCCTACTTTGCTCATTACAACATTTGGTGACGTGACGTGCCGCCCTCTTTGTTCATTACTATATTTGGTTGTGTGACTCGCCGCCCATGTTGTTCATTACCAAATTTCATCGTGTGACGCGGCGCCCACGTTGTTCATTACCATATTTGGTTGTGTGACGCTCCGCCGCCTTTACTCATTTCCATATTTGGTCGCGTGACGCCCCGCCCTCTTTGTTCATTGCCATATTTCATCGTGTGAAGCTCTGCCCACTAGGCAGCCATGTTTTCTCACGACCATATTTGGTCGTGCAATGCGACGCCCACTTTGCTCATTACAATATTTGGTCGCCTGACGCGCCGCCCACTTAGCTCATTACCATATTTGGTCACGTGACGCACCGTCCACTTTGTTCATTACAATATTACGTCACGTGATGCGCCGCCCACTTTGCTCATTACCTTATTTGGTTGCGTGACGGGCGTCTCGCTTTGTTCATTACCATATTTGGTTGTTTGATGCTCCGCTTACTTTGCTGATTACAATATTTGGTCACATGACGCGCCGCCCACTTTGCACATTTCCATATTTGGTGGCGTGGCGCGCCGCCCACTTTGTTCATTACCATATTTGGTCACGTGACGCGCTGCCCACTCTTCCGCCCACTTTGCCGCCCATATAGCGCATAGCCATATTTGGTTGTTCAACGGACGGTTCACTTTGCTCATAACCATATTACTGGTTGCGTGAGCCGACGCCCTCTTTGTTCATTACCATATTTGGTCACGTGACGACCGCCCACTTTGCTTATTACCTTATTTGGTTGTGTGACCCGCCGCCCACTTTGTTCATTACGATATTTGGTCACGTGACGGTCGCCCACTTTGTTCTTTATCATATTTGGTCGCGTGATGCGCCGCCCACGTTATCCATTACCATATATGGTCGATTGACGCCGCCCACTTTGTTCTTTACCATATTTGGTCGCATGATGCACCGCCCACTTTGCCACCCACTTTGCCACCCACTTTGCCGCCCACTTTGACTCCCACTCTTCCGCCCACTTTGTGCATGACCATTTTTCGTCGTTCAACGCGCCGTTCACTTTGCTCATAATCATATCTGGTTGCTTTAGGCGACGCTTACTTTGTTCATTGCCATATTTGGTCGGGTGATGCGCCGACCACTTTGCCACCCACTTTGCCGCCCACTTTGACTCCCACTCTTCGGCCCACTTTGTGCATTATCATTTTTCGTCGGCCCTCGCGCCGTTCACTTTGCTCATAATCATATCTCGTTGCTTGAACCGACGCCGACTTTGTTCATTTGGTCCAGTGACGTGGCGCCAACTTTGCTCATTATAATATTTGATAGCGTGACGCGCCGCCCACTTCGCTCATTACCATATCTGGTTGCGAGATGCGCCGCCTACTTTGTTCATTACCATATTTGGTCACGCAACGTGCCGCCCTCTTTGCTCATTACCGTTTTTGGTTGAGTGACACGCCGCCCACTTTGCCGCCCACTTTGCAGCCCACTTTGCCGCCCTCTTTGCTCATTACCGTTTTTGGTCGAGTGACACGGCGCCCATTTTGCCGCCCACTTTGCCGCCCACTTTGCCGCCCACTTTGCCGCCCACTTTGCTCATAACCATATTTAGTCAAGTGATGCGCCGCCCACTTTGTTAATTAAGATATTTGGTCGTGTGACGCACCGCCCGCCTTGCTTATTACCATATTCGGTCGCGTGACGTGCCGTCCACTTTGCTCATTACCATATTTGGTCTCATGACGCACCGACGCACTTTGTTCATTGCCATATTTGGTTGTGTGACGCGCCGCCCACTTTGCAGCCCATATTGCCGCCCACTTTGCCGCCCACTTTGCCGCCCACTTTGCCGCCCACTTTGCCGCCCTCTTTGCTCATTACCGTTTTTGGTCGAGTGACACGCCGCCCACTTTGCCGCCCACTTTGCCGCCCACTTTGCCGCCCACTTTGCCTCCCACTTTGCTCATAACCATATTTAGTCAAGTGATGCGCCGCCCACTTTGTTAATTAAGATATGTGGTCGTGTGACGCGCCGCCCGCCTTGCTTATTACCATATTCGGTCGCGTGACGTGCCGTACACTTTGCTCATTACCATATTTGGTCTCATGACGCACCGACGCACTTTGTTCATTGCCATATTTGGTTGTGTGACGCGGTGCCCACTTTGCCGCCCATATTGCGTATTAACATATTTGGTCGTTCAACGCGCCATTCCCTTTGCTCATAACCATATCTGGTTGCGTGAGGCGCCGCCCGATTTTGATCTTCATCACATTTGTTGGTGTGACGCGCCGCCCACTTTGTTCATTACCATATTTGGTTGTGTGACGCTCAGCCTTATTCTCTACTTACAATATTTGGTCGCGTGACGCACCGCCCACTTTCCTCATTACCATGTTTGGTCATGTGACGCGCCGCCCACTTTGCTCATTACCATAATTGGTCGCGTGACGCGCCGCCCACTTTGCCGCCCAAATTGCCGCCCACTTTGTGCATTACCATATTTGGTTGTGTGTCGCGCCGACCATGTTGATCATTACCATATTTGGTCGTGTGACGCGCCGCCCACGTTGTTCAATACCATATTTGGTTTTGTGACGCACCGCCTACTTTGCTCATTACAATATTTGGTCGCGTGACGCGCCGCCCACTTTGCTCATGACCATATTTTTTGGCGTGACGCGCCGCCCACTTTGCTCATTACCATATTTGGTCGCGTGACGCGGGACCGACTTTGTTCATTACCATATTTGGTGCCGTGACGCGCCGCCCACTTTCTTTATCACCATATTTGGTCGCGTGACGTGCCGCCCACTGTGTTCATTGGCATATTTGGTTGTGTCACGCTCCGCCCCCTTTACTCATTTCCATATTTGGTCGCATGACGCCCCACCCTCTTTGTTAATTGCCATATTTCGTCGTGTGAAGCTCCGCCCACTTTGCCGCCATCGTTTCTCACGAGCATATTTGGTTGTGTGACTCACCGCCCATGTTGATCATTACCAAATTTGGTCGCGTGACCCGCCGACCACTTTGCCTGCATTTATTCTCACTACCATATTTGGTCGAGTGACTCGCCGCCCACTTTGTTATTTACCATATTTGGTGGCGTGACGTGCCGCCCACTTTGTTTATCACCATATTTGGTCGCGTGACGCACCGCCCACTGTGTTCATTGCCATAATTGGTTGTGTCACGCTCCGCCCCCTTTACTCATTTCCATATTTGGTCGCGTGACGCCCCACCCTCTTTGTTCATTGCCATATTTCGTCGTGTAAAGCTCCGCCCACTTTGCCGCCATCTTTTCTCACAAACATATTTGGTCGCGTGATGCTCCGCCCACTTTATTCATTACCATATTTGGTTGTGTGAAGCGCCGCCTACTTTGCTCATTACAATATTTGGTCACGTGACGCGCCGCCCTCTTTGTTCATTACTATATTTGGTTGTGTGACTCGCCGCCCATGTTGTTCTTTACCAAATTTGGTCGTGTGACGCGCCGCCCATGTTGTTCATTTCCATATTTGGTTGTGTGACGCTCCGCCTACTTTAGCCATTACAATATTTGGTCACGTGACGCGCCGCCCTCTTTGTTCATTACTATATTTGGTTGAGTGACTCGCCGCCCATGTTGTTCTTTACCAAATTTGGTCGTGTGACGCGCCGCCCATGTTGTTCATTACCATATTTGGTTGTGTGACGCTCCGCCTACTTTAGCCATTACAATATTTGGTCGCGTGACGCGCCGCCCATTTTGTTCAATACCATATTTGGTTGTGTAACGCGCCGCCCATGTTGATCATTACCAAATTTGGTCGTGTGACGCGCAGCCCACGTTGTTCATTACGATATTTCTTTGTGTCACGCTCCGCCCCCTTTACTCATTTCCATATTTGGCCATGTGACGCCCCACCCTCTTTGTTCATTGCCATACTTCGTCATGTGAAGCTCCGCCCCCTTTGTCGCCATCTTTTCACTCGACCATATTTGGCCGCATGACGCCCCACCCTCTTTGTTCATTGCCATATTTTGTCGTGTGAAGCTCCGCCCACTTTGCCGCCATCTTTTCTCACGAGCATATTTGGTTGTTTGACGCGCCGCCCATGATGTTCATTGCCAAATTTGGTCGTGTGACACACCACCCACGTTGTCCATTACCATATTTGGTTGTGTGACGCTCTGCCTACTTTACTCATTACAATATTTGGTCGCGTGACGCGCCGCCCACTATGCTCATTACCATATTTGGTCGCGTGACGCGCTGCCCACTTTGCGGCCATGAATTCTCTCTACCATATTTGGTCGCGTGACTCGCCGCCCACTTTATTCTTTACCACATTTGGAGGCGTGACGCTCCGCCCCCTTTACACATTTCCATATTTCGTCGCGTGACGCCCCGCCCTCTTTGTTCATTGCCATATTTCATCGTGTGAAGCTCTGCCCACGAGGCGGCCATGTTTTCTCACGACCATATTTGGTCGCGTGACGCGCCGCCCACTTTGTTGCTTACCATATTTGGTTGTGTGACGCTCCGCCTACTTTGCTCATTACAATATATGGCCACGTGACACGCTGCCCACTTTGCTCAAAACCATTTTTGGTCGCGTGACGCGACGCCCACTTTGCCGCCATCTATTCTCACAACCATATTTGGTCACATGACTCGCCGTCCACTTTGTTCTTTACCATATTTGGTGGCGAGACGCACCGCCCACTTTGTTTATCACCATATTTGGTCGCGTGACGCGCCGCCCACTTTGTTCATTGCCATATTTGGTTGTGTGACGCTCCGCCCCCATTGCTCATTTCCATATTTGGTCGCATGACGCCCCACCGTCGTTGTTCATTGCCATATTTGGTAGTGTGAAGCTCCGCCCACTTTGCAACCATCTTTTCTCAGGACCATATTTGGTCACGTGATGCGGCCCTCACTTTGTTCATTACCATATTTGGTTGTTTGACGCTACGCTTACTTTGCTCATTACAATATGTGGTCACGTGATGCGCCGCCCACTTTGCTCATTACCATATTTGGTCGAGTGACCCCCCGCCCTCTTTGTTCATTACCATATTTGGTCGTGTGACGCGCTGCCCAAGTTCATTACCAAATTTGCACGTTTGACACGCCGCCCACGTTGTCCATCACCATATTTGGTTGTGTGACGCTCCGGCTACTTTGCTCATCACAATATTTGGTCGCGTGACGCGCCGCCCACTATGCTCATTACCATATTTGGTCGCGTGATGCGCCGCCCACTTTGTTCTTTACCATATTTGGTGGCGTGACGCGCCCCCCACTTTGTTTATCACCATATGTGGTCGCGTGACGCTCCACCCACGTTGTTCATTACCATATTTGGTCGCTTGACGCGACGCCCACTTTTCTCATTATCATATTTGGTGGCGTGACGCGCGGCCCACTTTGCTCATTACCATATTTGGTTGTGTGAAGCTCCGTCCACTTTGCCGCCATCTTTTCTCGCTACCATATTTGGCCACGGTACCCGCCGCCCGATTTTGATCTTCATCATATTTGGTCGTGAGACGCGCCGCCCACTTTGATCATTACCATATTTGGTTGAGTGACGCTCCGCCTACTTCGCTACTTACTGTATTTGGTCGCGTGACGCGCCACCCACTTTGCTCATTACCATATTACCATATTTGGTCACGTGACGCACCGCCCACTTTGCTCATTACCATATTTTGTCGTGTGACGCGCCGCCCACTTTGCCGCCCACTTTGTGCATGACCATATTTGGTCGTTCAATGCGCCGTACACTTTGCTCATCATCTTATCAGGTTGCTTGAGGGGACGCCCACTTTGTTCATTGCCATATTTGGTCGTGTGACACGCCGCCCACTTTGCTCATTATAATTTTTGATAGAGTGACGCGGCGCCCACTTTGCCCATGACCATATCTGGTTGCGTCATGCGCTGCCTACTTTGTCCATTGCCATATTTGGTCACGCAATGTGCCGCCCACTTTGCTCATTACCATATTTAGTCAAGTGACTCGGTGCCCACTTTGTTCATTAAGTTATTTGGTCGCGTGACCCGCCGCCCACATTGCTCATTACCATATTTTGTCGCATGACGCACCGCCCACTTTGTTCATTGCCATGTTTTGTCGCGTGACGCGCCGCCCACTTTGCCGCCCACATTGTGCATGACCATATTTGGTCGTTCAATGCGCCGTACACTTTGCTCATCATCTTATCTGGTTGCTTGAGGGGACGCCCACTTTGTTCATTGCCATATTTGGTCGTGTAACACGCCGCCGACTTTGCTCATTATAATTTTTGATAGAGTGACGCGGCGCCCACTTTGCCCATGACCATATCTGGTTGCGTCATGCGCCGCCCACTTTTCTCATTACCATATTTAGTCAAGTGACGCGCCGGCCACTTTGGTCATTAATATATTGGGTTGCGTGACGCGCGGCCCACTTTGCCGCACATTTTGCCGCACATTTTGCCGCACACTTTGCGCATTGCCATATTTGGTCGATCAACGTGACGTTCACTTTGTTCAAAACCATATCTGATTGCGTCAGCAGACGCCCACTTTGTTCTTTGACATATTTGGTAACGGGACGCGCTAACCACTTTGTTCTTTACCGTATTTGGTCAAGTGACGCGCCACCCACTTTGTTCATTGCCATATTTAGTCACGTGGCAGCCGCCCACGTTGTTCATGACCATATTTGGTCACGTGATGTGCCGCCCACTTTGTTCATGACCATATTTGGTCGCGTGACAGGCAGCACACTTTGTTCATTACCATATTTGGTCGCGTGATGTGCCGCCCACTTTTTTCATTACAATATTTGGTTGCTTGACACGCACCCCACTTTGCCGTCCAATTTGCTCATTCCCATTTTTGGTCAAGTGACCTGCCGCCCACTTTGCCCATTACCATATTTGGTCATTCAGCACACCGTTCACTTGGTCATAACCATATCAGGTTGCGTGAGGCGACGCCCACTTTGTTCATTATCATATTTGGACAAGTGACGGACGCCGACTTTGTTCACTACCATATTTGGTCGCGTGACGCGCGGCCCACTTTGTTCATTACCATATTTTGTCACGTGACGGCCGCCCACTTTGGTCATTACCATATTTGGTAGCGTGATGCGCCACCCACTTTGATCATTACTATATTTGGTTGCGTGATTTTCCGCCCTCTTTGTTCATTACCAAATTTGGTCATGTGACGCGCGAACCACTTTGCCGCCCACTTTGCCGCCTACTCTGGGCATTACCATATTTGGTCGTTCAACGGGCCGTTCACTTTGCTCATAACCACATCTGATTGCGTGAGGCAACGCCCACTTTGTTATTTACCATATTTGGTCACGTGACGCGCCACCCACTTTCCTCATTATCATCTTCGGTCGCTTGTCGTGCCGCCCACTTTGCTCATTACCATATTTGGTCGCATGACTCACCGCCCACTTTGTTCATTGCCATATTTGGTTGTGTGACGAGCCGCCCACTTTGCCGCCCACTTTGCCGGCCACTTTGCCGACCACTTTGGCCCCCACTTTGCGCATTACAATATTTGGTCGATCAACGCGCCGTTCCCTTTACTCATAACCATATCTGGTTGGGTGACACGCCGCCCGATTTTGATCTTCATCATATATGGTCGTGTGACGCGCCGCCCACTTTGTTCATTACCATGTTTGGTTGTGTGACGCTCCGACTACTTCGCTACTTACAATATTTGGTTGCGTAACGCGCCCCACACTTTCCTCATTGCCATATTTGGTCGCGTGACGCGCCGCACACTTTGCTCATTACCATATTTGGTCGCGTGACGCGCCGCCCACATTGCCGCCCACTTTGCCGCCCACTTTGTGTAATACCATATTTGGTCGTTCAACGGGCGGTTCACTTTGCTCATAATCATATCTGGTTGCTTAAGGCGACGCCCACTTTGTTCATTGCCATATTTGGTCGCGTGACACGCCGCCCACTTTGCTCATTATAATATGTTATAGCGTGACGCGCCGCCCACTTTGCTCATTACCATATCTGGTTGCGTGATGCGCCGCCTATTTTGTTCATTACCATATTTGGTCAGGCAACGTGTAGTCCACTTTGCTCATTACCGTTTTTGGTCGCATGACGCGCCACCCACTTTGCCGCCCACTTTGCCGCCCACTTTGCCGCCCACTTTGCTAATTACCATATTTAGTCAAGTGACGCGCCACCCACTTTGTTCATTAAGATATTTGGTCGCGTGACACGCCGCCCACTTTGCTCATTACCATATTCGGTCACGTGACGTGCCGCCCACTTTGGTCATTACCATATTTGGTCGCATGACGCACCGCCCACTTTGTTCATTGCCATATTTGGTTGTGTGACGCGCCGCCCACTTTGCCGCCCACTTTGCCGCCCACTTTGCCGGCCACTTTGTGCATTACCATATTTGGTCATTCAACGCCCCGTTCACTTGGTCATAACCATATCTCGTTGAGTGAGGCGACGCCCGCTTTGTTCTTTACCATATTTGGTCACGTGACACGCCGCCCACTTTATTCATTAACATATTTGGTCAAGTGACGGCCGCCCACTTTGTTCATTGTCACATCTGGTCCCGTAACGCGCCGCCACTTTGTTCATTTCCAAATTTGGTCACGTGACACGCGACCCACTTTGCCGCCAACTTTGGGCATTACCATAGTTGGTCGTTCAACGGACCGTTCACTTTGCTCATAACCAAATCTGATTGCGTGAGGCGATGCCCACTTTGTTCATTGACATATTTGATCACGTGACGCACCGCCCACTTTGTTCTTTACCATATTTAGTCACGTGACGGCAGCCCGCGTTGTTCATTACCATATTTGGTCGCTTGACTCACCGCCCACTTTGCTCTTTACCATAATTGGCCCCGTGACGCGCCGCCCACTTTGTTCATTGCCATATTTGGTTGTGTGACGCGCCGCCCACTTTGCTCATTACCATATTTGGTCGCATGACGCGCCGTCCACTTTTCTCATTACCATATTTGGTCGTGTGACCTGTCGCCCATGTTGTTCATTACCATATTTGGTCGCGTGACGCGCCATCCTCGGTGTTCATTACAAAATTTCGTTGTGTAATGTTCCGCCTACTTTGCTCATTACAATATGTGGTCGCGTGACACGCCGTCCACTTTGCTCATTACCATATTTGATGGCGTCATGCGCTGCCAATGTTGTTCATGACCATATTTGGTCGTTCTACGCGCCGTTCCCTTTGTTCATAACCATATCTGGTTGCGTGAGGCGCCGCCCGATTTTGATCTTCATCATATTTGTTGGTGTGACGCGCCGCCCCCTTTGTTCATTACCATATTTGGTTGTGTGACGCTCGGCCTAATTCGCTACTTACAATATTTGGTCGTGTGAAGGGCCGCCCACTTTCCTCATTACCGTATTTGGTCACGTGACGCGCCGCCCACTTTGCCGCCCACTTTGTGCATTACCATATTTGGTCGTTCAACGCGCCGTTCACTTTGTTCATAATCATATCTAGTTGCTTGAGGCGACGCTCACTTTGTTCATTGCCATATTTGGTGGCGTGACACGGTGCCCACTTTGCTCATTATAATATTTGATAGCGTGACGCGCCGCCCACTTTGCTCATTACCATATCTGGTTGCGTGATGCGCTGCCTACTTTGTTCATTACCATATTTGGTCATGCAACGTGCCGCCCACTTTGCTCATTACCGTTTTTGGTTGCGTGACGCGCCACCCACTTTATCGCCCACTTTGCCGCCCACTTTGCTCATATCCATATTTAGTCAAATGACGCACGGCCCACTTTGTTCATTAAGTTATTTGGTCGCGTGACACACCGCCCACTTTGCTCATTACCATATTCGGTCTCGTGACGTGCCGCCCACTTTGCTCATTACCATATTTGGTCGCATGACGCACCACCCACTTTGTTCATTGCCATATTTGGTTGTGTGACGCGCCGGCCACTTTGCCGCCCACTTTGCCCATTACCATATTTGGTCGTTCAACGCACCGTTCACTTGGTCATAACCATATCTGGTTGCGTGAGGCGACGCCCACTTTGTTCACTACCATATTTGGTCACGTGACTGCCGCCCACTTTGGTCATTACCATATTTGCTCAGGTGACGCTCCGCCCACCCGTTTTTTTTTACCGTTTTTTTGCGTGTAACGTGCCAGCCACTTTTCTCATAACCATATATGGTCCCATGACGCGTCGCCCACTTTGTTCATTACCATATTTCGTCGCGTGACGGGCCGCCCACTTTGCTCATTATATTTGGTGGCGTCACGCGCCGCCCATTTTGCCGCCCACTTTGCCGCCCACTTTACTCATTACCATATTTGGTCGCATGACGTGCGAACCACCTTGTCGCCTACTTTGCGCATCACCATATTTGGACAAGTGACCCGTCGCCCACTTTATACATTGCCATATTTCGTAGCGTGACGGGCCGCCATCTTTGCTCATTACCATATTTGGTCACGTAACGCGCCGCCCACTTTGCTCATTACCATATTTGGGCCCGTGACGTGCCGCCCACTTTGTTCATGAGCATATTTGGTGGCGTGACGCACCGCCCACTTTGCCATAACTTGTCAGGGAAGCTTCAGAACATGACATTTTCACCTCCCACTATAGAAGAAAAGGTCTTTCTAGTAGTTGCACATTAAATCAAAGCTGTCTGAAGTGTTTTCGAAAGTTATCAACATTTTTATGTTTGGCGTTCCGAAACCCACCTTATCTCAGGCTGAAAACCCGTTTTGTGCTTTGTGCGATACCCTCTCAGGGAATCTTCAGAACATTAAATTTTCAATTACCACTCTTGCAGAAAGGGTCTTTCTAGTAGTTGTTCATCAAATCTAAGCTGCCTGAAGTGTTTTTCGAAAGTTATCAACATTTTTATGTTTGGTGTTCCGGATCACACCTTATTGAAAACGCCTTTTCTGCATTGTGCCATAACTTTGCAAGGAATCTTCAGAACATGAAAATTTCGCTCCCCACTATAGTAGAAAGGGTCTTTCTAGTAGTTGCACATCAAATCTAAGCTGTCTGAAGTGTTTTTCCAAAGTTATCAACATTTTTATCTTTGGCGTTCCGGAATCAACCTTACCTCGGGCTGAAAACGTGTTTTCTGCATTGTGCTATAACTTTGCAGGGAAGCTTCAGAATATGAATTTTTCAAATCCCACTATAGCAGAAAGGGTCTTTCTAGTAGTTGCACATCAAATCTACGCTGTCTGACGTGTTTTTTCAAACTTATCAACATTTTTATGTTTGGCGTTCCGTAACCCACCTTATCTCAGGCTGAAAATGCGTTTTTTGCAATGTGCCATAACTTTGCAGGGAAGCTTCAGAAAATGAAATTTTCACCTCCAACTATAGCAGAAAGGGTCTTTCTAGTAGTTGCACATCAAATCTAAGCTGTCTGAAGTGTTTTTCCAAAGTTATCAACATTTTATTGTTTGGCGTTCCGTAATCGAACTTATCTCAGGCTGAAAACGCGTTTCACGCATTGTCCCATAACTTTGCAGCGAAGCTTCAGAACATTAAATTTTCACCTGCCAATATATCAGAAAGGGTCTTTCTAGCAGTTGCACATCAAATCTAAGCTGTCTGAAGTGTTTTTCCAAAGTTTTCAACATTTTTATGTTTGGCGTTCCGGAACACACCTTATCTCCGGCTGAAAAAGTGTTTTCTGCATTGTGCCAAAACTTTGCAGGGAAGCTTCAGAACATCAAATTTTCACCTCCCACTATAGCTGAAAGGGTCATTCTAGTAGTTGCACATCAAATCTAAGCTATCTGAAGTGTGTATCCAAAGTTATCAACATTTTTATGTTTGGCGTTCCGGAATCGACCTTACCTCAGGCTGAAAACGTCTTTTCTGCATTGTGCCATAACTTGGCAGGGAAGCTTCAGAACATGAAATTTTCATATCCCACTATAGCAGCAAGGGTCTTTCTCGTAGTTGCACATCAAAGTGTTTTTCCAAAGTTATCAACATTTTTATGTTTGCCGTTCCGGAACCCACCTTATCTCAGGCTGAAAACGCGTTTTCTGCATTGTGCCATAACTTTGCAGGGAAGCTTCAGAACATGAAATTTTCACCTCCCACTATAGCAGAAAAGGTCTTTCTAGCAGTTGCACATCAAATCTAACCTGTCTGAAGTGTTTTTCCAAAGTTTTCAACAT
Organism: Synchiropus splendidus; assembly: GCF_027744825.2. Taxonomy (NCBI): domain Eukaryota; kingdom Metazoa; phylum Chordata; class Actinopteri; order Syngnathiformes; family Callionymidae; genus Synchiropus; species Synchiropus splendidus. The sequence goes on from NW_026527055.1 coordinate 891,492, forward strand.
TTTTATGTTTGGTGTTCCGGAACACACCATATCTCAGGCTGAAAACGTGTTTTCTGGATTGTGCGAAAACTTTGCAGTGAAGCTTCAGAACATCAAATTTTCACCTCCCACTATAGCAAAAAGGGTCTTTCTAGTAGTTGCACATCAAATCTAGGCTGTCTGAAGTGTCTTTCCAATGTTATCAACATTTTTATGTTTTGCGTTCCGGAACACACCTTATCTCAGGCTGAAAACGGGTTTTCTGCATTGTGCCAAAACTTTGCAGGGAAGCTTCACAACATCAAATTTTCACCTCCCACTATAGCTGAAAGGGTCTTTCTAGTAGTTGCACATCAAATCTCAGCTGTCTGAAGTGTGTTTCCAAAGTTATCAACATTTTTTATGTTTGGCGTTCCAAAATCGACCTTATCTCAAGCTGAAAACGCGTTTCACTCATTGTGCCATAACTTTGCAGGGAAGCTTCAGAACATGGAATTTTCATCACCCACTATAGAAGAAAGGGTCTTTCTAGTAGTTGCACATCAAATCTAAGCTGTCTGAAGTGTTTTTCCAAAGTTATCAACATTTTTATGTTTGGCGTTCCGGAATCGACCTTACCTTAGGCTGAAAACGTGTTTTCTGCATTGTGCCATAACTTAGCAGGCAAGTTTCAGAACATGAAATTTTCACATCCCACGTTAGCAGCAAGGGTCTTTTTCATAGTTGCAGATCAAATCTAAGCTGTCTGAAGTGTTTTTCCGAAGTTATCAATATCTTTATGTTTGGCGTTAGGGAACCCACCTTATCTCAGGCTGAAAACGCGTGCGTTATCTCCATTCTGCCATAACTTTGCAGGGAAGCTTCAGAACATGGAATTTTCATCACCCACTATAGAAGAAAGGGTCTTTCTAGTAGTTGCACATCAAATCTAAGCTGTCTGAAGTGTTTTTCCAAAGTTATCAACATTTTTATGTTTGGCGTTCCGGAATCGACCTTACCTCAGGCTGAAAACGTCTTTTCTGCATTGTGCCATAACTTGGCAGGGAAGCTTCAGAACATGAAATTTTCACCTCCCACTATAGCAGAAAGGGTCTTTCTAGTAGTTGCACATCAAAGTGTTTTTCCAAAGTTATCAACATTTTTATGTTTGGCGTTCCGGAATCGACCTTATCTGAGGATGAAAACGCGTTTTCTGCTGTGTGGCATAACTTTGCAGGGAAGCTTCAGAACATGAAATTTTCACACCCCACTCTAGCAGAAAGGGTCTTTCTCGCAGTTGCATCTCAAATCTAAGCTGTCTGAAGTGTTTTTCCAAAGTTATCAAAATTTTTATGTTTGGCGTTTCGGAATCGACCTTATCTCAATCTGAAAACGCGTTTTCTGCATTGTGCCATAACTTTGCAGGGAAACTTCAGAACATGAAATTTTCACCTCCCACTATAGCAGAAAGGGTCTTTCTCGTAGTTGCACCTCATATCTAACCTGTCTGAAGTGTGTTTCCAAAGTTATCAACATTTTTATATTTGGCGTTTGTCGCCGGGTTTAGGTTTTCAAGGTTTTGTGTACAAGGCGATTGGCTATAACATAAGCCGTCCCTAGTTCCGAGCACACTACCTCCCTTTGCCTCTCTGGGAAAGGGCCCCTCGGGTGGTCAACTCAGTCAGCCTCTTGTTGCGGACACGGTTCTAAGACTATAATAAGGGTATCAACCTCACCTTATTATATTAGTGAGTAGTGTCGGCGCTTCACTGAGCGGGTTATTTAATTAGCCCGACCTGTTAAGAAACAGGTTCTTGACCTTACAATGCTACACCTCTTACCGTAGTCTCTTTACTTAACTTCGTTTAGGGACTCATGATGGGATCCTCAATCCTTTCCTTTTAAATAACATATTTCCCCGTAACTGTCTAAAACTACCACCTTATCATTGACACAATAATTCAGGATGGAATAATGCTACTTTTTGAGACATTCACTACATGTGCAACAGGAGGAAATCAAACAGTAACTCACCTACAACCCAATTGATGGTAGTACAGGAGCCAGTTGATTCTTTAGCAGTCAGGGATCAACGCCCTTGTGCCTTTTCAGTACATAATTCGTACTCAATTTTATTATGTTTTTGTTACACAAGTATTTCTTCAAAAAATTGATAAAAGAATAATAAAAACAATAAAATCAATAATGAACAATAAACTCCATAAACTCAAGGGTATTGCCAGACGCTGATACCCACCAACATCAAAAGTACCGCGAGACGCTGATATTAACACATATACTTCAAAAATCATATAATCAAAATAAATACAATAAAAAGAAATAAATCAAAAAAATAATAAGAGAACGATAAAAATTAATTAAATCAAATAGTCTGAGAGCAATAGCAAGAGCACCGTCATAAGTTAAGATACAAGACCATACTGCAAACGGATGAAGCCAAAAAGCAAAAAGGGACCTCTGTGTCACATTTCCGAGCGTTTTTATAGCAACACAGCTGGTTTTGATGACATGCCCATAAATGGATCGCGTGTTCCGGCGGTTAATCACATCCAGTTTCATTTGCGTCAGCAGTGCCTAGCGGTTCACCACATCCGGTCAGCACATCCTGTTTCTTCTGCGTCAGCACACGTCAGCACACGTCAGCACATCCTGTTTACAAGTTCAATCTAAGTTCAAAGCACACACTTGTTCATGAGTTCAAAAGTTCACGTTCAAAGGCATGTAAGTTCACTAAAGTTCAAACATCAAAATCAATGATAAAAATCACAAATAATATCAAATATCAGTTAGCAAGTTTTGATTATAATATTTTCGATTTTCCAGTATATACAACAACCCCCTCCGAAAATATCCTCCTTCACCATTTGTCTAAATCACCAAGGTTCAGTGGTTCGAATTCTCCTTCTTCGTCTTCTTGTTGTCCCAGCTGTGACTCAAGCTCATCCAATTCCTTCAGCATTTTCACGTAGTAGCTGATCCACATCTGCGCTGACGCCGATCTAGGTCTGGCAGACGTTATAGGGTCGGGCATCAAAGGGGCAGTGTGGTCACCATCTTCTCTGCTCCGGTGCTCAGGCGCTGAGAGACCTGGAACCTCATCTTGGGGGGTGCTGGGTGAATGTTCATCTCGTGGAGCAGAAGTCGTGTGGCTCCCAGATTTCGGAGTTATGGGGCCTAGACCACCAGAGTATTCAGCTAGCGGAGTAGGTGACTGACGTCTCGGTGGTTTCGGGGGTACAGGGTTTAGCATGTCTAGGTGTTCATCCCCACAGGGTCGTCTGTCCCTATGTGAGTGACGTTAACTGGGACTTCTACGAACTGTCCTGAATCTGGGAAGATAAATCTGGTGCCTCTCATGTTTAACCCACACAGGTGACAATTTCCCAGGATATGGCCATCGTGTTTACAATCACGGAGGCCCTCCGACACTTGGGTGCCCTTGGGGCTGGAGTAGCTCCCGACTCCGAGTTAGCAGGTGCTTCCTCAGTGGGCGGAAAATTGGTTCTCCTTCCAGAGGTCACCCCTGTGCTACTGGATGTCGCAGCTCTCCTTACCCAGCGTCTCGCCTGGTTTGGTCTCCGGGGAGCGGGCCTCCATTTGCGCCAGTGTTGCCGTTTGTACTGCTGGAGCATGGCAGGGCGCTTCCAGTCGCGATCTCCCTCCAACACAGCCATTGCTTCTACCTTATCTCCACTCATCACCAGTCGGGCAAAATTTTCCCATGAGACTGGTCCTTGCATGTGCCAACCCAATGTAGTGGGCACCACTGGTCTGTCTTTCTACAACCTTTTGATCCACTCATAGTATCCACAAGGACAATATCCTCCTTGGTAATGTTGCATATCAAACCCCCCATGCCACAAGTCACCGTGTTCCCTAGTAACACACTCTTCCCGGTCCTCATACACACTCACGACGTCTTTCTGCCATTGAGTCACCATCAGTAAGTTTGGGTCATAGAGGTAAATCCCCTGGAGGTTGATAGCCTGGCTGTATTTTTCCTGGCCCCCAAGGTCTGGCAGGGCATACATTTCCCAAGTCTTTGTTGTATATTTCTCCCACCTGTTCGGTTTTCAGTACTATTCCCTCCAACATGTATGGAGGATGGAATGCTCCATGTTCAATCCAGGATGTCTGCCGAGGTCCTATTTTACAATGGTACGCCCTAAAGGCGTGCGTGGTCAATGGGGGCAGCTTATCATCCCCTGGGAACGTGAACTCCCAGTGTTCAGCACATACAACTGGGAGCCAATGGTTCAATCGCTCATTCTCCTGGCACATTACCACAAAACGTGGCGATGCCTGGAGGATGAACGGGGTCTCTTTTTCGAATGACCACACGACCTGTTCCCTCGCTTTGATTTCATGTGTATCCATAGCTTTTGGACCTTCTTTCTGTGATCTTGTCTAACTACACCGCGTGATACCTTTGCTGTAAATCTCATGCGGGGCTCATCCCTCCAGTATTCAACCATTTTGGTAGAATTGAGGGTCCCCAACTAAAAATCCTACGTCTTCCTCTGTCTACAGGGCGGACTTTGGTTTCGGGATCAAGGGGCTCCATGATCACATCTCGGGCTAACAGGACTCTCGTTTTTTGTGTGTGCCATGGATCCCATTGATCTGCTTTGTCGTTCCCGTCCGTAACCACAATTGAGCCCTGTAGAAACATTACAAAATGTTAATTTTGAGAAGGTCTACAAACAGTAGACGCCATTTCATACAATCTTATGCTGTTCGAAGTTTTCCATATCTTCATGGGGTAACAAGTCCGCATCAGATAACCTATATAAAACACAGAGACATACAAGGAAGCTCCTCGAGCTAATTTTTTAAACAGAATCCATATCATCAGGATTACCTTGAGTCTCCTGTTGACGAAGACGAAACGTCAGTACATCTGTTCCAATATATGCCCATGTCAGTGTCATCCAGAAGATAGACCAAACTAGTTCCTTGCTCTGTGCAGTGTTCAAACACTATTGGGTGTTTAATGTAACGTGGGTAATAAGCCATGGAGCGTAATACATTGCTCTGCAGGGTTGTATCATTTTGTCATTTAGTCAGTCCCGAGGTGATATCGTAAACCAAAGCTTTGGTACTGATTAAGATGTATTTTTCTGTTATTACGGTGGTAGTTTCGACCCCTCTCTCTCCACCCCAGGAGAGTTTTAAGAGAACTCTAAGTAACTATGGATTTACAGAGTGTAATGTTCGTCTTCTGACACCAATCTTCTCCGTAGGAGAACTTGGTAATTTTAAAGTTAAGTAATACAAATATTATTAAAATGGTGGCTAACACTCATGTTAAAATCATGATTTTTACCCTGAGATTTTCCTTATTCACTTCCCCCTCAGGTACTTTTGTAACCAGTACCTTAATCCTTATATCCGTAAGACACAAGCAGGGTTCCTAATTCAAACCTCGCTATACCCTTTGTCCATTGACTTTTTTCCATTTTTCTTGTTTCCTTTTCTTTATGTCTTCTTTGACATCTCGAAGAGCCTTTTTCAAGAACTCTTCCTCTTGTTTTTCTTTTCGTCTTTTGGCTGCACGGCACGGATAGCAGCATATACTATTAAGGCACCGACATAAGGTGACTACTTTGGAGATTACGGCGAGAGCTATGAGGATCGCCAATACAATTAGTATCCATTTTAGGTACCACCATATTAATCCGATAATTTCCCACACAGCTGCTGCTGTATCTACGACTCCCTGTCCTATTCCATACATCATAACTTCTGTCATTATTCCCAAAAATCCCAACCATCCTGCCGTCGGTACTTTCTTCTGAAAGTCACGTACAACATGCCAATAATCGTTTAATTTTTCACAGGCATATGGGTCCCTGGTTATATTAATCTTAGGGGCACTATATTCCTCATAGACACAGCTTCTCTCCCCTTTTGGAATATACCAGGGGGATGAATTACTGTATTTCATCTTTGAGAGGATTCTTTCATTCAGTTCAAAAACATGTGTCTGTGAATTTGCATCCACATTGTCCTTATCACATAATTGGTCTCGATATGTTTCGTATCGATTATACATGAGGAACCCTGGATTTATACTTTCCAAAAGCCCAATCGGAGCTGCTACTTTCGCCCGTGTGGTATGGCTACATGTATCCCAAGCCGTCCACACATTTTCTCCCTATTTTTCAACAATATGCCATGTGTTCCCCACTTAGTAGTAAAATAGGACTCATGTTCTCTTTTTAGTTGCTAGGCTACTTGGGACCGATTAAAACATCCAGATGTATTACACGGGATATAACCCCACTGATGCGGGTAACATGGATTAGAGTCGTGATTATAATCTGATTCAGGTTTTAGTTTGGTGTGCGAAAACACCCTTGATATCCTGTCACGTTTAAACTAAAATGCTCGGGGTTTTGGGGTTGCCATCTGAGCTGTGGATATTGAACGCTACTTATAACGGGGAACCAAGTGTTCTTAAATTGAGTTTTATCAATCTCCTGACTCTTTGTTTGTTTTGTATTATTGACCTCAAAGAGGTCTAGCCCTGCTATCAGAAATCTTTCAGTAGTCATCAGAGTAGTATGGACAAACGGGAATGATGACTGAATTGTTCTTACGTGGCGCCATTCCGAGTGTTGTTTAAAAGATTGTTTGACTGTTTGCAGATGATAGGGCAACAGAAACGTCGCTGTGTACCTTGTAGAGATATCTGCAACCTTTCCCTTTTTCTGACCTCTATCTTTTGATGAGGCTTCTACTAGGAATGGTTTCATTGCGCAATGAGGCCAGGCTCGAATAGACACTTCCCCATTGGAAGCGTTCCAGGAGACTTCTTTCCTTCTTAAGAACTTTTGATAATTAGTTAATTGATCCTGGAGGGCCATTCCCGCGGTTCTTTTACCTCCTTTTATCTGAGTAATGTCTCCCAATAATTGGCTCGGGTTAAACAATAATGTTGCTTCTTTAAGAGCGGTGTACCACGTCTTTTGGTCATCATTTTGGAGTCCCTCCGTAGATGGTTTATTCCATTCAGTGATATTCTCCTGGTATACTGAATCATATCCCCATACTTCTTGCTCAGTCCGAACTTTTACTTCATAGTTTTTAACCTTTCCCCTCAGAGTGTTGAGTGGATTTACTGAATTCGGCAATCCTGGGCTTGCAAGGAACCTGTGTATCACAGTGATATTTTTTCCTTCATCACTAGGGGTTCGTAGTTCTTCATATGATACTAGGTGTGGCCATATCAGCATTTCTAAACTTTCCGTGTCAAACGAATTCCATCCTAATCCTTGCCCCAAAATGAGACCAGCTAACTGTGACCATTCCCATGCCATAAAGAAGACCGTCGGATCATCTTTAGCCTTATTGTTCAGACATGTGGGAGAAATAGTGTGTTCATGACTATTCGGTTGTTGACCTATTGATTGGCTACTTGGGCAGCATAGATTAACTCGTAAGTCCGTTGTAAAATTCTCCATTGCTTCTGCCCAGTCTTTTCCTCTCATTGGACAAAATATCTTATTTTCTGTATTGTTAGGCTTCTCATTAATGAGCTGATATGCATATTTAACATGGGTAATGTTTATTCCAAGCTTTTGAGACAAACATTCCTTAGCCTCAGCCCACCAGATTGACTGATTATTTCTGACCCAGTTTCTCCAAGGCTGCTGCGTCATCATAGGGATTGCGAGGCCTATTTGATCCCTTCGGCACTCGCATGGTTCTTTGTGACAATCATTTCCTTCTTCCATTCCTTTACCGTCAAACTGTTTATTATGGCATAATATACCATCTTCTTGCAATGCCCCTAATTTGTACCACATAACTCTTCTTTGCACCACAGGGTATTTGAGCCAAAGTTTCCAGAAATTACTACCCGGATGCTGATCTGCAATGTACTCTCTTCCCGATCCATTAATCTTGCCCCTATTTTGTTCACTCATAGTGGTCAACAGATGCCACTTCCAATAAACATTACGTAAGCCAGAGTCTCGTGGGCTAGTGTCATACTCATCATTCTTAGGCCCTTTGTTTGTGCAATCTTTCTCTGGTTGACACCTGGGATAAACCTCCTCTTCCCTGAAATGATTGTCCGGGGGAGACTTGCCGTCCAACCATGGTGTATAACCATTTGTCATCAAATAAAGAGAATTGTTAAATTGTTTTTCTTCTGGTGTGGAGAGAAAAAACTTAACTTGTTGTTCCTTCTCTCCTTCATGTTTAGCTTGATTCGCTGCTGCTACAGTGGTATGAATAGGTTCCGATAATAACAGCATGGTTTTTGTCTCTACCTTTTGGAACATTTCCCAAGAACGTGTGTACTCCAGCCCTCTTCCAATTCTTCTAGGAGCAGGGTCAGTCGAATCAGTGTTTAACACTTCGGGGTCAGAGTTAGCCGAAAAAGGTAGGGGGACTATATCTAGCAGGAGTTGTCCTATTTGATTACTTTTGTCCCATTCTTCATTTCCATAAGCTTCTATGGTTGTCCACAGTTCTTGTTCCCATGTTTTATTATTAAAGCTAGCTTGTTCTACCCTTTTGAAAAGTGGGGCATTCCACACATGGGTGCTATTGATTGTCTGACATGTCTTCATCTGATAGTATCTATCTTCTCCCATCGTCCAGCCCTGTCTCGTTTGTTGGGCAAAAACTTTATAATAACAGGTTTTAACAGAGCTAAGACCGATGGACAATCCGGAAAGTCTCATCTCTTCATGATTTATTAACTTTACTTTTACTGTTACAAATTCCTTGGATGCATCTCCATAACGAGTTATTATATCTTCCCAGGTGTCGTATTCATATTGAGTTTGATTCTTCCGTTTACACTGGGCCTTATATTCACACAGCCTCTCATACGCTGCCAGCTCATGAGTCCTTCATCACAATTTGACACATTAACACTCTTAAATGGGATATCACATTCTCCCATGCCTTCCTTATGGGAATCTGCGGGCTCTGAGCTGTTATTCTTGATCTCGGTAGGGCCTGATGTGAACATTGTGGCCGTCGTATCTATGTCGACTATTTTGCCATCAGTTGTTGGGATTATGCTAGTCTCCATTTGATCAGGGGTCATAGTTGGGGTATGCATGGTTATGGAATCAATAGGAGATGTGGCCATGACTGTCGTCTTTTCAGTTATTGCTGTACCTAGATTCCCTTCATTTTCTCTAATAGATAAGGTGACCTGAGTATTCATTTCTGTTGTGGTATTATTTCCGGGTTCGGAAACGACCATGCTACTGACCATTTGGTTTTGGGACACGTCAATAGTTCCTTGTTGATTAATCGGACTGGGGGTGATTGACATGGTAGTAGCTGTCCAAGTGGCAGTTGCGGCAGTTTTGTTCACGGGGTTTTCCGCGCTTCGGCGACGTCTTCGTTTGAGTGTCTTGGTGGTCACCTGACTCTTCACTTCCTGACTATCAACTTTTGGTTTCTCATACTCACAAGTGCCACTTATAGCTCCATGGATATTTAGATAAACAATTGCTTGTTTTATCCATAGGGCTTGATCAAATTGAGTGCCATTTATATCTGTTGCAATTGGCAAAGATATCTCTCTAGTATTCGGGGTCAAAACGGTGCAGTTTTTACTGTGTACTGTTTTTGATTTCCAACGTCGGGTGACACTGCTGGTATGGGTCTTATATTCATAGACTATATTTGACCATGAGGCTATTACTAATCTTAATATGAAGAGCAGCATTCCAATTATAAAGAGACTCAAGGGAGACATCTTTTCTTGGTCATTTTGTCACGTTTCATTTGTTTCCTATAAATTGTAGCTGGCGTCTGGTGCTGTATATCTTTGGCCTGATCTTTATATGCCAATTGTTGTCTCGCCTTAAATTGCCACCAGCACCTAGCTTTCCAATACCAGAATTTATTCCATAAATTCATTATTCCTTCTTTCCCTTTCTTCTTTTGAGAAGGAGGGCTATTCGCGATTGCTTACCATTAGCTGGTCGCTTGCCTTTATCGCGTACTTTAGGCACCTCCTCGTCTTCTGACCCAGGACTATCGAGATCCTGTGGGTGAGAAGAAGGTGGTGGCATTAGTTCTTGCGACCCCGTCTTTTTGATCTCTCCTGATTGGTTCATAATAGCCGGGATGTTTTTGGGATTATTCCTCTCCCCCTCTGGACCAATCACACTTCCTAGGCGTGGCCCCAGGTGCTGCTGGAAAAACGTGCTGCCTGGCATTTCCTGATCCAGGACAGCTTCAGTAAATCCAGTACGGCTGAGCTTAGATTTCCTCTTCAGCCAAGCTGACCTCCATCCAGTCACCTTTGTCCTTGTTACAGGTCTAACCGGGATCGAGACATTGGTCAGTATCATCAAGTCCTTTGTGTCAACTTCTATGAAGACCCCCAACGGGTACCATGTGAAGCCAGTGAGCGTGATAAGGACACGGGCTGCCCCGGACACTACTCGTGGGCCGCATTCAGTGACAAGAATAAGGTTACGTTTAATAGTTGAGACCCTGGCTTCCTGTGTCTCTTTAGCATGTCTGGGCAAGGTTCCACAAGTTGTAAAAATCCTCTTATTGTTGGTTAAATGGGGATAGTTGTACACGTCAGGGTAGAATATTTTTCCCTTAGCCACCCTATCTTGGGGCCATATTTGCTCGGTCCACCACCTTCCCATGGAGGTGGATTCCCAATCTCTCTGGCTATAGCCTTGCAAGGATAGGCTTCCATCTCCAGACAGATGTAAGCCATCCTCCCATCTCCATGGGCGAAAAGTCTTCCCACTTCATGGTGGTATCCCTGGGGATAACTGAGAGTTTCCTTTCCTGCTTAGATGAGAGTTTCTCATCGCCAATAGACATCATAGTCTGGTATATCAGAATAGGGCAGTTCCAAGAATCTATGATACTGGCCCGTAAAGCAATCGGTGGCTGTGGAAGGTGATCGTCTGAGTGCAAACGATACCGTCGTGCCAAGAACTGTGCTGGGTTTATCTGCCAGGGGGTGCCTGTATCGCACACATTCCAAACCCCGTCACGTTGGCCACAGGTGCATGGCCTGCAATGGGTGTCTTTGCGTAATATTTGATATCGACATCCCCACGATTCCCAGCAGCATTTGCAGAACGTGAAGGGGGCAGACCCCATTAATTCGATCCCGCACATCAGATGTTCAGCTCCTACCTCTATTCGCTTAGGACGGTGCTCATGCTTGTACTTTGCATCTCCAGACCAAATGAGGACGAAAACGGGCGCAGCACAAAGGACACAATCACCAGGTTCATAATTAGACCATCTAACACTGGTGGTGGGGTGAGTATAAGGCATAACAATCCCTTTTTTCCAGGAATGATTAATACCATCCCAGGTCATAACAAGGAGGCCATTATTTGGGAAGACTCGATCGGAGAGCATCTTAACATAGTCATCCCCTACCCCCTGAACCCATCCTGGCACATGGTCTCGGTCAGCTTCCATCCTGAGTTTTACACTTAAGTCTAAGTTGCTTGGGGTGGTACCTGTGGCCATCTTTTCCCGTAAGTACGTTCCCTTCGACTTTCACTATTGTGGTAGATTTTCCAGTGGCGAGTATCCACACCTCACTGCCCACCTGTAACGATACAGAGCGCTCGTGAGAGTGGGCAGGGGTAGAACCCTGTAAATTAGGTAGACTGAGCTGTCGGTTAATGGCAAAGAGGTTTTCAGGTAAGTGCCATCTGTGCTTATATAATAGTATTTGCGATTTTGTCGCACGCACTGCATGTTCCGTGACTCCGTTTGTGTTGGATTGGTGCGGGATGGATAAGACATGTCGTATCCCCACCTGTTCCAACCATGAACGAAAGTGCTTCGAAGTAAACATGGCGGCATTATCCGATCTGAGGGTTTTGACTGGATTCCCCTGAATGAATGACGTTACACACTCTTTTGCTGTCCTTGTGGTTTCTTTCTTAATGGGGTAAACTCGTGTGTGTCCTCCCCCATTATCAGCTTTACCAGGAATTTTTTATATTGACCGAAGTGACTCCCCAGGACTCCTACATCCATAGACGCGGAAATGCCTGGGAATTCTTCAGCAATTTTACCTTCTTGATAAGCAATAGCAGGTAACAATCCTTTCTCCATGCATATCTCGCAGTTATGTCTAACCAGTGATATTGTTTCTTTGAGAGGGCCAGCCTCAATCCCGTTATCATCTCCGCGTTCTCTCGTTTCCGACATGTAGCAAAGCACGATGAATATGCCGGACATAATCCAGCTATTCTTCCTGTGGGATGACAAGCTTCCCTTGGTCATTCTTCCATTTATCAGGAAAAATCAAAGTGCCTACTGCAACTGCTCTAGTCTGCACTAGTTTGTCGACCACATCATTTCCCATGTGATCAAAATCCTGGATTCCCGTGTGATTATTGACATGGGTCACCCAAAGTTTTATGTGTTGTAGCAGTTGGTTCACCACTATCCATAAGTCACGATGTTCCAACTCTTTACCTTTGTATTTCTGGAAGTCTCGCTGCTGCCAGTATTTAAAGTTATCTTTCAGCCCTTCCGACACATACCAACTGTCAGTCACAATTCGTCAGGATTTTATTCCCTTCTTTTTCACATATTGCAGTCCGCTGACAACTTCCTGTAACTCGGCCTCCTGTGCTGTTTTGCCCATTCTTCCTTTCTCTTTATACAGGGGTTTATCTCGTTTGTATAGCACAAATCCCCAATATCCCTCGGGATCTTGTGCTGTTTTACTACCATCAGTAAAGAGGGTGTATATCCCTGTATAATCTGGTTGAGACATAGCAGGGATTTTAGGCTGCTGTTTAGACTTAGACATTACAAATGACCAATTTGGATCCAAGAGCATCTGCTTCCACTTTCCCCATCTAGAGGCATAAGCTTTAGCAAATTGCACCGTATCCTTCACCATTTCTTTAGTGAGGTCATTCTTTACTGTACATTTTACATAAACCTGGCCTAAGTTGGAAGCCAGTTCCGTGTAAACTTTCCATAACAACCTGAGTTCCCTCTCTGCTGGGGCAAATCGACTTTCAGTGGGTGAATATCTGATGGATACGTAACAAATGGGTGTGTCATTGCTTTCCTCGTAGACTGCCGCGCATCCTGCATTTTCCTTTTCCTCTAACTATCACAGAGATATTTTGTCCATCTCGGTACGGACCGAGTTTCACCCCATCCGTGAGAATTTGTTGGATAAGGCAGTTCCAGGTTTCAATTTCTTCTGGCGTTAGCATTCTATTGTGTTCTATTAACTTTAGGGATCGTTTGTCAAATGTCCTGACCTTATTTTTAATAATCTCGACAGGTCTCGCTAAGGTGGAATAATAAGGAATCATACTTCGTAGCCACCCCAATTTTCCTAAACATTTCTCTAGCTCTTTAAGCGTAGTAGGGTGCAGATTTTGGAGGTAATCGTCAGTGGAAGTTATCGCATGCTTTGTAACTAAGACACCCAGATATTTGACTTGTGGTACTCCTATCTCACATTTAGCAATGCCAATCTTCATTCCATGGTCTTTCAGTCTCCGGATTACCTCCTCCAACAGTTCGAGGTGTTCTTCTTCTGTCTCCGTGGAGATGAATATATCGTCTATATAACACGTGACTGGCAAGTCATGCAACAGTTTCTCCATTCTTTCCTGAAATGCGTTTGGGGAATTCACAAATCCTTGGGGCAGCCTGGTCCACATGTAGCCTTGTCCTTTTATCATAAAACAGGTTTTCGGCCTGCTCTCCTCGGCCAGTGGGACTGACCAAAATCCATTCGCTAGGTCAATACTGGAGTTATATTCTCCCGGGCGTATTTTTAACATGGTCTGTCGGGGATTGATGATTTATCTAGTGTCTTTCACTGTCACGTCATTTAACATTTTTAGGTTATGGACAGGCCTAACGGTACCATCCTTTTTTGGTACTGCTTGTACTGGCATTAAGCAGGGTGGTTCATTAATTTTTTCGATGACCCCTAATTGTTCCAATTCTTTAAACACTGCCAGCAATTGATCCTCGTATTTCCCTAATGGGTACTGCTTTTGTTTGCCTGGGAGGCCACCCCTAATAACGTATGGTTCTGTTTTCATTAATCCTACATCATTTTTAAGTCCGGCCACTTCGGCCGGATAAAGGATCCTTTTTAGGCGTGCCCTGTCGTTAATGTGAGAGGCACATACTAATTTTTCTATGGCCGTAATCCTATTAACTTCTCTCATCCAATTTGAAGAAGGGGCATCAATAATCCATTCTGAGTCATTTGGAGATAATAAAGGGTTAGGCCCTATCGCCACAGTTTTTCCATTAAATCTGCCTAGGGCCATCATAACGACGTCTCCATTAGCCAATCTTACGAGTGTCTTCTGATCGAGTTCTTCATCAACCATTCCTTTGGTAATATGGATATGTCCGATCCAGTGTCATAGTAGCAATCTCTTTTATGATCTTTAGCCCAAATCTGCACTTTATAGGGCCTCATTGTTGGGTTTTGGGTTCGAGTTTTTCCAACACTTTCCTCTGGGCTGCGGTCAAATCTCTTCCCAGATCCTGGTTTCGTCGAGCCGCTGCAAGTATTACCGCTTCCTTCTGCTCCTGGGTCATCGCTTTCCAGTCTTCGTCGGACACTGGTTTCGGATGGGGACGATCCTGCCCCTTTGCTTGGGGTCGATTGTCGGCACGATCCTGCCTCCAACGAGGCTGTCTGGGGCCATTCGTGCCTGAGCCATTCACGTTCTTGTTGAATGGAGGGCGCTTGGCCCCACCCTGTCCATTGGGTCTGATGTCTTGCTGATTTCGATCCTTCTTCGGTGGAAAGGTAGATCAAGTGCGAGCCGGGCCGTGTTGGGGGTTTGCTGTCACTTTTCCAGAAGGGGGAAGAGACTTCCCCCTCTCCTCGTTTTTTGACTGTCGAGCCTCGGATACATCCGGTCTCTCTTTTTCTTTTCTGAGGGCTCTTCTCACAGCCATAAGAGAGCTGTGACGGGAGATAACCTCAGTTTTTGCATCCAGTCCCTTTGCTTGGAGGAACTCCAGAACCAATTTTGCTTGTTCAGGGCAGTTAATCTGTATGAGAAAATTCTTGACCTGCGACTCATCAGCCCCCTCATCTGCCAGTATGGAATAAGCTTGCAGAAGAGACATCTCTCCTTTATTTACTTTATCAACCAGATCTCGAATGGTTGCCTCTACTTGGCTAGTAAATAGAGTAGCCATATCGGAGGTTAGCAAATCCATCAATGTCTGCCCTTGGACTAAATCTAATCCATTCCCTTTGGAGACATATTTACTAATAACTGGGTCAGCCATTTGAGATGGAGACAATTCCTTATTCAATCTTCTAACATACTCGCAGTTGGATTCCTTATCTTTCCTTTTCGGGAGTGCCTTGCACAGGTCTGCTACGGTAATTTTATTTGACACTCTAACATCAGTGTCTTGTCTGGGCTCCGATGGGGGGCCCCCTGCAAGGAATGAGACTGCCAGCTGGGTACGCTGTCGTCCCATCCCTCCTGTGGAGGCTATCCTGCCACCCTGTCTTGAGGGTGTTGGGGGGTCTGGCTGCGGACCCAGTGGCGGGTCACTATCACTGCCAGAATCATCGCTACTCTGATCGTCGGAATCAGAGGGGCATGGAGACCGTCTCTCCCAGGAGTCTGTCGGCAAGCAAGTGGCCCTGGACATATGGGAGTAAATATCCGTTAAGGAATCGCGGTGGGCATCATATCCTCGTGCAAGATATGCTTGTTTAAAGGATTTTGACACTCCTTGCCATTGGCTATCCCTTGTAACGCAGTGTCCAATGGTCCCTTATTTGTCAGTGGTAACGGACCAGTTGCTTTGTACATCGTTTGAGCTTCTTGGAGTTCACCACGGGGATAAACCCCCGGCTTAGCAGGGCTAGGGTAGCGCTGGTATTGAATCACAAAACTTTCAGTAATATTCCCTGTGGCATGGTCATGGATAGACTCCTTATATAACTTGCTCACTACGGGCCTCCTCATTAGACCAGCAACCAAGGTCGCGTCAAGCGGACAACCGCGAGACGCTGCATATTCCTGAATTTTCACTGGATTCACCTCGATCCGCTCTCTCAGTTGTTGGATAATTTCCTGCCGTAGCCCAGCCTCAGGGGCCAAGAGGACCACCATTCGGTCAAGTTCAGAGTCACGTTTTACCCAGTCTTGAGTATGATCGAGACAAATTTCCACTGCCTTTTCGAGAGGGAAATTAAACACTCCGGTCCCAAAGACGGGAACTATGACAGCCCACGTTTTAGCATGGGCCAGGGAGTTATAATAAGTGCTCGAAAGCCTCTTAAAGGAGCCCTCGGGGTTCTTGACATCGTAGGGCAAGTAATGGGCCATTGATATCGTTTGTAATTTCAGCTCCCCTGTGTGCAAAGGAAGCGCCTCACCTGGGGCCCAGTCCTCAGGGTGCTTTTGATCAAACTCCTTTACTTTTTTATTAAAAACTTCTTTTACCCATCAAGCTACACCCGCACTATCGGTAGGTCTCGGACACCTTCGTGGGTTCAGAAGTGTATACGAACCGAAGGGCAGGATATCCCATAATTCCTGATTTTCTAATGGCGTATCGATTATCAGAAAGGACCCGATTACCCACATATCAGGGGGAGCAGTCACAACCTCAGATTCGGCTATGGAAGCTCTTCTCGTAAGAGCTCCACCACTTTCAGGCACAACCTCTTTGCTCATTTCCATTTTACAATCTCAGTTAAATTATTTTTAAGGAATTCACTTTACCGGCTATGAACAGTTTCCCGAACTATGCCGCTGCTTCCTGCTGCAGTTCCCCAGTTGTCCTTAGCGGACTCCTTCCTATGGGGTGCCCGTTATAAGGCCTCACAGGACTTTTTGCTGTACTTCTGTATTCCAGCTATATTATATAGTTGTACTACAATTACCTGAATACAATGACTATCCTGCTTAGGGTGATCAGTCCCAAGGGACAGTTCCTTGGTAAGTTGTAGAATCAACAAAATCGTACGTTGTCGAGTGATAGAGCCTGAATCTATATCATTGATTCAAGACTTAGAGATAGTAGGATCCATCTATTTACTACCGAACTTTTCCCATCAGAGTTTTAATCTATGGTCCAGTTACTCACAAATAGATTGTACGTTTTTCAATCATGTCCCTGTTCGGGCGCCATGTCGTCGGGTTTAGGTTTTCAAGGTTTTGTGTACAAGGCGATTGGCTATAACATAATCCGTCCCTAGTTCCGAGCACACTACCTCTCTTTGCCTCTCTGGTAAAGGGCCCCTCGGTGGTCAACTCAGTCAGCCTCTTGTTGCGGACACGGTTCTAAGACTATAATAAGGGTATCAACCTCACCTCATTATATTAGTGAGTAGTGTCGGCGCTTCACTGAGCGGGTTATTTAATTAGCCCGACCTGTTAAAAAACAGGTTCCTGACCTTACAATGCTACACCTCTTACCGTAGTCTCTTTACTTAACGTCGTTTAGGGACTCATGATTAGATCCTCAATCCATTCCTTTCAAATAACATTTTCCCCATATATGCCTAAAACTACCACCTAATCATTGACACAATAATTCAGGATGGAATAATGCTACCATGTGAGACACTCATTAAATGTGCAACAGGAGGTAATCAAACAATAACTCACCTATAACCCAATTGATGGTAGTAGGTAGGAGCCAGTTGATTCTTAAGTAGTCAGGGATCAACGCCGTTGTGCCTTTTCAGTACTTAATTCGTACTCAATTTTATTATGTTTTTGTTACAAAAGTATTTCTTCAAAAAATTGATAAAAGAATAATAAAAACAATAAAATCAATAATGAACAATAAACTCCATAAACTCAAGGGTATTGCCAGACGCTGATACCCAATAATATCAAAAGTACCGCGAGACGCTGGTATTAATACATATACTTCGAAAATCATATAATCAAAATACATACAATAAAATGAAATAACTCAAAAAATAATAAGAGAACCATAAAAATTAATTAAATCAAATAGTCTGAGAGCAATAGCAAGAGCACCGTCATAAGTTAAGATACAAGACCTTACTGCAAACGGATGAAGCCAAAAATCAAAAAGGGACCTCTGTGTCACATTTCCGAGCGTTTTTATAGCAACACAGCTGGTTTAGATGACATGCCCATAAATGGATCGCGTGTTCCGGCGGTTAATCACATCCAGTTTCATTTGCGTCAGCAGTGCCTAGCGGTTCACCACATCCGGTCAATACATCCTGTTTCTTCTGCGTCAGCACACGTCAGCACACGTCAGCACATCCTGTTTACAAGTTCAATCTAAGTTCAAAGCACACACTTGTTCATGACTTCAAGTTCACGTTCAAAGGCATGTAAGTTCACTAAAGTTCAAACATCAAAATCAATAATAAAAATGACAAACAATTTCAAATATCACTGAGCAAGTTTTGATTATAATATTTTCGATTTTCCAGTATATACAACAGCGTTCCAGAATCGACCTTATCTCAAGCTGAAAACGAGTTTTCTGCATTGTGCCATAACTTTGCAGGGAAGCTTCTGAACATGAAATTTTGACCTCCCACTATATCAAAAAGGGTCTTTCTAGTAGTTGCACATCAAATCTATGCTCTCTAAAGTGTTTTTCCAAAGGTATCAACATTTTTATGTTTGGCGTTCCGGACTCGACCTTACTTCAGACTGAAAACGCGTTTTCTGCATTGTGCCATAACTTTGCAGGGAAGCTTCAGAACATGAAATTTTCACATCCCACAATAGCAGAAAGGGTCTTTCGAGTAGTTGCACATCTAATCTAATCTGTATGAAGTGTTTTTCCAAAGTTATCAACATTTTTATGATTGGTGTTCCGGAATCGACCTTATCTCAGGCTGAAAACGCGTTTTCTGCATTGTGCCATAACCTTGCAGGGAAGCTTCAGAACATGAAACTTTCACCTGCCACTATAGCAGAAAGGGTCTTTCCAGTAGTTGCACATCAAATCTAAGCTGTCGAAAGTGTTTTTCCAAAGTTATCAACCTTTTTATGTTTGACGTTCCGGAACACACCTTATCTCAGGCTGAAAACGCGTTTCCTGCACTGTGCCAAAACTTTGCAGGGAAGCTTCAGAACATGAAATTTTCACCTCCCACGATAGCAGAAAGGGTCATTCTAGTAGTTGCACATCAAATCTAAGCTGTTTGAAGTGTGTTCCCAAAGTTATCAACATTTTTATGTTTGGCGTTCCAGAATCGACCTTATCTCAAGCTGAAAACGCGTTTTCTACATTGTGCCATAGCTTTGCAGGGAAGCTTGAGAACATGGAATGTTCACCTCCCACTATAGCAGAGAGGGTCTTTCGAGTAGTTGCAGAACAAATCTAAGCTGTCTGAAGTGTTTTTCCAAAGTTATCAACATTTTTATGTTTGGCGTTCCGGAACCCACCTTATGTCAGGCTGAAAATGCGTATTCTGCATTGTGCCATAACTTTGCAGAGAAGCGTCAGAACATGAAATTTTCATATCTCACTATAGCAGAAATGGTCTTTCTAGTAGTTGCACATCAAATCTAAGCTGTCTGAAGTGTTTTTCCAAAGTTATCTACTTTTTTTATGTATGGCGTTGCGGAATCTACCTTATCTCAGGCTCAAAACGCGTTTTACGCATTGTGCCATAACTTTGCAGGGAAGCTTCAGAACATGAAAATTTCACCTCCCACGATAGCAGAAATGGTCTATCTACTAGTTGCACATCAAATCTAAGCTGTCTGAAGTGTTTTTCCAAAGTTATCAATATTTTTATGTTTGGCGTTCCGGAATCGACCTTATCTCAGGCTGAAAACGCGTTTTCCGCATTGTGCCATAACTTTGCAAGGAAGCTTCAGAACATGAAAATTTCACCTCCCACTATAGCAGAAAGGGTCTTTCTAGTAGTTGCACATCAAATCTAAGCTGTCTGAAGTGTTTTTCCAATGTTATCAACATTTTTATGTTTGGCGTTCCGGAATCGACCATGTCTCAGGCTGAAAACACGTTTTACGCATTGTGCTATAACTTTGCAGGGAAGCTTCAGAACATGAAAATTTCACCTCCCACTATAGTAGAAAGGGTCTTTCTAGTAGTTGCACATCAAATCTAAGCTGTCTGAAATTTTTTTCCAAGGTTATCAACATTTTTATGTTTGGCGTTCCGGAATCGACCTCATCTCAAGCTGAAAACGCGTTTTCTGCATTGTGCCATAAATTTTCCAGGGAAGCTTCAGAACATGAAATGTTCACCTCCCACTATAGCAGAAAGGGTCTTCCTAGTAGTTGCACATCAAATCTAAGCTGTCTGAAGTGTCTTTCGAAAGTTATCACCATTTTTATGTTTGGCGTTCCAGAATCGACCTTATCTCAGGCTGAAAACGCGTTGTCTACATTGTGCCATAACTTTGCATGGAAGCTTCCGAACATGAAATTTTAAGCTCCCACTATAGCAGAAAGGGTCTTTCTAGTAGTTGCAGATAAAATCTAAGCTGTCTGAAATGTTTTTCCAAAGTTATCAACATTTTTATGTTTGGCGTTTCGGAATCGACCTTATCTCCGGCTGAAAATGCGTTTTCTGCATTGTGCCATAACTTTGCAGGGAAGCTTCAGAACATGAAATTTTCAGGTCCCACCATAGCAGAAAGGGTCTTTCTAGTAGTTGCACATGAAATCTAAGCTGTCTGAAGTGTTTTTCGAAAGTTATCAACATTTTTATGTTTGGCGTTCCGGAATCGACCTAATCTCAGGATGAAAAATCGTTTTCTGCATTGTCCCATAACTTTGCAGGGAAGCTTCAGAACATGAAATTTTCAGGTCCCACCATAGCAGAAAGGGTCTTTCTAGTAGTTGCACATCAAATCTAAGCTGTCTGAAGTGTTTTTCGAAAGTTTTCAACATTTTTATGTTTGGTGTTCCTGAATCGACCTTATCTCAGGCTGAAAACGCGTTTCCTGCATTGTGCCATAACTTTGCAGGGAAGCTTCAGAACATGAAATTTTCACCTCCCACTATAGCAGAAAGGGTATTTCTAGTAGTTGCACATCAAATCTAAGCTGTCTGAAGTGTATTTCCAAAGTTATCAACATTTTTATGATTGGTGTTCCGGAATCGACCTTATCTCAGGCTGAAAACGCGTTTTCTGCATTGTGCCATGACCTTGCAGGGAAGCTTCAGAACATGAAACTTTAACCTCCCACTATAGCAGAAAGGGTCTTTCCAGTAGTTGCACATCAAATCTAAGCTGTCGAAAGTGTTTTTCCAAAGTTATCAACATTTTTATGTTTGGCGTTTCGGAATCGACCTTATCTCCGGCTGAAAACGCGTTTTCTGCATTGTGCCATAACTTTGCAGGGAAGCTTCAGAACATGAAATTTTAACCTCCCACTATAGCAGAAAACGTCATTCTAGTAGTTGCACATCAAATCTAAGCTGTCTTGAAGTGTTTTTCTAAAGTTATCAACATTTTTATGTTTGGCGTTCCGGAACCCACCTTATCTCAGGCTGAAAACGCGTTTTCTGCATTGTGCCATAACTTTGCAGGGAAGCTTCAGAACATGAAATTTTCACCTCCCACTACAGCAGAAAGGGTCTTTCTAGTAGTTGCAGAGCAAATCTAAGCTGTCTGAAGTGTTTTTCCAAAGTTATCAACATTTTTATGTTTGGCGTTCTGGAACCCACCTTATCTCAGCCTGAAAACGCGTTTTCTGCATTGTGCCATAACTTTGCAGGGAGACTTCAGAACATGAAATTTTCTCCTCCCACTATAGCAGAAAGGGTATTTCTAGTAGTTGCACATCAAATCTAAGTTGTCTGAAGTGTTTTTCCAAAGTTATCAACATTCTTATGTTTGGCGTTCCGGAACCCACCTTATTTCAGCCTGAAAACACGTTTTACATATTTTGCCATAACTTTGAGGGAAGCTTCAGAACATGAAATTTTAACATCCCACTATAGCAGAAAGGGTCTTTCTAGTAGTTGCACATCAAATCTAAGCTGTCTGAAGTGTTTTTCCAAAGTTATCAACATTCTTATGTTTGGCGTTCCGGAATCGACCTTATCTCAGGCTGAAAACGCGTTTCCTGCATTGTGGCATAACTTTGCAGGGAAGCTTCAGGACATGAAATTTTCACCTCCCACTGCAGCAGAAAGGGTCTTTCTAGTAGTTGCACATCAAATCTAAGCTGTCTGAAGTGTTTTTCCAAAGTTATCAAGATTTTTATGTTTGGCGTTCTGGAACCCACCTTATCTCAGGCTGAAAACGCGTTTTCTGCATTGTGCCATAACTTTGCAGGGAGACTTCAGAACATGAAATTTTCTCCTCCCACTACAGCAGAAAGGGTATTTCTAGTAGTTGCTCATCAAATCTAAGCTGTCTGAAGTGTATTTCCAAAGTTATCAACATTTTTATGTTTGGCGTTCTGGTACCCACCTTATCTCTGGCTGAAAACGCGTTTTATTCATTGTGCCATAACTTTGCAGGGAAGCTTCAGAACATGAAATTTTCACTTCCCACTAGAGCAGAAAGGGTATTTCTAGTAGTTGCACATCAAATCTAAGCTGTCTGTAGAGTTTTTCCTGAGTTATCAACATTTTTATGTTTGGCGTTCTGAAATCAACCTCATCTCAGGCTGAAAACGCTTTTAACGCATTGTGCCATAACTTTGCAGGGAAGCTTCAGAACATGATATTTTCACCTCCCACTATAGCAGAAAGGGTCTTTCTCGTAGTTGCACATCAAATCTAAGCTGTCTGAAGTGTTTTTAGAAGGTTTTCAACATTTTTATGTTTGGTGTTCCTGAATCGACCTTATCTCAGGCCGAAAACGCGTTTTCTGTATTGTGCCATAACTTCTCAGGGAAGCTTCAGAACATGAAATATTCACGTCCCACTATAGCAGAAAGGGTCTTTCTAGCAGTTGCACATCAAATCTAAACTGTCTGAAGTGTTTTTCCAAAGTTATCAACATTTTATGTATGGCGTTCCGGAACCCACCTTATCTCAGATTGAAAACAGGTTTTCTGCATTGTGCCATAACTTTGCAGGGAAGCTTCAGAACATGAAATTTTCACGTCCCACTATAGCAGAAAGGGTCTTTCTAGTAGTTGCACATCAAATCTAAGCTGTCTGAAGTGTTTTTCGAAAGTTATCAACATTTTTATGTTTGGCGTTCCGGAATCGACCTTATCTCAGGATGAAAAATCGTTTTCTGCATTGTCCCATAACTTTGCTGGGAAGCTTCAGAACATGAAATGTTCACCTCCCACTATAGCAGAAAGGGTTTTTCTCGCAGTTGCACATCAAATCTAAGTTGTCTGAAGTGTTTTTCCAAAGTTATCAACATTTTTATGTTTGGCATTCCAGAATCGATCTTATCTCAGGCTGAAAACGAGTTGTCTGCATTGTGCCATAACTTTGCAGGGAAGCTTCAGGACATGAAATTTTAACCTCCCACAATAGCCGAAAGGGTCTTTCTAGTAGTTGCACATCAAATCTAAGCTGTCTGAAGTTTTTTTCCAAGGTTATCAACATTTTTATGTTTGGCGTTCCGGAATCGACCTCATCTCAAGCTGAAAACGCGTTTTTGACATTGTGCCATAACTTTGCAGGGAAGCTTCAGAACATGAAATGTTCACCTCCCACTATAGCAGAAAGGGTCTTTCTAGTAGTTGCACATCAAATCTAAGCTGTCTGAAGTGTTTTTCGAAAGTTATCAACATTTTTATGTTTGGCCTTCCAGAATCGACCTTATCTCAGGCAGAAAACGCATTGTCTGCATTGTGCCATAACTTTGCAGGGAAGCTTCAGAACATGAAATGTTCACCTCCCACTATAGCAGAATGGGTCTTTTTAGTAGTTGCAGATCAAATCTAAGCTGTCTGATGTGTTTTTCCAAAGTTATCAACATTTTTATGTTTGGCGTTCCAGAATCGACCTTATCTCAGGCTGAAAACGCGTTGTCTGCATTGTGCCATAACTTTGCATGTAAGCTTCCGAACATGAAATTTTAAGCTCCCACTATAGCAGAAAGGCTCTTTCTAGTAGTTGCAGATCAAATCTAAGCTGTCTGAAATGTTTTTCCAAAGTCATCAACATTTTTACGTTTGGCGTTTCGGAAACCACCTTATCTCAGGCTGAAAACGCGTTTTCTGCATTGTGCCATAACTTCTCTGGGAAGCTTCAGAACATGAAATGTTCACCTCCCACTATAGCAGAAAGGGTCTTTCTAGTAGTTGCACATCAAATCTAAGCTGTCTGAAGTGTTTTTCCAAAGTTATCAACATTTTTACGCTTGGCGTTCCGGAACCCACCTTATCTCAGGCTGAAAACGCGTTTTCGGCATTGTGCCATAACTTTGCAGGGAAGCTTCAGAACATGAAATTTTCAGGTCCCACTATAGCAGAAAGGGTCTTTCTAGTAGTTGCACATGAAATCTAAGCTGTCTGAAGTGGTTTTCGAAAGTTATCAACATTTTTATGTTTGGCGTTCCGGAACCCACCTTATCTCAGGCTGAAAACGCGTTTTCGGCATTGTGCCATAACTTTGCAGGGAAGCTTCAGAACATGAAATTTTCAGGTCCCACTATAGCAGAAAGGGTCTTTCTAGTAGTTGCACATGAAATCTAAGCTGTCTGAAGTGTTTTTCGAAAGTTATCAACATTTTTATGTTTGGCGTTCCGGAATCGACCTTATCTCAGGATGAAAAATCGTTTTCTGCATTGTCCCATAACTTTGCAGGGAAGCTTCAGAACATGCAATTTTCACCTCCCACTATACCAGAAAGGGTCTTTCTAGTAGTTGCACATCAAATCTAAGCTGTCTGAAGTGTTTTTCGAAAGTTTACAACATTTTTATGTTTGGTGTTCCTGAATCGACCTTATCTCTGGCTGAAAACGCGTTTCCTGCATTGTGCCATAACTTTGCAAGGAATCTTCAGAACTTGAAATTTTCACCTCCCACTACAGCAGAAAGGGTCTTTCTAGTAGTTGCACATCAAATCTAAGCTGTTTGAAATGTTTTTCCAAACTTATCAATATTTTTACGTTTGGCGTTCCAGAATCGACCTTATCTCAGGCTGAAAACGCGTTGTCTGCATTGTGCCATAACTTTGCAGGGAAGCTTCAGAACATGAAATGTTCACCTCCCACTATAGCAGAAAGGGTCTTTCTAGTAGTTGCACATCAAATGTAAGCTGTCTGAAGTGTTTTTCCAAAGTTGTGAACATTTTCATGTTTGGCGTTCGGGAATCAACCTTATCTCAGGCTGAAAAGGCGTTTTCTGCATTGTGCCATAACTTTGCAGGGAAGCTTCAGAACATGAAATTTTCACCTCCCGCTATAGCAGAAAGGGTCTTTCTAGTAGTTGCACATCAAATCTAAGCTGTCTGAAGTGTTTTTCCAAAGTTATCAACATTTTTATGATTGGTGTTCCGGAATCGACCTTATCTCAGGCTGAAAACGCGTTTTCTGCATTGTTCCATAACCTTGCAGGGAAGCTTCAGAACATGACATTTTAACCTCCCACTATAGCAGAAAGGGTCTTTCTAGTAGTTGCACATCAAATCTAAGCTGTCGGAAGTGTTTTTCGAAAGTTTTCAACATTTTTATGTTTGGTGTTCCTGAATCGACCTAATCTCTGGCTGAAAACGCGTTTCCTGCATTGTGCCATAACTTTGCAAGGAATCTTCAGAACTTGAAATTTTCACCTCCCACTACAGCAGAAAGGGTCTTTCTAGTAGTTGCACATCAAATCTAAGCTGTTTGAAATGTTTTTCCAAACTTATCAATATTTTTACGTTTGGCGTTCCAGAATCGACCTTATCTCAGGCTGAAAACGCGTTGTCTGCATTGTGCCATAACTTTGCAGGGAAGCTTCAGAACATGAAATGTTCACCTCCCACTATAACAGAAAGGGTCTTTCTAGTAGTTGCAGAGCAAATCTAAGCTGTCTGAAGTGTTTTTCCAAAGTTATCAACATTTTTATGTTTGGCGTTCTGGAACCCACCTCATCTCAGGCTGAAAACGCGTTTTCTGCATTGTGCCATAACTTAGCAGGGAGACTTCAGAACATGAAATTTTCTCCTCCCACTATCGCAGAAAGGGTATTTCTAGTAGTTGCACATCAAATCTAAGTTGTCTGAAGTGTTTTTCCAAAGTTATCAACATTCTTATGTTTGGCGTTACGGAACCCACCTTATTTCAGCCTGAAAACACGTTTTACATATTTTGCCATAACTTTGAGGGAAGCTTCAGAACATGAAATTTTAACATCCCACTATAGCAGAAAGGGACTTTCTAGTAGTTGCACATCAAATCTAAGCGTCTGAAGTGTTTTTTCAAAGTTATCAACATTCTTATGTTTGGCGTTCCGGAATCGACCTTATCTCAGGCTGAAAACGCGTTTCCTGCATTGTGGCATAACTTTGCAGGGAAGCTTCAGAACATGAAATTTTCACCTCCCACTGTAGCAGAATGGGTCTTTCAAGTAGTTGCACATCAAATCTAAGCTGTCTGAAGTGTTTTTCCAAAGTTATCAATATTTTTATGTTTGGCGTTCCGGAATCGACCTTATCTCAGGATGAAAAATCGTTTTCTGCATTGTCCCATAACTTTGCAGGGAAGCTTCAGAACATGCAATTTTCACCTCCCACTATACCAGAAAGGGTCTTTCTAGTAGTTGCACATCAAATCTAAGCTGTCTGAAGTGTTTTTCGAAAGTTTTCAACACTTTTATGTTTGGTGTTCCTGAATCGACCTTATCTCTGGCTGAAAACGCGTTTCCTGCATTGTGCCATAACTTTGCAAGGAATCTTCAGAACTTGAAATTTTCACCTCCCACTACAGCAGAAAGGGTCTTTCTAGTAGTTGCACATCAAATCTAAGCTGTTTGAAATGTTTTTCCAAACTTATCAATATTTTTACGTTTGGCGTTCCAGAATCGACCTTATCTCAGGCTGAAAACGCGTTGTCTGCATTGTGCCATAACTTTGCAGGGAAGCTTCAGAACATGAAATGTTCACCTCCCACTATAGCAGAAAGGGTCTTTCTAGTAGTTGCACATCAAATGTAAGCTGTCTGAAGTGTTTTTCCAAAGTTATGAACATTTTCATGTTTGGCGTTCGGGAATCAACCTTATCTCAGGCTGAAAAGGCGTTTTCTGCATTGTGCCATAACTTCGCAGGGAAGCTTCAGAACATGAAATTTTCACCTCCCGCTATAGCAGAAAGGGTCTTTCTAGTAGTTGCACATCAAATCTAAGCTGTCTGAAGTGTTTTTCCAAAGTTATCAACATTTTTATGTTTGGCGTTCTGGAACCCACCTTATCTCAGGCTGAAAACGCGTCTTCTGCATTGCGCCATAACTTTGCAGGGAGACTTCAGAACATAAAATTTTCTCCTCCCACTACAGCAGAAAGGGTATTTCTAGTAGTTGCACATCAAATCTAAGCTGTCTGTAGAGTTTTTCCTGAGTTATCAACATTTTTATGTTTGCCGTTCTGAAATCAACCTCGTCTCAGGCTGAAAACGCTTTTAACGCATTGTGCCATAACTTTGCAGGGAAGCTTCAGAACATGATTTTTTCACCTCCCACGAAAGCAGATAGGTTATTTCTAGTAGTTGCACATCAAATCTAAGCTGTCTGTAGAGTTTTTCCTGAGTTATCTGTCGTCGGGTTTAGGTTTTCAAGGTCTTGTGTACAAGGCGATTGGCTATAACATAAGCCGTCCCTAGTTCCGAGCACACTACCTCCCTTTGCCTCTCTGGTAAAGGGCCCCTCGTTTGGTCAACTCAGTCAGCCTCTTGTTGCGGACACGGTTCTAAGACTATAATAAGCGTAACAACTGTACCTTATTATATTAGTGAGTAGTGTCGGCGCTTCACTGAGCGGGTTATTTAATTAGCCCGACCTGTTAAAAAACAGGTTCTTGACCTTACAATGCTACACCTCTTACCGTAGTCTCTTTACTTAACTTCGTTTAGGGACTCATGATTAGATCCTCAATCCATTCCTTTCAAATAACATTTTCCCCATAAATGCCTAAAACTACCACCTAATCATTGACATAATAATTCAGGATGGAATAATGCTACCATGTGAGACACTCATTAAATGTGCAACAGGAGGAAATCAAACAATAACTCACCTATAACCCAATTGATGGTAGTAGGTAGGAGCCAGTTGATTCTTTAGTAGTCAGGGATCAACGCCGTTGTGCCTTTTCAGTACTTAATTCGTACTCAATTTTATTATGTTTTTTGTCACAAAAATGTTTCTTCAAAAAATTAATAAAAGAATAGTAAAAACAGCAAAGTCAACCAAGAATAATAAAATCCATAAACTCAAGGGTATCGCCAGACGCTGATACCCAACAATATCAAAAGTACCGCCAGACGCTGGTACTAGTACATATACTTCAAAAACCATATAATCAAAAATACTTCAAAAGTCATATAATCAAAATTCATGCAATAAAAAGAATTAATTCAGAAATAGTAAGAGAAAAATAAAAGATGAGTTAAAATCAGATGGTCTGAGAGCAAACAGCAAGAGCACCGTCCCAAGATAAGATACAAGACCTTACGGCGGACAGACGCGGGTGAAGATCCAAAAAGAGCAAGAACCCAATGTCACATCTCCGAGCGCTTATATAGCCACACGCATGGCTTTGAAGACATACCGACGTCCGTTTCTCATGCCGAGGCAATTAATCATATCTTTAACTTATCTTGTTTTTCTCCAGATGGCCTTTGAAGTCCTTCCCTCAAAAGGATGCATGTTTGGTGATAGATCATATTAGTGTCAATTGCATCAGCACTTGCATCATTATTTACGTCAATGATGCGCGGTTTACCATATTAGGTCAGTACATCTACTCCATCTTTGTCAGCACGTGCGCTTACAAGTTCATACTAAGTTCAAGATGGCCACCTGCTCATGACTTCAAACGAGCGCGCCGACAAGGTCATTCTTAGTTCAAAGCACACAGCTGTTCGTGAGTTCAAACGTTCACGATCAAAAGCATACAGGTTCACTAAAGTTCAAAACATCAAACAATTAATGATAAAAAATCAGAAATAATATCAAATATTATTTAGCAGGTTTGTCAATGATAAAAACAGAAATAATATCAAATATTATTTAGCAGGTTTTGATTATAATATTTTCGAATTTCCAGTATATACAACATTATCAACATTTTTATGTTTGGCGTTCCGGAATCGACCTTATCTCAGGCTGAAAACGCGTTTTCTGCATTGTGCCATAACTTTGCAGGGAAGCTTCAGAACATGACATTTTCTCCTCCCACTATAGCAGAAAGGGTCTTTCTAGTAGTTCCACATCAAATCTAAGCTGTCTGGAATGTTTTTCCAAAGTTATCAACATTTTTATGTTTGGCGTTCCGGAACCCACCTTATCTCAGGCTGAAAACGCGTTTTCTACATTGTGCCATATCTTTGCAGGGAAGCTTCAGAACATGAAATTTTCACCTCCCACTACAGCAGAAATGGTCTTTCTAGTAGTTGCACATCAAATCTAAGCTGTCTGAAGTGTTTTTCGAAAGTTATCAACATTTTTATGTTTGGCGTTCCGGAATCGACCTTATCTCGGGATGAAAAATCGTTTTCTGCATTGTCCCATAACTTTGCAGGGAAGCTTCAGAACATGAAATTTTGACCTACCAATATAGCAGAAAGGGTCTTTCTAGTAGATGCACATCAAATCTAAGCTGACTGAAGTGTTTTTTGAAAGTTATCAACATTTTTATGTTTGGCGTTCCGGAACCCACCTTATCTCAAGCTGAAAACGCGTTTTCTGCATTGTGCCATAACTTTGCAGGGAAGCTTCAGAACATGAAATGTTCACCTCCCACTATAGCAGAAAGGGTTTTTCTAGTAGTTGCACATCAAATCTAAGCTGTCTGAAGTGTTTTTCGAAAGTTATCAACATTTTTTTGTTTGGCGTTCCGGAATCGACCTTATCTGAGGATGAAAAATCGTTTTCTGCATTGTCCCATAACTTTGCAGGGAAGCTTCAGAACATGAAATGTTCACCTCCCACTATAGCAGAAAGGGTCTTTCTAGCAGTTGCACATCAAATCTAAGCTGTCTGAAGTGTTTTTCGAAAGTTATCAACATTTTTATGTTTGGCATTCCAGAATCGATCTTATCTCCGGCTGAAAACGAGTTGTCTGCATTGTGCCATAACTTTGCATGGAAGCTTCCAAATATGAAATTTTAACCTCCCACTATAGCAGAAAGGGTCTTTCTAGTAGTTGCACATCAAATCTAAGCTGTCTGAAGTTTTTTTCCAAGGTTATCAACATTTTTATGTTTGGCGTTCCGAAATCGAACTTATCTCAAGCTGAAAACGCGTTTTCTGCAATGTGCCATAAATTTGCAGGGAAGCTTCAGAACATGAAATGTTCACCTCCCACTATAGCAGAAAGGGTCTTCCTAGTAGTTGCACATCAAATCTAAGCTGTCTGAAGTGTCTTTCGAAAGTTATCAACATTTTTATGTTTGGCGTTCCAGAATCGACCTTATGTCAGGCTGAAAACGCGTTGTCTGCATTGTGCCATAACTTTGCATGGAAGCTTCCGAAAATGAAATTTTAACCTCCCACTATAGCAGAAAGGCTCTTTCTAGTAGTTGCAGATCAAATCGAAGCTGTCTGAAATTTTTTTCCAAAGTTATCAACATTTTTACGTTTGGCGTTTCGGAAACCACCTTATCTCAGGCTGAAAACCCGTTTTCTGCATTGTGCCATAACTTCTCAGGGAAGCTTCAGAACATAAAATGTTCACCTCCCACTATAGCAGAAAGGGTCTTTCTTGTAGTTGCACATCAAATCTAAGCTATCTGAAGTGTTTTTCCAAAGTTATCAACATTTTTAGGCTTGGCGTTCCGGAACCCACCTTATCTCAGGCTGAAAACGCGTTTTCTGTATTGTGCCATAACTTCTCAGCGAAGCTTCAGAACATGAAATGTTCACGTCCCACTATAGCAGAAAGGGTCTTTCTAGTAGTTGCACATCAAATCTAAGCTGTCTGAAGTGTTTTTCAAAAGTTATCAACATTTTTATGTTTGGCGTTCCAGAACCCAACTTATCTCATGCTGAAAACGCGTTTTCTGCATTGTGCCATAATATTGCTGGGAAGCTTCAGAACACGAAATTTTCACCTCCCACTGTATCACAAAGGGTCTTTCTCGTAGTTGCACATCAAATCTAAGGTGTCTGAAGTGTTTTTCCAAAGTTATCAACATTTTTATGTTTGGCGTACCGGAATCAACCTTATGTCAGGCTGAAAACGGGTTTTACGCATTGTGCCATAACTTTGCAAGGAAGCTTCAGAACATGGAATTTTCACTACCCACTATAGCAGAAATGGTCTTTCTAGTAGTTGCACATCAAATCTAAGCTGTCTGAAGTGTTTTTCAAAAGTTATCAACATTTTTATGTTTGGCGTTCCGGAATCGACCTTCTCTCAGGCTGAAAACGCGTTTCACGCATTGTGCCATAACTTTGCAGGGAAGCTTCAGAACAGGACATTTTCACCTCCCGCTATATCAGAAAGGGTCTTTCTAGCAGTTGCACATCAAATCTAAGCTGTTTGAAGTGTTTTACTGAAGTTATCAACTTTTTTTATGTTTGGCGTTCCGGAACCGACCTTATCTCAGACTGAAAACGGGTTTTACGCATTGTGCCATAACTTTGCAGGGAAGCTTCAGAACATGGAATTTTCACTACCCACTATAGCAGAAAGGGTCTTTCTGGTATTGGCATATCAAATCTAAGCTGTCTGAAGTCTTTTTCCAAAGGTATCAACATTTTTATGTTTGGCGTTCCGGAATCGATCTTATCTCAGGCTAAAAATGCGTTTTCTGCATTGTGCTATAACTTTGCAGGGAAGGTTCAGAACATGAAATTTTCACCTCCCACTATAGCAGAAAGGGTCTTTCTAGTAGTTGCACATCAAATCTAAGCTGTCTGAAGTGTTTTTCCAAAGTTATCAACATTTTTATGTTTCGCGTTCCGTAATCGACCTTATCTCAGGCTGAAAACGCGTTTTTCGGAGCATGCCATAAATTTGCAGGGAAGCTTCAGAACGTGAAATTTTCACCAGCCACTATAGCAGAAATGGTCCTTCCAGTAGTTGCACATCAAATCCAAGTTGTCTGAAGTGTTTTTCCAAAGTTATCAACTTTTTTATGTTTGCCGTTGCGGAATCGACCTTATGTCAGGCTGATAACGCGTTTTAAGCATTGTGCCATAACTTTGCAGGGAAGCTTCAGAACATGAAATTTCCACAACCCACGGTAGCAGAAAGGGTCTTTCTAGTAGTTGCACATCAAATCTATGCTGTCTGAAGTGTTTTTCAAAAGTTATCAACATTTTTATGTTTGGCGTTCCGGAATCGACCTTTTCTCAGGCTGAAAACGCGTTTTATGCATTGTGCCATAACTTTGCAGGGAAGCTTCAGAACATGAAATTTTCACATCCCACTGTAGCAGAAAGGGTCTTTCTAGTAGTTGCACATCAAATCTAAGCTGTCTGAAGTGTTTTTCTAAAGTTATCAACATTTTTATGTTTGGCGTTCCGGAATCGACCTTATCTCAGCCTGAAAACGAGTTTTCTGCATTGTGCCATAACTTTGCAGGGAAGCATCAGAACATCAAATTTTCACTTCCCACTATAGCAGAAAGGGTCTTTCTAGTAGTTGCACATCAAATCTAAGCTGTCTGAAGTGTTTTTTCAAAAGTAATCAACATTTTTATGTTTGGCGTAACGGAATCGACCTTATCTCAGGCTAAAAACCTGTTTTCTGCATTGTGCCAAAACTTTGCAGGGAAGCTTCAGAACATGAAATTTTCACATCCCACTGTAGCAGAAAGGGTCTTTCTAGTAGTTGCAAATCAAATCTATGCTGTCTGAAGTGTTTTTCAAAAGTTATCAACATTTTTATGTTTGGCGATCCGGAATCGACCTTCTCTCAGGCTGAAAACGCGTTTCACGCATTGTGCCAGAACTTTGCAGGGAAGCTTCAGAACAGGACATTTTCACCTCCCGCTATATCAGAAAGGGTCTTTCTAGTAGTTGCAGATCAAATCTAAGCTGTCTGAAGTGTTTTACTGAAGTTATCAACTTTTTTATGTTTGGCGTTCCGGAATCGAACTTATCTCAGGCTGAAAACGTGTTTTACGAATTGTGCCATAACTTTGCATAAAGCTTCAGAACATGAAATTTTCACCTGCCACGATAGCAGCAAGGGTCTTTCTTGTAGTTGCAGATCAAATCTAAGCTGTCTGAAATGTTTTTCCAAAGTTATCAACATTTTTATGTTTGGCTTTCGGGAACCCTCCTAATCTCAGTCTGAAAACGAGTTTTCTGCATTGTGCCATAACTTTGCAGGGAAGCCTCCTAACATGAAATTTTCACCTCCAGCTATAGTAGAAAGGGTCTTTCTCGTAGTTGCACATCAAATCTAAACTGTCTGAAGTGTCTTTCCAAAGTTATCAACATTTTTATGTTTGGCGTTCCGGAATCAACCTTATCTCAGGCTGAAAACGCTTTTTCTGCAATGTGCCATAACTTTGCAGGGAAGCTTCAGGACCTTGAATTTTCACCACCTACTATATCAGAAAGGGTCTTTCTAGTAGTTGCACATCAAATCTAAGCTGTCTAAAGTGTTTTTTAAAATTTATCAACATTTTTATGTTTGGCGTTCCGTAATCGACCTTATCTCAGGCTGAAAACGCGTTTTACGCATTGTGCCATAACTTTGCATAAAGCTTCAGAACATGAAATTTTCACCTACCACTATAGCAGAAAGGGTCTTTCTAGTAGTTGCAGATCAAATCTAAGCTGTCTGAAATGTTTTTCCAAAGTTATCAACATTTTTATGTTTGGCGTTCCGGAATCAACCTTATCTCAGGCTGAAATCGCTTTTTCTGCAATGTGCCACAACTTTGCAGGGAATCTTCAGAACATGAAATTGTCATTTCCCAAAATAGCATAAAGGGTCTTTCTAGTAGTTGCACATCAAATCTAAGCTGTCTGAAGTGTTTTTCCAAATTTATCAACATTTTTATGCTTCGCGTTCCGGAATCGACCTTATCACAGGCTGAAAACGCGTTTTACGCATTGTGCCATAACTTTGCAGGGAAGCTTCAGAACATCGAATGTTCGCCACCCACAATAGCAGAAAGGGTCTTTCTCCTAGTTGCACATCAAATCTAAGCTGTCTGAAGTGTTTTGCCAAAGTTATCAACATTTCTATGTTTGGCGTTCCGGAATCGACCTTATCTCAGGCTGTAAACGCGTTTTACGCATTGTGCCATAACTTTGCAGGGAAGCTTCAAAACATGAAATTTTCAGCTCCCACTATAGCAGAAAGGGTCTTTCTAGTAGTTGCACATGAAATCTAAGCTGTCTGAAGTGTTTTTCCAAAGTTACCAACATTTTTATGTTTAGCTTTCCGGAATCGACCTTATCTCAGCCTGAAAACGAGTTTTCTGCCTTGTGCCATAACTTCTCAGGGAAGTTTCAGAGCATGAAATTTTCACAACCCACTATAGCAGAAAGGGTCTTTCTAGTAGTTGCACATCAAATCTAAGCTGTCTGGTGTTTTTCCAAAGTCATCAACATTTTTATGTTTGGCGTTACTGAACCCACCTTATATCAGGCTGAAAATGGGTTTTACGCATTGTGCCATAACTTTGCAGGGAAGCTTCAGAACATTGAATTTTCACCACCCACTATATCAGAAAGGGTCTTTCTAGTAGTTGCACATCAAATCTAAGCTGTCTGAAGTGTTTTTCCAAAGTTATCAACATTTTCATGTTTGGCGTTCTGGAATCGACCTTATCTCAGGCTGAAAACGCGTTTTCTGCATTGTGCCATAACTTTGCAAGGAAGCTTCTGAACATGAAATTTTACACTTCCACTATAGCAGAAAAGGTCTTTCTAGTAGTTGCACATAAAATCTAAGCTGTCTGAAGTGTTTTTCCAAAGTTATTAACATTTTTCTGTTTGGCGTTCCGGAATCGACCTTATCTCAGGCTGAAAACGCGTTTTACGCATTGTGCCATAACTTTGCATAAAGCTTCAGAACATCGAATTTTCACCACCCACTATATCAGAAAGGGTCTTTCTCGTAGTTGCACATCAAATCTAAGCTGTTTGAAGTGTTTTTCCAAAGTTATCAACATTTTTATGTTTGGCGTTCCGGAATCGACCTTATCTCAGGCTGTAAACGCGTTTTACGCATTGTGCCATAACTTTGCATAAAGGTTCAGAACATGAAATTATCACCTCCCAGTATAGTAGAAAGGGTCTTTCTACTAGTTGCACATGATATCTAAGCTGTCTGAAGTGTTTTTCGAAAGTTATCAACATTTTTATGTTTGGCGTTCCGGAAATGACCTTATATCAGGCTGAAAACGCGTTTTCTGCAATGTGCCATAACTTTGCAGGGAATCTTCAGAACATTAAATTTTCACCACCCACAATAGCAGAAAGGGTCTTTCTAGTAGTTGCACATCAAATCTATGCTGTCTGAAGTGTTTTTCTAAAGTTGTCAACAATTTTATGTTTGGCGTTCCGAAACCCACCTTATCTGAGGCTGAAAACGCGTTTTCTGCATTGTGCCATATATTCTAAGGGAAGGTTCAGAACATGAAATTTTCATCTCCCACTATAGCAGAAAGGGTCTTTCTAGTAGTTGCACCTCAAATCTAAGCTGTCTGAAGTGTTTTTCCAAAGTTATCAACATTTTTATGTTTAGCGTTCTGGAATCGACCTTATCTCAGGCTGAAAACGCGTTTTCTGCATAGTGCCATAACTTTGCAGGGAAGCTTCTGAACATGAAATTTTAAACTTCCACTATAGCAGAAAAGGTCTTTCTAGTAGTTGCACATAAAATCTAAGCTGTCTGAAGTGTTCTTCCAAAGTTATCAACATTTTTCTGTTAGGCGTTCCGGAATCGACCTTATCTCAGGCTGAAAACGCGTTTTACGCATTGTGCCATAACTTTGCATAAAGCTTCAGAACATCGAATTTTCACCACCCACTATATCAGAAAGGGTCTTTCTCGTAGTTGCACATCAAATCTAAGCTGTTTGAAGTGCTTTTCCAAAGTTATCAACATTTTTATGTTTGGCGTTCGGGAACCCACCTTATCTCAGGCTGAAAACGCGTTGTACGCATTGTGCCATAACTTTGCAGGGAAGCTTCAGAACATAAAATTTTCACGTCCCACTATAGCAGAAAGGGTCTTTCTAGTAGTTGCACATCAAATCAAAGCTGTTTGAAGTGTTTTTCGAAAGTTATCAACATTTTTATGTTTGGCGTTCCGGAATCGACCTTATCTCAGTCTGAAAACGCGTTTTCTGCATCGTGCCATAACTTTGCAGGGAAGCTTCAGAAAATGAAATGTTCACCTCCCACTATAGCAGAAAGGGACTTTCTAGCAGTTTCACGTGAAATCTAAGCTGTCTGAAGTGTTTTTACAAAATTATCAACATTTTTATGTTTGGCGTTCCGGAATCGACCTTATCTCAGGCTGAAAACGTGTTTTCTGCATTGTGCCATAACTTTACAGGAAACTTCAAAATATGAAATTTTAACCTCCCACTATTGCAGAAACGGTCTGTCTTGTAGTTGCACATCAAATCTAAGCTGTCTGAAGTGTTTTTACAAAGTTATCAACATTTTTATGTTTGGCGTTCCGGAATCGACCTTATCTCAGGCTGAAAACGCGTTTTACGCATTGTGCCATAACTTTGCATAAAGCTTCAGCACATGAAATTTTCACCACCCACTATAGCAGAAAGGGTCTTTCTAGTAGTTGCACATCAAATCTAAGCTGTCTGAAGTGTTTTTCCAAAGTTATCAACATTTTTATTTTTCCCGTTCCGGAATCGACCTTATGTCAGGCTGAAAACGCGTTTTACGCATTGTGCCATAACTTTGCAGGGAAGCTTCAGAACATAAAAATTTCACCTCCCACAATAGCAGAAAGGGTCTTTCTAGTAGTTGCACATCAAATCTAAGCTGTCTGAAGTGTATTTAAAAAGTTATCAACTTTTTTATGTTTGGCGTTCCTGAATCGACCTTATCTCAGGCTGAAAACGCTTTTCACGCATTGTGCCATAACTTTGCAGGGAAGCTTCAGAACATCGAATTTTCACCACCCACTATCGCAGAAAGGGTCTTTCTCCTAGTTGCACATCAAAACTAAGCTGTCTGAAGTGTTTTTTCCAAAGTCATCAACATTTTTAAGTTTAGCGTTCTGGAACCCACCTTATCTCAGGCTGAAAATGCGTTTTCTGCATTGTGAAATCACTTTGCAGGGAAGCTTCAGAACATGAAATTTTCACCTCCCACTATAGCAGAAAGCGTCATCAAATCTAAGCTGTCTGAAGTGGCTTTCCAAATATATCAACATTTTTATGTTTGGCGTTCCGGAATCGACCTTATCTCAGGCTGAAAACGCGTTTTACGCATTGTGCCATAACTTTGGAGGGAAGCTTCAGAACATCGAATTTTGACCACCCATTATATCAGAAAGGGTCTTTCTGGTAGTAGCACATCAAATCTAAGCTGTCTGAAGTGTTTTTCCAAAGTTATCAACATTTTTATGTTTGGCGTTCCGGAATCGACCTTATCTCAGGCTGAAAAAGCGTTTTACGCATTGTACCATAACTTTGCGTAAAACTTCAGGACATGAAATTTTCACCTCCCACTATAGCAGAAAGGGTCTTTCTCGTAGTTTCACGTGAAATCTACGCTGTCTGAACTGTTTTTACAAAGTTATCAACATTTTTATGTTTGGCGTTCCGGAATCAACCTTATCACAGCCTGAAAACGCGTTTTCTGCTTTGTGCCATAACTTTGAAGGGAAGCATCAGAATATGAAAATTTCACCTCCCACAATAGCAGAAAGGGTCTTTCTAGTAGTTGCACATCAAATCTAAGCTGTCTGGAATGTTTTTCCAAAGTTATCAACATTTTTATGTTTGGCGTTCCGGAACCCACCTTATCTCAGGCTGAAAACGCGTTTTCTACATTGTGCCATATCTTTGCAGGGAAGCTTCAGAACATGAAATTTTCACCTCCCACTACAGCAGAAATGGTCTTTCTAGTAGTTGCACATCAAATCTAAGCTGTCTGAAGTGTTTTTCGAAAGTTATCAACATTTTTATGTTTGGCGTTCCGGAATCGACCTTATCTCGGGATGAAAAATCGTTTTCTGCATTGTCCCATAACTTTGCAGGGAAGCTTCAGAACATGAAATTTTGACCTCCCAATATAGCAGAAAGGGTCTTTCTAGTAGATGCACATCAAATCTAAGCTGACTGAAGTGTTTTTTGAAAGTTATCAACATTTTTATGTTTGGCGTTCCGGAACCCACCTTATCTCAAGCTGAAAACGCGTTTTCTGCATTGTGCCATAACTTTGCAGGGAAGCTTCAGAACATGAAATGTTCACCTCCCACTATAGCAGAAAGGGTTTTTCTAGTAGTTGCACATCAAATCTAAGCTGTCTGAAGTGTTTTTCGAAAGTTATCAAGATTTTTTTGTTTGGCGTTCCGGAATCGACCTTATCTGAGGATGAAAAATCGTTTTCTGCATTGTCCCATAACTTTGCAGGGAAGCTTCAGAACATGAAATGTTCACCTCCCACTATAGCAGAAAGGGTCTTTCTAGCAGTTGCACATCAAATCTAAGCTGTCTGAAGTGTTTTTCGAAAGTTATCAACATTTTTATGTTTGGCATTCCAGAATCGATCTTATCTCCGGCCGAAAACGAGTTGTCTGCATTGTGCCATAACTTTGCATGGAAGCTTCCAAATATGAAATTTTAACCTCCCACTATAGCAGAAAGGGTCTTTCTAGTAGTTGCACATCAAATCTAAGCTGTCTGAAGTTTTTTTCCAAGGTTATCAACATTTTTATGTTTGGCGTTCCGAAATCGAACTTATCTCAAGCTGAAAACGCGTTTTCTGCAATGTGCCATAAATTTGCAGGGAAGCTTCAGAACATGAAATGTTCACCTCCCACTATAGCAGAAAGGGTCTTCCTAGTAGTTGCACATCAAATCTAAGCTGTCTGAAGTGTCTTTCGAAAGTTATCAACATTTTTATGTTTGGCGTTCCAGAATCGACCTTATGTCAGGCTGAAAACGCGTTGTCTGCATTGTGCCATAACTTTGCATGGAAGCTTCCGAAAATGAAATTTTAACCTCCCACTATAGCAGAAAGGCTCTTTCTAGTAGTTGCAGATCAAATCGAAGCTGTCTGAAATTTTTTTCCAAAGTTATCAACATTTTTACGTTTGGCGTTTCGGAAACCACCTTATCTCAGGCTGAAAACCCGTTTTCTGCATTGTGCCATAACTTCTCAGGGAAGCTTCAGAACATAAAATGTTCACCTCCCACTATAGCAGAAAGGGTCTTTCTTGTAGTTGCACATCAAATCTAAGCTATCTGAAGTGTTTTTCCAAAGTTATCAACATTTTTAGGCTTGGCGTTCCGGAACCCACCTTATCTCAGGCTGAAAACGCGTTTTCTGTATTGTGCCATAACTTCTCAGCGAAGCTTCAGAACATGAAATGTTCACGTCCCACTATAGCAGAAAGGGTCTTTCTAGTAGTTGCACATCAAATCTAAGCTGTCTGAAGTGTTTTTCAAAAGTTATCAACATTTTTATGTTTGGCGTTCCAGAACCCAACTTATCTCATGCTGAAAACGCGTTTTCTGCATTGTGCCATAATATTGCTGGGAAGCTTCAGAACACGAAATTTTCACCTCCCACTGTATCACAAAGGGTCTTTCTCGTAGTTGCACATCAAATCTAAGGTGTCTGAAGTGTTTTTCCAAAGTTATCAACATTTTTATGTTTGGCGTACCGGAATCAACCTTATGTCAGGCTGAAAACGGGTTTTACGCATTGTGCCATAACTTTGCAAGGAAGCTTCAGAACATGGAATTTTCACTACCCACTATAGCAGAAATGGTCTTTCTAGTAGTTGCACATCAAATCTAAGCTGTCTGAAGTGTTTTTCAAAAGTTATCAACATTTTTATGTTTGGCGTTCCGGAATCGACCTTCTCTCAGGCTGAAAACGCGTTTCACGCATTGTGCCATAACTTTGCAGGGAAGCTTCAGAACAGGACATTTTCACCTCCCGCTATATCAGAAAGGGTCTTTCTAGCAGTTGCACATCAAATCTAAGCTGTTTGAAGTGTTTTACTGAAGTTATCAACTTTTTTTATGTTTGGCGTTCCGGAACCGACCTTATCTCAGACTGAAAACGGGTTTTACGCATTGTGCCATAACTTTGCAGGGAAGCTTCAGAACATGGAATTTTCACTACCCACTATAGCAGAAAGGGTCTTTCTGGTATTGGCATATCAAATCTAAGCTGTCTGAAGTCTTTTTCCAAAGGTATCAACATTTTTATGTTTGGCGTTCCGGAATCGATCTTATCTCAGGCTAAAAATGCGTTTTCTGCATTGTGCTATAACTTTGCAGGGAAGGTTCAGAACATGAAATTTTCACCTCCCACTATAGCAGAAAGGGTCTTTCTAGTAGTTGCACATCAAATCTAAGCTGTCTGAAGTGTTTTTCCAAAGTTATCAACATTTTTATGTTTCGCGTTCCGTAATCGACCTTATCTCAGGCTGAAAACGCGTTTTTCGGAGCATGCCATAAATTTGCAGGGAAGCTTCAGA
Source organism: Synchiropus splendidus (assembly GCF_027744825.2). NCBI lineage: Eukaryota > Metazoa > Chordata > Actinopteri > Syngnathiformes > Callionymidae > Synchiropus > Synchiropus splendidus. Next base: position 932,173 of record NW_026527055.1, read on the forward strand.
ACGTGAAATTTTCACCAGCCACTATAGCAGAAATGGTCCTTCCAGTAGTTGCACATCAAATCCAAGTTGTCTGAAGTGTTTTTCCAAAGTTATCAACTTTTTTATGTTTGCCGTTGCGGAATCGACCTTATGTCAGGCTGATAACGCGTTTTAAGCATTGTGCCATAACTTTGCAGGGAAGCTTCAGAACATGAAATTTCCACAACCCACGGTAGCAGAAAGGGTCTTTCTAGTAGTTGCACATCAAATCTATGCTGTCTGAAGTGTTTTTCAAAAGTTATCAACATTTTTATGTTTGGCGTTCCGGAATCGACCTTTTCTCAGGCTGAAAACGCGTTTTATGCATTGTGCCATAACTTTGCAGGGAAGCTTCAGAACATGAAATTTTCACATCCCACTGTAGCAGAAAGGGTCTTTCTAGTAGTTGCACATCAAATCTAAGCTGTCTGAAGTGTTTTTCTAAAGTTATCAACATTTTTATGTTTGGCGTTCCGGAATCGACCTTATCTCAGCCTGAAAACGAGTTCTCTGCATTGTGCCATAACTTTGCAGGGAAGCATCAGAACATCAAATTTTCACTTCCCACTATAGCAGAAAGGGTCTTTCTAGTAGTTGCACATCAAATCTAAGCTGTCTGAAGTGTTTTTTCAAAAGTAATCAACATTTTTATGTTTGGCGTAACGGAATCGACCTTATCTCAGGCTAAAAACCTGTTTTCTGCATTGTGCCAAAACTTTGCAGGGAAGCTTCAGAACATGAAATTTTCACATCCCACTGTAGCAGAAAGGGTCTTTCTAGTAGTTGCAAATCAAATCTATGCTGTCTGAAGTGTTTTTCAAAAGTTATCAACATTTTTATGTTTGGCGATCCGGAATCGACCTTCTCTCAGGCTGAAAACGCGTTTCACGCATTGTGCCAGAACTTTGCAGGGAAGCTTCAGAACAGGACATTTTCACCTCCCGCTATATCAGAAAGGGTCTTTCTAGTAGTTGCAGATCAAATCTAAGCTGTCTGAAGTGTTTTACTGAAGTTATCAACTTTTTTATGTTTGGCGTTCCGGAATCGAACTTATCTCAGGCTGAAAACGTGTTTTACGAATTGTGCCATAACTTTGCATAAAGCTTCAGAACATGAAATTTTCACCTGCCACGATAGCAGCAAGGGTCTTTCTTGTAGTTGCAGATCAAATCTAAGCTGTCTGAAATGTTTTTCCAAAGTTATCAACATTTTTATGTTTGGCTTTCGGGAACCCTCCTAATCTCAGTCTGAAAACGAGTTTTCTGCATTGTGCCATAACTTTGCAGGGAAGCCTCCTAACATGAAATTTTCACCTCCAGCTATAGTAGAAAGGGTCTTTCTCGTAGTTGCACATCAAATCTAAACTGTCTGAAGTGTCTTTCCAAAGTTATCAACATTTTTATGTTTGGCGTTCCGGAATCAACCTTATCTCAGGCTGAAAACGCTTTTTCTGCAATGTGCCATAACTTTGCAGGGAAGCTTCAGGACCTTGAATTTTCACCACCTACTATATCAGAAAGGGTCTTTCTAGTAGTTGCACATCAAATCTAAGCTGTCTAAAGTGTTTTTTAAAATTTATCAACATTTTTATGTTTGGCGTTCCGTAATCGACCTTATCTCAGGCTGAAAACGCGTTTTACGCATTGTGCCATAACTTTGCATAAAGCTTCAGAACATGAAATTTTCACCTACCACTATAGCAGAAAGGGTCTTTCTCGTAGTTGCAGATCAAATCTAAGCTGTCTGAAATGTTTTTCCAAAGTTATCAACATTTTTATGTTTGGCGTTCCGGAATCGACCTTATCTCAGGCTGAAATCGCTTTTTCTGCAATGTGCCACAACTTTGCAGGGAATCTTCAGAACATGAAATTGTCATTTCCCAAAATAGCATAAAGGGTCTTTCTCGTAGTTGCACATCAAATCTAAGCTGTCTGAAGTGTTTTTCCAAATTTATCAACATTTTTATGCTTCGCGTTCCGGAATCGACCTTATCACAGGCTGAAAACGCGTTTTACGCATTGTGCCATAACTTTGCAGGGAAGCTTCAGAACATCGAATGTTCGCCACCCACAATAGCAGAAAGGGTCTTTCTCCTAGTTGCACATCAAATCTAAGCTGTCTGAAGTGTTTTGCCAAAGTTATCAACATTTCTATGTTTGGCGTTCCGGAATCGACCTTATCTCAGGCTGTAAACGCGTTTTACGCATTGTGCCATAACTTTGCAGGGAAGCTTCAAAACATGAAATTTTCAGCTCCCACTATAGCAGAAAGGGTCTTTCTAGTAGTTGCACATGAAATCTAAGCTGTCTGAAGTGTTTTTCCAAAGTTACCAACATTTTTATGTTTAGCTTTCCGGAATCGACCTTATCTCAGCCTGAAAACGAGTTTTCTGCCTTGTGCCATAACTTCTCAGGGAAGTTTCAGAGCATGAAATTTTCACAACCCACTATAGCAGAAAGGGTCTTTCTAGTAGTTGCACATCAAATCTAAGCTGTCTGGTGTTTTTCCAAAGTCATCAACATTTTTATGTTTGGCGTTACTGAACCCACCTTATATCAGGCTGAAAATGGGTTTTACGCATTGTGCCATAACTTTGCAGGGAAGCTTCAGAACATTGAATTTTCACCACCCACTATATCAGAAAGGGTCTTTCTAGTAGTTGCACATCAAATCTAAGCTGTCTGAAGTGTTTTTCCAAAGTTATCAACATTTTCATGTTTGGCGTTCTGGAATCGACCTTATCTCAGGCTGAAAACGCGTTTTCTGCATTGTGCCATAACTTTGCAGGGAAGCTTCTGAACATGAAATTTTACACTTCCACTATAGCAGAAAAGGTCTTTCTAGTAGTTGCACATAAAATCTAAGCTGTCTGAAGTGTTTTTCCAAAGTTATTAACATTTTTCTGTTTGGCGTTCCGGAATCGACCTTATCTCAGGCTGAAAACGCGTTTTACGCATTGTGCCATAACTTTGCATAAAGCTTCAGAACATCGAATTTTCACCACCCACTATATCAGAAAGGGTCTTTCTCGTAGTTGCACATCAAATCTAAGCTGTTTGAAGTGTTTTTCCAAAGTTATCAACATTTTTATGTTTGGCGTTCCGGAATCGACCTTATCTCAGGCTGTAAACGCGTTTTACGCATTGTGCCATAACTTTGCATAAAGGTTCAGAACATGAAATTATCACCTCCCAGTATAGTAGAAAGGGTCTTTCTACTAGTTGCACATGATATCTAAGCTGTCTGAAGTGTTTTTCGAAAGTTATCAACATTTTTATGTTTGGCGTTCCGGAAATGACCTTATATCAGGCTGAAAACGCGTTTTCTGCAATGTGCCATAACTTTGCAGGGAATCTTCAGAACATTAAATTTTCACCACCCACAATAGCAGAAAGGGTCTTTCTAGTAGTTGCACATCAAATCTATGCTGTCTGAAGTGTTTTTCTAAAGTTGTCAACAATTTTATGTTTGGCGTTCCGAAACCCACCTTATCTGAGGCTGAAAACGCGTTTTCTGCATTGTGCCATATATTCTAAGGGAAGGTTCAGAACATGAAATTTTCATCTCCCACTATAGCAGAAAGGGTCTTTCTAGTAGTTGCACCTCAAATCTAAGCTGTCTGAAGTGTTTTTCCAAAGTTATCAACATTTTTATGTTTAGCGTTCTGGAATCGACCTTATCTCAGGCTGAAAACGCGTTTTCTGCATAGTGCCATAACTTTGCAGGGAAGCTTCTGAACATGAAATTTTAAACTTCCACTATAGCAGAAAAGGTCTTTCTAGTAGTTGCACATAAAATCTAAGCTGTCTGAAGTGTTCTTCCAAAGTTATCAACATTTTTCTGTTAGGCGTTCCGGAATCGACCTTATCTCAGGCTGAAAACGCGTTTTACGCATTGTGCCATAACTTTGCATAAAGCTTCAGAACATCGAATTTTCACCACCCACTATATCAGAAAGGGTCTTTCTCGTAGTTGCACATCAAATCTAAGCTGTTTGAAGTGCTTTTCCAAAGTTATCAACATTTTTATGTTTGGCGTTCGGGAACCCACCTTATCTCAGGCTGAAAACGCGTTGTACGCATTGTGCCATAACTTTGCAGGGAAGCTTCAGAACATAAAATTTTCACGTCCCACTATAGCAGAAAGGGTCTTTCTAGTAGTTGCACATCAAATCAAAGCTGTTTGAAGTGTTTTTCGAAAGTTATCAACATTTTTATGTTTGGCGTTCCGGAATCGACCTTATCTCAGTCTGAAAACGCGTTTTCTGCATCGTGCCATAACTTTGCAGGGAAGCTTCAGAAAATGAAATGTTCACCTCCCACTATAGCAGAAAGGGTCTTTCTAGCAGTTTCACGTGAAATCTAAGCTGTCTGAAGTGTTTTTACAAAATTATCAACATTTTTATGTTTGGCGTTCCGGAATCGACCTTATCTCAGGCTGAAAACGTGTTTTCTGCATTGTGCCATAACTTTACAGGAAACTTCAAAATATGAAATTTTAACCTCCCACTATTGCAGAAACGGTCTGTCTTGTAGTTGCACATCAAATCTAAGCTGTCTGAAGTGTTTTTACAAAGTTATCAACATTTTTATGTTTGGCGTTCCGGAATCGACCTTATCTCAGGCTGAAAACGCGTTTTACGCATTGTGCCATAACTTTGCATAAAGCTTCAGCACATGAAATTTTCACCACCCACTATAGCAGAAAGGGTCTTTCTAGTAGTTGCACATCAAATCTAAGCTGTCTGAAGTGTTTTTCCAAAGTTATCAACATTTTTATTTTTCCCGTTCCGGAATCGACCTTATGTCAGGCTGAAAACGCGTTTTACGCATTGTGCCATAACTTTGCAGGGAAGCTTCAGAACATAAAAATTTCACCTCCCACAATAGCAGAAAGGGTCTTTCTAGTAGTTGCACATCAAATCTAAGCTGTCTGAAGTGTATTTAAAAAGTTATCAACTTTTTTATGTTTGGCGTTCCTGAATCGACCTTATCTCAGGCTGAAAACGCGTTTTACGCATTGTTCCATAACTTTGCAGGGAAGCTTCAGAACATGAAATTTTCACCTCCCAGTATAGTAGAAAGGGTCTTTCTAGTAGTTGCACATGATATCTAAGCTGTCGGAAGTGTTTTTCAAAAGTTATCAACATTTTTAAGTTTAGCGTTCTGGAACCCACCTTATCTCAGGCTGAAAATGCGTTTTCTGCATTGTGAAATCACTTTGCAGGGAAGCTTCAGAACATGAAATTTTCACCTCCCTCTATAGCAGAAAGGGTCTTTCTAGTTGTTGCACTTCAAATCTAAGCTGTCTGAAGTGTTTTTCGAAAGTTATCAACATTTTTATGTTTGGCCTTCGGGAACCCACCTTATCTCAGGCGAAAAACGTGTTTTACGCATTGTACCATAACTTTGCATAAAGCTTCAGAACATGAAATTTTCACCTCCCACTATAGCAGAAAGGGTCTTTCTAGTAGTTGCACATCAAATCTAAGCTGTCTGAAGTGTTTTTCGAAAGTTATCAACATTTTTATGTTTGGCGTTCCGGAACCCACCTTATCTCAGGCTGAAAACGCTTTTCACGCATTGTGCCATAACTTTGCAGGGAAGCTTCAGAACATCGAATTTTCACCACCCACTATCGCAGAAAGGGTCTTTCTCCTAGTTGCACATCAAAACTAAGCTGTCTGAAGTGTTTTTTCCAAAGTCATCAACATTTTTAAGTTTAGCGTTCTGGAACCCACCTTATCTCAGGCTGAAAATGCGTTTTCTGCATTGTGAAATCACTTTGCAGGGAAGCTTCAGAACATGAAATTTTCACCTCCCACTATAGCAGAAAGCGTCATCAAATCTAAGCTGTCTGAAGTGGCTTTCCAAATATATCAACATTTTTATGTTTGGCGTTCCGGAATCGACCTTATCTCAGGCTGAAAACGCGTTTTACGCATTGTGCCATAACTTTGGAGGGAAGCTTCAGAACATCGAATTTTGACCACCCATTATATCAGAAAGGGTCTTTCTGGTAGTAGCACATCAAATCTAAGCTGTCTGAAGTGTTTTTCCAAAGTTATCAACATTTTTATGTTTGGCGTTCCGGAATCGACCTTATCTCAGGCTGAAAAAGCGTTTTACGCATTGTACCATAACTTTGCGTAAAGCTTCAGGACATGAAATTTTCACCTCCCACTATAGCAGAAAGGGTCTTTCTCGTAGTTTCACGTGAAATCTATGCTGTCTGAACTGTTTTTACAAAGTTATCAACATTTTTATGTTTGGCGTTCCGGAATCAACCTTATCACAGCCTGAAAACGCGTTTTCTGCTTTGTGCCATAACTTTGAAGGGAAGCATCAGAATATGAAAATTTCACCTCCCACAATAGCAGAAAGGGTCTTTCTAGTAGTTGCACATCAAATCTAAGCTGTCTGAAGTGTATTTCAAAAGTTATCACCTTTTTTATGTTTGGCGTTCCGGAATCGACCTTATGTCAGGCTGAAAACGCGTTTTACGCATTGTGCCATAACTTTGCAGGGAAGCTTCAGAACATCGAATTTTCACCACCCACTATAGCAGAAATGGTCTTTCTCCTAGTTGCACATCATATCTAAGCTGTCTGAAGTGTTTTTTCCAAAGTCATCAACATTTTTATGTTTAGCGTTCTGGAACCCACCTTATATCAGGCTGAAGATGCGTTTTCTGCATTGTGCCATAACTTTGCAGGGAAGCTTCAGAACATGAAATTTTCACCTCCCACTATAGCAGAAAGGGTCTTTCTAGTAGTTACACTTCAAATCTAAGCTGTCTGAAGTGTTTTTACAAAGTTATCAACATTTTTATGTTTGGCCTTCCGGAATCGACCTTATCTCAGGCTGAAAACGTGTTTTACGCATTGTGCCATAACTTTGCATAAAGCTTCAGCACATGAAATTTTCACCTCCCACTATAGCAGAAAGGGTCTTTCTAGTAGTTGCAGATGAAATCTAAGCTGTCTGAAATGTTTTTCCAAAGTTATCAACATTTTTATGTTTGGCTTTCTGGAACCCACCTTATCTCAGTCTGAAAACGTGTTTTTTGCATTGCGCCATAACTTTGCAGGGAAGCCTCAGAACATGAAATTTTCACCTGCCGCTATAGTAGAAAGGGTCTTTCTAGTAGTTGCATATCAAATCTTAGCTGTCTGAAGTGTTTTTCCAAAGTTATCAACATTTTTATGTTTGACATTCCGGAATCAACCTTATCTCAGCCTGAAAACGCGTTTTCTGCTTTGTGCCATAACTTTGCATGGAAGCATCAGAATATGAAATTTTCACCTACCAATATTGCAGAAAGAGTCTGTCTTGTAGTTGCACATCAAAACTAAGCTGTCTGAAGTGTTTTTCCAATGTTATCAACATTTTTATGTTTGGCGTTCTGGAACCCACCTTATCTCAGTCTGAAAACGGCTTTTGTGGATTGTGCCATAACTTTGCAGGGAAGCCTCAGAACATGAAATTTTCACCTCCCACTATAGCAGAAAGGGTCTTACTAGTAGTTGCACATCAAATCTAAGCTGTCTGAAGTGTTTTTCCAAAGTTATCAACATTTTTATGTTTGGCGTTCCGGAATCGACCTTATCTCAGGCTGAAAACGCTTTTCACGCATTGTGCCATAACTTTGCAGCGAAGCTTCAGAACATCGAATTTTCACCACCCACTATCGCAGAAAGGGTCTTTCTCCTAGTTGCACATCAAAACTAAGCTGTCTGAAGTGTTTTTTCCAAAGTCATCAACATATTTAAGTTTAGCGTTCTGGAACCCACCTTATCTCAGGCTGAAAATGCGTTTTCTGCATTGTGAAATCACTTTGCAGGGAAGCTTCAGAACATGAAATTTTCACCTCCCTCTATAGCAGAAAGGGTCTTTCTAGTTGTTGCACTTCAAATCTAAGCTGTCTGACGTGTTTTTCGAAAGTTATCAACATTTTTTTGTTTGGCCTTCGGGAACCCACCTTATCTCAGGCAAAAACGCGTTTTACGCATTGTACCATAACTTTGCATAAAGCTTCAGAACATGAAATTTTCACCTCCCACTATAGCAGAAAGGGTCTTTCTAGTAGTTGCACATCAAATCTAAGCTGTCTGAAGTGTTTTTCGAAAGTTATCAACATTTTTATGTTTGGCGTTCCGGAACCCACCTTATCTCAGGCTGAAAACGCTTTTCACGCATTGTGCCATAACTTTGCAGGGAAGCTTCAGAACATCGAATTTTCACCACCCACTATCGCAGAAAGGGTCTTTCTCCTAGTTGCACATCAAAACTAAGCTGTCTGAAGTGTTTTTTTCCAAAGTCATCAACATTTTTAAGTTTAGCGTTCTGGAACCCACCTTATCTCAGGCTGAAAATGCGTTTTCTGCATTGTGAAATCACTTTGCAGGGAAGCTTCAGAACATGAAATTTTCATCTCCCACTATAGCAGAAAGCGTCATCAAATCTAAGCTGTCTGAAGTGGCTTTCCAAATATATCAACATTTTTATGTTTGGCGTTCCGGAATCGACCTTATCTCAGGCTGAAAACGCGTTTTACGCATTGTGCCATAACTTTGGAGGGAAGCTTCAGAACATCGAATTTTGACCACCCATTATATCAGAAAGGGTCTTTCTGGTAGTAGCACATCAAATCTAAGCTGTCTGAAGTGTTTTTCCAAAGTTATCAACATTTTTATGTTTGGCGTTCCGGAATCGACCTTATCTCAGGCTGAAAAAGCGTTTTACGCATTGTACCATAACTTTGCGTAAAGCTTCAGCACATGAAATTTTCACCTCCCACTATAGCAGAAAGGGTCTTTCTCGTAGTTTCACGTGAAATCTATGCTGTCTGAACTGTTTTTACAAAGTTATCAACATTTTTATTTTGGCGTTCCGGAATCAACCTTATCACAGCCTGAAAACGCGTTTTCTGCTTTGTGCCATAACTTTGCAGGGAAGCATCAGAATATGAAAATTTCACCTCCCACAATAGCAGAAAGGGTCTTTCTAGTAGTTGCACATCAAATCTAAGCTGTCTGAAGTGTATTTCAAAAGTTATCACCTTTTTTATGTTTGGCGTTCCGGAATCGACCTTATGTCAGGCTGAAAACGCGTTTTACGCATTGTGCCATAACTTTGCAGGGAAGCTTCAGAACATCGAATTTTCACCACCCACTATAGCAGAAATGGTCTTTCTCCTAGTTGCACATCATATCTAAGCTGTCTGAAGTGTTTTTTCCAAAGTCATCAACATTTTTACGTTTAGCGTTCTGGAACCCACCTTATATCAGGCTGAAGATGCGTTTTCTGCATTGTGCCATAACTTTGCAGGGAAGCTTCAGAACATGGAATTTTCACCTCCCACTATAGCAGAAAGGGTCTTTCTAGTAGTTACACTTCAAATCTAAGCTGTCTGAAGTGTTTTTCGAAAGTTATCAACATTTTAATGTTTGGCGTTCCGGAATCGACCTTATCTCAGCCGAAAACGCGTTTTCTGCATTGTGCCATAACTTTGCAGGGAAGCTTCAGAATATAAAATTTTAACCTCCCACTATTGCAGAAAGGGTCTCTCTTGTAGTTGCACATCAAATCTAAGCTGTCTGAAGTGTTTTTACAAAGTTATCAACATTTTTACGTTTGGCGTTCCGGAATCGACCTTATCTCAGGCTGAAAACGTGTTTTACGCATTGTGCCATAACTTTGCAGAAAGCTTCAGCACATGAAATTTTCACCTCCCACTTTAGCAGAAAGGGTCTTTCTAGTAGTTGCAGATCAAATCTAAGCTGTCTGAAATGTTTTTCCAAAGTTATCAACATTTTTATGTTTGGCTTTCTGGAACCCACCTTATCTCAGTCTGAAAACGTGTTTTTTGCATTGCGCCATAACTTTGCAGGGAAGCCTCAGAACATGAAATTTTCACCTGCCGCTATACTAGAAAGGGTCTTTCTAGTAGTTGCACATCAAATCTAAGCTGTCTGAAGTGTTTTTCCAAAGTTATCAACATTTTTATGTTTGACGTTCCGGAATCAACCTTATCTCAGCCTGAAAACGCGTTTTCTGCTTTGTGCCATAACTTTGCATGGAAGCATCAGAATATGAAATTTTCACCTACCAATATTGCAGAAAGAGTCTGTCTTGTAGTTGCACATCAAAACTAAGCTGTCTGAAGTGTTTTTCCAATGTTATCAACATTTTTATGTTTGGCGTTCTGGAAGCCACCTTATCTCAGTCTGAAAACGGCTTTTGTGCATTGTGCCATAACTTTGCAGGGAAGCCTCAGAACATGAAATTTTCACCTCCCACTATAGCAGAAAGGGTCTTTCTAGTAGTTGCACATCAAATCTAAGCTGTCTGAAGTGTTTTTCCAAAGTTATCAACATTTTTATGTTTGGCGTTCCGGAATCGACCTTATCTCAGGCTGAAAACGCTTTTCACGCATTGTGCCATAACTTTGCAGGGAAGCTTCAGAACATCGAATTTTCACCACCCACTATCGCAGAAAGGGTCTTTCTCCTAGTTGCACATCTATTGCAAAACTAAGCTGTCTGAAGTGTTTTTTCCAAAGTCATCAACATTTTTAAGTTTAGCGTTCTGGAACCCACCTTATCTCAGGCAGAAATTGCGTTTTCTGCATTGTGAAATCACTTTGCAGGGAAGCTTCAGAACATGAAATTTTCACCTCCCACTATAGCAGAAAGGGTCTTTCTAGTTGTTGCACTTCAAATCTAAGCTGTCTGAAGTGTTTTTCGAAAGTTATCAACATTTTTATGTTTGGCGTTCCGGAACCCACCTTATCTCAGGCTGAAAACGCTTTTCACGCATTGTGCCATAACTTTGCAGGGAAGCTTCAGAACATCGAATTTTCACCACCCACTATCGCAGAAAGGGTCTTTCTCCTAGTTGCACATCAAAACTAAGCTGTCTGAAGTGTTTTTTCCAAAGTCATCAACATTTTTAAGTTTAGCGTTCTGGAACCCACCTTATCTCAGGCTGAAAATGCGTTTTCTGCATTGTGAAATCACTTTGCAGGGAAGCTTCAGAACATGAAATTTTCACCTCCCACTATAGCAGAAAGGGTCTTTCTAGTTCTTGCACTTCAAATTTAAGCTGTCTGAAGTGTTTTTCGAAAGTTATCAACATTTTTATGTTTAGCGTTCCGGAATCAACCTTATCACAGCCTGAAAACGCGTTTTCTGCTTTGTGCCATAACTTTGCAGGGAAGCATCAGAATATGAAAATTTCACCTCCCACAATAGCACAAAGGGTCTTTCTAGTAGTTGCACATCAAATCTAAGCTGTCTGAAGTGTGTTTCAAAAGTTATCACCTTTTTTATGTTTGGCGTTCCGGAATCGACCTTATGTCAGGCTGAAAACGCGTTTTACGCATTGTGCCATAACTTTGCAGGGAAGCTTCAGAACATCGAATTTTCACCACCCACTATAGCAGAAATGGTCTTTCTCCTAGTTGCACATCATATCTAAGCTGTCTGAAGTGTTTTTTCCAAAGTCATCAACATTTTTATGTTTAGCGTTCTGGAACCCACCTTATATCAGGCTGAAGATGCGTTTTCTGCATTGTGCCATAACTTTGCAGGGAAGCTTCAGAACATGAAATTTTCACCTCCCACTATAGCAGAAAGGGTCTTTCTAGTAGTTACACTTCAAATCTAAGCTGTCTGAAGTGTTTTTCGAAAGTCATCAACATTTTTAAGTTTAGCGTTCTGGAACCCACCTTATGTCAGGCTGAAAATGCGTTTTCTGCATTGTGAAATCACTTTGCAGGGAAGCTTCAGAACATGAAATTTTCACCTCCCACTATAGCAGAAAGGGTCTTTCTAGTTGTTGCACTTCAAATTTAAGCTGTCTGAAGTGTTTTTCGAAAGTTATCAACATTTTAATGTTTGGCCTTCGGGAACCCACCTTATCTCAGGCTAAAAACGCGTTTCACGCATTGTACCATAACGTTGCATAAAGCTTCAGAACATGAAATTTTCACCTCCCACTATAGCAGTAAGGGTCTTTCTAGTAGTTACACTTCAAATCTAAGCTGTCTGAAGTGTTTTTCCAAAGTTATCAACACTTTTATGTTTGGCGTTCCGAAACCCACCTTATCTCAGGCTGAAAACGCGTTTTTGTGCATTGTGCCATAACTTTTCAGGGAAGCTTCAGAACATGAAATTTTAACCTCCCACTATAGCAGAAAGGGTCTTTCTAGTAGTTGCACATCAAATCTAAGCTGTCTGAAGTGTTTTTCAAAAGTTATCAACACTTTTATGTTTGGCGTTCCGAAACCCACCTTATCTCAGGCTGAAAAGCGTTTTTGTGCATTGTGCCATAACTTTTCAGGAAAGCTTCAGAACATCGAATTTTGACCACCCATTATATCAGAAAGGGTCTTTCTGGTAGTAGCACATCAAATCTAAGCTGTCTGAAGTGTTTTTCCAAAGTTATCAACATTTTTATGTTTGGCGTTCCGGAATCGACCTTATCTCAGGCTGAAAAAGCGTTTTACGCATTGTACCATAACTTTGCGTAAAGCTTCAGCACATGAAATTTTCACCTCCCACTATAGCAGAAAGGGTCTTTCTCGTAGTTTCACGTGAAATCTATGCTGTCTGAACTGTTTTTACAAAGTTATCAACATTTTTATTTTGGCGTTCCGGAATCAACCTTATCACAGCCTGAAAATGCGTTTTCTGCTTTGTGCCATAACTTTGCAGGGAAGCATCAGAATATGAAAATTTCACCTCCCACAATAGCAGAAAGGGTCTTTCTAGTAGTTGCACATCAAATCTAAGCTGTCTGAAGTGTATTTCAAAAGTTATCACCTTTTTTATGTTTGGCGTTCCGGAATCGACCTTATGTCAGGCTGAAAACGCGTTTTACGCATTGTGCCATAACTTTGCAGGGAAGCTTCAGAACATCGAATTTTCACCACCCACTATAGCAGAAATGGTCTTTCTCCTAGTTGCACATCATATCTAAGCTGTCTGAAGTGTTTTTTCCAAAGTCATCAACATTTTTATGTTTAGCGTTCTGGAACCCACCTTATATCAGGCTGAAGATGCGTTTTCTGCATTGTGCCATAACTTTGCAGGGAAGCTTCAGAACATGGAATTTTCACCTCCCACTATAGCAGAAAGGGTCTTTCTAGTAGTTACACTTCAAATCTAAGCTGTCTGAAGTGTTTTTCGAAAGTTATCAACATTTTAATGTTTGGCGTTCCGGAATCGACCTTATCTCAGCCGAAAACGCGTTTTCTGCATTGTGCCATAACTTTGCAGGGAAGCTTCAGAATATAAAATTTTAACCTCCCACTATTGCAGAAAGGGTCTCTCTTGTAGTTGCACATCAAATCTAAGCTGTCTGAAGTGTTTTTACGAAGTTATCAACATTTTTACGTTTGGCGTTCCGGAATCGACCTTATCTCAGGCTGAAAACGTGTTTTACGCATTGTGCCATAACTTTGCAGAAAGCTTCAGCACATGAAATTTTCACCTCCCACTATAGCAGAAAGGGTCTTTCTAGTAGTTGCAGATCAAATCTAAGCTGTCTGAAATGTTTTTCCAAAGTTATCAACATTTTTATGTTTGGCTTTCGGGAACCCACGTTATCTCAGTCTGAAAACGTGTTTTTTGCATTGCGCCATAACTTTGCAGGGAAGCCTCAGAACATGAAATTTTCACCTGCCGCTATAGTAGAAAGGGTCTTTCTAGTAGTTGCACATCAAATCTAAGCTGTCTGAAGTGTTTTTTCCAAAGTCATCAACATTTTTAAGTTTAGCGTTCTGGAACCCACCTTATCTCAGGCTGAAATTGCGTTTTCTGCATTGTGAAATCACTTTGCAGGGAAGCTTCAGAACATGAAATTTTCACCTCCCACTATAGCAGAAAGGGTCTTTCTAGTTGTTGCACTTCAAATCTAAGCTGTCTGAAGTGTTTTTCGAAAGTTATCAACATTTTTATGTTTGGCGTTCCGGAACCCACCTTATCTCAGGCTGAAAACGCTTTTCACGCATTGTGCCATAACTTTGCAGGGAAGCTTCAGAACATCGAATTTTCACCACCCACTATCGCAGAAAGGGTCTTTCTCCTAGTTGCACATCAAAACTAAGCTGTCTGAAGTGTTTTTTCCAAAGTCATCAACATTTTTAAGTTTAGCGTTCTGGAACCCACCTTATCTCAGGCTGAAAATGCGTTTTCTGCATTGTGAAATCACTTTGCAGGGAAGCTTCAGAACATGAAATTTTCACCTCCCACTATAGCAGAAAGGGTCTTTCTAGTTGTTGCACTTCAAATTTAAGCTGTCTGAAGTGTTTTTCGAAAGTTATCAACATTTTTATGTTTAGCGTTCCGGAATCAACCTTATCACAGCCTGAAAACGCGTTTTCTGCTTTGTGCCATAACTTTGCAGGGAAGCATCAGAATATGAAAATTTCACCTCCCACAATAGCACAAAGGGTCTTTCTAGTAGTTGCACATCAAATCTAAGCTGTCTAAAGTGTGTTTCAAAAGTTATCACCTTTTTTATGTTTGGCGTTCCGGAATCGACCTTATGTCAGGCTGAAAACGCGTTTTACGCATTGTGCCATAACTTTGCAGGGAAGCTTCAGAACATCGAATTTTCACCACCCACTATAGCAGAAATGGTCTTTCTCCTAGTTGCACATCATATCTAAGCTGTCTGAAGTGTTTTTTCCAAAGTCATCAACATTTTTATGTTTAGCGTTCTGGAACCCACCTTATATCAGGCTGAAGATGCGTTTTCTGCATTGTGCCATAACTTTGCAGGGAAGCTTCAGAACATGAAATTTTCACCTCCCACTATAGCAGAAAGGGTCTTTCTAGTAGTTACACTTCAAATCTAAGCTGTCTGAAGTGTTTTTCGAAAGTTATCAACATTTTAATGTTTGGCGTTCCGGAATCGACCTTATGTCAGGCTGAAAATGCGTTTTCTGCATTGTGAAATCACTTTGCAGGGAAGCTTCAGAACATGAAATTTTCACCTCCCACTATAGCAGAAAGGGTCTTTCTAGTTGTTGCACATCAAAACTAAGCTGTCTGAAGTGTTTTTTCCAAAGTCATCAACATTTTTAAGTTTAGCGTTCTGGAACCCACCTTATGTCAGGCTGAAAATGCGTTTTCTGCATTGTGAAATCACTTTGCAGGGAAGCTTCAGAACATGAAATTTTCACCTCCCACTATAGCAGAAAGGGTCTTTCTAGTTGTTGCACTTCAAATTTAAGCTGTCTGAAGTGTTTTTCGAAAGTTATCAACATTTTAATGTTTGGCCTTCGGGAACCCACCTTATCTCAGGCTAAAAACGCGTTTCACGCATTGTACCATAACATTGCATAAAGCTTCAGAACATGAAATTTTCACCTCCCACTATAGCAGTAAGGGTCTTTCTAGTAGTTACACTTCAAATCTAAGCTGTCTGAAGTGTTTTTCGAAAGTTATCAACA
This sequence comes from Synchiropus splendidus, assembly GCF_027744825.2. Taxonomy (NCBI): domain Eukaryota; kingdom Metazoa; phylum Chordata; class Actinopteri; order Syngnathiformes; family Callionymidae; genus Synchiropus; species Synchiropus splendidus. Next base: position 947,653 of record NW_026527055.1, read on the forward strand.
TTTTTATGTTTGGCGTTCCGGAACCCACCTTATCTCAATCTGAAAACGCGTTTTCTGCATTGTGCCATAACTTTGCAGGGAAGCTTCAGAACATGAAATTTTCACCTCCCACTATAGCAGAAAGCGTCTTTCTAGTAGTTTCTCATGAAATCTAAGCTGTCTGCAGTGTTTTTCCAAAGATTTGAACATTTTTATTTTTGGCCTTCGGGAACCCACCTTATATCAGGCTGAAAACGTGTTTTACGCATTGTGCCATTACTTTGCATAAAGCTTCAGAACATGAAATTTTCACCTCCCACTATAGCAGAAAGGGTCATGAAATCTAAGCTGTCTTAAGTGGCTTTCCAAATATATCAACATTTTTATGTTTGGCCTTCCGGAATCGACCTTATCTCAGGCTGAAAAAGCGTTTTACGCATTGTACCATAACTTTGCGTAAAGCTTCAGCACATGAAATTTTCACCTCCCACTATAGCAGAAAGGGTCTTTCTCGTAGTTTCACGTGAAATCTATGCTGTCTGAACTGTTTTTACAAAGTTATCAACATTTTTATTTTGGCGTTCCGGAATCAACCTTATCACAGCCTGAAAACGCGTTTTCTGCTTTGTGCCATAACTTTGCAGGGAAGCATCAGAATATGAAAATTTCACCTCCCACAATAGCAGAAAGGGTCTTTCTAGTAGTTGCACATCAAATCTAAGCTGTCTGAAGTGTATTTCAAAAGTTATCACCTTTTTTATGTTTGGCGTTCCGGAATCGACCTTATGTCAGGCTGAAAACGCGTTTTACGCATTGTGCCATAACTTTGCAGGGAAGCTTCAGAACATCGAATTTTCACCACCCACTATAGCAGAAATGGTCTTTCTCCTAGTTGCACATCATATCTAAGCTGTCTGAAGTGTTTTTTCCAAAGTCATCAACATTTTTATGTTTAGCGTTCTGGAACCCACCTTATATCAGGCTGAAGATGCGTTTTCTGCATTGTGCCATAACTTTGCAGGGAAGCTTCAGAACATGGAATTTTCACCTCCCACTATAGCAGAAAGGGTCTTTCTAGTAGTTACACTTCAAATCTAAGCTGTCTGAAGTGTTTTTCGAAAGTTATCAACATTTTAATGTTTGGCGTTCCGGAATCGACCTTATCTCAGCCGAAAACGCGTTTTCTGCATTGTGCCATAACTTTGCAGGGAAGCTTCAGAATATAAAATTTTAACCTCCCACTATTGCAGAAAGGGTCTCTCTTGTAGTTGCACATCAAATCTAAGCTGTCTGAAGTGTTTTTACAAAGTTATCAACATTTTTACGTTTGGCGTTCCGGAATCGACCTTATCTCAGGCTGAAAACGTGTTTTACGCATTGTGCCATAACTTTGCAGAAAGCTTCAGCACATGAAATTTTCACCTCCCACTATAGCAGAAAGGGTCTTTCTAGTAGTTGCAGATCAAATCTAAGCTGTCTGAAATGTTTTTCCAAAGTTATCAACATTTTTATGTTTGGCTTTCTGGAACCCACCTTATCTCAGTCTGAAAACGTGTTTTTTGCATTGCGCCATAACTTTGCAGGGAAGCCTCAGAACATGAAATTTTCACCTGCCGCTATAGTAGAAAGGGTCTTTCTAGTAGTTGCACATCAAATCTAAGCTGTCTGAAGTGTTTTTCCAAAGTTATCAACATTTTTATGTTTGACGTTCCGGAATCAACCTTATCTCAGCCTGAAAACGCGTTTTCTGCTTTGTGCCATAACTTTGCATGGAAGCATCAGAATATGAAATTTTCACCTACCAATATTGCAGAAAGAGTCTGTCTTGCAGTTGCACATCAAAACTAAGCTGTCTGAAGTGTTTTTCCAATGTTATCAACATTTTTATGTTTGGCGTTCTGGAACCCACCTTATCTCAGTCTGAAAACGGCTTTTGTGCATTGTGCCATAACTTTGCAGGGAAGCCTCAGAACACGAAATTTTCACCTCCCACTATAGCAGAAAGGGTCTTTCTAGTAGTTGCACATCAAATCTAAGCTGTCTGAAGTGTTTTTCCAAAGTTATCAACATTTTTATGTTTGGCGTTCCGGAATCGACCTTATCTCAGGCTGAAAACGCTTTTCACGCATTGTGCCATAACTTTGCAGGGAAGCTTCAGAACATCGAATTTTCACCACCCACTATCGCAGAAAGGGTCTTTCTCCTAGTTGCACATCTATTGCAAAACTAAGCTGTCTGAAGTGTTTTTTCCAAAGTCATCAACATTTTTAAGTTTAGCGTTCTGGAACCCACCTTATCTCAGGCTGAAAATGCGTTTTCTGCATTGTGAAATCACTTTGCAGGGAAGCTTCAGAACATGAAATTTTCACCTCCCACTATAGCAGAAAGGGTCTTTCTAGTTGTTGCACTTCAAATCTAAGCTGTCTGAAGTGTTTTTCGAAAGTTATCAACATTTTTATGTTTGGCGTTCCGGAACCCACCTTATCTCAGGCTGAAAACGCTTTTCACGCATTGTGCCATAACTTTGCAGGGAAGCTTCAGAACATCGAATTTTCATCACCCACTATCGCAGAAAGGGTCTTTCTCCTAGTTGCACATCAAAACTAAGCTGTCTGAAGTGTTTTTTCCAAAGTCATCAACATTTTTAAGTTTAGCCTTCTGGAACCCACCTTATCTCAGGCTGAAAATGCGTTTTCTGCATTGTGAAATCACTTTGCAGGGAAGCTTCAGAACATGAAATTTTCACCTCCCACTATAGCAGAAAGGGTCTTTCTAGTTGTTGCACTTCAAATTTAAGCTGTCTGAAGTGTTTTTCGAAAGTTATCAACATTTTAATGTTTGGCCTTCGGGAACCCACCTTATCTCAGGCTAAAAACGCGTTTCACGCATTGTACCATAACGTTGCATAAAGCTTCAGAACATGAAATTTTCACCTCCCACTATAGCAGTAAGGGTCTTTCTAGTAGTTACACTTCAAATCTAAGCTGTCTGAAGTGTATTTCAAAAGTTATCACCTTTTTTATGTTTGGCGTTCCGGAATCGACCTTATGTCAGGCTGAAAACGCGTTTTACGCATTGTGCCATAACTTTGCAGGGAAGCTTCAGAACATCGAATTTTCACCACCCACTATAGCAGAAATGGTCTTTCTCCTAGTTGCACATCATATCTAAGCTGTCTGAAGTGTTTTTTCCAAAGTCATCAACATTTTTATGTTTAGCGTTCTGGAACCCACCTTATATCAGGCTGAAGATGCGTTTTCTGCATTGTGCCATAACTTTGCAGGGAAGCTTCAGAACATGAAATTTTCACCTCCCACTATAGCAGAAAGGGTCTTTCTAGTAGTTACACTTCAAATCTAAGCTGTCTGAAGTGTTTTTCGAAAGTTATCAACATTTTAATGTTTGGCGTTCCGGAATCGACCTTATCTCAGCCGAAAACGCGTTTTCTGCATTGTGCCATAACTTTGCAGGGGAGCTTCAGAATATAAAATTTTAACCTCCCACTATTGCAGAAAGGGTCTCTCTTGTAGTTGCACATCAAATCTAAGCTGTCTGAAGTGTTTTTACAAAGTTATCAACATTTTTACGTTTGGCGTTCCGGAATCGACCTTATCTCAGGCTGAAAACGTGTTTTACGCATTGTGCCATAACTTTGCAGAAAGCTTCAGCACATGAAATTTTCACCTCCCACTATAGCAGAAAGGGTCTTTCTAGTAGTTGCAGATCAAATCTAAGCTGTCTGAAATGTTTTTCCAAAGTTATCAACATTTTTATGTTTGGCTTTCTGGAACCCACCTTATCTCAGTCTGAAAACGTGTTTTTTGCATTGCGCCATAACTTTGCAGGGAAGCCTCAGAACATGAAATTTTCACCTGCCGCTATAGTAGAAAGGGTCTTTCTAGTAGTTGCACATCAAATCTAAGCTGTCTGAAGTGTTTTTCCAAAGTTATCAACATTTTTATGTTTGACGTTCTGGAACCCACCTTATATCAGGCTGAAGATGCGTTTTCTGCATTGTGCCATAACTTTGCATGGAAGCATCAGAATATGAAATTTTCACCTACCAATATTGCAGAAAGAGTCTGTCTTGTAGTTGCACATCAAAACTAAGCTGTCTGAAGTGTTTTTCCAATGTTTTCAACATTTTTATGTTTGGCGTTCTGGAACCCACCTTATATCAGGCTGAAGATGCGTTTTCTGCATTGTGCCATAACTTTGCATGGAAGCATCAGAATATGAAATTTTCACCTACCAATATTGCAGAAAGAGTCTGTCTTGTAGTTGCACATCAAAACTAAGCTGTCTGAAGTGTTTTTCCAATGTTATCAACATTTTTATGTTTGACGTTCTGGAACCCACCTTATATCAGGCTGAAGATGCGTTTTCTGCATTGTGCCATAACTTTGCATGGAAGCCTCAGAACATGAAATTTTCACCTCCCACTATAGCAGAAAGGGTCTTTCTAGTAGTTGCACATCAAATCTAAGCTGTCTGAAGTGTTTTTTCCAAAGTCATCAACATTTTTAAGTTTAGCCTTCTGGAACCCACCTTATCTCAGGCTGAAAATGCGTTTTCTGCATTGTGAAATCACTTTGCAGGGAAGCTTCAGAACATGAAATTTTCACCTCCCACTATAGCAGAAAGGGTCTTTCTAGTTGTTGCACTTCAAATTTAAGCTGTCTGAAGTGTTTTTCGAAAGTTATCAACATTTTAATGTTTGGCCTTCGGGAACCCACCTTATCTCAGGCTAAAAACGCGTTTCACGCATTGTACCATAACGTTGCATAAAGCTTCAGAACATGAAATTTTCACCTCCCACTATAGCAGTAAGGGTCTTTCTAGTAGTTACACTTCAAATCTAAGCTGTCTGAAGTGTATTTCAAAAGTTATCACCTTTTTTATGTTTGGCGTTCCGGAATCGACCTTATGTCAGGCTGAAAACGCGTTTTACGCATTGTGCCATAACTTTGCAGGGAAGCTTCAGAACATCGAATTTTCACCACCCACTATAGCAGAAATGGTCTTTCTCCTAGTTGCACATCATATCTAAGCTGTCTGAAGTGTTTTTTCCAAAGTCATCAACATTTTTATGTTTAGCGTTCTGGAACCCACCTTATATCAGGCTGAAGATGCGTTTTCTGCATTGTGCCATAACTTTGCAGGGAAGCTTCAGAACATGAAATTTTCACCTCCCACTATAGCAGAAAGGGTCTTTCTAGTAGTTACACTTCAAATCTAAGCTGTCTGAAGTGTTTTTCGAAAGTTATCAACATTTTAATGTTTGGCGTTCCGGAATCGACCTTATCTCAGCCGAAAACGCGTTTACTGCATTGTGCCATAACTTTGCAGGGGAGCTTCAGAATATAAAATTTTAACCTCCCACTATTGCAGAAAGGGTCTCTCTTGTAGTTGCACATCAAATCTAAGCTGTCTGAAGTGTTTTTACAAAGTTATCAACATTTTTACGTTTGGCGTTCCGGAATCGACCTTATCTCAGGCTGAAAACGTGTTTTACGCATTGTGCCATAACTTTGCAGAAAGCTTCAGCACATGAAATTTTCACCTCCCACTATAGCAGAAAGGGTCTTTCTAGTAGTTGCAGATCAAATCTAAGCTGTCTGAAATGTTTTTCCAAAGTTATCAACATTTTTATGTTTGGCTTTCTGGAACCCACCTTATCTCAGTCTGAAAACGTGTTTTTTGCATTGCGCCATAACTTTGCAGGGAAGCCTCAGAACATGAAATTTTCACCTGCCGCTATCGTAGAAAGGGTCTTTCTAGTAGTTGCACATCAAATCTAAGCTGTCTGAAGTGTTTTTCCAAAGTTATCAACATTTTTATGTTTGACGTTCTGGAACCCACCTTATATCAGGCTGAAGATGCGTTTTCTGCATTGTGCCATAACTTTGCATGGAAGCATCAGAATATGAAATTTTCACCTACCAATATTGCAGAAAGAGTCTGTCTTGTAGTTGCACATCAAAACTAAGCTGTCTGAAGTGTTTTTCCAATGTTTTCAACATTTTTATGTTTGGCGTTCTGGAACCCACCTTATATCAGGCTGAAGATGCGTTTTCTGCATTGTGCCATAACTTTGCATGGAAGCATCAGAATATGAAATTTTCACCTACCAATATTGCAGAAAGAGTCTGTCTTGTAGTTGCACATCAAAACTAAGCTGTCTGAAGTGTTTTTCCAATGTTATCAACATTTTTATGTTTGACGTTCTGGAACCCACCTTATATCAGGCTGAAGATGCGTTTTCTGCATTGTGCCATAACTTTGCATGGAAGCCTCAGAACATGAAATTTTCACCTCCCACTATAGCAGAAAGGGTCTTTCTAGTAGTTGCACATCAAATCTAAGCTGTCTGAAGTGTTTTTCCAAAGTTATCAACATTTTTATGTTTGGCGTTCCGGAATCGACCTTATCTCAGGCTGAAAACGCTTTTCACGCATTGTGCCATAACTTTGCAGGGAAGCTTCAGAACATCGAATTTTCACCACCCACTATCGCAGAAAGGGTCTTTCTCCTAGTTGCACATCTATTGCAAAACTAAGCTGTCTGAAGTGTTTTTTCCAAAGTCATCAACATTTTTAAGTTTAGCGTTCTGGAACCCACCTTATCTCAGGCTGAAAATGCGTTTTCTGCATTGTGAAATCACTTTGCAGGGAAGCTTCAGAACATGAAATTTTCACCTCCCACTATAGCAGAAAGGGTCTTTCTAGTTGTTGCACTTCAAATCTAAGCTGTCTGAAGTGTTTTTCGAAAGTTATCAACATTTTTATGTTTGGCGTTCCGGAACCCACCTTATCTCAGGCTGAAAACGCTTTTCACGCATTGTGCCATAACTTTGCAGGGAAGCTTCAGAACATCGAATTTTCACCACCCACTATCGCAGAAAGGGTCTTTCTCGTAGTTGCACATCAAAACTAAGCTGTCTGAAGTGTTTTTTCCAAAGTCATCAACATTTTTAAGTTTAGCGTTCTGGAACCCACCTTATCTCAGGCTGAAAATGCGTTTTCTGCATTGTGAAATCACTTTGCAGGGAAGTTTCAGAACATGAAATTTTCACCTCCCACTATAGCAGAAAGGGTCTTTCTAGTTGTTGCACTTCAAATTTAAGCTGTCTGAAGTGTTTTTCGAAAGTTATCAACATTTTAATGTTTGGCCTTCGGGAACCCACCTTATCTCAGGCTAAAAACGCGTTTCACGCATTGTACCATAACGTTGCATAAAGCTTCAGAACATGAAATTTTCACCTCCCACTATAGCAGTAAGGGTCTTTCTAGTAGTTACACTTCAAATCTAAGCTGTCTGAAGTGTTTTTCGAAAGTTATCAACATTTTTATGTTTGGCGTTCCGGAACCCACCTTATCTCAATCTGAAAACGCGTTTTCTGCATTGTGCCATAACTTTGCAGGGAAGCTTCAGAACATGAAATTTTCACCTCCCACTATAGCAGAAAGCGTCTTTCTAGTAGTTTCTCATGAAATCTAAGCTGTCTGCAGTGTTTTTCCAAAGATTTGAACATTTTTATTTTTGGCCTTCGGGAACCCACCTTATATCAGGCTGAAAACGTGTTTTACGCATTGTGCCATTACTTTGCATAAAGCTTCAGAACATGAAATTTTCACCTCCCACTATAGCAGAAAGGGTCATGAAATCTAAGCTGTCTTAAGTGGCTTTCCAAATATATCAACATTTTTATGTTTGGCATTCCGGAATCGACCTTATCTCAGGCTGAAAACACGTTTTACGCATTGTGCCATAACTTTGGAGGGAAGCTTCAGAACATGAAATTTTCACCTCCCACTATAGCAGAAAGGGTCTGTCTTGTAGTTGCACATCAAATCTAAGCTGTCTGAAGTGCTTTTCCAAAGTTATCAACATTTTTATGTTTGGCATTCCGGAATCCACCTTATCTCTGGCACAAAACGCGTTTTCTCCATTGTGTCATAACTTTGCAGGGAAGCTTCAGAACATGAAATTTTCACCTCCCACTATAGCAGAAAGGGTCTGTCTTGTAGTTGCACATCAAACCTAAGCTGTCTGAAGTGTTTTTCCAAAGTTATTAACATTTTTATCTTTGGCGTTCCGGAACCCACCTTATCTCAGGCTGAAAACGCGTTTTCTCAATTGTGGCATAACTTTGCAGGGAAGCTTCAGAACATGAAATTTTCACCTCCCACAATGGCAGAAAAGGTCTTTCTAGTAGTTGCACATCAAATCTAAGCTGTCTGAAGTGTTTTTCCAAAATTATCAACATTTTTATGTTTGGCGTTCCGGAATCGACCTTATCTCAGACTGAAAACTCGTTTTCGGAATTGTGCCATACCTTGGCAGGGAACCTTCAGAACATGAAATTTTCACCTCCCACTATAGCAGATAGGGTCTTTCTAGTAGTTGCACATCAAATCTAAGCTGTCTGAAGAGTTTTTCCAAAGTTATCAACATTTTTATGGTTGGCGTTCCAGAATCGACCTTATCTGAGGCTGAAAACGCGTTTTACGCATTTTGCCATCACTTTGGAGGGAAGCTTCAGAAAATGAAATTTCACCTCCCACTGTAGCAGAAAGGGTATTTCTAGTAGTTGCACATCAAATCTAAGCTGTCTGAAATGTTTTTTCCAAAGTTATCAACATTTTTACGTTTGGCGTTCCGGAACCCACCTTGTCTCAGGCTGATAACGCGTTTTCTGCATTGTGCCATAACTTTGAAGGAAAGCTTCAGAACATGAAAGTTTCACCTCCCACTATAGCAGAAAGGGTCTTTCTAGTAGTTGCACATCAAATCTAAGCTGTCTGATGTGTTTTTCCAAAGTTATCAACATTTTTACGTTTGGCATTTCGGAACCCACCTTGTCTCAGGCTGAAAACGCGTTTTCTGCATTGTGCCATAACTTTGAAGGAAAGCTTCAGAACATGAAAGTTTCACCTCCCACTATAGCAGAAAGGGTCTTTGTAGTAGTTGCACATCAAATCCAAGCTGTCTGAAGTGTTTTTCCAAAGTTATCAATATTTTTATGTTTGGCGTTCCGGAACCCACCTTATCTCAAGCTGAAAACGTGTTTTCTGCATTGTGCCATAACTTTGCAGGGAAGCTTAAGAACATGAAATTTTCACGTCCCACTATAGCCGAAAGGGTATTTCTAGTAGTTGCACATCAAATCTAAGCTGTCTGATGTGTTTTTCCAAAGTTATCAACATTTTTATGTATGGCGTTCCGGAATCAACCTTATCTCAGGCTGAAAACGCGTTTTACGCATTGTGCCATAACTTCTCAGGGAAGCTTCAGAACATGAAATGTTCACCTCCCATTATAGCAGAAAGGGTCTTTCTAGTAGTTGCACATCAAATCTAAGCTGTCTGAAGTGTTTTTCCAAAGTTATCAACATTTTTATGTTTGGCGTTCCGGAACCCACCTTATCTCACGCTGAAAACGCGTTTTCTGCATTGAGCCATAACTTTGGAGGGAAGCTTCAGAAAATGAAATTTTCACCTCCCACTATAGCAGAAAGGGTCTTTCTAGTAGTTGCACATCAAATCTAAGCTCTCTGAAGTGTTGTTCCAAAGTTATCAACATTTTTACGTTTGGCGTTCCGGAACCCACCTTATCTCAGGCTGAAAACGCGTTTTGTGCATTGTGCGATAACTTCTCAGGGAAGCTTCAGAACATGAAATGTTCTCCTCCCACTATAGCAGAAAGGGTCTTTCTCGTAGTTGCACATCAAATCTAAGCTGTCTGAAGTGTTTTTCCAAAGTTATCAACATTTTTATGTTTGGCGTTCCGGAATCGACCTTATCTCAGGCTTAAAACGCGTTTTACGCATTGTGCCATAACTTTGCAGGGAACCTTTAGAACATGAAATTTTCACCTCCCACTATAGCAGAAAGGGACTTTCTAGTAGTTGCACATCAAATCTAATCTGTCTGAAATGTTGTTCCAAAGTTATCAACATTTTTAAGTTTGGCGTTTCGGAACCCACCTTATCTCAGGCTGAAAACGCGTTTTCTGCATTGTGCCATAACTTCTCAGGGAAGCTTCAGAAAATGAAATTTTAACCTCCAACTATAGCAGAAAGGGTCCTTCTAGTAGTTGCACATCAAATCTAACCTGTCTGAAGTGTTTTTCAAAAGTTATCAACATTTTTATGTTTGGCGTTCCGGAATCGACCTTATCTCAGGCTTAAAACGCGTTTTACGCATTGTGCCATAACTTTGCAGGGAACCTTTAGAACATGAAATTTTCACCTCCCACTATAACAGAAAGGGACTTTCTAGTAGTTGCACATCAAATCTAATCTGTCTGAAATGTTGTTCCAAAGTTATCAACATTTTTAAGTTTGGCGTTTCGGAACCCACCTTATCTCAGGCTGAAAACGCGTTTTCTGCATTGTGCCATAACTTCTCAGGGAAGCTTCAGAACATGAAATGTTCACCTCCCACTATAGCAGAAAGGGTCTTTCTCGTAGTTGCACATCAAATCTAAGCTGTCTAAAGTGTTTTTCCAAAGTTATCAACATTTTTATGTTTGGCGTTCCGGAATCGACCTTATCTCAGGCTGAAAACGCGTTTTACGCATTTTGCCATAACTTTGGAGGGAAGCTTCAGAAAATGAAATGTTCACCTCCCACTATAGCAGAAAGGGTCTTTCTAGTAGTTGCACATCAAATCTAAGCTGTCTTTAGTGTTTTTCCAAAGTTATCAACATTTTCATGTTTGCCGTTCCGGAATCGACCTCATCTCAGGCTGAAAACGCGTTTTACGCATTGTGCCATAACTTCTCAGGCAAGCTTCAGAACATGAAATGTTCACATCCCACTATAGCAGAAAGGGTCTTTCTAGTAGTTGCACTTCAGATCTAAGCTGTCCGAAGTGTTTTTCGAAAGTTATCAACATTTTTATGTTTGGCGTTTCGGAACCCACCTTGTCTCAGGCTGAAAAATCATTTTATGCATTATCCCATAACTTCTCAGGGAAGCTTCAGAACATGAAATTTCGAACTCCCACTATAGCAGAAAGGGTCTTTCTAGTTGTTGCACATCAAATCTAAGCTGTCTGAAGGGTTTTTCCAAAGTTATCAACAATTTTATGTTTGGTGTTCCGGAACCCACCTTATCTCAGGCTGAAAACGCGTTTTCGGCATTGTGCCATAACTTTGCTGGGAAGCTTCAGAACATGAAATTTTCACGTCCCACTATAGCAGAAAGGGTCTTTCTAGTAGTTGCACATCAAATCTAAGCTGTCTGAAGTGTTTTTCGAAAGTTATCAACATTTTTATGTTTGGCGTTCCGGAATCGACCTTATCTCAGGCTGAAAATGCTTTTTACGCTTGGTGCCATAACTTTGCAGGGAAGCTTCAGGAAATGAAATTTTCACCTCCCACTATAGCAGAAAGGGTCTTTCTAGTAGTTGCACATCAAATCGAAGCTGTCTGAAGTGTTTTTCCAAAGTTATGAATATTTTTATGTTTGGCGTTCCGGAACCCACCTTATCTCAGTCTGAAAACGCGTTATCTGCATTGTGCCATAACTTTGCAGGGAAGCTTCACAACATGAAATGTTCACCTCCCACTATAGCAGAAAGGGTCTTTCCAGTAGTTGCACATCAGATCTAAGCTGTCCGAAGTGTATTTCGAAAGTTATCAACATTTTTATGTTTGGCGTTCCGGAATCGACCTTATCTCAGGCTGAAAACACGTTTTCTGCATTGTCCCATAACTTTCCAGGGAAGCTTCAGAACATGAAATGTTCACCTCCCACTATAGCAGAAAGGGTCTTTCTAGTAGTTGCACATCAAATCTAAGCTGTCTGAAGTGCTTTTCGAAAGTTATCAACATTTTTATGTTTGGCGTTCCAGAATCGACCTTATCTCAGGCTGAAAACGCGTTGTCTGCATTGTGCCATAACTTTGCATGGAAGCTTCCTAACATGAAATTTTAACCTACCACTATAGCAGAAAGGGTCTTTCTAGTAGTTGCACATCAAATCTAAGCTGTCTGATGTGTTTTTCCAAAGTTATCAACGTTGTTGTGTATGGCGTTCCGGAATCAACCTTATCTCAGGCTGAAAACGCGTTTTCTGCATTGTGCCATATCTTTGCAGGGAAGCTTCAGAAAATGAAATTTTAACCTCCAACTATAGCAGAAAGGGTCCTTCTAGTAGTTGCACATCAAATCTAACCTGTCTGAAGTGTTTTTCAAAAGTTATCAACATTTTTATGTTTGGCGTTCCGGAATCGACCTTATCACAGGCTGAAAACGCTTTTTACGCTTTGTGCCATAACTTTGCAGGGAAGCTTCAGAAAATGAAAATTTCACCTCCCACTATAGCAGAAAGGGTTTTTCTAGTAGTTGCACATCAAATCTGAGCTGTCTGAAGAGTTTTTCGAAAGTTATCAACATTTTTATGTTTGGCGTTCCAGAATCGATCTTATCTCAGGCTGAAAACGCGTTGTCTGCATTGTGCCATAACTTTGCAGGGAAGCTTCAGAACATGTAATGTTCACCTCCCACTATAGCAGAAAGGGTCTTTCCAGTAGTTGCACATCAGATCTAAGCTGTCCGAAGTGTTTTTCGAAAGTTATGAACATTTTTATGTTTGGCGTTCCGGAATCGACCTTATCTCAGGCTGAAAACACGTTTTCTGCATTGTCCCATAACTTTGCAGGGAAGCTTCAGAACATGAAATGTTCACCTCCCACTATAGCAGAAAGGGTCTTTCTAGTAGTTGCACATCAAATCTAATCTGTCTGAAATGTTGTTCCAAAGTTATCAACATTTTTAAGTTTGGCGTTTCGGAACCCACCTTATCTCAGGCTGAAAACGCGTTTTCTGCATTGTGCCATAACTTCTCAGGGAAGCTTCAGAACATGAAATGTTCACCTCCCACTATAGCAGAAAGGGTCTTTCTCGTAGTTGCACATCAAATCTAAGCTGTCTAAAGTGTTTTTCCAAAGTTATCAACATTTTTATGTTTGGCGTTCCGGAATCGACCTTATCTCAGGCTGAAAACGCGTTTTACGCATTTTGCCATAACTTTGGAGGGAAGCTTCAGAAAATGAAATGTTCACCTCCCACTATAGCAGAAAGGGTCTTTCTAGTAGTTGCACATCAAATCTAAGCTGTCTGAAGTGTTTTTCCAAAGTTATCAACATTTTCATGTTTGCCGTTCCGGAATCGACCTCATCTCAGGCTGAAAACGCGTTTTACGCATTGTGCCATAACTTCTCAGGCAAGCTTCAGAACATGAAATGTTCACATCCCACTATAGCAGAAAGGGTCTTTCTAGTAGTTGCACTTCAGATCTAAGCTGTCCGAAGTGTTTTTCGAAAGTTATCAACATTTTTATGTTTGGCGTTTCGGAACCCACCTTGTCTCAGGCTGAAAAATCATTTTATGCATTATCCCATAACTTCTCAGGGAAGCTTCAGAACATGAAATTTCGACCTCCCACTATCGCAGAAAGGGTCTTTCTAGTTGTTGCACATCAAATCTAAGCTGTCTGAAGTGTTTTTCCAAAGTTATCAACATTTTTATGTTTGGCGTTCCGGAATCGACCTTATCACAGGCTGAAAACGCTTTTTACGCTTTGTGCCATAACTTTGCAGGGAAGCTTCAGAAAATGAAAATTTCACCTCCCACTATAGCAGAAAGGGTTTTTCTAGTAGTTGCACATCAAATCTGAGCTGTCTGAAGAGTTTTTCGAAAGTTATCAACATTTTTATGTTTGGCGTTCCGGAATCGACCTTATCTCAGGCTGAAAACACGTTTTCTGCATTGTCCCATAACTTTGCAGGGAAGCTTCAGAACATGAAATGTTCACCTCCCACTATAGCAGAAAGGGTCTTTCTAGTAGTTGCACATCAAATCTAAGCTGTTTGAAGTGTTTTTCCAAAGTTATCAACATTTTTATGTTTGGCGATCCGAAATCAACCTTATCTCAGGCTGAAAACGCATTTTCTGCATTGTGCCATAACTTCTCAGGGAAGCTTCAGAACATGAAATGTTCACCTCCCACGATAACAGAAATGGTCTTTCTAGTAGTTGCACATCAGATCTAAGCTGTCCGAAGTGTTTTTCGAAAGTTATCAACATTTTTATGTTTGGTGTTCCGGAATCGACCTTATCTCAGGATGAAAAATCGTTTTCTGCATTGTCCCATGACTTTCCAGGGAAGCTTCAGAACATGAAATTTCGACCTCCCACTATAGCAGAAAGGGTCTTTCTAGTAGTTGCACATCAAATCTAAGCTGTCTGAAGTGTTTTTCCAAAGTTATCAACATTTTTATGTTTGGCGTTCCAGAATCGACCTTATCTCAGGCTGAAAACACGTTTTACGCATTGTGCCATAACTTTGCAGGGAAGCTTCAGAACATGAAATTTTCACCTCCCACTGTAACAGAAAGGGTCTTACTAGTACTTGCACATCAATTCTAAGCCGTCTGAAGTGTTGTTCCAAAGTGATCAACATTTTTTCGTTTGGCGTTTCGGAACCCACCTTATCTCAGGCTGAAAACGCGTTTTCTGCATTGTCCCATAACTTCTCAGGGAAGCTTCAGAACATGAAATGTTCACCTCCCACTATAGAAGAAAGGGTCTTTCTAGTAGTTGCACATCAAATCTGAGCTGTCTGAAGAGTTTTTCGAAAGTTATCAACATTTTTATGTTTGGCGTTCCAGAATCGATCTTATCTCAGGCTGAAAACGCGTTGTCTGCATTGTGCCATAACTTTGCAGGGAAGCTTCAGAACATGAAATGTTCACCTCCCACTATAGCAGAAAGGGTCTTTCCAGTAGTTGCACATCAGATCTAAGCTGTCCGAAGTGTTTTTCGAAAGTTATCAACATTTTTATGTTTGGCGTTCCGGAATCGACCTTATCTCAGGCTGAAAACACGTTTTCTGCATTGTCCCATAACTTTGCAGGGAAGCTTCAGAACATGAAATGTTCACCTCCCACTATAGCAGAAAGGGTCTTTCTAGTAGTTGCACATCAAATCTAAGCTGTTTGAAGTGTTTTTCCAAAGTTATCAACATTTTTATGTTTGGCGATCCGGAATCAACCTTATCTCAGGCTGAAAACGCATTTTCTGCATTGTGCCATAACTTCTCAGGGAAGCTTCAGAACATGAAATGTTCACCTCCCACGATAGCAGAAAGGGTCTTTCTAGTAGTTGCACATCAGATCTAAGCTGTCCGAAGTGTTTTTCGAAAGTTATCAACATTTTTATGTTTGGCGTTCCGGAATCGACCTTATCTCAGGATGAAAAATCGTTTTCTGCATTGTCCCATGACTTTCCAGGGAAGCTTCAGAACATGAAATTTCGACCTCCCACTATAGCAGAAAGGGTCTTTCTAGTAGTTGCACATCAAATCTAAGCTGTCTGAAGTGTTTTTCCAAAGTTATCAACATTTTTATGTTTGGCGTTCCAGAATCGACCTTATCTCAGGCTGAAAACACGTTTTACGCATTGTGCCATAACTTTGCAGGGAAGCTTCAGAACATGAAATTTTCACCTCCCACTGTAACAGAAAGGGTCTTACTAGTACTTGCACATCAATTCTAAGCCGTCTGAAGTGTTGTTCCAAAGTGATCAACATTTTTTCGTTTGGCGTTTCGGAACCCACCTTATCTCAGGCTGAAAACGCGTTTTCTGCATTGTCCCATAACTTTCCAGGGAAGCTTCAGAACATGAAATTTTGACCTCCCACTATAGCAGAAAGGGTCTTTCTAGTAGTTGCACATCAAATCTAAGCTGTCTGAGGTGTTTTTCCAAAGTTATCAACATTTTTATGTTTGGCGTTCCAGAATCGACCTTATCTCAGGCTGAAAACGCGTTTTAAGCATTGTGCCATAACTTTGCAGTGAAGCTTGAGAAAATGAAATTTTCACCTCCCACTAAAGCAGAAAGGATCTTTCCAGTAGTTGCACATCAAATCTAAGCTGACTGAAGTGTTGTTCCAAAGTTATCAACATTTTTACGCTTGGCGTTCCGGAACCCACCTTATCTCAGGCTGAAAACGCGTTTTCTGCATTGTGCCATAACTTCTCAGGGAAGCTTCAGAACATGAAATGTTCACCTCCCACTATAGAAGAAAGGGTCTTTCTAGTAGTTGCACATCAAATCTAAGCTGTCTGAAGTGTTTTTTAAAAGTTATCAACATTTTTACATTTGGCGTTCCGGAACCCACCTTATCTCAGGCTGAAAACGCGTTTTCTGCATTGTGCCATATCTTTGCAGGGAAGCTTCAGAACATGAAATTTTAACCTCCCACTATAGCAGAAAGGGTTCTTCCAGTAGTTGCACATCAAATCTAAGCTGTTTGAAGTGTTTTTCCAAAGTTATCAACATTTTTATGTTTGGCGTTCCGGAATCAACCTTATCTCAGGCTGAAAACGCATTTTCTGCATTGTGCCATAACTTCTCAGGGAAGATTCAGAACATGAACTGTTCACCTCCCACGATAGCAGAAAGGGTCTTTCTAGTAGTTGCACATAAAATCTAAGCTGTTTGAGGTGTTTTTCCAAAGTTATCAACATTTTTATGTTTGGCGTTCCAGAATCGACCTTATCTCAGGCTGAAAACGCGTTGTCTGCATTGTGCCATAACTTTGCATGGAAGCTTCTGAACATGAAATTTTAACCTACCACTATAGCAGGAAGGGTCTTTCTAGTAGTTGCACATCAAATCTAAGCTGTCTGATGTGTTTTTCCAAAGTTATCAACGTTGTTATGTATGGCGTTCCGGAATCAACCTGATCTCAGGCTGAAAACGCATTTTACGCATTGTGCCATAACTTTGCAGGGAAGCTTCAGAACATGAAATGTTCACCTCCCACTATAGCAGAAAGGGTCTTTCTAGTAGTTGCACATCAAATTTAAGCTGTCTGAAGTGTTTTTTAAAAGTTATCAACATTTTTATGTTTGGCGTTCCGGAACCCACCTTATCTCAGGCTGAAAACGCGTTTTCTGCATTGTGCCATATCTTTGCAGGGAAGCTTCAGAACATGAAAATTTAACCTCCCACTATAGCAGAAAGGGTCCTTCTAGTAGTTGCACATCAAATCTAAGCTGTTTGAAGTGTTTTTCCAAAGTTATCAACATTTTTATGTTTGGCGTTCCGGAATCAACCTTATCTCAGGCTGAAAACGCATTTTCTGCATTGTGCCATAACTTCTCAGGGAAGCTTCAGAACATGAAATGTTCACCTCCCACGATAGCAGAAAGGGTCTTTCTAGTACTTGCACATCAATTCTAAGCTGTCTGAAGTGTTGTTCCAAAGAGATCAACATTTTTACGTTTGGCGTTACGGAACCCACCTTATCTCAGGCTGAAAACGCGTTTTCTGCATTGTCCCATAACTTTCCAGGGAAGCTTCAGAACATGAAATTTTGACCTCCCACTATAGCAGAAAGGGTCTTTCTAGTAGTTGCACATCAAATCTAAGCTGTCTGAGGTGTTTTTCCAAAGTTATCAACATTTTTATGTTTGGCGTTCCAGAATCGACCTTATCTCAGGCTGAAAACGCGTTTTACGCATTGTGCCATAACTTTGCAGGGAAGCTTGAGAAAATGAAATTTTCACCTCCCACTAAAGCAGAAAGGATCTTTCTAGTAGTTGCACATCAAATCTAAGCTGACTGAAGTGTTGTTCCAAAGTTATCAACATTTTTACGCTTGGCGTTCCGGAACCCACCTTATCTCAGGCTGAAAACGCGTTTTCTGCATTGTGCCATAACTTTGCAGGGAAGCTTCAGAACATGAAATGTTCACCTCCCACTATAGAAGAAAGGGTCTTTCTAGTAGTTGCACATCAAATCTAAGCTGTCTGAAGTGTTTTTCGAAAGTTATCAACATTTTTATGTTTGGCGTTCCAGAATCGACCTTATCTCAGGCTGAAAACGCGTTATCTGCATTGTGCCATAACTTTGCATGGAAGCTTCCGAACATGAAATTTTAAACTACCACTATAGCAGAAAGGGTCTTTCTAGTAGTTGCACATTAAATCTAAGCTGTCTGATGTGTTTTTCCAAAGTTATCAACATTGTTATGTTTGGCCTTCCAGAATCGACCTTATCTCAGGCTGAAAACGCGTTTTACGCATTGTGCCATAACTTTGCAGGGAAGCTTGAGAAAATGAAATTTTCACCTCCCACTAAAGCAGAAAGGATCTTTCTAGTAGTTGCACATCAAATCTAAGCTGACTGAAGTGTTGTTCCAAAGTTATCAACATTTTTACGCTTGGCGTTCCGGAACCCACCTTATCTCAGGCTGAAAACGCGTTTTCTGCATTGTGCCATAACTTCTCAGGGAAGCTTCAGAACATGAAATGTTCACCTCCCGCTATAGAAGAAAGGGTCTTTCTAGTAGTTGCACATCAAATCTAAGCTGTCTGAAGTGTTTTTTAAAAGTTATCAACATTTTTACGTTTGGCGTTCCGGAACCCACCTTATCTCAGGCTGAAAAGGCGTTTTCTGCATTGTGCCATATCTTTGCAGGGAAGCTTCAGAACATGAAATTCTAACCTCCCACTATAGCAGAAAGGGTCCTTCTAGTAGTTGCACATCAAATATAAGCTGTTTGAAGTGTTTTTCCAAAGTTATCAACATTTTTATGTTTGGCGTTCCGGAATCAACCTTATCTCAGGCTGAAAATGCATTTTCTGCATTGTGCCATAACTTCTCAGGGAAGCTTCAGAACATGAAATGTTCACATCCCACGATAGCAGAAAGGGTCTTTCTAGTAGTTGCACATCAGATCTAAGCTGTCCGAAGTGTTTTTCGAAAGTTATCAACATTTTTATGTTTGGTGTTCCGGAACCCACCTTATGTCAGGCTGAAAACGCGTTTTCTGCATTGTGCCATATCTTTGCAGGGAAGCTTCAGAAAATGAAATTTTAACCTCCCACTATAGCAGAAAGGGTCCTTCTAGTAGTTGTACATCAAATCTAAGCTGTCTGAAGTGTTTTTCCAAAGTTATCAACATTTTTATGTTTGGCGTTCCGGAATCGACCTTATCTCAGGCTGAAAACGCGTTTTCTGCATTGTGCCATATCTTTGCAGGGAAGGTTCAGAAAATGAAATTTTAACCTCCCACTAAAGCAGAAAGGATCTTTCTAGTAGTTGCACATCAAATCTAAGCTGACTGAAGTGTTGTTCCAAAGTTATCAACATTTTTACGCTTGGCGTTCCGGAACCCACCTTATCTCAGGCTGAAAACGCGTTTTCTGCATTGTGCCATAACTTTGCAGGGAAGCTTCAGAACATGAAATGTTCACCTCCCACTATAGAAGAAAGGGTCTTTCTAGTAGTTGCACATCAAATCTAAGCTGTCTGAAGTGTTTTTCGAAAGTTATCAACATTTTTATGTTTGGCGTTCCAGAATCGACCTTATCTCAGGCTGAAAACGCGTTATCTGCATTGTGCCATAACTTTGCATGGAAGCTTCCGAACATGAAATTTTAACCTACCACTATAGCAGAAAGGGTCTTTCTAGTAGTTGCACATTAAATCTAAGCTGTCTGATGTGTTTTTCCAAAGTTATCAACATTGTTATGTTTGGCCTTCCAGAATCGACCTTATCTCAGGCTGAAAACGCGTTTTACACATTGTGCCATAACTTTGCAGGGAAGCTTGAGAAAATGAAATTTTCACCTCCCACTAAAGCAGAAAGGATCTTTCTAGTAGTTGCACATCAAATCTAAGCTGACTGAAGTGTTGTTCCAAAGTTATCAACATTTTTACGCTTGGCGTTCCGGAACCCACCTTATCTCAGGCTGAAAACGCGTTTTCTGCATTGTGCCATAACTTCTCAGGGAAGCTTCAGAACATGAAATGTTCACCTCCCGCTATAGAAGAAAGGGTCTTTCTAGTAGTTGCACATCAAATCTAAGCTGTCTGAAGTGTTTTTTAAAAGTTATCAACATTTTTACGTTTGGCGTTCCGGAACCCACCTTATCTCAGGCTGAAAAGGCGTTTTCTGCATTGTGCCATATCTTTGCAGGGAAGCTTCAGAACATGAAATTCTAACCTCCCACTATAGCAGAAAGGGTCCTTCTAGTAGTTGCACATCAAATATAAGCTGTTTGAAGTGTTTTTCCAAAGTTATCAACATTTTTATGTTTGGCGTTCCGGAATCAACCTTATCTCAGGCTGAAAATGCATTTTCTGCATTGTGCCATAACTTCTCAGGGAAGCTTCAGAACATGAAATGTTCACATCCCACGATAGCAGAAAGGGTCTTTCTAGTAGTTGCACATCAGATCTAAGCTGTCCGAAGTGTTTTTCGAAAGTTATCAACATTTTTATGTTTGGTGTTCCGGAACCCACCTTATGTCAGGCTGAAAACGCGTTTTCTGCATTGTGCCATATCTTTGCAGGGAAGCTTCAGAAAATGAAATTTTAACCTCCCACTATAGCAGAAAGGGTCCTTCTAGTAGTTGCACATCAAATCTAAGCTGTCTGAAGTGTTTTTCCAAAGTTATCAACATTTTTATGTTTGGCGTTCCGGAATCGACCTTATCTCAGGCTGAAAACGCTTTTTACGCTTTGTGCCATAACTTTGCAGGGAAGCTTCAGGAAATGAAATTTTCACCTCCCACTATAGCAGAAAGGGTCTTTCTAGAAGTTGCACATCAAATCGAAGCTGTCTGAAGTGTTTTTCCAAAGTTATCAACATTTTTATGTTTGGCGTTACAGAAACGAGCATATCTCAGGATGAAAAAATGTTTTCTGCATTGTCCCATATCTTCTCAGGGAAGCTTCAGAACATGAAATTTTGACCTAACACTATAGCAGAAAGGGTCTTTCTAGTAGTTGCACATCAAATCTAAGCTGTCTGATGTGGTTTACCAAAGTTATCAAAATTGTTATGTTTGGCGTTCCGGAATCGACCTTATCTCAGGCTGAAAACGCGTTTTCTGCATTGTGCCATAACTTCTCAGGGAAGCTTCAGAACATGAAATGTTCACCACCCACTATCGCAGAAAGGGTCTTTCTCGTAGTTGCACATCAAATCGAAGCTGTCTGAAGTGTTTTTCTAAAGTTATCAACATTTTTATGTTTGGCGTTCCGGAACCCACCTTATCTCAGGCTGAAAACGCGTTATCTGCATTGTGCCATATCTTTGCAGGGAAGCTTCAGAAAATGAAATTTTAACCTCCCACTATAGCAGAATGGGTCCTTCTAGTAGTTGCACATCAAATCTAAGCTGTCCGAAGTGTATTTCGAAAGTTATGAACATTTTTATGTTTGGCGTTCCGGAATCGACCTTATCTCAGGCTGAAAACACGTTTTCTGCATTGTCCCATAACTTTCCAGGGAAGCTTCAGAACATGAAATGTTCACCTCCCACTATAGCAGAAAGGGTCTTTCTAGTAGTTGCACATCAAATCTAAGCTGTCTGAAGTGCTTTTCGAAAGTTATCAACATTTTTATGTTTGGCGTTCCAGAATCGACCTTATCTCAGGGTGAAAACGCGTTGTCTGCATTGTGCCATAACTTTGCATGGAAGCTTCCTAACATGAAATTTTAACCTACCACTATAGCAGAAAGGGTCTTTCTAGTAGTTGCACATCAAATCTAAGCTGTCTGATGTGTTTTTCCAAAGTTATCAACGTTGTTATGTATGGCGTTCCGGAACCCACCTTATCTCAGGCTGAAAACGCGTTATCTGCATTGTGCCATATCTTTGCAGGGAAGCTTCAGAAAATGAAATTTTAACCTCCCACTATAGCAGAAAGGGTCCTTCTAGTAGTTGCACATCAAATCTAAGCTGTCTGAAGTGTTTTTCCAAAGTTATCAACATTTTTATGTTTGGCGTTCCGGAATCGACCTTATCTCAGGCTGAAAACGCTTTTTACGCTTTGTACCATAACTTTGCAGGGAAGCTTCAGAAAATGAAATTTTCACCTCCCACTATAGCAGAAAGGGTCTTTCTAGTAGTTGCACATCAGATCTAAGCTGTCCGAAGTGTTTTTCGAAAGTTATCAACATTTTTATGTTTGGCGTTTCGGAACCCACCTTGTCTCAGGCTGAAAAATCATTTTATGCATTGTCCCATAACTTCTCAGGGAAGCTTCAGAACATGAAATTTCGACCTCCCACTATAGCAGAAAGGGTCTTTCTAGTTGTTGCACATCAAATCTAAGCTGTCTGAAGGGTTTTTCCAAAGTTATCAACAATTTTATGTTTGGCGTTCCGGAACCCACCTTATCTCAGGCTGAAAACGCGTTTTCGGCATTGTGCCATAACTTTGCTGGGAAGCTTCAGAACATGAAATTTTCACGTCCCACTATAGCAGAAAGGGTCTTTCTAGTAGTTGCACATCAAATCTAAGCTGTCTGAAGTGTTTTTCCAAAGTTATCAACATTTTTATGTTTGGCGTTCCGGAATCGACCTTATCTCAGGCTGAAAATGCTTTTTACACTTAGTGCCATAACTTTGCAGGGAAGCTTCAGGAAATGAAATTTTCACCTCCCACTATAGCAGAAAGGGTCTTTCTAGTAGTTGCACATCAAATCGAAGCTGTCTGAAGTGTTTTTCCAAAGTTATTAATATTTTTATGTTTGGCGTTCCGGAACCCACCTTATCTCAGTCTGAAAACGCGTTATCTGCATTGTGCCATATCTTTGCAGGGAAGCTTCAGAAAATGAAATTTTAACCTCCAACTATAGCAGAAAGGGTCCTTCTAGTAGTTGCACATCAAATCTAACCTGCCTGAAGTGTTTTTCAAAAGTTATCAACATTTTTATGTTTGGCGTTCCGGAATCGACCTTATCACAGGCTGAAAACGCTTTTTACGCTTTGTGCCATAACTTTGCAGGGAAGCTTCAGAAAATGAAAATTTCACCTCGCACTATAGCAGAAAGGGTTTTTCTAGTAGTTGCACATCAAATCTGAGCTGTCTGAAGAGTTTTTCGAAAGTTATCAACATTTTTATGTTTGGCGTTCCAGAATCGATCTTATCTCAGGCTGAAAACGCGTTGTCTGCATTGTGCCATAACTTTGCAGGGAAGCTTCAGAACATGAAATGTTCACCTCCCACTATAGCAGAAAGGGTCTTTCCAGTAGTTGCACATCAGATCTAAGCTGTCCGAAGTGTATTTCGAAAGTTATCAACATTTTTATGTTTGGCGTTCCGGAATCGACCTTATCTCAGGCTGAAAACACGTTTTCTGCATTGTCCGATAACTTTCCAGGGAAGCTTCAGAACATGAAATGTTCACCTCCCACTATAGCAGAAAGGGTCTTTCTAGTAGTTGCACATCAAATCTAAGCTGTTTGAAGTGTTTTTCCAAAGTAATCAACATTTTTATGTTTGGCGATCCGGAATCAACCTTATCTCAGGCTGAAAACGCATTTTCTGCATTGTGCCATAACTTCTCAGGGAAGCTTCAGAACATGAAATGTTCACCTCCCACGATAGCAGAAAGGGTCTTTCTAGTAGTTGCACATCAGATCTAAGCTGTCCGAAGTGTTTTTCGAAAGTTATCAACATTTTTATGTTTGGTGTTCCGGAATCGACCTTATCTCAGGATGAAAAATCGTTTTCTGCATTGTCTCATGACTTTCCAGGGAAGCTTCAGAACATGAAATTTCGACCTCCCACTAAAGCAGAAAGGGTCTTTCTAGTAGTTGCACATCAAATCTAAGCTGTCTGAAGTGTTTTTCCAAAGTTATCAACATTTTTATGTTTGGCGTTCCAGAATCGACCTTATCTCAGGCTGAAAACACGTTTTACGCATTGTGCCATAACTTTGCAGGGAAGCTTCAGAACATGAAATTTTCACCTCCCACTGTAACAGAAAGGGTCTTTCTAGTACTTGCACATCAATTCTAAGCTGTCTGAAGTGTTGTTCCAAAGTGATCAACATTTTTTCGTTTGGCGTTTCGGAACCCACCTTACCTCAGGCTGAAAACGCGTTTTCTGCATTGTCCCATAACTTTCCAGGGAAGCTTCAGAACATGAAATTTTGACCTCCCACTATAGCAGAAAGGGTCTTTCTAGTAGTTGCACATCAAATCTAAGCTGTCTGAGGTGTTTTTCCAAAGTTATCAACATTTTTATGTTTGGCGTTCCAGAATCGACCTTATCTCAGGCTGAAAACGCGTTTTACGCATTGTGCCATAACTTTGCAGTGAAGCTTGAGAAAATGAAATTTTCACCTCCCACTAAAGCAGAAAGGATCTTTCTAGTAGTTGCACATCAAATCTAAGCTGACTGAAGTGTTGTTCCAAAGTTATCAACATTTTTACGCTTGGTGTTCCGGAACCCACCTTATCTCAGGCTGAAAACGCGTTTTCTGCATTGTGCCATAACTTCTCAGGGAAGCTTCAGAACATGAAATTTTAACCTCCCACTATAGCAGAAAGGGTTCTTCCAGTAGTTACACATCAAATCTAAGCTGTTTGAAGTGTTTTTCCAAAGCTATCAACATTTTTATGTTTGGCGTTCCGGAATCAACCTTATCTCAGGCTGAAAACGCATTTTCTGCATTGTGCCATAACTTCTCAGGGGAAGCTTCAGAACATGAACTGTTCACCTCCCACGATAGCAGAAAGGGTCTTTCTAGTAGTTGCACATCAAATCTAAGCTGTTTGAGGTGTTTTTCCAAAGTTATCAACATTTTTATGTTTGGCGTTCCAGAATCGACCTTATCTCAGGCTGAAAACGCGTTGTCTGCATTGTGCCATAACTTTGCATGGAAGCTTCTGAACATGAAATTTTAACCTACCACTATAGCAGGAAGGGTCTTTCTAGTAGTTGCACATCAAATCTAAGCTGTCTGATGTGTTTTTCCAAAGTTATCAACGTTGTTATGTATGGCGTTCCGGAATCAACCTTATCTCAGGCTGAAAGCGCATTTTACGCATTGTGCCATAACTTTGCAGGGAAGCTTCAGAACATGAAATGTTCACCTCCCACTATAGCAGAAAGGGTCTTTCTAGTAGTTGCATATCAAATTTAAGCTGTCTGAAGTGTTTTTTAAAAGTTATCAACATTTTTATGTTTGGCGTTCCGGAACCCACCTTATCTCAGGCTGAAAACGCGTTTTCTGCATTGTGCCATATCTTTGCAGGGAAGCTTCAGAACATGAAAATTTAACCTCCCACTATAGCAGAAAACGTCCTTCTAGTAGTTGCACATCAAATCTAAGCTGTTTGAAGTGTTTTTCCAAAGTTATCAACATTTTTATGTTTGGCGTTCCGGAATCGACCTTATCTCAGGCTGAAAATGCTTTTTACGCTTGGTGCCATAACTTTGCACGGAAGCTTCAGGAAATGAAATTTTCACCTCCCACTATAGCAGAAAGGGTCTTTCTAGAAGTTGCACATCAAATCTAAGCTGTCTGAAGTGTTTTTCCAAAGTTATCAACATTTTTATGTTTGGCGTTACAGAATCGACCATATCTCAGGATGAAAAAATGTTTTCTGCATTGTCCCACATCTTCTCAGGGAAGCTTCAGAACATGAAATTTTGACCTAACACTATAGCAGAAAGGGTCTTTCTAGTAGTTGCACATCAAATCTAAGCTGTCTGATGTGTTTTTCCAAAGTTATCAACATTGTTATGTTTGGCGTTCCGGAATCGACCTTATCTCAGGCTGAAAACGCGTTTTCTGCATTGTGCCATAACTTCTCAGGGAAGCTTCAGAACATGAAATGTTCACCACCCACTATCGCAGAAAGGGTCTTTCTCGTAGTTGCACATCAAATCGAAGCTGTCTGAAGTGTTTTTCCAAAGTTATCAACATTTTTATGTTTGGCGTTCCGGAACCCACCTCATCTCAGGCTGAAAACGCGTTATCTGCATTGTGCCATATCTTTGCAGGGAAGCTTCAGAAAATGAAATTTTAACCTCCCACTATAGCAGAAAGGGTCCTTCTAGTAGTTGCACATCAAATCTAAGCTGTCTGAAGGGTTTTTCCAAAGTCATCAACATTTCTATGTTTGGCGTTCCGGAATCGACCTTATCTCAGGCTGTAAACGCGTTTTACGCATTGTGCCATAACTTTGCATGGAAGCTTCCGAACATGAAATTTTAACCTACCACTATAGCAGAAAGGGTTTTACGTGTAGTTGCACATCAAATCTAAGCTGTCTGAAGTTTTATTCCAAAGTGATCAACATTTTTACGTTTTGCGTTTCGGAACCCACCTTATCTCAGGATGAAAAATTGTTTTCTGCATTGTCCCATAACTTTCCAGGGAAGCTTCAGAACATGAAATTTTGACCTAACACTATAGCAGAAAGGGTCTTTCTAGTAGTTGCACATCAAATCGAAGCTGTCTGAAGTGTTTTTCGAAAGTTATCAACATTTTTATGTTTGTCGTTCCGGAATCGACCTTATCTCAGGCTGAAAATGCTTTTTACGCTTTGTGCCATAACTTTGCAGGGAAGCTTCAGGAAATGAAATTTTCACCTCCCACTATAGCAGAAAGGGTCTTTCTAGAAGTTGGACATCAAATCTAAGCTGTCTCAAGTGTTTTTCGAAAGTTATAAACATTTTTATGTTTGGCGTTCCAGAATCGACCTTATCTCAGGCTGAAAACGCGTTGTCTGCATTGTGCCATAACTTGGCATGGAAGCTTCCGAACACGAAATGTTCACCTCCCACTATAGCAGAAAGGGTCTTTCTAGTAGTTGCACATCAAATCTAAGCTGTCTGAAGTGTTTTTTCTAAGTTATCAACATTTTTATGTTTGGCGTTCCGGAATCGACCTTATCTCTGGCTGAAAACGCGTTTTACGCATTGTGCCATAACTTCTCAGGGAAGCTTCAGAACATCAAATGTTCACCTAACACTATAGCAGAAAAGGTCTTTCTAGTAGTTGCACATCAAATCTAAGCTGTCTGAAGTGTTTTTCCAAAGTTATGAACATTTTTATGTTTGGCGTTCCGGAATCGACCTTATCTCAGGCTGAAAACGCGTTTTACGTATTGTGCCATAACTTTGCAGGGAAGCTTCAGGACCTTTAATTTTCACCATCCACTATATCAGAAAGGGTCTTTCTAGTAGTTGCACCTCAAATCTAAGCTGTCTGAAGTGTTTTTCCAAAGTTATCAACATTTTTATGTTTGGCGTTCCAGAATCGACCTTATGTCAGGCTGAAAACGCGTTGTCTGCATTGTGCCATAACTTTGCATGGAAGCTTGCGAACATGAAATTTTAACCTCCTACTACAGCAGAAAGGCTCTTTCTAGTAGTTGCACATCAAATCTAAGCTGTCTGAAATGTTTTTCCAAAGTTATCAACATTTTGACGTTTGGCGTTTCGGAATCGACCTTATCTTAGGCTGAAAATGCGTTTTACACATTGTGCAATAATTTTGCAGGGAAGCTTCAGAACATGAAATTTTCACCTCCCACTATAGCAGAAAGGCTCTTTCTCGTAGTTGCACATCAAATCTAAGCTGTCTGAAGTGTTTTTCCAAAGTTATCAACATTTTTATGTTTGGCGTTCCGGAACCCCCCTAATCTCAGGCTGAAAACGCGTTTTCTGCATTGTGCCATAACTTTGCAGGGAAGCTTCAGAACATGAAATTTTAACCTCCCACTTTAGCAGAAAGGGTCTTTCTAGTAGTTGCACATCAAATCTAAGCTGTCTGAAGTGTTTTTCGAAAGTTTTCAACATTTTTATGTTTGGTGTTCCAGAATCGACCTTATCTCAGGCTGCAAACGCGTTTTCTGCATTGTGCCATAACTTTGCAGGGAAGCTTCAGGACATGAAATTGTCACCTCCCACTATAGCAGAAAGGGTCTTTCTAGTAGTTTCACATCAAATCTAAGCTGTCTGAAGTGTTTTTCCAAAGTTATCAACATTTTTTTGTTTGGCGTTTCAGAATCGACCTTATCTCAGGCTGAAAACGCGTTGTCTGCATTGTGCCATAACTTTGCATGGAAGCTTCCGAACATGAAAATTTAACCTCCCACTATAGCAGAAAGGGTCTTTCTAGTAGTTTCACATCAAATCTAAGCTGTCTGATGTGTTTTTCCAAAGTTATCAACATTTTTATGTTTGGCGTTCCGGAATCGACCTTATCTTAGGCTGAAAACGCGTTTTACGCATTGTGCCACAACTTTGCAGGGAAGTTTCAGAACATGAAATGTTCACCTCCCACTATAGCAGAAAGGGTCTTTCTAGTAGTTGCACATCAAATGTAAGCTGTCTGAAGTGTTTTTCCAAAGTTATCAACATTTTTATGTTTGGCGTTCCGGAATCGACCTTATCTCAGGCTGAAAACGCGTTTTACGTATTGTGCCATAACTTTGCAGGGAAGCTTCAGAACATGAAATGTTCACCTCCCACTTCAGCAGAAAGGGTATTTCTAGTAGTTGCACATTAAATCTAAGCTGTCTGAAGTGTTGTTCCAAAGTTATCAACATTTTTACGTTTGGCGTTTCGGAAACCACCTTGTCTCAGGCTGAAAACGCGTTTTCTGCATTGTGCCATAACTTCTCAGGGAAGCTTCAGAACATGAAATGTTCACCTCCCACTATAGCAGAAAGGGTCTTTCTAGTAGTTGCACATCAAATCTAAGCTGTCTGAAGTGTTTTTCCAAAATTATCAACATTTTTATGTTTGGCGTTCCGGAACCCACCTTATCTCAGGCTGAAAACGCGTTTTCGGCATTGTGCCATAACTTTGCAGGGAAGCTTCAGAACATGAAATTTTCACCTCCCACTACAGCAGAAAGGGTCTTTCTAGTAGTTGCACATCAAATCTAAGCTGTCTGAAATGTTTTTCCAAAGTTATCAACATTTTTACGTTTGGCGTTTCAGAATCGACCTTATCTCAGGCTGAAAACGCGTTGTCTGCATTGTGCCATAACTTTGCATGGAAGCTTCTGAACATGAAAATTTAACCTCCCACTATAGCAGAAAGGGTCATTCTAGTAGTTGCAGATCAAATGTAAGCTGTCTGAAGTGTTTTTCCAAAGTTATCAACATTCTTATGTTTGTCGTTCCGGAATCGACCTTATCTCAGGCTGAAAACGCGTTTCACGCATTGTGCCATAACTTTGCAGGGAAGGTTCAGAAAATGAAATTTTCACCTCCCACTATAGCAGAAAGGGTATTTCTAGTAGTTGCACATTAAATCTAAGCTGTCTGAGGTGTTGTTCCAAAGTTATCAACATTTTTACGTTTGGCGTTTCGGAAACCACCTTGTCTCAGGCTGAAAACGCGTTTTCTGCATTGTTCCATAACTTCTCAGGGAAGCTTCAGAACATGAAATGTTCACCTCCTACTATAGCAGAAAGGGTCTTTCTAGTAGTTGCACATCAAATCTAAGCTGTCTGAAGTGTTTTTCCAAAATTATCAACATTTTTATGTTTGGCGTTCCGGAACCCACCTTATCTCAGGCTGAAAACGCGTTTTCGGCATTGTGCCATAACTTTGCAGGGAAGCTTCAGAACATGAAATTTTCAGCTCCCACTATAGCAGAAAGGGTCTTTCCCGTAGTTGCACATGAAATCTAAGCTGTCTGAAGTGTTTTTCGAAAGTTATCAACATTTTTATGTTTGGCGTTCCGGAATCGACCTTATCTCAGGATGAAAAATCGTTTTCTGCATTGTCCCATAACTTTGCAGGGAAGCTTCAGAACATGAAATGTTCAAATCCGACTATAGCAGAAAGGGTCTTTCTAGTAGTTGCACATCAAATGTAAGCTGTCTGAAGTGTTTTTCCAAAGTTAACAACATTTTTACGTTTGGCATTCCGGAACCCACCTTATCTCAGGCTGAAAACGCGTTTTCGGCATTGTGCCATAACTTTGCAGGGAAGCTTCAGAAAATGAAATATTCTCCTCCCACTACAGCAGAAAGGGTCTTTCTAGTAGTTGCACATCAAATCTAAGCTGTCTGAAATGTTTTTCCAAAGTTATCAACATTTTTACGCTTGGCGTTTCAGAATCGACCTTATCTCAGGCTGAAAACGCGTTGTCTGCATTGTGCCATAACTTTGCATGGAAGCTTCTGAACATGAAAATTTAACCTCCCAATATAGCAGAAAGGGTCTTTGTAGTAGTTGCAGATAAAATCTAAGCTGCCTGATGTGTTTTTCCAAAGTTATCAACATTTTTATGTTTGGCGTTCCGGAATCGACCTTATCTTAGGCTGAAAACGCGTTTTACGCATTGTGCCATAACTTTGCAGGGAAGCTTCAGAACATGAAATGTTCACCTCCCACTATAGCAGAAAGGGTCTTTCTAGTAGTTGCACATCAAATGTAAGCTGTCTGTAGTGTTTTTCCAAAGTTATCAACATTTTTATGTTTGGCGTTCCGGAATCGACCTTAACTCAGGCTGAAAACGAGTTTCACGCATTGTGCGATAACTTTGCAACGAAGGTTCAGAAAATGAAATTTTCACATCCCACTATAGCAGAAAGGGTCTTTCTAGTAGTTGCACATTAAATCTAAGCTGTCTGAAGTGTTGTTCCAAAGTTATCAACATTTTTACGTTTGGCGTTTCGGAAACCACCTTGTCTCAGGCCGAAAACGCGTTTTCTGCATTGTGCCATAACTTCTCAGGGAAGCTTCAGAACATGAAATGTTCACCTCCTACTATAGCAGAAAGGGTCTTTCTAGTCGTTGCACATCAAATCTAAGCTGTCTGAAGTGTTTTTCCAAAGTTATCAACATTTTCATGTTTGGCGTTCCGGAACCCACCTTATCTCAGGCTGAAAACGCGTTTTCTGCATTGTGCCATAACTTTGCAGGGAAGCTTCAGAACATGAAATTTTCAGCTCCCACTATAGCAGAAAGGGTCTTTCTAGTAGTTGCACATGAAATCTAAGCTGTCTGATGTGTTTTTCGAAAGTTTTCAACATTTTTATGTTTGGTGTTCCAGAATCGACCTTATCTCAGGCTGAAAACGCGTTGTCTGCATTGTGCCATAACTTTGCATGGAAGCTTCAGAACATGAAATTTTCACGTCCCACTATAGCAGAAAGGGTCTTTCTAGTAGTTGCACATCAAATCTAAGCTGTCTGAAGTGTTGTTCCAAAGTTATCAACATTTTTACGTTTGGCGTTTCGGAAACCACCTTATCTCTAGCTGAAAACGCGTTTTCGGCATTGTGCCATAACTTTGCTGGGAATCTTCAGAACATGAAATTTTCACGTCCCACTATAGCAGAAAGGGTCTTTCTAGTAGTTGCACATCAAATCTAAGCTGTCTGAAGTGTTTTTCCAAAGTTATCAACATTTTTATGTTTGGCGTTCCGGAATCGACCTAATCTCAGAATGAAAAATCGTTTTCTGCATTGTCCGATAACTTTGCAGGGAAGCTTCAGAACATGAAATTTTCAGATCCCACTATAGCAGAAAGGGTCTTTCTAGTATTTGCTCATCAAATCTAAGCTGTCTGAAGTGTTTTTCGAAAGTTATCAACATTATTATGTTTGGCGTTCCGGAACCCACGTTATCACAAGCTGAAAACGCGTTTTCTGCATTGTGCCATAACTTTGCAGGGAAGCTTCAGAACATGAAATTTTCAGGTCCCACTATAGCAGAAAGGGTCTTTCTAGTAGATGCACATCAAATCTCAGCTGTCTGAAGTGTTTTTCGAAAGTTATCAACATTTTTATGTTTGGCGTCCCGGAATCGACCTTATCTCAGACTGAAAATGCGTTTTCGGCATTGTGCCATAACTTTGCATGGAAGCTTTCGAACATGAAATTTTAACCTCCCACTATAGAAGAAAGGGTCTTTCTAGTATTTGAACATCAAATCTAAGCTGTCTAAAATGTTTTTCGAAAGTTATCAACATTTTTATGTTTGGCGTTCTGGAACCCACCTTATCACAAGCTGAAAACGCGTTTTCTGCATTGTGCCATAACTTTGCAGGGAAGCTTCAGCACATGAAATTTTCACGTCCCACTATACCAGAAAGGGTCTTTCTAGTAGTTGCACATCAAATCTACGCTGTCTGAAGTGTTTTTCGAAAGTTATGAACATTTTTATGTTTCGCGTTCCGTAATCGACCTTATCTGAGGATGAAAAATCGTTTTCTGCATTGTCCCATAACTTTCCATGGGAAGCTTCAGAACATGAAATTTTGACCTCCCACTATAGCAGAAAGGGTCTTTCTAGTAGGTGCACATCAAATCAAAGCTGTTCGAAGTGTTTTTCCAAAGTTATCAACACTTTTATGTTTGGCGTTCCGGAATCGACCTTATCTCAGGCTGAAAACACCATTTACGCATTCTGCCATAACTTTGCAGGGAAGCTTCAGAACATGAAATTTTCATATCCCACTATAGCAGAAAGGGTCTTTCTAGTAGTCTCACATCAAATCTAAGCTGTCTGAAGTGTTTTTCCAAAGTTATCAACATTCTTATGTTTGGCGTTCCGGAATCAACCTTATCTCAGGCTGAAAACGCGTTTTACGCATTGTGCCATAATTTTGCAGGGAAGCTTCAGAACATGATATTTTCAACTCCCACTATAGCAGAAGGGGTCTTTCTCGTAGGTGCACATCAAATCAAAGCTGTTTGAAGTGTTTTTCCAAAGTTATCAACACTTTTATGATTGGCGTTCCGGAATCGACCTTATCTCAGGCTGAAAACACGATTTACGCATTCTGCCGTAACTTTGCAGGGAAGCTTCAGAACATGAAATTTTCATATCCCACTATAGCAGAAAGGGTCTTTCTAGTAGTCTCACATCAAATCTAAGCTGTCTGAAGTGTTTTTCCAAAGTTATGAACATTTTTATGTTTCGCGTTCCGTAATCGACCTTATCTGAGGATGAAAAATCGTTTTCTGCATTGTCCCATAACTTTCCATGGGAAGCTTCAGAACATGAAATTTTGACCTCCCACTATAGCAGAAAGGGTCTTTCTAGTAGGTGCACATCAAATCAAAGCTGTTCGAAGTGTTTTTCCAAAGTTATCAACAATTTTATGTTTGGCGTTCCGGAATCGACCTTATCTCAGGCTGAAAACACCATTTACGCATTCTGCCATAACTTTGCAGGGAAGCTTCAGAACATGAAATTTTCATATCCCACTATAGCAGAAAGGGTCTTTCTAGTAGTCTCACATCAAATCTAAGCTGTCTGAAGTGTTTTTCCAAAGTTATCAACATTCTTATGTTTGGCGTTCCGGAATCAACCTTATCTCAGGCTGAAAACGCGTTTTACGCATTGTGCCATAATTTTGCAGGGAAGCTTCAGAACATGATATTTTCAACTCCCACTATAGCAGAAAGGGTCTTTCTAGTAGGTGCACATCAAATCAAAGCTGTTTGAAGTGTTTTTCCAAAGTTATCAACACTTTTATGATTGGCGTTCCGGAATCGACCTTATCTCAGGCTGAAAACACGATTTACGCATTCTGCCGTAACTTTGCAGGGAAGCTTCAGAACATGAAATTTTCATATCCCACTATAGCAGAAAGGGTCTTTCTAGTAGTCTCACATCAAATCTAAGCTGTCTGAAGTGTTTTTCCAAAGTTATCATCAGTTTGATGTTTGGCGTTCCTGAATCGACCTTATGTGAGGATGAAAACGCGTTTTCTGCATTGTGCCAAAACTTTGTAGGTAAGCTCCAGAACATGAAATTTTCACCTCCCACTATACCAGAAAGGGTCTTTCGAGAAGTTGCACATCAAATCTAAGCGGTTTGAAGTGTTTTTCCAAAGTTATCAACACTTTTATGTTTGGCGTTCCTGAATCGACGTTATCTCAGGCTGAAAACGCGTTTTATGCTTTGTGCAATAACTTTGCAGGGAAGCTTCAGAACATGAAATTTTCAGCTCCCACTATAGCAGAAAGGGTCATTCTCGTAGTTGCACATCAAATCTAAGCTGTCTGAAGTGTTTTTCCAAAGTTATCAACATTCTTATGTTTGGCGTTCCGGAATCAACCATATCTCAGGCTGAAAACATGTTTTCTGCATTATGCCATAACTTTCTAGGCAAGCTTCAGAACATGAAATTTTCACCTCCCACTATACCAGAAAGGGTCTTTCTAATAGTTGCACATCAAATCTAAGCTGTCTGAAGTGTTTTTCCGAAGTTATTAACATTTTTATGTTTGGCGTTCCGGGATTGACCTTATGTGAGGCTGAACAAGAGTTTTCTGCATTGTGCCATAACTTTGCAGGGAAGTTTCAGAACATGAAATTTTCATATCCCACTATAGCAGAAAGGGTCTTTCTAGTAGTTGCACATCAAATCTAAGCTGTCTGAAGTGTTTGTCCAAAGTTATCAACATTTTTATGTTTGGCGTTCCGGAATCAACCTTTTCTCAGGCTGAAAACGCATTTTACGCATTGTGCCATAACTTTGCAGGAAAGCTTCAGAACATGAAATTTTCACCTCCCACTATAGCAGAAAGGGTCTTTCTAGTAGTTGCACGTCAAATCTAAGCTGTCTGAAGTGTTTTTCCAAAGTTATCAACATTCTTATGTTTGGCGTTCCGGAATCAACCTTATCTCAGGCTGAAAACGCGTTTTACGCATTGTGCCATAACTTTGCAGGAAAGCTTCAGAACATGACATTTTCAACTCCCACTATAGCAGAAAGGGTCTTTCTAGTAGTTGCACATCAAATCTAAGCTGTCTGAAGTGTTTTTCCAAAGTATTCAACATTTTTATGTTTGGCTTTCTGGAACCCACCTTATCTCAGGCTGAAAACGCGTTTTCTGCATTGTGCCATAACTTTGCAGGGAAGCTTCAGAACATGAAATTTTAACCTCCCACTATAGCAGAATGCGTCTTTCTAGTAGTTGCACATCAAATCTTAGCTGTCTGAAGTGTTTTTCCAAAGTTATCAACATTTTTACGTTTGGCGTTCCGGAATCGACCTTATCTCAGGCTGAAAACGCGTCTTCTGCATTGTGCCATAACTTTGCAGGGAAGCTTCAGAACATGAAATTTTAACCTCCCATTATAGCAGAATGCGTCTTTCTAGTAGTTGCACATCAAATGTTAGCTGTCTGAAGTGCTTTTCCAAAGTTCTCAACATTTGTATGTTAGGCGTTCTGAAATCAACCTCATCTCAGGCTGAAAACGCGTTTTCTGCAGTGTGCCATAATTTTGCAGGGAAGCCTCAGAACATGAAATTTTCACCTCCCACGATAGCAGACAGGGTTTTTCGAGTAGTTGCACATCAAATCTAAGCTGCTTGAATTGTTTTTCCAAAGTTATCAACATTTTTATGTTTGGCGTTCTGAAATCAACCTCATCTCAGGCTGAAAACGAGTTTTACGCATTGTGCCATAACTTTGCAGCGAAGCTTCAGAACATGAAATTTTCACCTCCCACTATAGCAGAAAGGGTCTTTCTCGTAGTTGCACATCAAATCTAAGCTGTCTGAAGTGTTTTTCGAAAGTTTTCAACATTCTTATGTTTGGTGTTCCTGAATCGACCTTTTCCCAGGCTGAAAACGGGTTTTCTGCATTGTGCCATAACTTTGCAGGGAAGCTTCAGAACATGATATTTTCAACTCCCACTATAGCAGAAAGGGTCTTTCTAGTAGGTGCACATCAAATCAAAGCTGTTTGAAGTGTTTTTCCAAAGTTATCAACACTTTTATGATTGGCGTTCCGGAATCGACCTTATCTCAGGCTGAAAACACGATTTACGCATTCTGCCATAACTTTGCAGGGAAGCTTCAGAACATGAAATTTTCATATCCCACTATAGCAGAAAGGGTCTTTCTAGTAGTCTCACATCAAATCTAAGCTGTCTGAAGTGTTTTTCCAAAGTTATCAACATTTTTATGTTTGGCGTTCTGGAACCCACCTTATCTCAGGCTGAAAACGCGTTTTCTGCATTGTGCCATAACTTTGCAGGGAAGCTTTAGAACATGAAATTTTCACCTCCCACTTCAGCAGAAAGGGTATTTCTAGTAGTTGCACATCAAATCTAAGCTGTCTGTAGAGTTTTTCCTGAGTTATCAACATTTTTATGTTTGGCGTTCCGGAATCGACCTTATCTCAGGCTGAAAACGCGTTTTCTGCATTGTGCCATAACTTTGCAGGGAAGCTTCAGAACATGAAATTTTCACGTCCCACTATACCAGAAAGGGTCTTTCTAGTAGTTGCACAACAAATCTAAGCTGTCTAAAGTGTTTTTCGAAAGTTATCAACATTTTTATGTTTGGCGTTGTGGAACCCACCTTATCTCAGGCTGAAAACGCGTTTTCTGCATTGTGCCATAACTTTGCAAGGAAGCTTCAGAACATGAAATTTTCACCTCCCACTATAGCAGATAGGGTCTTTCTAGTAGTTGCATATCAAATCTAAGCTGTTTGAAGTGTTTTTCCAAAGTTATCAACATTCTTATGTTTGGCGTTCCGGAATCGACCTTATCACTGGATGAAAAATCATTTTCTGCATTGTCCCACAACTTTGCAGGGAAGCTTCAGAACATGAAATTTTCACCTCCCAATATAGCAGAAAGGGTCTTTCTAGTAGTTGCACATCAAATCTAATCTGTCTGAAGTGTTTTTCCAAAGTTATCAACATTTTTATGTTTGGCCTTCCGGAACCCACCTTAACTCAGGCTGTAAACGCGTTTTCTGCAATGTGCCATAACTTTGCAGGGAAGCTTCAGAACATGAAATTTTCAACTTTACTATAGCAGAAAGGCTATTTCCAGCAGTTGCGCATCAAATCTAAGCTGTCTGAAGTGTTTTTCCAAAGTTATCAACATTTTTATGTTTGGCTTTCCGGAATCGACCTTATCTCAGGCTGAAAACGTGTTTTCTGCATTGTGCCATAACTTTGGTGGGATGCTTCAGAACATGAAATTTTAACCTGCCACTATTGCAGAAAGGGTCCTTCTAGTAGTTTCACATCAAATCTAACCTGTCTGAAATGTTTTTC
Organism: Synchiropus splendidus; assembly: GCF_027744825.2. Classification (NCBI taxonomy): domain Eukaryota; kingdom Metazoa; phylum Chordata; class Actinopteri; order Syngnathiformes; family Callionymidae; genus Synchiropus; species Synchiropus splendidus. The sequence goes on from NW_026527055.1 coordinate 984,464, forward strand.
CAAAGTTATCAACATTCTTATGTTTGGCGTTCCAGAATCAACCTTATCTCAGGCTGAAAACGCGTTTTCTGCATGGTGTCATCACTTTGCAGGAAAGCTGCAGAATATGAAATTTTCACCTCCCACTATAGCAGAAAGGGTCTTTCTAGTAGTCGCACAACAAATCTAAGCTGTCTGAAGTGCTTTTCGAAAGTTATCAACATTTTTATGTTTGGCGTTCCGGATCGCGCCCTATTGAAAACGCATTTTCTGCATTGTGCCATAGCTTTGCAGGGAAACTTCAGAACATGAAATTTTCACCTCCCACTATAGCAGAAAGGGTCTTTCTCGTAGTTGCACATCAAATCTAAGCTGTTTGAAGTGTTTTTCGAAAGTTATCAACATTTTTATGTTTGGCGTTCGGGAATCGACCCTATCTCAGGCTGAAAACGCGATTTACGCATTCTGCCATAACTTTGCAGGGAAGCTTCTGAACATGAAATTTTCAAATCCCACTATAACAGAAAGGTTCTTTCTCGTACTTGCACATCAAATCTAAGCTGTCTGAAGTGTTTTTCGAAAGTTTTCAACATTTTTATGTTTGGTGTTCCTGAATCGACCTTATCTCAGGCTGAAAACGCGTTTTCTGCATTGTGCCATAACTTTGCAGGGAAGCTTCAGAACATGAAATTTTCACCTCTCACGATAGCAGAAAGGGTCTTTCGAGTAGTTGCACATAAAATCTAAGCTGTTTGAAGCTTAGATTTTATCTGCAACTACATAAAATCCCTTTCTTTCTAGTGCAACTACTAGAAAGAAAGGGTCTTTCTAGTAGTTGCACATCAAATCTAAGCTGTTTGAAGTGCTTTTCGAAAGTTATCAACATTTTTATGTTTGGCGTTCCGGAATGGACCTTATCTCAGGCTGAAAACGCGATTTACGCATTCTGCCATAACTTTGCAGGGAAGCTTCTGAACATGAAATTTTCAAATCCCACTATAGCAGAAACAGTCTTTCTAGTAGTTGCACATCAAATCTAAGCTGTCTGAAGTGTTTTTCCAAAGTTATGAACATTTTTATGTTTGGCGTTCCGGAACCCACCTTATCTCAGGCTGATGACGCGTTTTCTGCATTGTGCCATAACTTTGAAGGAAAGCTTCAGAACATGAAATTTTCACCTCCCACTATAGCAGAAAGGGTCTTTCTAGTAGTTGCACATCAAATCTAAGCAGTTTGAAGTGTTTTTCCAAAGTTATCAACATTTTTATGTTTGGCGTTCTGAAATCAACCTCATCTCAGGCTGAAAACGAGTTTTACGCATTGTGCCATAACTTTGCAGGGAACCCTCAGATCATGAAATGTTCATTTCCCACTATAGCAGAAAGGGTCTTTCTAGTAGTTGCACATCAAATCGAAGCTGTCTGAAGTGTTTTTCCAAAGTTATCAAAACTTTTATGTTTGCCGTTCCGGAATCGACCTTATCTCAGGCTGAAAACACGATTTACGCTTTCTGCCATAACTTTGCAGGGAAGCTTCAGAACATGAAATGTTCACCTCTCACTATAGCAGAATGCGTCTTTCTAGTAGTTGCACATCAAATCTTAGCTGTCTGATGTGTTTTTCCAAACTTCTCAACATTTTTATGTTTGGCGTTCTGAAATCAACCTCATCTCAGGCTGAAAACGCGTTTTACGCATTGTGCCATAACTTTGCAGGGAAGCTTCAGAACATGAAATTTTAACTTCCCACTATAGCAGAAAGGGTCTATCTAGTCGTTGCACATCAAATCTAAGCTGTCTGAAGTGTTTTTCCAAAGTTCTCAACATTTTTATGTTTGGCGTTCTGAAATAAACCTCATCTCATGCTGAAAACGCGTTTTACGCATTGTGCCATAACTTTGCAGGGAGACTTCAGAACATGAAATTTTCTATTCCCACTATAGCAGAAAGGGTTTTTCTAGTGGTTGCACATCAAATCTAAGCTGTCTGAAGTGATTTTCCAAAGTTATGAATATTTTTATGTTTGGCGTTCCGGAATCGACCTTATCTTAGGCTGAAAACGCGTTACTTGCATTGTGGCATAACTTTGCAGGGAAGCTTCAGAACATGATATTTTCAACTCCCACTATAGCAGAAAGGGTCTTTCTCGTAGTTGCACATCAAATCTAAGCTGTCTGAAGTGTTTTTCGAAAGTTTTCAACATTTTTATGTTTGGTGTTCCTGAATCGACCTTATCTCCGGCTGAAAACGCGTTTTCTGCATTGTGATATAACTTTGCAGGGAAGCTTCAGAACATGAAATTTTAACCTGCCACTATAGCAGAAAGGGTCTTTCTAGTAGTTCCACATCAAATCCGAGCTGTTTGAAGTGTTTTTCCAAAGTTATCAACATTTTTATGTTTGGCGTTCCGGAATCAACCTTATCTCAGGCTGAAAACGAGTTTTCTGCATTGTGCCATAACTTTGCAGGGAAGCTACAGAACATGAAATTTTCTCCTCCCACTATAGCATAAAGGGTCTCTCTAGTAGTTGCACATCAAATCTAACCTGTCTGAAGTGTTTTTCCAAAGTTATCAACATTTTTATGTTTGGCGTTCCGGAACCCACCTTTTGTCAGGCTGAAAATGCGTTTTCTGCATTGTGCCACAACTTTGCAGGGAAGCTTCAGAACATGAAATTTTAACCTCCCACTATAGCAGAACGGGTCTTTCTAGTAGTTGCACATCAAATCTAAGCTGTCTGAAGTGTTTTTCCAAAGTTAGCAACATTTTTATGTTTGCCGTTCTGAAATCAACGTCATCTCAGGCTGAAAACGAGTTTTACGCATTGTGCCAGAACTTTGCAGCGAAGCTTCAGAACATGAAATTTTCACCTCCCACTATAGCAGAAAGGGTCTTTCTCGTAGTTGCACATCAAATCTAAGCTGTCTGAAGTGTTTTTCCAAAGTTTTCAACATTTTTATGTTTGGTGTTCCTGAATCGACCTTATCTCAGGCTGAAAACGCATTTTACGTATTGTGCCATAACTTTGCAGGAAAGCTTCAGAACATGAAAATTTCACCTCCCACTATAGCAGAAAGGGTCTTTCTAGTAGTTGCACATCTAATCTAAGCTGTCTGAAGTGTTTTTCCGAAGTTATCAACATTTTTATGTTTGGCGTTCCGGAATCGACCTTATGTGAGGCTGAAAATGCGTTTTCTGCATTGTGCCATAACTTTGCAGGGAAGCTTCAGAACAAAAATTTTTCACCTCCCACTATAGCAGAAAGGGTCTCTCTAGTAGTTGCACATCAAATCTAACCTGTCTGAAGTGTTTTTCCAAAGTTATCAACATTTTTATGTTTGGCGTTCCGGAATCGACCTTATGTGAGGCTGAAAACGCGTTTTCTGCATTGTGCCATAACTTTGCAGGGAAGCTTCAGAACAAAAAAATTTCACCTCCCACTATAGCAGAAAGGGTCTTTCGAGTAGTTGCACATCAAATCTAAGCTGTCTGAAGTGTTTTTCCGAAGTTATTAACATTTTTATGTTTGGCGTTCCGGAATTGACCTTATCTCAGGCTGAAAACGCATGTTACGCATTGTGCCATAACTTTGCAGGAAAGCTTCAGAACATGAAAATTTCACCTCCCACTATAGCAGAAAGGGTCTTTCTAGTAGTTGCACATCAAATCTAAGCTGTCTGAAGTGCTTTTCCGAAGTTATCAACATTTTTATGTTTGGCGTTCTGGAATCGACCTTATGTGAGGCTGAAAACGCGTTTTCTGCATTGTGCCATAACTTTGCAGGGAAGCTTCAGAACAAAAATTTTTCACCTCCCACTATAGCAGAAAGGTTCTCTCTAGTAGTTGCACATCAAATCTAACCTGTCTGAAGTGTTTTTCCAAAGTTATCAACATTTTTATGTTTGGCGTTCCGGAATCGACCTTATGTGAGGCTGAAAACGCGTTTTCTGCATTGTGCCATAACTTTGCAGGGAAGCTTCAGAACAAAAAAATTTCACCTCCCACTATAGCAGAAAGGGTCTTTCGAGTAGTTGCACAACAAATCTAAGCTGTCTGAAGTGTTTTTCCAAAGTTAGCAACATTTTTATGTTTGCCGTTCTGAAATCAACGTCATCTCAGGCTGAAAACGAGTTTTACGCATTGTGCCATAACTTTGCAGGAAAGCTTCAGAACATGAAAATTTCACCTCCCACTATAGCAGAAAGGGTCTTTCTAGTAGTTGCACATCAAATCTAAGCTGTCTGAAGTGTTTTTCCGAAGTTATTAACATTTTTTATGTTTGGCGTTCCGGAATTGACCTTATGTGAGGCTGAAAACGCGTTTTCTGCATTGTGACATAACTTTGCTGGGAAGCTTCAGAACATGAAATGTTCACCTCCCACGGTAGCAGAAAGGCTCTTTCTAGTAGTTGCACATCAAATCTAAGCTGTCTAAAGAGTTTTTCCAAAGTTATCAATATTTTTATGTTTGGCGTTCCGGAATCGACCATATCTCAGGCTGGAAACAAGATTTACGCATTCTGCCATAACTTCTGCCATAAGCTTCAGAACATGAAATTTTAACACCCCACTATAGCAGAAAGGGTCTTTCTAGCAGTTGCACATCAAATCTAAGCTGTCTTAAGTGTTTTTCCAAAGTTATCAACATTCTTATGTTTGCCGTTCCGGAATCAACCTTATCTCAGGCTGAAAACGAGTTTTACGCATTGTGGCAAAACTTTGCAGGAAAGCTTCAGAACATGAAATTTTCAACTCCCACTATAGCAGAAAGGGTCTTTCTAGTAGTTGCACATCAAATCTGAGCTGTTTGATGCGTTTTTCCAAAGTTATCAACATTTTTATGTTTGGCGTTCCGGAATCAACCTTATCTCAGGCTGAAAACGCGTTTTCTGCATTGTGCCATAACTTTGCAGGGAAGCTTCAGAACATGAAATTTTCTCCTCCCACTATAGCATAAAGGGTCTCTCTAGTAGTTGCACATCAAATCTAACCTGTCTGAAGTGTTTTTCCAAAGTTATCAACATTTTTATGTTTGGCGTTCCGGAACCCACCTTTTGTCAGGCTGAAAATGCGTTTTCTGCATTGTGCCACAACTTTGCAGGGAAGCTTCAGAACATGAAATTTTAACCTCCCACTAAAGCAGAACGGGTCTTTCTAGTAGTTGCACATCAAATCTAAGCTGTCTGAAGTGTTTTTCCAAAGTTAGCAACATTTTTATGTTTGCCGTTCTGAAATCAACGTCATCTCAGGCTGAAAACGAGTTTTACGCATTGTGCCATAACTTTGCAGGAAAGCTTCAGAACATGAAAATTTCACCTCCCACTATAGCAGAAAGGGTCTTTCTAGTAGTTGCACATCAAATCTAAGCTGTCTGAAGTGTTTTTCCGAAGTTATCAACATTTTTATGTTTGGCGTTCCGGAATCGACCTTATGTGAGGCTGAAAACGCGTTTTCTGCATTGTGCCATAACTTTGCAGCGAAGCTTCAGAACATGAAATTTTCACCTCCCACTGTAGCAGAAAGGGTCTTTCTCGTAGTTGCACATCAAATCTAAGCTGTCTGAAGTGTTTTTCCAAAGTTTTCAACATTTTTATGTTTGGTGTTCCTGAATCGACCTTATGTGAGGCTGAAAACGCGTTTTCTGCATTGTGCCATAACTTTGCAGGGAAGCTTCAGAACAAAAAAATTTCACCTCCCACTATAGCAGAAAGGGTCTTTCGAGTAGTTGTACATCAAATCTAAGCTGTCTGAAGTGTTTTTCCGAAGTTATTAACATTTTTTATGTTTGGCGTTCCGGAATTGACCTTATGTGAGGCTGAAAACGCGTTTTCTGCATTGTGACATAACTTTGCAGGGAAGCTTCAGAACATGAAATTTTCACCTCCCACGATAGCAGAAAGGCTCTTTCTAGTAGTTGCACATCAAATCTAAGCTGTCTAAAGAGTTTTTCCAAAGTTATCAATATTTTTATGTTTGGCGTTCCGGAACCCACCTTATCTCAGCCTGAAAACGCGTTTTACATATTTTGCCATAACTTTGCAGGGAAGCTTCAGAACATGAAATTTTAACACCCCACTATAGCAGAAAGGGTCTTTCTAGTAGTTGCACATCAAATCTAAGCTGTCTGAAGCGTTTTTCCAAAGTTATCAATATTTTTATGTTTGGCGTTCCGGAATCGACCTTATCTCAGGCTGAAAACGCGTTTCCTGCATTGTGACATAACTTTGCAGGGAAGCTTCAGAACATGAAATGTTCACCTCCCACGGTAGCAGAAAGGCTCTTTCTAGTAGTTGCACATCAAATCTAAACTGTCTAAAGAGTTTTTCCAAAGTTATCAATATTTTTATGTTTGGCGTTCCGGAATCGACCTTATCTCAGGCTGGAAACACGATTTACGCATTCTGCCATAACTTCTGCCATAAGCTTCAGAACATGAAATTTTAACACCCCACTAAAGCAGAAAGGGTCTTTCTAGTAGTTGCACATCAAATCTAGGCTGTCTGAAGTGTTTTTCCAGAGTTATCAACATTCTTATGTTTGGCGTTCCGGAATCAACCTTATCTCAGGCTGAAAACGCGTTTTACGCATTGTGCCATAACTTTGCAGGAAAGCTTCAGAACATGAAATTTTCAACTCCCACTATAGCAGAAAGGGTCTTTCTAGTAGTTGCACATCAAATCTAAGCTGTCTGAAGCGTTTTTCCAAAGTTATCAATATTTTTATGTTTGGCGTTCCGGAATCGACCTTATCTGAGGCTGAAAACGCGTTTCCTGCATTGTGGCATAACTATGCAGGGAAGCTTCAGAACATGAAATTTTCACCTCCCACTGTAGTAGAAAGGGTCTTTCTAGTAGTTGCACATCAAATCTAAGCTGTCTGAAGTGTTTTTCCAAAGTTATCAACATTTTTATGTTTGCCGTTCTGAAATCAACGTCATCTCAGGCTGAAAACGAGTTTTACGCATTGTGCCATAACTTTGCAGGAAAGCTTCAGAACATGAAAATTTCACCTCCCACTATAGCAGAAAGGGTCTTTCTAGTAGTTGCACATCAAATCTAAGCTGTCTGAAGTGTTTTTCCGAAGTTATCAACATTTTTATGTTTGGCGTTCCGGAATCGACCTTATGTGAGGCTGAAAACGCGTTTTCTGCATTGTGCCATAACTTTGCAGCGAAGCTTCAGAACATGAAATTTTCACCTCCCACTATAGCAGAAAGGGTCTTTCTCGTAGTTGCACATCAAATCTAAGCTGTCTGAAGTGTTTTTCCAAAGTTTTCAACATTTTTATGTTTGGTGTTCCTGAATCAACCTTATGTGAGGCTGAAAACGCGTTTTCTGCATTGTGCCATAACTTTGCAGGGAAGCTTCAGAACAAAAAAATTTCACCTCCCACTATAGCAGAAAGGGTCTTTCGAGTAGTTGTACATCAAATCTAAGCTGTCTGAAGTGTTTTTCCGAAGTTATTAACATTTTTTATGTTTGGCGTTCCGGAATTGACCTTATGTGAGGCTGAAAACGCGTTTTCTGCATTGTGACATAACTTTGCAGGGAAGCTTCAGAACATGAAATTTTCACCTCCCACGATAGCAGAAAGGCTCTTTCTAGTAGTTGCACATCAAATCTAAGCTGTCTAAAGAGTTTTTCCAAAGTTATCAATATTTTTATGTTTGGCGTTCCGGAACCCACCTTATCTCAGCCTGAAAACGCGTTTTACATATTTTGCCATAACTTTGCAGGGAAGCTTCAGAACATGAAATTTTAACACCCCACTATAGCAGAAAGGGTCTTTCTAGTAGTTGCACATCAAATCTAAGCTGTCTGAAGCGTTTTTCCAAAGTTATCAATATTTTTATGTTTGGCGTTCCGGAATCGACCTTATCTCAGGCTGAAAACGCGTTTCCTGCATTGTGACATAACTTTGCAGGGAAGCTTCAGAACATGAAATGTTCACCTCCCACGGTAGCAGAAAGGCTCTTTCTAGTAGTTGCACATCAAATCTAAACTGTCTAAAGAGTTTTTCCAAAGTTATCAATATTTTTATGTTTGGCGTTCCGGAATCGACCTTATCTCAGGCTGGAAACACGATTTACGCATTCTGCCATAACTTCTGCCATAAGCTTCAGAACATGAAATTTTAACACCCCACTAAAGCAGAAAGGGTCTTTCTAGTAGTTGCACATCAAATCTAGGCTGTCTGAAGTGTTTTTCCAGAGTTATCAACATTCTTATGTTTGGCGTTCCGGAATCAACCTTATCTCAGGCTGAAAACGCGTTTTACGCATTGTGCCATAACTTTGCAGGAAAGCTTCAGAACATGAAATTTTCAACTCCCACTATAGCAGAAAGGGTCTTTCTAGTAGTTGCACATCAAATCTAAGCTGTCTGAAGCGTTTTTCCAAAGTTATCAATATTTTTATGTTTGGCGTTCCGGAATCGACCTTATCTGAGGCTGAAAACGCGTTTCCTGCATTGTGGCATAACTATGCAGGGAAGCTTCAGAACATGAAATTTTCACCTCCCACTGTAGTAGAAAGGGTCTTTCTAGTAGTTGCACATCAAATCTAAGCTGTCTGAAGTGTTTTTCCAAAGTTATCAACATTTTTATGTTTGGCGTTCTGAAATCAACGTCATCTCAGGCTGAAAACGAGTTTTACGCATTGTGCCATAACTTTGCAGGAAAGCTTCAGAACATGAAAATTTCACCTCCCACTATAGCAGAAAGGGTGTTTCTCGTAGTTGCACATCAAATCTAAGCTGTCTAAAGAGTTTTTTCAAAGTTATCAATATTTTTATGTTTGGCGTTCTGAAATCAACGTCATCTCAGGCTGAAAACGAGTTTTACGCATTGTGCCATAACTTTGCAGCGAAGCTTCAGAACATGAAATTTTCACCTCCCACTATAGCAGAAATGGTGTTTCTCGTAGTTGCACATCAAATCTAAGCTGTCTAAAGAGTTTTTTCAAAGTTATCAATATTTTTATGTTTGGCGTTCCGGAATCGACCTTATCTCAGGCTGAAAACGCGTTTCCTGCATTGTGGCATAACTTTGCAGGGAAGCTTCAGAACATCGAATTTTCACTTCCACAATGGCAGAAAGGGTCTTTCTAGTAGTTGCACATAAAATCTAAGCTGTCTGAAGTGTTTTTCCAGAATTATGAACATTTTCATGTTTGGCGTTCCGGAATCGACCTTATCTCAGGCTGAAAACGCGTTTTACGCATTGTGCCATAACTTTGCATAAAGCTTCAGAACATGAAATTTTCACCTCCCACTATAGCAGAAAGGGTTTTTCTAGTAGTTGCACATCAAATCTAAGCTGTCTGAAGTGTTTTTCCAAAGTTATCAACACTTTTATGTTTGGCGTTCCGGAATCAACCTTATCTCAGGCTGAAAACGCGTTTTACGCATTGTGCCATAACTTTGCAGGAAAGCTTCAGAACATGAAATTTTCAACTCCCACTATAGCAGAAAGGGTCTTTCTAGTAGTTGCACATCAAATCTAAGCTGTCTGAAGTGTTTTTCCAAAGTTATCAATATTTTTATGTTTGGCGTTCCGGAATCGACCTTATCTCAGGCTGAAAACGCGTTTCCTGCATTGTGACATAACTTTGCAGCGAAGCTTCAGAACATGAAATTTTCACTTCCCACTATAGCAGAAAGGGTCTTTCTAGTAGTTGCACATCAAATCTAAGCTGTCTGAAGTGTTTTTCCAAAGTTATCAACATTCTTATGTTTGACGTTCCCGAATCGACCTTATCTGAGGCTGAAAACGCGTTTCCTGCATTGTGGCATAACTATGCAGGGAAGCTTCAGAACATGAAATTTTCACCTCCCACTGTAGTAGAAAGGGTCTTTCTAGTAGTTGCACATCAAATCTAAGCTGTCTGAAGTGTTTTTCAAAAGTTATCAACATTTTTATGTTTGGCGATCTGAAATCAACGTCCTCTCAGGCTGAAAACGAGTTTTACGCATTGTGCCATAACTTTGCAGCGAAGCTTCAGAACATGAAATTTTCACCTCCCACTATAGCAGAAAGGGTGTTTCTCGTAGTTGCACATCAAATCTAAGCTGTCTAAAGAGTTTTTTCAAAGTTATCAATATTTTTATGTTTGGCGTTCTGAAATCAACGTCATCTCAGGCTGAAAACGAGTTTTACGCATTGTGCCATAACTTTGCAGCGAAGCTTCAGAACATGAAATTTTCACCTCCCACTATAGCAGAAAGGGTGTTTCTCGTAGTTGCACATCAAATCTAAGCTGTCTAAAGAGTTTTTTCAAAGTTATCAATATTTTTATGTTTGGCGTTCCGGAATCGACCTATCTCAGGCTGAAAACGCGTTTCCTGCATTGTGGCATAACTTTGCAGGGAAGCTTCAGAACATCGAATTTTCACTTCCACAATGGCAGAAATGGTCTTTCTAGTAGTTGCACATAAAATCTAAGCTGTCTGAAGTGTTTTTCCAGAATTATGAACATTTTCATGTTTGGCGTTCCGGAATCGACCTTATCTCAGGCTGAAAACGCGTTTTACGCATTGTGCCATAACTTTGCATAAAGCTTCAGAACATGAAATTTTCACCTCCCACTATAGCAGAAAGGGTCTTTCTAGTAGTTGCACATCAAATCTAAGCTGTCTGAAGTGTTTTTCCAAAGTTATCAACACTTTTATGTTTGGCGTTCCGGAATCAACCTTATCTCAGGCTGAAAACGCGTTTTACGCATTGTGCCATAACTTTGCAGGAAAGCTTCAGAACATGAAATTTTCAACTCCCACTATAGCAGAAAGGGTCTTTCTAGTAGTTGCACATCAAATCTAAGCTGTCTGAAGTGTTTTTCCAAAGTTATCAATATTTTTATGTTTGGCGTTCCGGAATCGACCTTATCTCAGGCTGAAAACGCGTTTCCTACATTGTGACAGAACTTTGCAGGGAAGCTTCAGAACATGAAATTTTCACCTCCCACTATAGCAGAAAGGGTCTTTCTAGTAGTTGCACATCAAATCTAAGCTGTCTGAAGTGTTTTTCCAAAGTTATCAACATTCTTATGTTTGGCGTTCCGGATTCGACCTTATCTCAGGCTGAAAACGCATTTTCTGCATTGTGGCATAACTATGCAGGGAAGCTTCAGAACATGAAATTTTCACCTCCCACTGTAGTAGAAAGGGTCTTTCTAGTAGTTGCACATCAAATCTAAGCTGTCTGAAGTGTTTTTCCAAAGTTATCAACATTTTTATGTTTGGCGTTCTGAAATCAACGTCATCTCAGGCTGAAAACGAGTTTTACGCATTGTGCCATAACTTTGCAGCGAAGCTTCAGAACATGAAATTTTCACCTCCCACTATAGCAGAAAGGGTGTTTCTCGTAGTTGCACATCAAATCTAAGCTGTCTAAAGAGTTTTTTCAAAGTTATCAATATTTTTATGTTTGGCGTTCCGGAATCGACCTTATCTCAGGCTGAAAACGCGTTTCCTGCATTGTGGCATAACTTTGCAGGGAAGCTTCAGAACATCGAATTTTCACTTCCACAATGGCAGAAATGGTCTTTCTAGTAGTTGCACATAAAATCTAAGCTGTCTGAAGTGTTTTTCCAGAATTATGAACATTTTCATGTTTGGCGTTCCGGAATCGACCTTATCTCAGGCTGAAAACGCGTTTTACGCATTGTGCCATAACTTTGCATAAAGCTTCAGAACATGAAATTTTCACCTCCCACTATAGCAGAAAGGGTCTTTCTAGTAGTTGCACATCAAATCTAAGCTGTCTGAAGTGTTTTTCCAAAGTTATCAACACTTTTATGTTTGGCGTTCCGGAATCGACCTTATCTCAGGCTGGAAACACGATTTACGCATTCTGCAATAACTTTGCAGGGAAGCTTCAGAATATGAAATTTTCATATCCCACTATAGCAGAAAGGGTCTTTCTAGTAGTTGCACATCAAATCTAAGCTGTCTGAAGTGTTTTTCCAAAGTTATCAACATTTTTACCTTTGGCGTTCCGGAATCGACCTTATCTCAGGCTGAAAACGCGTTTTCTGCATTGTTCCATAACTTTGCAGGGAAGCTTCAGAACATGAAATTTTAACCTCCCACTATAGCAGAATGCGTCTTTCTAGTAGTTGCACATCAAATCTAAGCTGTCTGAAGTGTTTTTCCAAAGTTATCAATATTTTTATGTTTGGCGTTCCGGAACCCACCTTATCTCAGCCTGAAAACGCGTTTTACATATTTTGCCATAACTTAGCAGGGAAGCTTCAGAACATGAAATTTTAACACCCCACTATAGCAGAAAGGGTCTTTCTAGTAGTTGCACATCAAATCTAAGCTGTCTGAAGTGTTTTTCCAAAGTTATCAATATTTTTATGTTTGGCGTTCCGGAATCGACCTTATCTCAGGCTGAAAACGCGTTTCCTGCATTGTGGCATAACTTTGCAGGGAAGCTTCAGAATATGAAATTTTCACCTCCCACTATAGCAGAAAGGGTCTTTCTAGTAGTTGCACATCAAATCTAAGCTGTCTGAAGTGTTTTTCCAAAGTTATCAACATTCTTATGTTTGGCGTTCCGGAATCGACCTTATCTCAGGCTGAAAACGCGTTTCCTGCATTGTGGCATAACTTTGCAGGGAAGCTTCAGAACATGAAATTTTCACCTCCCACTGTAGCAGAAAGGGTCTTTCTAGTAGTTGCACATCAAATCTAAGCTGTCTGAAGTGTTTTTCCAAAGTCATCAACATTTTTATGTTTGGCGTTCTGGAACCCACCTTATCTCAGGCTGAAAACGCGTTTTCTGCATTGTGCCATCACTTTGCAGGAAAGCTGCAGAATATGAAATTTTCACCTGCCACTTTAGCAGAAAGGGTCTTTCTAGTAGTTGCACATCAAATCTAACCTGTCTGAAGTGTTTTTCGAAAGTTTTCAACATTTTTATGTTTGGCGTTCCGGAACGCACCTTATTGAAAACGCCTTTTCTGCATTGTGCCATAACTTTGCAGGGAAACTTCAGAACATGAAATTTTCACCTCCCACTATAGCAGAAAGGGTCTTTCTAGTAGTTGCACATCAAATCTAAAATGTCTGAAGTGATTTTTCAAAGTTATCATATTTTTATGTTTGGCTTTCCGGAATTGACCTTGTCTCATGCTGAAGACGAGTTTTCTGCATTGTGCCATAACTCTGCAGGGAAGCTTCAGAACATGACATTTAAACATCCTACTATAGCAGAAAGGGTCTTTCTAGTAGTTGCACATCAAATCTAAGCTGTCTGAAGTGTTTTTCCAAAGTTCTCAAAATTTTTATGTTTGGTGTTCTGGAACCCACCTTATCTCAGGCTGAAAACGTGTTTTCTGCATTGTGCCATAACTTTGCAGGAAAGCTGCAGAACATGAAATTTTCACCTCCCACTATATCAGAAAGGGTCTTTCTAGTAGTTGCACATCAAATCTAACCTGTCTGAAGTGTTTTTCCAAAGTTATCAACATTTTTATGTTTGGCGTTCCGGAACCCACCTTTTGTCAGGCTGAAAATGCGTTTTCTGCATTGTGCCACAACTTTGCAGGGAAGCTTCAGAACATGAAATTTTAACCTCCCACTATAGCAGAACGGGTCTTTCTAGTAGTTGCACATCAAATCTAAGCTGTCTGAAGTGTTTTTCCAAAGTTAGCAACATTTTTATGTTTGCCGTTCTGAAATCAACGTCATCTCTGGCTGAAAACGAGTTTTACGCATTGTGCCAGAACTTTGCAGCGAAGCTTCAGAAGATGAAATTTTCACCTCCCACTATAGTAGAAAGGGTCTTTCTCGTAGTTGCACATCAAATCTAAGCTGTCTGAAGTGTTTTTCGAAAGTTTTCAACATTTTTATGTTTGGTGTTCCTGAATCGACCTTATCTCAGGCTGAAAACGCATTTCACGCATTGTGCCATAACTTTGCAGGAAAGCTTCAGAACATGAAAATTTCACCTCCCACTATAGCAGAAAGGGTCTTTCTATTATTTGCACATCAAATCTAACCTGTCTGAAGTGTTTTTCCAAAGTTATCAACATTTTTATGTTTGGCGTTCCGGAATCAACCTTATCTCAGGCTGAAAACGCGTTTTGTGCATTGTGCCATAACTTTGCAGGGAAGCTTCAGATCATGACATTTTCTCCTCCCACTATAGCATAAAGGGTCTCTCGAGTAGTTGCACATCAAATCTAAGCTGTCTGAAGTGTTTTTCGGAAGTTATCAACATTTTTATGTTTGGCCTTCCGGAATCGACCTCATGTGAGGCTTAAAACGCGTTTTCTGCATTGTGCCAAAACTTTGCAGGGAAGCTTCAGAACATGAAATTTTCACCTCCCACAATGGCAGAAATGGTCTTTCTAGTAGTTGCTCATCAAATCTAAGCTGTCTGAAGTGTTTTTCCTGAATTATGAACATTTTCATGTTTGGCGTTCCGGAATCGACCTTATCTCAGGCTGGAAACACGATTTACGCATTCTGCCATAACTTTGCAGGGAAGCTTCAGAACATGAAATTTTCATATCCCACTATAGCAGAAAGGGTCTTTCTAGTAGTTGCACATCAAATCTAACCTGTCTGAAGTGTTTTTCCAAAGTTATCAACATTTTATGTTTGGCGTTCCGGAATCAACCTTATCTCAGGCTGAAAACGCGTTTTCTGCATAGTGCCATAACTTTGCAGGGAAGCTTCAGATCATGACATTTTCTCCTCCCACTTTAGCATAAAGGGTCTCTCGAGTAGTTGCACATCAAATCTAAGCTGTCTGAAGTGTTTTTCGGAAGTTATCAACATTTTTATGTTTGGCGTTCCGGAATCGACCTTATGTGAGGCTTAAAACGCGTTTTCTGCATTGTGCCAAAACTTTGCAGGGAAGCTTCAGAACATGAAATTTTCACCTCCCACAATGGCAGAAATGGTCTTTCTAGTAGTTGCACATCAAATCTAAGCTGTCTGAAGTGTTTTTCCTGAATTATGAACATTTTCATGTTTGGCGTTCCGGAATCGACCTTATCTCAGGCTGAAAACGCGTTTTACGCATTGTGCCATAACTTTGCAGGAAAGCTTCAGAACATGAAATTTTCACCTCCCACTATAGCAGAAAGGGTCTTTCTAGTAGGTGCACATCAAATCGAAGCTGTCTGAAGTGTTTTTCCAAAGTTATCAACACTTTTATGTTTGGCGTTCCAGAATCGACCTTATCTCAGGCTGGAAACACGATTTACGCATTCTGCCATAACTTTGCAGGGAAGCTTCAGAACATGAAATTTTCATATCCCACTATAGCAGAAAGGGTCTTTCTAGTAGTTGCACATCAAATCTAAGCTGTCTGAACTGTTTTTCCAAAGTTATCAACATTTTTACGTTTGGCGTTCCGGAATCGACCTTATCTCAGGCTGAAAATGCGTTTTCTGCATTGTTCCATAACTTTGCAGGGAAGCTTCAGAACATGAACAATTTTAACCTCCCACTATAGCAGAATGCGTCTTTCTAGTAGTTGCACATCAAATCTAAGCTGTCTGAAGTGTTTTTCCAAAGTTATCAATATTTTTATGTTTGGCGTTCCGGAACCCACCTTATCTCAGCCTGAAAACGCGTTTTACATATTTTGCCATAACTTTGCAGGGAAGCTTCAGAACATGAAATTTTAACACCCCACTATAGCAGAAAGGTCTTTCTAGTAGTTGCACATCAAATCTAGGCTGTCTGAAGTGTTTTTCTAAAGTTATCAACATTCTTATGTTTGGCGTTCCGGAATCAACCTTATCTCAGGCTGAAAACGCGTTTTACGCATTGTGCCATAACTTTGCAGGAAAGCTTCAGAACATGAAATTTTCAACTCCCACTATAGCAGAAAGGGTCTTTCGAGTAGTTGCACATCAAATCTAAGCTGTCTGAAGTGTTTTTCCAAAGTTATCAACATTTTGATGTTTGGCGTTCCGGAATCGACCTTATGTGAGGCTGAACACGAGTTTTCTGCATTGTGCCATAACTTTGCAGGGAAGCTTCAGAACATGAAAATTTCACCTCCCACTATAGCAGAAAGGGCCTTTCTTGTAGGTGCACATCAAATCGAAGCTGTCTGAAGTGTTTTTCCAAAGTTATCAACACTTTTATGTTTGCCGTTCTGAAATCATCCTCATCTCAGGCTGAAAACGCGTTTTCTGCATTGTGCCATAACTTTGTAGGGAAGCTTCAGAACATGATATTTTCACCTCCCACTACAGCAGAAAGGGTCTTTCTCGCAGTTGCACATCAAATCTAAGCTGTCTGAAGTGTTTTTCCAAAGTTCTCAACATTTTTATGTTTGGCGTTCTGAAATCAACCTCATCTCAGGTTGAAAACGCATTTTCTGCATTGTGCCATAACTTTGCAGGGAAGCTTCAGAACATGAAATTTTCACCTCCCACGATAGCAGAAAGGGTCTTTCGAGTAGTTGAACATCAAATCTAAGCTGTCTGAAGTGTTTTTCCAAAGTTATCAACATTTTGATGTTTGGCGTTCCGGAATCGACCTTATGTGAGGCTTAAAACGCGTTTTCTGCATTGTGCCAAAACTTTGCAGGGAAGCTTCAGAACATGAAATTTTCACTTCCCACAATGGCAGAAATGGTCTTTCTAGTAGTTGCACATCAAATCTAATCTGTCTGAAGTGTTTTTCCTGAATTATGAACATTTTCATGTTTGGCGTTCCGGAATCGACCTTATCTCAGGCTGAAAACGCGTTTTACGCATTGTGCCATAACTTTGCAGGAAAGCTTCAGAACATGAAATTTTCACCTCCCACTATAGCAGAAAGGGTCTTTCTAGTAGGTGCACATCAAATCTAAGCTGTCTGAAGTGTTTTTCCAAAGTTATCAATATTTTTATGTTTGGCGTTCCGGAACCCACCTTATCTCAGCCTGAAAACGCGTTTTACATATTTTGCCATAACTTTGCAGGGAAGCTTCAGAACATGAAATTTTAACACCCCACTATAGCAGAAAGGTCTTTCTAGTAGTTGCACATCAAATCTAGGCTGTCTGAAGTGTTTTTCTAAAGTTATCAACATTCTTATGTTTGGCGTTCCGGAATCAACCTTATCTCAGGCTGAAAACGCGTTTTACGCATTGTGCCATTACTTTGCAGGAAAGCTTCAGAACATGAAATTTTCAACTCCCACTATAGCAGAAAGGGTCTTTCGAGTAGTTGCACATCAAATCTAAGCTGTCTGAAGTGTTTTTCCAAAGTTATCAACATTTTGATGTTTGGCGTTCCGGAATCGACCTTATGTGAGGCTGAACACGAGTTTTCTGCATTGTGCCATAACTTTGCAGGGAAGCTTCAGAACATGAAAATTTCACCTCCCACTATAGCAGAAAGGGCCTTTCTTGTAGGTGCACATCAAATCGAAGCTGTCTGAAGTGTTTTTCCAAAGTTATCAACACTTTTATGTTTGCCGTTCTGAAATCATCCTCATCTCAGGCTGAAAACGCGTTTTCTGCATTGTGCCATAACTTTGTAGGGAAGCTTCAGAACATGATATTTTCACCTCCCACTACAGCAGAAAGGGTCTTTCTCGCAGTTGCACATCAAATCTAAGCTGTCTGAAGTGTTTTTCCAAAGTTCTCAACATTTTTATGTTTGGCGTTCTGAAATCAACCTCATCTCAGGTTGAAAACGCATTTTCTGCATTGTGCCATAACTTTGCAGGGAAGCTTCAGAACATGAAATTTTCACCTCCCACGATAGCAGAAAGGGTCTTTCGAGTAGTTGAACATCAAATCTAAGCTGTCTGAAGTGTTTTTCCAAAGTTATCAACATTTTGATGTTTGGCGTTCCGGAATCGACCTTATGTGAGGCTTAAAACGCGTTTTCTGCATTGTGCCAAAACTTTGCAGGGAAGCTTCAGAACATGAAATTTTCACTTCCCACAATGGCAGAAATGGTCTTTCTAGTAGTTGCACATCAAATCTAAGCTGTCTGAAGTGTTTTTCCTGAATTATGAACATTTTCATGTTTGGCGTTCCGGAATCGACCTTATCTCAGGCTGAAAACGCGTTTTACGCATTGTGCCATAACTTTGCAGGAAAGCTTCAGAACATGAAATTTTCACCTCCCACTATAGCAGAAAGGGTCTTTCTAGTAGGTGCACATCAAATCGAAGCTGTCTGAAGTGTTTTTCCAAAGTTATCAACACTTTTATGTTTGGCGTTCCGGAATCGACCTTATCTCAGGCTGGAAACACGATTTACGCATTCTGCCATAACTTTGCAGGGAAGCTTCAGAACATGAAATTTTCATATCCCACTATAGCAGAAAGGGTCTTTCTAGTAGTTGCACATCAAATCTAAGCTGTCTGAACTGTTTTTCCAAAGTTATCAACATTTTTACGTTTGGCGTCCCGGAATCGACCTTATCTCAGGCTGAAAATGCGTTTTCTGCATTGTTCCATAACTTTGCAGGGAAGCTTCAGAACATGAAATTTTAACCTCCCACTATAGCAGAATGCGTCTTTCTAGTAGTTGCACATCAAATCTAAGCTGTCTGAAGTGTTTTTCGAAAGTTATCAATATTTTTATGTTTGGCGTTCCGGAACCCACCTTATCTCAGCCTGAAAACGCGTTTTACATATTTTGCCATAACTTTGCAGGGAAGCTTCAGAACATGAAATTTTAACACCCCACTATAGCAGAAAGGTCTTTCTAGTAGTTGCACATCAAATCTAGGCTGTCTGAAGTGTTTTTCTAAAGTTATCAACATTCTTATATTTGGCGTTCCGGAATCAACCTTATCTCAGGCTGAAAACGCGTTTTACGCATTGTGCCATAACTTTGCAGGAAAGCTTCAGAACATGAACTTTTCAACTCCCACTATAGCAGAAAGGGTCTTTCGAGTAGTTGCACATCAAATCTAAGCTGTCTGAAGTGTTTTTCCAAAGTTATCAACATTTTGATGTTTGGCGTTCCGGAATCGACCTTATGTGAGGCTGAACACGAGTTTTCTGCATTGTGCCATAACTTTGCAGGGAAGCTTCAGAACATGAAAATTTCACCTCCCACTATAGCAGAAAGGGCCTTTCTTGTAGGTGCACATCAAATCGAAGCTGTCTGAAGTGTTTTTCCAAAGTTATCAACACTTTTATGTTTGCCGTTCTGAAATCATCCTCATCTCAGGCTGAAAACGCGTTTTCTGCATTGTGCCATAACTTTGTAGGGAAGCTTCAGAACATGATATTTTCACCTCCCACTACAGCAGAAAGGGTCTTTCTCGCAGTTGCACATCAAATCTAAGCTGTCTGAAGTGTTTTTCCAAAGTTATCAACACTTTTATGTTTGGCGTTCCGGAATCGACCTTATCTCAGGCTTAAAACACGATTTACGCATTCTGCCATAACTTTGCAGGGAAGCTTCAGAATATGAAATTTTCATATCCCACTATAGCAGAAAGGGTCTTTCTAGTAGTCTCACATAAAATCTTAGCTGTCTGAAGTGTTTTTCCAAAGTTCTCAACATTTTTATGTTTGGCGTTCTGAAATCAACCTCATCTCAGGTTGAAAACGCATTTTCAGCATTGTGCCATAACTTTGCAGGGAAGCTTCAGAACATGAAATTTTCACCTCTCACAATAGCAGAAAGGGTCTTTCGAGTAGTTGCACATCAAATCTAAGCTGTCTGAAGTGTTTTTCCAAAGTTATCAACATCTTGATGTTTGGCGTTCCGGAATCGACCTTATCTGACGACGAAAACGCGTTTCTGCATTGTGCCGTAACTTTGCAGGTAAGCTCCAGAACATGAAATTTTCACCTCCCACTATACCAGAAAGGGTCTTTCTAGTACTTGCACATCAAATCTAAGCTGTCTTGAAGTGTTTTTTAAAAGTTATCAACATTTTTATGTTTGGCGTTCCGGAACCCACCTTATCTCAGGCTGAAAACACGATTTACGCATTCTGCCATAACTTTGCAGGGAAGCTTCAGGACATGAAATTTTCATATCCCACTATAGCAGAAAGGGTCTTTCTAGTAGTCTCACATCAAATCTAAGCTGTCTGAAGTGTTTTTCCAAAGTTATCAACATTTTTATGTTTGGCGCTGCGGAATCGACCTTATCTCAGGCTGAAAACGCGTTTTCTGCATTGTGCCATAACTTTGCAGGGAAGCTTCAGAACATGAATTTTTAACCTCCCACTATAGCAGAAAGGGTATTTCTAGTAGTTGCACATCAAATCTAAGCTGTCTTGAAGTGTTTTTTAAAAGTTATCAACATTTTTATGTTTGGCGTTCCGGAACCCACCTTATCTCAGGCTGAAAACGCGTTTTATGCATTGTTACTTAACTTCGCAGGGAAGCTTCAGAACATGAAATTTTCAACTCCCACTATAACAGACAGGGTCTTTCTAGTAGTTGCACATCAATTCTAAGCAGTATGAAGTGTTTTTTCCAAAATTATCAACATTTTTATGTTTGGCGTTCCGGAACCCACCTCATCTCAGGCTGAAAACGCATTTTCTGCTTTGTGCCATAACTTTGCTGGGAATCTTTAGAACATGAAATTTTAACCTCCCACAATAGCATAAAGGGTCTTTCTTGTAGTTGCACATCAAATCTATGCTGTCTGAATTGGTTTTCCAAAGTTATCAACATTTTTGTGTTTGGCGTTCCGGAACCCACCTTTTTTCAGGCTGAAAACGCATTTTCTGCATTGTGCCATAACTGTGCAGGGAATCTTCAGAACATGAAATTTTCACCTCCCACAATAGCAGAAAGGGTCTTTCTAGTAGTTGCACATCAAATCTAAGCTGTCTGAAATGTTTTTTCCAAAGTTATCAACATTTTTATGTTTGGCGTTCCGGAACCCACCTTATCTCAGGCTGAAAACGCGTTTTCTGCATTGTGCCATAACTTTGCAGGGAAGCTTCAGAACATGGAATTTTAACCTCCCACTGTAGCAGAAAGGGTCTTTCTAGTAGTTGCACATCAAATCTAAGCTGTCTGAAGTGTTTTTCCAAAGTTGTCAACATTTTTATGTTTGGCGTTCCGGAACCCACCTTATGTCAGGCTGTAAACGCATTTTCTGCATTGTTCCTTAACTTTGCAGGGAAGCTTCAGAACATGAAATTTTCAACTCCCACTATAACAGACAGGGTCTTTGTAGTCGTTGCACATCAAATCTAAGCTGTCTAAAGTGTTTTTCGAAAGTTATCAACATTTTTATGTTTGGCGTTCCGGAACCCACCTTGTCTCAGGCTGAAAACGCGTTTTATGCATTGTGCCATAACTTTGAAGGAAAGCTTCAGAACATGAAAGTTTCACCTCCCACTATAGCAGAAAGGGTCTTTCAAGTAGTTACACATCAAATCTAAGCTGCCTGAAGTGTTTTTCCAAAGTTATCAACATTTTTATGTTTGGCGTTCCGGAACCCACCTTATCTCTGGCTGGAAATGCGTTTTCTGCTTTATGCCATAACTTTGTTGGGAATCTTCAGAACATGAAATTTTAACCACCCACTGTAGCAGAATGGCTCTTTCTAGTAGTTGCACATCAAATCTAAGCTGTCTGAAGTGTTTTTCCAAAGTTATCAACATTTTTATGTTTGGCGTTCCGGAACCCACCTTATCTCAGGCTGAAAACGCGTTTTCTGCATTGTTCCTTAACTTTGCAGGGAAGCTTCATAACATGAAATTTTCAACTCCCACTATAACAGACAGGGTCTTTGTAGTAGTTGCACATCAAATCCAAGCTGTCTGAAGTGTTTTTCCAAAGTTATCAACATTTTTATATTTGGCGTTCCGGAACCCACCTTATCTCAAGCTGAAAACGCGTTTTCTGCATTGTGCCATAACTTTGAAGGAAAGCTTCAGAACATGAAAGTTTCACCTCCCACTATAGCAGAAAGGGTCTTTCAAGTAGTTACACATCAAATCTAAGCTGTCTGAAGTGTTTTTCCAAAGTTATCAACATTTTTATGTTTGGCGTTCCGGAACCCACCTTATCCCTGGCTGGAAACGCGTTTTCTGCTTTATGCCATAACTTTGCTGGGAATCTTCAGAACATGAAATTTTAACCACCCACTGTAGCAGAAAGGCTCTTTCTAGTAGTTGCACATCAAATCTAAGCTGTCTGAAGTGTTTTTCCCAAGTTATCAACATTCTTATGTTTGGCGTTCCGGAATCTACCTTTTCTCAGGCTGAAAACGCTTTTCACGCTTTGTGCCATAACTTTACAGGGAAGCTTCAGAAAATGAAATTTTCACCTCCCACTATAGCAGAAAAGGGGTTTTCTCGTAGTTGCATATCAACTCTCAGCTGTCTGAAGTGTTTTTCCAAAGTTATCAACATTTTTATGTTTGGCGTTCCGGAATCAACCTTATCTCAGGCTGAAAACGCATTTTCTGCATTGTGCCATAACTTTGCAGGGAAGCTTCAGAACATGAGATTTTCACCTCCCACTATAGCAGAAAGGGTCTTTCTAGTAGTTGCACATCAAATCTAATCTGTCTGAAGTGTTTGTCCAAAGTTATCAACATTTTTATGTTTGGCGTTCCGGAACCCACCTTATCTCAGGCTGAAAACGCGTTTTCTGCATTGTGCCATAACTTTGCAGGGAAGCTTCAAAACATGAAATTTTCTCCTCCCACTATAGCAGAAAGGGTATTTCTAGTAGTTGCACATCAAATCTAAGCTGTCTTGAAGTGTTTTTTAAAAGTTATCAACATTTTTATGTTTGGCGTTCCGGAACCCACCTTATCTCAGGCTGAAAACGCGTTTTATGCATTGTTACTTAACTTCGCAGGGAAGCTTCAGAACATGAAATTTTCAACTCCCACTATAACAGACAGGGTCTTTCTAGTAGTTGCACATCAATTCTAAGCAGTATGAAGTGTTTTTTCCAAAATTATCAACATTTTTATGTTTGGCGTTCCGGAACCCACCTCATCTCAGGCTGAAAACGCATTTTCTGCTTTGTGCCATAACTTTGCTGGGAATCTTTAGAACATGAAATTTTAACCTCCCACAATAGCATAAAGGGTCTTTCTTGTAGTTGCACATCAAATCTATGCTGTCTGAATTGGTTTTCCAAAGTTATCAACATTTTTGTGTTTGGCGTTCCGGAACCCACCTTTTTTCAGGCTGAAAAGGCATTTTCTGCATTGTGCCATAACTGTGCAGGGAATCTTCAGAACATGAAATTTTCACCTCCCACAATAGCAGAAAGGGTCTTTCTAGTAGTTGCACATCAAATCTAAGCTGTCTGAAATGTTTTTTCCAAAGTTATCAACATTTTTATGTTTGGCGTTCCGGAACCCACCTTATCTCAGGCTGAAAACGCGTTTTCTGCATTGTGCCATAACTTTGCAGGGAAGCTTCAGAACATGGAATTTTAACCTCCCACTGTAGCAGAAAGGGTCTTTCTAGTAGTTGCACATCAAATCTAAGCTGTCTGAAGTGTTTTTCCAAAGTTGTCAACATTTTTATGTTTGGCGTTCCGGAACCCACCTTATGTCAGGCTGTAAACGCATTTTCTGCATTGTTCCTTAACTTTGCAGGGAAGCTTCAGAACATGAAATTTTCAACTCCCACTATAACAGACAGGGTCTTTGTAGTCGTTGCACATCAAATCTAAGCTGTCTAAAGTGTTTTTCGAAAGTTATCAACATTTTTATGTTTGGCGTTCCGGAACCCACCTTGTCTCAGGCTGAAAACGCGTTTTATGCATTGTGCCATAACTTTGAAGGAAAGCTTCAGAACATGAAAGTTTCACCTCCCACTATAGCAGAAAGGGTCTTTCAAGTAGTTACACATCAAATCTAAGCTGCCTGAAGTGTTTTTCCAAAGTTATCAACATTTTTATGTTTGGCGTTCCGGAACCCACCTTATCTCTGGCTGGAAATGCGTTTTCTGCTTTATGCCATAACTTTGTTGGGAATCTTCAGAACATGAAATTTTAACCACCCACTGTAGCAGAAAGGCTCTTTCTAGTAGTTGCACATCAAATCTAAGCTGTCTGAAGTGTTTTTCCAAAGTTATCAACATTTTTATGTTTGGCGTTCCGGAACCCACCTTATCTCAGGCTGAAAACGCGTTTTCTGCTTTGTTCCTTAACTTTGCAGGGAAGCTTCATAACATGAAATTTTCAACTCCCACTATAACAGACAGGGTCTTTGTAGTAGTTGCACATCAAATCCAAGCTGTCTGAAGTGTTTTTCCAAAGTTATCAACATTTTTATATTTGGCGTTCCGGAACCCACCTTATCTCAAGCTGAAAACGCGTTTTCTGCATTGTGCCATAACTTTGAAGGAAAGCTTCAGAACATGAAAGTTTCACCTCCCACTATAGCAGAAAGGGTCTTTCAAGTAGTTACACATCAAATCTAAGCTGTCTGAAGTGTTTTTCCAAAGTTATCAACATTTTTATGTTTGGCGTTCCGGAACCCACCTTATCCCTGGCTGGAAACGCGTTTTCTGCTTTATGCCATAACTTTGCTGGGAATCTTCAGAACATGAAATTTTAACCACCCACTGTAGCAGAAAGGCTCTTTCTAGTAGTTGCACATCAAATCTAAGCTGTCTGAAGTGTTTTTCCAAAGTTATCAACATTCTTATGTTTGGCGTTCCGGAATCTACCTTTTCTCAGGCTGAAAACGCTTTTCACGCTTTGTGCCATAACTTTACAGGGAAGCTTCAGAAAATGAAATTTTCACCTCCCACTATAGCAGAAAAGGGGTTTTCTCGTAGTTGCATATCAACTCTCAGCTGTCTGAAGTGTTTTTCCAAAGTTAACAACATTTTTATGTTTGGCGTTCCGGAATCAACCTTATCTCAGGCTGAAAACGCATTTTCTGCATTGTGCCATAACTTTGCAGGGAAGCTTCAGAACATGAGATTTTCACCTCCCACTATAGCAGAAAGGGTCTTTCTAGTAGTTGCTCATCAAATCTAATCTGTTTGAAGTGTTTGTCCAAAGTTATCAACATTTTTATGTTTGGCGTTCCGGAACCCACCTTATCTCAGGCTGAAAACGCGTTTTCTGCATTGTGCCATAACTTTGCAGGGAAGCTTCAAAACATGAAATTTTCACCTCCCACTATTGAAGAAAGTCTCTTTCTCGTAGTTGCACATCAAATCTAAGCTGTCTGATGAGTTTTTCCAAAGTTATCAACATTTTCATGTTTGGCGTTCCGGAATCGACCTTATCTCAGGCTGACGACGCGTATTACGCATTGTGCCATAACTTTGCAGGGAAGTTCCAGAAAATGAAATTTTCACCTCCCACTATAGCAGAAAGGGTTTTTCTAGTAGTTGCACATCAAATCTAAGCTGTCTGAAGTGTTTTTCGAAAGTTATCAACATTTTTATGTTTGGCGTCCCGGAACCCACCTTATCTCAGGCTGAAAATGCGTTTTCAGCATTGTTCTATAACTTTGCAGGGAAGCTTCAGAACATGAAATTTTCAACTCCCACTATAACAGACAGGGTCTTTCCAGTAGTTGCACATCAAATCTAAGTTGTCTGAAGTGTTTTTCGAAAGCTATCAACATTTTTATGTTTGGCGTTCCGGAAACGACCTTATCTGGGGCTGAAAACGCGTTTTCCGCATTGTGCCATAACTTTGCAGGGAAGCTTCAGAACATGAAATTTTCACCTCCCACTGTAGCAGAAAGGGTCTTTCTAGTAGTTGCACATCTAATCTAAGCTGTCTGAAATGTTTTTTCCAAAGTTATCAACATTTTTATGTTTGGCGTTCCGGAACCCACCTTATCTCAGGCTGAAAACGTGTTTTCTGCATTGTGCCATAACTTTGCAGGGAAGCTTCAGAACATGAAATTTTAACCTCCCACTGTAGCAGAAAGGGTCTTTCTAGTAGTTGCACATCAAATCTAAGCTGTCTGAAATGTTTTTTCCAAAGTTATCAACATTTTTATGTTTGGCGTTCCGGAACCCACCTTATCTCAGGCTGAAAACGCGATTTCTGCATTGTGCCATAACTTTGCAGAGAAGCTTCAGAACATGAAATTTTCAACTCCCACTATGGCAGACAGGGTCTTTGTAGTAGTTGCACATAAAATCTAAGCTGTCTGATGTGTTTTTTGAAAGTTATCAACATTTTTATATTTGGCGTTCCGGAACCCACCTTGTCTCAGGCTGAAAACGCGTGTTCTGCATTGTGCCATAACTTTGAAGGAAAGCTTCAGAACATGAAAGTTTCACCTCCCACTATAGCAGAAAGGGTCTTTCTTCTAGTTGCACATCAAATCTAAGCTGTCTGAAGTGTTTTTCCAAAGTTATCAACATTTTTATTTTTGGCGTTACGGAAAACATCTTATCTCAGGCAGAAAACGCGTTTTCTGCATTGTGCCATAACTTTGAAGGAAAGCTTCAGAACACGAAAGTTTCATCTACCACTATATCAGAAATTGTCTTTCTAGTAGTTGCACATCAAATCTAAGCTGTCTGAAGTGGTTTTCCAAAGTTATCAACATTTTTATGTTTGGCGTTCCGGAACCCACCTTATCTCAGGATGAAAACGCATTTTCTGCATTGTGCCATAACTTTGAAGGAAAGCTTCAGAACATGAAAGTTTCACTTCCCACTATAGCAGAAAGGGTCTTTCTAGTACTTGCACATCAAATCTAAGCAGTCTTATGTGTTTTTCCAAAGTTAATAACATTTTTATGTTTGGCGTTCCGGAATCGACCTTATCTCAGGCTGAAAACGCGTTTTACGCATTGTGCCATAACTTTGCAGGGAAGCTTCAGAACATGAAATTTTCAACTCCCACTATAACAGACAGGGTCTTTCTAGTAGTTGCAAATCAAATATAAGTTGTCTGAAGTGTTTCTCGAAAACTATCAACATTTTTATGTTTGGCGTTCCGGACACGACCTTATCTCGGGCTGAAAACGCGTTTTCTGCATTTTGCCATAACTTTGCAGTGAAGCTTCACAACATGAAATTTTCACCTCCCACTATAGCAGAAAGGGTCTTTCCAGTAGTTGCACGTCAGATCTTAGCTGTCCGAAGTGTTTTTCGAAAGTTATCAACATTTTTATGTTTGGCGTTCCGGAATCGACCTTATCTCAGGATGAAAAATCATTTTCTGCATTGTCCCATAACTTTCCAGGGAAGCTTCAGAACATGTCATTTTCACATCCCACTATAGCAGAAAGGGTCTTTCTAGTAGATGCACATCAAATCTAAGCTGTTTGACGAGTTTTTCCAAAGGTATCAACATTTTTAAGTTTGGCGTTCCGGAATCGACCTTATCTCAGGCTGAATACACGTTTTCTGCATTGTGCCATAACTTTGCAGGGAAGCTTCAGAACATGAAATTTTCACCTCCCACTGTAGCAGAAAGGGTCTTTCTAGTAGTTGCACATCAAATCTAAGCTGTCTGAAGTGTTTTTCCAAAGTTATCATATTTCTATGTTTGGCGTTCCAGAATTGACCTTGTCTCATGCTGAAAACGTGTTTTCTGCATTGTGCCATAACTTTGCAGGGAAGTTTCAGAACATGAAATTTTCACCTCCCACTATAGCAGAAAGGGTCTTTCTAGTAGTTGCACATCAAATCTAAGCTGTCTGATGGGTTTTTCGAAAGTTATCAAAAATTTTTTGTTTTGCGTTCCGGAACCCACCTTATCACAGGCTGAAAACGCTTTTTCTGCCTTGTGCCATAACTTTGCATGGAAGCTTCAGAACATGACATTTTCACATCCCACTATAGCAGAAAGGGTCTTTCTAGTAGTTGCACATCAAATCTAAGCTGTTTGAAGTGTTTTTCCAAAGTTATCAACATTTTTATGTTTGGCGTTCCGGAACCCACCTTATCTCAGGCTGTGAGCGCGTTTTCTGCATTGTGCCATAACTTTGGAGGAAAGCTTCAGAACATGAAATTTTCAATTCCCATTATAGCAGAAAGGGTCTTTGTCGTACTTGCACTTCAAATCTAAACTGTCTGAAGTGTTTTTTGAAAGTTTTCAACATTTTTGTGTTTGGCGTTCCGCAATCGACCTTATTTCAGGCTGAAAACGCGTTTTCTGCAATGTGCCATAACTTTGCGGGGAAGCTTCAGAACATGACATTTTCACATCCCAGTATAGCAGAAAGGGTCTTTCTAGTACATGCACATCAAATCCAAGCTGTTTGACGTGTTTTTCCAAAGTTATCAACATTTTTATGTTTGGCGTTCCGGAATCGACCTTATCTCAGGCTGAATACACGTTTTCTGCATTGTGCCATAACTTTGCAGGGAAGCTTCAGAACATGAAATTTTCACCTCCCACTGTAGCAGAAAGGGTCTTTCTAGTAGTTGCACATCAAATCTAAGCTGTCTGAAGTGTTTTTCCAAAGTTATCATATTTCTATGTTTGGCGTTCCAGAATTGACCTTGTCTCATGCTGAAAACGTGTGTTCTGCATTGTGCCATAACTTTGCAGGGAAGTTTCAGAACATGAAATTTACACCTCCCACTATAGCAGAAATGGTCTTTCTAGTAGTTGCACATCAAATCTAAGCTGTTTGAAGTGTTTTTCCAAAGTTATCAACATTTTTATGTTTGGCGTTCCGGAACCCACCTTATCTCAGGCTGTGAGCGCGTTTTCTGCAATGTGCCATAACTTTGGAGGAAAGCTTCAGAACATGAAATTTTCAATTCCCATTATAGCAGAAAGGGTCTTTGTCGTACTTGCACTTCAAATCTAAACTGAAGTGTTTTTTGAAAGTTTTCAACATTTTTGTGTTTGGCGTTCCGCAATCGACCTTATTTCAGGCTGAAAACGCGTTTCCTGCATTGTGCCATAACATTGCAGGGAAGCTTAAGAACATGACATTTTCACATCCCACTATAGCAGAAAGGGTCTTTCTAGTAGATGCACATCAAATCTAAGCTGTTTGACGTGTTTTTCCAAAGTTATCAACATTTTTATGTTTGGCGTTCCGGAATCGACTTTATCTCAGGCTGAATACACGTTTTCTGCATTGTGCCATAACTTTGCAGGGAAGCTTCAGAACATGAAATTTTCACCTCCCACTGTAGCAGAAGGGGTCTTTCTAGTAGTTGCACATCAAATCTAAGCTGTCTGAAGTGTTTTTCCAAAGTTATCATATTTCTATGTTTGGCGTTCCAGAATTGACCCTGTCTCATGCTGAAAACGTGTGTTCTGCATTGTGCCATAACTTTGCAGGGAAGTTTCAGAACATGAAATTTACACCTCCCACTAAAGCAGAAATGGTCTTTCTAGTAGTTGCACATCAAACCTAAGCTGTCTGAAGTGTTTTTCCAAAGTTATCAACATTTTTATGCTTGGCGTTCCGAAACCCACCTTATCTCAGGCTGAAAACACGTTTTCTGCATTGTGCCATAACTTTGCAGGGAAGCTTCAGAACATGAAATTTTCACCTCACACTATTGCAGAAAGTGTCTTTCTAGTAGTTGCACATCAAATCTAAGCTGTTTGAAGTGTTTTTCCAAAGTTATCAACATTTTTACGTTTGGCGTTCCGGAACCCACCTTATCTCAGGCTGTGAGCGCGTTTTCTGCATTGTGCCATAACTTTGGAGGAAAGCTTCAGAACATGACATTTTCAACTCCCACTAAAGCAGAAAGGGTCTTTCTAGTAGTTGCACATCAAATCTATTCTGTCTGAAGTGTTTTTCCAAAGTTATCAATATTTTTATGCTTGACGTTCTGAAACCCACCTTATCTCAGGCTGAAAACGCGTTTCCTGCATTGTGCCATAACATTGCAGGGAAGCTTCAGAACATGACATTTTCACATCCCACTATAGCAGAAAGGGTCTTTCTAGTAGATGCACATCAAATCTAAGCTGTTTGACGTGTTTTTCCAAAGTTATCAACATTTTTATGTTTGGCGTTCCGGAATCGACCTTATCTCAGGCTGAATACACGTTTTCTGCATTGTGCCATAACTTTGCAGGGAAGCTTCAGAACATGAAATTTTCACCTCCCACTGTAGCAGAAGGGGTCTTTCTAGTAGTTGCACATCAAATCTAAGCTGTCTGAAGTGTTTTTCCAAAGTTATCATATTTCTATGTTTGGCGTTCCAGAATTGACCTTGTCTCATGCTGAAAACGTGTGTTCTGCATTGTGCCATAACTTTGCAGGGAAGTTTCAGAACATGAAATTTACACCTCCCACTAAAGCAGAAATGGTCTTTCCAGTAGTTGCACATCAAACCTAAGCTGTCTGAAGTGTTTTTCCAAAGTTATCAACATTTTTATGCTTGGCGTTCCGAAACCCATCTTATCTCAGGCTGAAAACACGTTTTCTGCATTGTGCCATAACTTTGCAGGGAAGCTTCAGAACATGAAATTTTCACCTCCCACTATTGCAGAAAGTGTCTTTCTCGTAGTTGCACATCAAATCTAAGCTGTCTGATGGGTTTTTCGAAAGTTATCAACAATTTTTTGTTTTGCGTTCCGGAACCCACCTTATCACAGGCTGAAAACGCTTTTTCTGCCTTGTGCCATAACTTTGCAGGGAAGCTTCAGAACATGACATTTTCACATCCCACTATAGCAGAAAGGGTCTTTCTAGTAGTTGCACATCAAATCTAAGCTGTTTGAAGTGTTTTTCCAAAGTTATCAACATTTTTATGTTTGGCGTTCCGGAACCCACCTTATCTCAAGCTGTGAGCGCGTTTTCTGCAATGTGCCATAACTTTGTAGGAAAGCTTCAGAACATGACATTTTCAATTCCCATTATAGCAGAAAGGGTCTTTGTCGTACTTGCACTTCAAATCTAAACTGAAGTGTTTTTTGAAAGTTTTCAACATTTTTGTGTTTGGCGTTCCGCAATCGACCTTATTTCAGGCTGAAAACGCGTTTTCTGCAATGTGCCATAACTTTGCGGGGAAGCTTCAGAACATGACATTTTCAACTCCCACTATAGCAGAAAGGGTCTTTCTAGTAGTTGCACATCAAATCTAAGCTGTTTGAAGTGTTTTTCCAAAGTTATCAACATTTTTATGTTTGGCGTTCCGGAATCAACCTTATCTCAGGCTGAAAACGCGTTTCCTGCATTGTGCCATAACTTTGCACGGAAGCTTCAGAACATGAAATTTTCACCTCCCACTGCAGCAGAAAGGGTCTTTCTAGTAGTTGCACATCAAATCTAAGCTGTCTGAAGTGTTTTTCAAAATTTATCATATTTTTGTATTTGGCGTTCCGGAATTGACCTTGTCTCATGCTGAATACGTGTTTTCTGCATTGTGCCATAACTTTGCAGGGAAGTTTCAGAACTTGAAATTTACACCTCCCACTATAGCAGAAATGGTCTTTCTAGTAGTTGCACATCAAATGTAAGCTGTGTGAAGTGTTTTTCCAAAGTTATCAACATTTTGATGCTTGGCGTTCCGAAACCCACCTTATCTCAGGCTGAAAACGCGTTTTCTGCATTGTGCCATAACTTTGCAGAGAAGCTTCAGAACATGAAATTTTCACCTCCCACTATAGCAGAAAGGGTCTTTCTAGTAGTGGCACATCAAATCTAAGCTGTTTGAAGTGTTTTTCCAAAGTTATCAACATTTTTATGTTTGGCGTTCCGGAACCCACCTTATTGAAAACGCCTTTTCTGCATTGTGCCATAACTTTGCAGTGAAGCTTCAGAACATGAAATTTTCAACTACCACTATAGCAGAAAGGGTCTTTCTTGTAGTTGCACGTCAAATCTAAGCTGTCTGAAGTGTTTTTCCAAAGTTATCAACATTTTTATGTTTGGCATTCCAGAATCGACCTTATCTCAGGCTGAAAACGCGTTTTCTGAATTGTGATATAACTTTGCAGGGAAGCTTCAGAACATGAAATTTTCAACTCCCACTACAGCAGAAAGGGTCTTTCTAGTAGTTGCACGTCAAATATAAGCTGTCTGAAGTGTTTTTCCAAAGTTATCAACATTTTTATGTTTGGCGTTCCGAAACCCACCTTATCTCACTCTGTAAGCGCGTTTTCTGCATTGTGCCATACCTTTGGAGGAAAGCTTCAGAATATGAAATTTTCACCTCCCACTATAGCAGAAAGGGTCTTTCTAGTGGTTGCACAACAAATTTAAGCTGTCTGAAGTGTTTTTCGAAAGTTCTCAAAATTTTTATGTTTGGCGTTTTGGAACCCACCTTATCTCAGGCTGAAAACGCGTTTTCTGCATTGTGCCATAACTTTGCAGGACAGCTGCAGAATATGAAATTTTCACTTCCCACTATAGCAGAAAGGGTCTTTCTAGTAGTTGCACATCAAATCTGAGCTGTTTGAAGTGTTTTTCCAAAGTTATCAACATTTTTATGTTTGGCGTTACGGAATCAACCTTATCTCAGGCTGAAAACGCGT
Source organism: Synchiropus splendidus (assembly GCF_027744825.2). Classification (NCBI taxonomy): domain Eukaryota; kingdom Metazoa; phylum Chordata; class Actinopteri; order Syngnathiformes; family Callionymidae; genus Synchiropus; species Synchiropus splendidus. The sequence continues at coordinate 1,016,751 of NW_026527055.1, forward strand.
TTTCTGCATTGTGCCATAACTTTGCAGGGAAGCTTCAGAACATGAAATTTTCTCCTCCCACTATAGCATAAAGGGTCTCTCTAGTAGTTGCACATCAAATCTAAGCTGTTTGAAGTGTTTTTCCAAAGTTATCAACATTTTTATGTTTGGCGTTCCGGAATCAACCTTATCTCAGGCTGAAAACGCGTTTTCTGCATTGTGCCATAACTTTGCAGGGAAGCTTCAGAACAAAAAAATTTCACCTCCCACTATAGCAGAAAGGGTCTTTCTAGTAGTTGCACATCAAATCTAAGCTGTCGAAATTGTTTTTCGAAAGTTATCAACATTTTTATGTTTGGCGTTCCGGAATGGACCTTATCTCAGGCTGAAAACACGATTAACGCATTCTGCCATAACTTTGCAGGAAAGCTTCAGAACATGAATTTTCACCTCCCACTATAGCAGAAAGGGTCTTTCTAGTAGTTGCTCATCAAATCTAATCTGTTTCAAGTGTTTTTCCAAAGTTATCAACATTTTTATGTTTGGCGTTCTGAAATCAACCTCATCTCAGGCTGAAAACGAGTTTTACGCATTGTGCCATAACTGTGCAGCGAAGCTTCAGAACATGAAATTTTAACTTCCCACTATAGCAGAAAGGGTCTTTCTAGTAGTTGCACATCAAATCTAAGCTGTCGAAATTGTTTTTCCAAAGTTATCAACATTTTTATGTTTGGCGTTCTGGAACCCACCTTATCTCAAGCTAAAAACGCGTTTTCTGGATAGTGCCATAACTTTGCAGGGAGACTTCAGAACATGAAATTTTAACATCCCACTATAGCAGAAAGGGTCTTTCTAGTAGTTGCACATCAAATCTAAGCTGTCGAAATTGTATTTCCAAAGTTATCAACATTCTTATGTTTGGCGTTCCGGAATCAACCTTATCTCAGGCTGAAAACGCGTTTTACGCATTGTGCCATAACTTTGCAGGAAAGCTTCAGAACATGAAATTTTCTACTCCCACTATAGCAGAAAGGGTCTTTCTAGTGGTTGCACATCAAATCAAAGCTGTCTGAAGTGTTTTTCCAAAGTTATCAATATTTTTATGTTTGGCGTTCCGGAATCGACCTTATCTCAGGCTGAAAACGCGTTTCTTGCATTGTGGCATAACTTTGCAGGGAAGCTTCAGAACATGAAATTTTCACCTCCCACTGTAGCAGAAAGGGTCTTTCTAGTAGTTGCACATCAAATCTAAGCTGTCTGAAGTGTTTTTCCAAAGTTATCAACACTTTTATGTTTGGCGTTCCGGAATCGACCTTATCTCAGGCTGAAGACGCGTTTTACGCATGGTGCCATAACTTTGCAGGGAAGCTTCAGAACATCGAATTTTAACCTGCCACTATTGCAGAAAGGGTCCTTCTAGTAGTTGCACATCAAATCTAACCTGTCTGAAGTGTTTTTCCAAAGTTATCAACATTCTTATGTGTGGCGTTCCGGAATCAACCTTATCTCAGGCTGAAAACGCGTTTTCTGCATGGTGTCATCACTTTGCAGGAAAGCTGCAGAATATGAAATTTTCAACTCCCACTATAACAGACAGGGTCTTTCTAGTAGTTGCAAATCAAATATAAGTTGTCTGAAGTGTTTCTCGAAAACTATCAACATTTTTATGTTTGGCGTTCCGGAAACGACCTTATCTCGGGCTGAAAACGCGTTTTCTGCATTTTGCCATAACTTTGCAGTGAAGCTTCACAACATGAAATTTTCACCTCCCACTAGAGCAGAAAGGGTCTTTCCAGTAGTTGCACGTCAGATCTTAGCTGTCCGAAGTGTTTTTCGAAAGTTATCAACATTTTTATGTTTGGCGTTCCGGAATCGACCTTATCTCAGGATGAAAAATCATTTTCTGCATTGTCCCATAACTTTCCAGGGAAGCTTCAGAACATGTCATTTTCACATCCCACTATAGCAGAAAGGGTCTTTCTAGTAGATGCACATCAAATCTAAGCTGTTTGACGTGTTTTTCCAAAGTTATCAACATTTTTAAGTTTGGCGTTCCGGAATCGACCTTATCTCAGGCTGAATACACGTTTTCTGCATTGTGCCATGACTTTGCAGGGAAGCTTCAGAACATGAAATTTTCACCTCCCACTGTAGCAGAAAGGGTCTTTCTAGTAGTTGCACATCAAATCTAAGCTGTCTGAAGTGTTTTTCCAAAGTTATCATATTTCTATGTTTGGCGTTCCAGAATTGACCTAGTCTCATGCTGAAAACGTGTTTTCTGCATTGTGCCATAACTTTGCAGGGAAGTTTCAGAACATGAAATTTTCACCTCCCACTATAGCAGAAAGGGTCTTTCTAGTAGTTGCACATCAAATCTAAGCTGTCTGATGGGTTTTTCGAAAGTTATCAAAAATTTTTTGTTTTGCGTTCCGGAACCCACCTCATCACAGGCTGAAAACGCTTTTTCTGCCTTGTGCCATAACTTTGCATGGAAGCTTCTGAACATGACATTTTCACATCCCACTATAGCAGAAAGGGTCTTTCTAGTAGTTGCACATCAAATCTAAGCTGTTTGAAGTGTTTTTCCAAAGTTATCAACATTTTTATGTTTGGCGTTCCGGAACCCACCTTATCTCAGGCTGTGAGCGCGTTTTCTGCATTGTGCCATAACTTTGGAGGAAAGCTTCAGAACATGAAATTTTCAATTCCCATTATAGCAGAAAGGGTCTTTGTCGTACTTGCACTTCAAATCTAAACTGTCTGAAGTGTTTTTTGAAAGTTTTCAACATTTTTGTGTTTGGCGTTCCGCAATCGACCTTATTTCAGGCTGAAAACGCGTTTTCCGCAATGTGCCATAACTTTGCGGGGAAGCTTCAGAACATGACATTTTCAACTCCCACTATAGCAGAAAGGGTCTTTCTAGTAGTTGCACATCAAATCTATTCTGTCTGAAGTGTTTTTCCAAAGTTATCAATATTTTTATGCTTGGCGTTCTGAAACCCACCTTATCTCAGGCTGAAAACGCGTTTCCTGCATTGTGCCATAACATTGCAGGGAAGCTTCAGAACATGACATTTTCACATCCCAGTATAGCAGAAAGGGTCTTTCTAGTACATGCACATCAAATCCAAGCTGTTTGACGTGTTTTTCCAAAGTTATCAACATTTTTATGTTTGGCGTTCCGCAATCGACCTTATTTCAGGCTGAATACACGTTTTCTGCATTGTGCCATAACATTGCAGGGAAGCTTCAGAACATGACATTTTCACATCCCACTATAGCAGAAAGGGTCTTTCTAGTAGATGCACATCAAATCTAAGCTGTTTGACGTGTTTTTCCAAAGTTATCAACATTTTTATGTTTGGCGTTCCGGAATCGACTTTATCTCAGGCTGAATACACGTTTTCTGCATTGTGCCATAACTTTGCAGGGAAGCTTCAGAACATGAAATTTTCACCTCCCACTGTAGCAGAAGGGGTCTTTCTAGTAGTTGCACATCAAATCTAAGCTGTCTGAAGTGTTTTTCCAAAGTTATCATATTTCTATGTTTGGCGTTCCAGAATTGACCTTGTCTCATGCTGAAAACGTGTGTTCTGCATTGTGCCATAACTTTGCAGGGAAGTTTCAGAACATGAAATTTACACCTCCCACTAAAGCAGAAATGGTCTTTCTAGTAGTTGCACATCAAACCTAAGCTGTCTGAAGTGTTTTTCCAAAGTTATCAACATTTTTATGCTTGGCGTTCCGAAACCCACCTTATCTCAGGCTGAAAACACGTTTTCTGCATTGTGCCATAACTTTGCAGGGAAGCTTCAGAACATGAAATTTTCACCTCACACTATTGCAAAAAGTGTCTTTCTAGTAGTTGCACATCAAATCTAAGCTGTTTGAAGTGTTTTTCCAAAGTTATCAACATTTTTACGTTTGGCGTTCCGGAACCCACCTTATCTCAGGCTGTGAGCGCGTTTTCTGCATTGTGCCATAACTTTGGAGGAAAGCTTCAGAACATGACATTTTCAACTCCCACTAAAGCAGAAAGGGTCTTTCTAGTAGTTGCACATCAAATCTATTCTGTCTGAAGTGTTTTTCCAAAGTTATCAATATTTTTATGCTTGACGTTCTGAAACCCACCTTATCTCAGGCTGAAAACGCGTTTCTTGCATTGTGGCATAACTTTGCAGGGAAGCTTCAGAACATGAAATTTTCACCTCCCACTGCAGCAGAAAGGGTCTTTCTAGTAGTTGCACATCAAATCTAAGCTGTCTGAAGTGTTTTTCCAAAGTTATCAACACTTTTATGTTTGGCGTTCCGGAATCGACCTTATCTCAGGCTGAAAACGCGTTTTACGCATGGTGCCATAACTTTGCAGGGAAGCTTCAGAACATCGAATTTTAACCTGCCACTATTGCAGAAAGGGTCCTTCTAGTAGTTGCACATCAAATCTAACCTGTCTGAAGTGTTTTTCGAAAGTTATCAACATTTTTATGTTTGGCGTTCCGGAATGGACCTTATCTCAGGCTGAAAACACGATTTATGCATTCTGCCATAACTTTGCAGGAAAGCTTCAGAACATGAATTTTCACCTCCCACTTTTGCAGAAAGGGTCTTTCTAGTAGTTGCACATCAAATCTAATCTGTTTGAAGTGTTTTTCCAAAGTTATCAACATTTTTATGTTTGGCGTTCTGAAATCAACCTCATCTCAGGCTGAAAACGAGTTTTTCGCATTGTGCCACAACTTTGCAGCGAAGCTTCAGAACATGAAATTTTAACTTCCCACTATAGCAGAAAAGGTCTTTCTAGTAGTTGCACATCAAATCTAAGCTGTCGAAATTGTTTTTCCAAAGTTATCAACATTTTTATGTTTGGCGTTCTGGAACCCACCTTATCTCAAGCTAAAAACGCGTTTTCTGGATAGTGCCATAACTTTGCAGGGAGACTTCAGAACATGAAATTTTAACATCCCACTATAGCAGAAAGGGTCTTTCTAGTAGTTGCACATCAAATCTAAGCTGTCGAAATTGTATTTCCAAAGTTATCAACATTCTTATGTTTGGCGTTCCGGAATCAACCTTATCTCAGGCTGAAAACGCGTTTTACGCATTGTGCCATAACTTTGCAGGAAAGCTTCAGAACATGAAATTTTCTACTCCCACTATAGCAGAAAGGGTCTTTCTAGTGGTTGCACATCAAATCAAAGCTGTATGAAGTGTTTTTCCAAAGTTATCAATATTTTTATGTTTGGCGTTCCGGAATCGACCTTATCTCAGGCTGAATACGCGTTTCTTGCATTGTGGCATAACTTTGCAGGGAAGCTTCAGAACATGAAATTTTCACCTCCCACTGTAGCAGAAAGGGTCTTTCTAGTAGTTGCACATCAAATCTAAGCTGTCTGAAGTGTTTTTCCAAAGTTATCAACACTTTTATGTTTGGCGTTCCTGAATCAACCTTATCTCAGGCTGAAAACGCGTTTTATGCATTGTGCCATAACTTTGCAGGGAAGCCTCAAAACATGAAATTTTCAGCTCCCACTATAGCAGAAAGGGTCTTTCTCGTAGTTGCAGATCAAATCTAAGCTGTCTGAAGTGTTTTTCCAAAGTTATCAACATTTTTATGTTTGGCGTTCTGGAACCCACCTTATCTCAGGCTGAAAGCGCGTTTTCTGCATTGTGATATAACTTTGCAGGGAAGCTTCAGAACATGAAATTTTAACCTGCCACTATAGCAGAAAGGGTCCTTCTAGTAGTTGCACATCAAATCTAACCTGTCTGAAGTGTTTTTCCAAAGTTATCTACAGTCTTATGTTTGGCGTTCAGTAATCAACCTTCTCTCAGGCTCAAAACGCGTTCTCTGCATTGTGCCATCACTTTGCAGGAAAGCTGCAGAATATGAAATTTTCACCTCCCACTATAGCAGAAAGGGTCTTTCTAGTAGTTGCACATCAAATCTGAGCTGTTTGAAGTGTTTATCCAAAGTTATTAACATTTTTATGTTTGGCGTTCCGGAATCAACCTTATCACAGCCTGAAAACGCGTTTTCTGCTTTGTGCCATAACTTTGCAGGGAAGCTTCACAACATGAAATGTTCACCTCCCACTATAGCAGAAAGGGTCTTTCCAGTAGTTGCACATCAGATCTAAGCTGTCTGAAGTGTTTTTCCAAAGTTAGCAACATTTTTATGTTTGCCGTTCTGAAATCAACCTCATCTCAGGCTGAAAACGAGTTTCACGCATTGTGCCAGAACTTTGCGGCGAAGCTTCAGAACATGAAATTTTCACCTCCCACTATAGCAGAAAGGGTCTTTCTAGTAGTTGCCCATCAAATCTAAGCTGTCTGAAGTGTTTTTCCAAAGTTTTCAACATTTTTATGTTTGGTGTTCCTGAATCGACCTTATCTCAGGCTGAAAACGCATTTTACGCATTGTGCCATAACTTTGCAGGAAAGCTTCAGAACATGAAAATTTCACCTCCCACTATAGCAGAAAGGGTCTTTCTAGTAGTTGCACATCAAATCTAAGCTGTCTGAAGTGTTTTTTCAAAGTTATCATATTTTTATATTTGGCGTTCCGTAATTGACCTTGTCTCATGCTGAAAACGTGTTTTCTGCATTGTGCCATAACTTTGCAGGGAAGCTTCAGAACATGAAATTTTCATCTCCCACTATAGCAGAAAGGCTTTTTCCAGTAGTTGCACATCAAATCTAAGCTGTCTGAAGTGTTTTTCCAAAGTTATCAACATTTTTATGTTTGGCTTTCCGGAATCGACCTTATCTCAGGCTGAAAACGCGTTTTCTGCATTGTGCCATAACTTTGCAGGGAAGCCTCAGAACATGAAATTTTCACCTCCCACTATAGCAGAAAGGGTTTTTCTAATAGTTGCACATCAAATCTAAGCTGTTTGAAGTGTTTTTCCAAAGTTATCAACATTCTTATGTTTGGCGTTCCAGAAACAACCTTATCTCAGACTGAAAACGCGTTTTACACAATTTGCCATAACTTTGCAGGAAAGCTTCAGAAAATGAAATTTTTACCTCCCACTATAGCAGAAAGGGTCTTTCTAGTAGTTGCACATCACATCTAAGCTGTCTGAAGTGTTTTTCCAAAGTTATCAACATTTTTACGTTTGGCGTTCTGGAACCCACCTTATCTCAGGCTGAAAACGCGTTTTCTGCATTGTTCCTTAACTTTGCTGGGAAGCTACAGAACATGAAATTTTCAACTCCCACTATAACAGACAGGGTCTTTCTAGTAGTTGCACATCAAATCTAAGTTGTCTGAAGTGTTTTTCCAAAGCTATCAACATTTTTTGGGTTAGCGTTCCGGAAACGACCTTATCTCGGGCTGAAAACGCATTTTCTGCATTGTGCCATAACTTTGCAGGGAAGCTTCAGAACATGAAATTTTCACCTCCCATAATAGCAGAAAGGGTCTTTCTAGTCGTTGCACATTAAATCTAAGCTGTCTGAAGTGTTTTTCCAAAGTTATCAACATTTTTACGTTTGCCGTTCCGGAACCCACATTATCTCGGGCTGAAAACGCGTTTTCTGCATTGTGCCATAACTTTGCAGGGAAGCTTCAGAACATGAAATTTTAACCTCCCACTGTAGCAGAAAGGATCTTTCTAGTCGTTGCACATTAAATCTAAGCTGTCTGAAGTGTTTTTCCAAAGTTATCAACATTTTTAAGTTTGGCGTTCCGGAACCCACCGTATCTCAGGCTGAAAACGCGTTTTCTGCATTGTTCCTTAACTTTGCAGGGAAGCATCAGAACATGAAATTTTCGGCTCCCACTATGACAAACAGGGTCCTTCTAATAGTTGCACATCAAATCTAATCTGTCTGAAGTGTTTTTCGAAAGTTATCAACATTTTTATGTTTGGCGTTCCGGAACCCACCTTGTCTCAGGCTGAAAACGCGTTTTCTGCATTGTTCCTTAACTTTGCAGGGAAGCATCAGAACATGAAATTTTCGGCTCCCACTATGACAAACAGGGTCCTTCTAATTGTTGCACATCAAATCTATGCTGTCTGAATTGTTTTACCAAAGTTATCAACAGTTTTATGTTTGGCGTTCCGGAACCCACCTTATCTCAGGCTGAAAACGCGTTTTCTACATTGTTCCTTAACTTTGCAGGGAAGCATCAGAACATAAAATTTTCAGCTCCCACTATGACAAACAGGGTCTTTCTAATAGTTTCACATCAAATCTAATCTGTTTGAAGTGTTTTTCGAAAGTTATCAACATTTTTATGTTTGGCGTTCCGGAACCCACCTTATCTCAGGCTGAAAATGTATTTTCTTCATTGTGCCATAACTTTGAAGGAAAGCTTCACAACATGAAAGTTTCACCTCCCACTATAGCAGAAAGGGTTTTTGTAGTACTTGCACATCAAATCTAAGCTGTCTGAAGTGTTTTTCGAAAGTTATCAACATTTTTATGTTTGGCGTTCCGGAATCGACCTTATCTCAGGCTGAAAACGCGTTTTACGCATTGTCCCATAACTTTCCAGGGAAGCTTCAGAACATGAAATGTTTACCTCCCACTATGTCAGAAAGAGTCTTTCTAGTAGTTGCACATCAAATCTAAGCTGTCTGAAGTGTTGTTCCAAAGTTATCAACATTTTTACGTTTGGCGTTCCGGAACCCACCTTATCTCAGGCTGAAAACGCATTTTGTGCATTGAGCCATTAATTCTCAGGGAAGATTCAGAAAATGAAATTTTCACCTCCCACTATAGCAGAAAGGGTCTTTCTAGTAGTTGCACATCAAATCTAAGCTGTCTGAAGTGTTTTTCCAAAGTTATCAACATTTTTATGTTTGGCGTTCTGGAATCGACCTTATCTCAGGCTGAAAACGCGTTTTCTGCATTGTGCCATAACTTTGCAGGGAAGCTTCAGAACAAGAAATTTTAACCTCCTCCTCTTGCAGAAAGTGTCTTTCTAGTAGTTGCACATCAAAACTAACCTGTCTGAAATGTTTTTCCAAAGTTATCAACATTTTTATGTTTGGCGTTCCGGAATCAACCTTATCTCAGGCTGAAGACGCGTTTTACGCATTGTGCCATAACTTTGCAGGGAAGTTCCAGAAAATGAAATTTTCACCTCCCACTATGGCAGAAAGGGTTTTTCTAGTAGTTGCACATCAAATCTAAGCTGTCTCAAGTGTTTTTCGAAAGTTATCAACATTTTTATGTTTGGCGTTCTGGAACCCACCTTATCTCAGGCTGAAAACGCGTTTTTTGCATTGTGCCATAACTTTGCAGGGAAGCTTCAGAACATGAAATTTTGACCTTCCTCTAAAGCAGAAACAGTCTTTGTAGTAGTTGCACATCAAATCTAAGCTGTTTGAAGTGTTTTTCCAAAGTTATCAACATTTTTATGTTTGGCGTTCTGAAATCAACCTCATCTCAGGCTGAAAACGAGTTTTACGCATTGTGCCATACCTTTGCAGGGAAGCTTCAGAACATGAAATTTTCACCTCCCACTATAGCAGAAAGGGTCTTTCTTGTAGTTGCACATCAGTTGTAAGCGGTCTGAAGTGTATTTCAAAAGTTATGAACTTTTTTATGTGTGACGTTCCTGAATCGACCTGATCACAGGCTGAAAACGCGTTTCACGCATTGTTCCATAACTTTGCAGTGAAGCTTCAGAACATGAAAATTTCACCTCCCACAATGGCAAAAAGGGTCTTTCTAGTAGTTGCACATTAAATCTAAGCTGTCTGAAGTGTTTTTTAAAAATTATCAACATTTTTATGTTTGGCGTTCCGGAATCGACCTTATCTCAGGCTGAAAACGCGTTTTAAGCATTGTGCGACAACTATGCATAAAGCTTAAGAACATGAAATTTTCACCTCCCACTATAGCAGAAAGGGTCTTTCTAGTAGTTTTCCGTGAAATCTAAACTGTCTAAAGTGTTTTTCCAAAGTTATCAACATTTTTATGTTTGGCGTTCCGGAATCGACTTTATCTCAGGCTGAAAACGTTTTTTTCCGCATTGTGCCATAACTTTGCAAGGAAGCTTCAGAACATGAAATTTTAAACTTCCACTATAGCAGAAAAGGTCTTTCTGGTAGTTGCTCATCACATCTAAGCTGTCTGAAGTGATTTTCCAAAGTTTTCAACATTTTTATGTTTGGCGTTCGGGAACAAACCTTATCTCAAGCTGAAAACGCGTTTTCTGCATTGTGCCATAACTTTGCAGGAAACTTCAGAATAAGAAATTTTAACCTCCCAATGTTGCAGAAAGGGTCTGTCTTGTAGTTGCACATCAAATCGAAGCTGTCTGAAGTGTTTTTCCAACGTTATCAACATTTTCATGTTTGGCGTTCCGGAATCGACCTTATCTCAGGCTGAAAACGCATTTTCTGCATTTTGCCATAACTTTGCAGGCACGCTTCAGAACACGAAATTTTCACATGCCACTATAGCAGAAAGGGTCTTTCTAGTAGTTGCACATCAAATCTAATCTGTCTGAAGTGTTTTTCCAAAGTTTTCAAAATTTTTATGTTTGGCGTTCCGGAACCCACCTTATCTCAGGCTGTAAAAGCGTTTTCTGCATTGTGCCATAACTTTGGATGGAAGCTTCAGAACATGACATTTAAACATCCCACGATAGCAGAAAGGGTCTTTCTAGTAGTTGCACATCAATTCTAAGCTGTTTGAAGTGTTTTTCGATAGTTATCAACATTTTTATTTTTGGCGTTCCGGAATCGACCTTATCTCAGGCTGAAAACGGGTTTTCTGCAATGTGCGATAACTTTGCAGGGAAGCTTCAGAACGTGAAATTTTCAACTCCCACTATAGCAGAAAGGCTTTTTCCAGTAGTAGCACATCAAATCTAACCTGTCTGAAGTGTTTTTCCAAAGTTATCAACATTCTTATGTTTGGCGTTTCGGAATCAACCTTATCTCAGGCTGAAAACGAGTTTTCAGCATTGTGCCATCACTTTGCAGGAAAGCTGCAGAATATAAAATTTTCACCTCCCACTATAGCAGAAAGGGTCTTTCTAGTAGTTGCACAACAAATCTAAGCGGTCTGAAGTGTTTTTCGAAAGTTATTAACATTTTTATGTTTGGCGTTCCGGAATCAACATTATCTCAGACTGAAAACGCGTTTTACGCATTGCGCCATAACTTTGCAGGAAAGCTTCAGAACATGAAATTTTCAATTCCCACTAAAGCAGAAAGGGTTTTTCTCCTACTTGCACATCAAATCTAAGCTGTATGAAGTGTTTTTCGATAGTTTTCAACATTTTTATATTTGGCGTTCCTGAATCGACCTTATCTCAGGCTGAAAACACGTTTTCTGCATTGTGCCATAACTTTGCAGGGAAGCTTCAGAACATGAAATTTTCAACTCCCACTACAGCAGAAAGGGTCTTTCTAGTAGTTGCACGTCAAATCTAAGCTGTCTGAAGTGTTTTTCCAAAGTTATCAACATTTTTATGTTTGGCATTCCAGAATCGACCTTATCTCTGGCTGAAAACGCGTTTTCTGCATTGTGCCATAACTTTGCAGGGAAGCTTCAGAACATGAAATTTTCACCTCCCACTATAGCAGAAAGGGTCTTTCTAGTAGTTGCACATCAAATCTAAGCTGTCTGAAGTGTTGTTCCAAAGTAATCAACATTTTTATGTTTGGCGTTCCGGAACCCACCTTATCTCAGGCTGTAAAAGCGTTTTCTGCATTGTGCCATAACTTTGGAGGGAAGCTTCAGAACATGAAATTGTAACCTGCCACTATAGCAGAAAGGGTCTTTCCAGTAGTTGCACAACAAATCTAAGCGGTCTGAAGTGTTTTTCGAATGTTATCAACATTTTTATGTTTGGCGTTCTGAAATCAACCTCATCTCAGGCTGAAAACGCGTTTTCTGCATTGTGCCATAACTTTGCAGGGAACCTTCAGATCATGAAATGTACATTTCCCACGATAGCTGAAAGGGTCTTTCCAGTAGTTGCACATCAAATCTAAGCTGTCTGAAGTGTTTGTCCAAAGTTATCAACATTTTTATGTTTGGGGTTCCGGAATCAACCTTATCTCAGGCTGAAAACGCATTTTACGCATTCTGCCATAACTTTGCAGGGAAGCTTCAGAACATGAAATTTTCTCCTCCCACTATAGCTGAAAGGGTCATTCTAGTAGTTGCACATCAAATCTAAGCTGTCTGAAGTGTTTTTCGAAAGTTATCAACATTTTTATGTTTGGCGTTCCGGAATCGACCTTATGTGAGGCTGAAAACGTGTTTTCTGCATTGTGCCATAACTTTGCAGGGAAGCTTCAGAACATGAAATTTTCACCTCCAACTATAGCAGAAAGGCTTTTTCCAGTAGTTGCACATCAAATCTAAGCTGTCTGAAGTGTTTTTCCAAAGTTGACACCATTTTTATGTTTGCCGTTCCAGAAACAACCTTATCTCAGGATGAAAAAGGGTTTTCCGCAATTTGCCCTAACTTTGCAGGAAAGTTTCAGAACATGAAATTTTCACCTCCCACTATCGCAGAAAGTGTCTTTCTAGTAGTTGCACATCAAATCTAAGCTGTCTGACGAGTTTTTCCAAAGTTATCAACTATTTTATGTTTGGCGTTCTGGAACCCACCTTATCTCAGGCTGAAAACGCATTTTCTGCATTGTGCCATTACTTTGCAGGGAGACTTCAGAACATGAAATTTTCTCCTCCCACTATAGCAGAAAGGGTCTTTCTAGCAGTTGCACATCAAATCTAAGCTGTCTGAAGTATTTTTCCAAAGATATCAACATTTTGATGTTTGGCGTTCCGGAATCGACCTTATCTGAGGATGAAAACGCGTTTTCTGCATGGTTCCATAACTTTGTAGGTAAGCTCCAGAACATGAAATTTTCACTTCCCACTATAGCAGAAAGGGTCTTTCTAGTAGTTGCACATCAAATCTAAGCTGTCTTGAAGTGTTTTTCTGAAGTTATCAACATTTTTATGTTTGGCGTTCCGGAACCCACCTTATCTCAGGCTGAAAACGCGTTTTACATATTTTGCCATAACTTTGCAGGGAAGCTTCAGAACATGAAATTTTCACCTTCAACTATAGCAGAAAGGTTCTTTCTAGTGGTTGCACATCAAATCTAATTTGTCTGAAGTGTTTTTCCAAAGTTATCAACATTCTTATCTTTGGCGTTCCGGAATCAACCTTGTCTTAGACTGAAAACGTGTTTTCTGCATTGTGCCATAACTTTGCAGGGAAACTTCAGAACATGAATTTTTCACCTCCCACTATAGCAGAAAGGGTCTTTCTAGTAGTTGCACATTAAATCTAAGCTGTCTGAAGAGTTTTTCCAAAGTTATCATCATTTTTTTGTTTGGCGTTCCGGAATCGACCTTATCTCAGGCTGAAAACGCGTTTTCGGAATTGTGCCATAACTTGGCAGGGAAGCTTCAGAACATGAAATTTCCACCTCCCACTATAGCAGAAAGGGTCTTTCTAGTAGTTGCACATCAAATCTAAGCTGTCTGATATGTTTTTCAAAAGTTATCAACATTTTTATGTTTGGCGTTCCGGAATCGACCTTATCTCAGACTGAAAACGCGTTTTACGCATTGTGCCATAACTTTGGAGGGAAGCTTCAGAACATCGAATTTTCACCACCCACTATATCAGAAATGGTCTTTCTAGTAGTTGCACATCAAATCTAAGCTGTCTGAAGTGTTTTTCCAAAGTTATTAACCTTTTTATGTTTGGCGTACAGGAATCGACCTTATCTCAGGCTGAAAACGCGTTTTCTGCATTGTGCCATAACTTTGCAAGGAAGCTTCAGAACATGAAATTTTAAAATTGCGCTAAAGCAGAAAAGGTCTTTCTCGTAGTTGTACATCAAATCTAAGCTGTCTGAAGTGTTTTTCCAAAGTTATCCACATTTTAATGTTTGGCGTTCCGGAATCGACCTTATCTCAGGCTGAAAACGCGTTTTACGCATTGTGCCATAACTTTGCATAAAGCTTCAGAACACGAAATTTTCACCTCCCACGATAGCAGAAAGGGTCTTTCTAGTAGTTGCAGATCAAAACTAAGCTGTCTGAAATGTTTTTCCAAAGTTATCAACAGTTTTATGTTTGGCATTCCGGAATCGACCTTATCTCAGGCTGTAAACGCGTTTTACGCATGGTGCCATAACTTTGCTGGGAAGCTTCAGAAAATCAAAATTTCACCTCCCACAATAGCAGAAACGGTCTTTCTAGTAGTTGCACATCAAATCTAAGCTGTCTGAAGTGTTTTTCCAAAGTTATCTACATTTTTATGTTTGGCGTTCCGGAATCGAACTTATCTCAGGCTGAAAACGTGTTTTCTGCATTGTGCCATAACTTTGCAGGGAAGCTTCAGAACATGAAATTTATACGTCCCACTATAGCAGAAAGGGTCTATCTAGTAGTTGCACATCAAAGGTAAGCGGTCTGAAGTGTATTTCAAAAGTTATCAACTTTTTTATGTTTGACGTTCCTGAATCGACCTTATCAGAGGCTGAAAACGTGTTTTCCGCATTGTGCCATAACTTTGCATAAAGCTTCAGAACATGAAATTTTCACCTCCCACTATAGCAGAAAGGGTCTTTCTACTAGTTGCACATCAAATCTAAGTTGTCTGAAGTGTCTTTCCAAAGTTATCAACATTTTTATGTTTGGCGTTCCGGAATCGACCTTATCTTAGGATGAAAACGCGTTTTACGCATTGTGCAATAACTTTGCAGGGAAGCTTCAGAACATGAAATGTTCACCTCCCACTATAGCAGAAACGGTCTTTCTCGTAGTTGCACATCAAATCTAAGCTGTCTGAAGTGTTTTTCCAAAGTTATCTACATTTTTATGTTTGGCGTTCCGGAATCGAACTTATCTCAGGCTGAAAACGTGTTTTCTGCATTGTGCCATAACTTTGCAGGGAAGCTTCTGAAAAAGGAAATTTATACGTCCCACTATAGCAGAAAGGGTCTATCTAGTAGTTGCACATCAAAGGTAAGCGGTCTGAAGTGTATTTCAAAAGTTATCAACTTTTTTATGTTTGACGTTCCTGAATCGACCTTATCACAGGCTGAAAACGTGTTTTCCGCATTGTGCCATAACTTTGCATAAAGCTTCAGAACATGAAATTTTCACCTCCCACTATAGCAGAAAGGGTCCTTCTAGTAGTTGCACATCAAATCTAAGTTGTCTGAAGTGTTTTTCCAAAGTTATCAACATTTTTATGTTTGGCGTTCCGGAATCAACCTTATCTCAGACTGAAAACGCGTTTTACGCATTGTGCCATAACTTTGGAGGGAAGCTTCAGAAAATCGAATTTTCACCACCCACTATATCAGAAAGGGTCTTTCTTGTAGTTGCACATCAAATCTAAGCAGTCTGAAGTGTTTTTCCAAAGTTATCAACCTTTTTATGTTTGGCGTACAGGAATCGACCTTATCTCAGGCTGAAAACGCGTTTTCTGCATTGTGCCATAACTTTGCAAGGAAGCTTCAGAACATGAAATTTTAAAATTGCGCTATAGCAGAAAAGGTCTTTCTCGTAGTTGTACATCAAATCTAAGCTGTCTGAAGTGTTTTTCCAAAGTTATCCACATTTTAATGTTTGGCGTTCCGGAATCGACCTTATCTCAGGCTGAAAACGCGTTATACGCATTGTGCCATAACTTTGCATAAAGCTTCAGAACACGAAATTTTCACCTCCCACGATAGCAGAAAGGGTCTTTCTAGTAGTTGCACATCAAATCTATGCTGTCTGAAGTGTTTTTCCAAAGTTATCAACATTTTTATGTTTGGCGTTCCGGAACCCACCTTATCTCAGGCTGAACACGCGTTTTCTGCATTGTGCCATAACTTTGCAGGGAAGCTTCAGAACATGAAATGTTCACCTCCCACTATAGCAGAAAGGGTCTTTCTAGTAGTTACATAACAAATCTAAGCTGTCTGATGTGTTTTTCCAAAGTTATCAACATTTTTATGTTTGGCGTTCCGGAATCGACCTTATCTTAGGCTGAAAACGCGTTTTACGCATTGTGCAATAACTTTGCAGGGAAGCTTCAGAACATGAAATGTTCACCTCCCACTATAGCAGAAAGGGTCTTTCCAGTAGTTGCACATCAAATCTAAGCTGTCTGAAGTGTTTTTCGAAAGTTATCAACATTTTTATGTTTGGCGTTCCGGAATCGACCTAATCTCAGGCTGAAAACGCGTTTTCTGCAATGTGCCATAACTTTGCAGTGAAGCTTCAGAACATGATATTTTCAACTCCCACTATAGCAGAAAGGCTTTTTCCAGTAGTTGCACATCAAATCTAAGCTGTCTGAAGTGTTTTTCCAAAGTTATCAACATTTTTATGTTTGGCTTTCCGGAATCGACCTTATCTCAGGCTGAAAACGTGTTTTCTGCATTGTGCCATAACTTTGCAGGGAAGCCTCAGAACATGAAATTTTCACCTCCCACTATAGCAGAAAGGGTATTTCTAATAGTTGCACATCAAATCTAAGCTGTTTGAAGTGTTTTTCCAAAGTTATCAACATTTTTATGTTTGGCGTTCCGGAATTGACCTTGTCTCATGCTGAAAACGCGTTTTCTGCATTGTGCCATAACTTTGCAGGGAAGCTTCAGAACATGAAATTTTCAACTCCCACTATAGCAGAAAGGCTTTTTCCAGTAGTTGCACATCAAATCTAAGCTGTCTGAAGTGTTTTTCCAAAGTTATCAACATTTTTATGTTTGGCTTTCCGGAATCGACCTTATCTCAGGCTGAAAACGTGTTTTCTGCATTGTGCCATAACTTTGCTGGGAAGCCTCAGAACATGAAATTTTCACCTCCCACTATAGCAGAAAGGGTATTTCTAATAGTTGCACATCAAATCTAAGCTGTTTGAAGTGTTTTTCCAAAGTTATCAACATTTTTATGTTTGGCGTTCCGGAACCCACCTTATCTCAGGCTGTAAAAGCGTTTTCTGCATTGTGCCATAACTTTGGAGGGAAGCTTGAGAACATGAAATTTTCAACTCCCACTACAGCAGAAAGGCTTTTTCCAGTTGTTGCACATCAAATCTAAGCTGTCTGAAGAGTTTTTCCAAAGTTATCA
Source organism: Synchiropus splendidus (assembly GCF_027744825.2). Lineage (NCBI taxonomy): Eukaryota > Metazoa > Chordata > Actinopteri > Syngnathiformes > Callionymidae > Synchiropus > Synchiropus splendidus. The sequence continues at coordinate 1,033,797 of NW_026527055.1, forward strand.
ACATTTTTATGTTTGGCTTTCCGGAATCCACCCTATCTCAGGCTGTAAACGCGTTTTCAGCATTGTGCCATCACTTTGCAGGAAAGCTGCTGAATATAAAATTTTCACCTCCCACTATAGCAGAAAGAGTCTTTCTAGTAGTTGCACAACAAATCTAAGCGGTCTGAAGTGTTTTTCGAAAGTTATCAACATTTTTATGTTTGGCGTTCCGGATCGCACCTTATTGAAAACGCGTTTTCTGCATTGTGCCATAACTTTGCAGGGAATCTTCAGAACATGACATTTAAACACCCCACTATAGGAGAAAGGGTGTTTATAGTGGTTGCACATCAAATCTAAGCAGTTTGAATTGTTTTTCGAAAGTTATCAACATTCTTATGTTTGGCGTTCCGGAATCGACCATATCTCAGGCAGAAAACGCGATTTACGCATTCTGCCATAACTTTGCAGGGAATCTTAAGAACACGAAATTTTCATATCCCTCTATAGCAGAAAGGGTCTTTCTAGTAGTTGCACATCAAATCTAAGCTGTCTGAAGTGTTTTGCCAAAGTTATCAACATTTTTATGTTTGGTGTTCCGGAATCGACCTTATCTCAGGCTGAATACGCGTTTTCTGCATTGTGCCATAACTTTGCAGGGAAACTTCAGAACATAAAATTTTCACCTCCCACTATAGCAGAAAGGGTCTTTCTAGTAGTTGCACATCAAATCTAAGCTGTTTGAAGTATTTTTCCAAAGTTATCAACATTTTTATGTTTGGCTTTCCGGAATCGACCTTATCTCAGGCTGAAAACGTGTTTTCTGCATTGTGCCATAACTTTGCAGGGAAGCCTCAGAACATGAAATTTTCACCTCCCACTATAGCAGAAAGGGTATTTCTAATAGTTGCACATCAAATCTAAGCTGTTTGAAGTGTTTTTCCAAAGTTATCAACATTTTTATGTTTGGCGTTCCGGAATTGACCTTGTCTCATGCTGAAAACGCGTTTTCTGCATTGTGCCATAACTTTGCAGGGAAGCTTCAGAACATGACATTTCAACATCCCACTATAGCAGAAAGGGTCTTTCTAGTAGTTGCACATCAAATCTAAGCTGTTTGAAGTGTTTTTCGAAAGTTATCAACATTTTTATGTTTGGCGTTCCGGAATCGACCTTATCTCAGGCTGAAAACGCGTTTTCTGCAATGTGCCATAACTTTGCAGGGAAGCTTCAGAACATGAAATTTTCAACTCCCACTATAGCAGAAAGGCTTTTTCCAGTAGTTGCACATCAAATCTAAGCTGTCTGAAGTGTTTTTCCAAAGTTATCAACATTTTTATGTTTGGCTTTCCGGAATCGACCTTATCTCAGGCTGAAAACGTGTTTTCTGCATTGTGCCATAACTTTGCAGGGAAGCCACAGAACATGAAATTTTCACCTCCCACTATAGCAGAAAGGGTATTTCTAATAGTTGCACATCAAATCTAAGCTGTTTGAAGTGTTTTTCCAAAGTTATCAACATTTTTATGTTTGGCGTTCCGGAACCCACCTTATCTCAGGCTGTAAAAGCGTTTTCTGCATTGTGCCATAACTTTGGAGGGAAGCTTCAGAACATGAAATTTTCAACTCCCACTACAGCAGAAAGGCTTTTTCCAGTTGTTGCACATCAAATCTAAGCTGTCTGAAGAGTTTTTCCAAAGTTATCAACATTTTTATGTTTGGCTTTCCGGAATCCACCTTATCTCAGGCTGTAAAAGCGTTTTCTGCATTGTGCCACAACTTTGGAGGGAAGCTTCAGAACATGAAATTTTAACCTGCCACTATAGCAGAAAGGGTCCTTCTAGTAGTTGCACATCAAATCTAACCTGTCTGAAGTGTTTTTCCAAAGTTATCAACATTCTTATGTTTGGCGTTTCGGAATCAACCTTATCTCAGGCTGAAAACGCGTTTTCAGCATTGTGCCATCACTTTGCAGGTAAGCTGCAGAATATAAAATTTTCACCTCCCACTATAGCAGAAAGAGTCTTTCTAATAGTTGCACAACAAATCTAAGCGGTCTGAAGTGTTTTTCGAAAGTTATCAACATTTTTATGTTTGGCGTTCCGGATCGCACCTTATTGAAAACGCCTTTTCTGCATTGTGCAATAACTTTGTAGGGAAGCTTCAGAACATGACATTTAAACATCCCACGATAGCAGAAAGGGTCTTTCTAGTAGTTGCACATCAAATCTCAGCTGTTTGAAGTGTTTTTCCAAAGTTATCAACATTTTTATGTTTGGCTTTCCGGAATCCACCTTATCTCAGGCTGTAAAAGCGTTTTCTGCATTGTGCCATAACTTTGGAGAGAAGCTTCAGAACATGAAATTTTAACCTGCCACTATAGCAGAAAAGGTCCTTCTAGTAGTTGCACATCAAATCTAACCTGTCTGAAGTGTTTTTCGAAAGTTATCAACATTTTTATGTTTGGCGTTCCGGATCGCACCTTATTGAAAACGCGTTTTCTGCATTGTGCCATAACTTTCCAGGGAAACTTCAGAACATGACATTTAAACATCCCACGATAGCAGAAAGGGTCTTTCTAGTAGTTGCTCATCAAATCTAAGCAGTTTGAAGTGTTTTTCGAAAGTTATCAACATTTTTATGTTTGGCGTTCCGGAATCGACCATATCTCAGGCTGAATACGCGTTTTCTGCATTGTGCCATAACTTTGCAGGGAATCTTCAGAACATAAAATTTTCACCTCCCACTATAGCAGAAAGGGTCTTTCTAGTAGTTGCACATCAAATCTAAGCTGTTCGAAGTGTTTTTCCAAAGTTATCAACATTTTTATGTTTGGCGTTCCGGAATCAACCTTATTTCAGGCTGAAAACGCGTTTTACGCATTGCGCGATAACTTTGCAGGAAAGCTTCAGAACATGAAATTTTCAACTCCCACTACAGCAGAAAGGGTCTTTCTAGTAGTTGCACTTCAAATCTAAGCTGTCTGAAGTGTTTTTCGAAAGTTTTCAACATTTTTATATTTGGCGTTCCTGAATCGACCTTATCTCAGGCTGAAAACGCGTTTTCTGCATTGTGCCATAACTTTGCAGGGAAACTTCAGAACATGAAATTTTCACCTCCCACTATAGCAGAAAGGGTCTTTCTAGTAGTTGCACATCAAATCTAAGCTGTCTGAAGTGTTTTTTCAAAGTTATCATATTTTTATGTTTGGCGTTCCGTAATTGACCTTGTCTCATGCTGAAAACGCGTTTTCTGCATTGTGCCATAACTTTGCAGGGAAGCTTCAGAACATGACATTTTCAACTCCCACTATAGCAGAAAGGCTTTTTCCAGTAGTTGCACATCAAATCTAAGCTGTCTGAAGTGTTTTTCCAAAGATATCAACATTTTTATGTTTGGCTTTCCGGAATCGACCTTATCTCAGGCTGAAAACGCGTTTCCTGCATTGTGCCATAACTTTGCAGGGAAGCCTCAGAACATGAAATTTTCACCTCCCACTATAGCAGAAAGGGTTTTTCTAATAGTTGCACATCAAATCTAAGCTGTTTGAAGTGTTTTTCAAAAGTTATCAACATTTTTATGTTTGGCGTTCCGGAACCCACCTTATCTCAGGCTGTAAAAGCGTTTTCTGCATTGTGCCATAACTTTGGAGGGAAGCTTCAGAACATGAAATTTTAACCTGCCGCTATAGCAGAAAGGGTCTTTCCAGTAGTTGCACAACAAATCTAAGCGGTCTGAAGTGTTTTTCGAAAGTTATCAACATTTTTATGTTTGGCGTTCTGAAATGAACCTCATCTCAGGCTGAAAACGCGTTTTCTGCATTGTGCCATAACTTTGCAGGGAACCTTCAGATCATGAAATGTTCATTTCCCACGATAGGTGAAAGGGTCTTTCTAGTAGTTGCATATCAAATCTAAGCTGTCTGAAGTGTTTGTCCAAAGTTATCAACATTTTTATGTTTGGGGTTCCGGAATCAACCTTATCTCAGGCTGAAAACGCATTTTACGCATTGTGCCATAACTTTGCAGGAAAGCTTCAGAACATGAAATGTTCACCTCCCACTATAGCAGAAAGGGTCTTTCTAGTAGTTGCACATCAAATCTAAGCTGTCTGAAGTGTTTTTTTCGAAGTTATCAACATTTTTATGTTTGGCGTTCTGGAATCAACCTTATGTGAGGCTGAAAACGTGTTTTCTGCATTGTGCCATAACTTGGCAGGGAAGCTTCAGAACAAGAAATTTTAACCTCCCACTATAGCAGAAAGGGTCTTTCTAGCAGTTGCACATCAAATCTAAGCTGTCTGAAGTGTTTTTCCAAAGATATCAACATTTTTATGTTTGGCGTTCCGGAATCGACCTTATGTGATGCTGCAAACTCGTTTTCTGCATTGTGCCATAACTTTGCAGGGAAGCTTCAGAACATGAAATTTTCACCTCCCACGATAGCAGAAAGGGTCTTTCGAGTAGTTGCACATCAAATCTCAGCTGTCTGAAATGTTTTTCAAAAGTTATCAACATTTTGATGTTTGGCGTTCCGGAATCGACCTTATCTGAGGATGAAAACGCGTTTTACATATTTTGCGATAACTTTGCAGGGAAGCTTCAGAACATGAAATTTTCACCTCCAACTATAGCAGAAAGGTTCTTTCTAGTAGTTGCACATCAAATCTAAGCTGTTTGAAGTGTTTTTCCAAAGTTAACACCATTTTTATGTTTGGCGTTCCAGAAACAACCTTATCTCAGGCTGATAACGCGTTTTACGCAATTTGGCCTAACTTTGCAGGAAAGTTTCAGAACATGAAATTTTCACCTCCCACTATAGCAGAAAGTGTCTTTCTAGTAGTTGCACATCAAATCTAAGCTGTCTGAAGTGTTTTTCCAAAGTTATCAACATTTTTATGTTTGGCGTTCTGGAACCCACCTTATCTCAGGCTAAAAACGCGTTTTCTGCATTGTGCCATAACTTTGCAGGGCGACTTCAGAACATGAAATTTTCTCCTCCCACTATATCAGAAAGGGTATTTCTAGTAGATGCACATCAAATCTAAGTTGTCTGAAGTGTTTTTTCCAAAGTTATCAACATTTTTATGTTTGGCGTTCTGGAACCCACCTAATCTCAAGCTGAAAACGCGTTTTCTGCATCGTGCCAAAACTTTTCAGGGAAGCTTCAGAATATGAAATTTTCACGTCCCACAATAGCAGAAAGGGTCTTTCTAGTAGTTGCACATCAAATCTAAGCTGTCTGTAGAGTTTTTCCTGAGTTATCAACATTTTTATGTTTGGCGTTCTGAAATCAACCTCATCTCAGGCTGAAAACGCGTTTTACGCATTGTGCCATTACTTTGCAGGGAAGCTTCAGAACATGATATTTTCACCTCCCACTATAGCAGAAAGGGTCTTTCTCATAGTTGCACATCAAATCTAACCTGTCTGAAGTGTTTTTCGAAAGTTTTCAACATTTTTTTGTTTGGTGTTTGTCGTCGGGTTTAGGTTTTCAAGGTCTTGTGTACAAGGCGATTAGCTATAACATAAGCCGTCCCTAGTTCCAAGCACACTACCTCCCTTTGCCTCTCTGGTAAAGGGCCCCTCGGTTGGTCAACTCAGTCAGCCTCTTGTTGCGGACACGGTTCTAAGACTATAATAAGCATATCAACTATACCTTATTATATTAGTGAGTAGTGTCGGCGCTTCACTGAGCGGGTTATTTAATTAGCCCGACCTGTTAAGAAACAGGTTCTTGACCTTACAATGCTACACCTCTTACCGTAGTCTCTTTACTTAACTTCGTTTAGGGACTCATGATCGGATCCTAAATCCATTCCTTTCAAATAACATTTTCCCCATAAATGCCTAAAACTACCACCTAATCATTGACACAATAATTCAGGATGGAATAATGCTACCATGTGAGACACTCATTAAATGTGCAACAGGAGGAAATCAAACAATAACTCACCTATAACCCAATTGATGGTAGTAGGTAGGAGCCAGTTGATTCTTTAGTAGTCAGGGATCAACGCTGTTGTGCCTTTTCAGTACTTAATTCGTACTCAATTTTATTTTGTTTTTTGTCACAAAAATGTTTCTTTAAAAAATTAATAAAAGAATAGTAAAAACAGCAAAGTCAACCAAAAATAATAAAATCCATAAACTCAAGGGTATTGCCAGACGCTGATACCCAACAATATCAAAAGTACCGCCAGACGCTGGTACTAGTACATATACTTCAAAAACCATATAATCAAAAATACTTCAAAAACCGTATAATTAAAAATACTTCAAAACCATATAATCAAAAACACTTCAAAAACCGTATAATTAAGAATACTTCAAAACCATATAATCAAAAACACTTCAAAAACCGTATAATTAAGAATACTTCAAAACCATATAATCAAAAACACTTCAATAAAAAGGATTAATTCAAAAATAGTAAAAGAGAAATAAAAGATGAGTTAAAATCAAATGGTCCGAGAGCAAACAGCAAGAGCACCGTCCCAAGATAAGATAAAAACTTACAGCGGACAGACGCGGGCGAAGATCCAAAAAGAGCAAGAACCCAGGGTCACATCTCCGAGCGCTTATATAGCCACATACGGCTTTGAAGACATACCGACATCCGTTTTCTCACGCCAAGCCAATTAGTCTTATCTATAACTTATCTTGTTTTTCTCCAGGTGGCCTTTTGAAGTCCTTCCCTCAAAAGGATACATGTTCGGTGATAGATCATATTAGTGTCAATTGCGTCAGCACTTACATCATTTTTTACGTCACTGATGCCCGGTTCACCATATTAGGTCAGTACATCCACTCCATTTTGCCAGCACGTGCGCACAGGTTCAAACTAAGTTCAAGATGGCCACTCTCTCATGACTTCAAACGAGCGCGCCTACAAGGTCATTCTCAGATCCAAGCACACAGCTGTTCGTGAGTTCAAACGCGCACGATCAAAAGCATACAGGTTCACTAAAGTTCGAAACATTAAACAATTAATGATAAACAATCAGAAACAATATCAAATATTATTTAGCAGGTCCAATAATGATAAAAACAGAAACAATATCAGATATTATTTAGCAGGTCCATTAATGATAAAAACAGAAACAATATCAAATATTATTTAGCAGGTTTTGATTATAATATTTTCGAACTTCCAGTGTATACAACAGTGTTCCTGAAGCGACCTCATCTCAGGCCGAAAACACGTTTTCTGCATTGTGACATAACTTTGCAGGGAAGCTTCAGAACATGAAATTTTCACCTCCCACTATAGCAGAAATGGTCTTTCTAGTAGTTGCACATCAAATCTTAGCGGTCTGATGTGTTGTTCCAAAGTTATCAACATTTTTATGTTTGGCGTTCCGGAACTCTCCTTATCTCACGCTTAAAACGCGTTTTCTGCATTGTGCCATAACTTTGCAGGGAAGCTTTAGAACTTAAAATTTTCTCCTCCCACATCAGCAGAAAGGGTATTTCTAGTACTTGCACCTCAAATCTAAGCTGTCTGTAGAGTTTTTCCTGAGTTATCAACATTTTTATGTTTGACGTTCCGGAATCGACCTTATCTCAGGCAGAAAACGCGTTTTCTGCATTGTGCCATAACTTTGCAGGGAAGCTTTAGAACATGAAATTTTCACCTCCCACTAGAGCAGAAAGGGTATTTCTAGTAGTTGCACAACAAATATATGCTGTCTGAAGTGTTTTTCGAAAGTTATCAACATTTTTATGTTTGGCGTTCCGGAATCGACCTTATCTCAGGATGAAAAATCGTTTTCTAGATTGTCCCATAACTTTGCAGGGAAGCTTCAGAACATGAAATTCTGACCTCCCAATATGGCAGAAAGGGTCTTTCTAGTAGTTGCACATCAAATCTAAGCTGTCTGATGTGTTTTTCCAAAGTTATCAACATTTTTATGTTTGGCGTTCTGGAACCCACCTAATCTCAAGCTGAAAACGCGTTTTCTGCATTGTGCCAAAACTTTTCAGGGAAGCTTCCGAATTAGAAATTTTCACGTCCCACTATAGCAGAAAGGGTCTTTCTCGTAGTTGCACATAAAATCTAAGTTGTCTGAAGTGTTTTTCCAAAGTTATCAACATTCTTATGTTTGGCGTTCCGGAATCAACCTTATCTCAGACTCAAAACGTGTTTTCTGCATTGTGCCATAACTTTGCAGGGAAACTTCAGAACATGAAATTTTCACCTCCAACTATAGCAGAAAGGGTCTTTCTAGTAGTTGCACATCAAATCTAAGCTGTTTGTAGTGTTTTTCCAAAGTTAACACCATTCTTATGTTTGGCGTTCCGGAATCAACCATATCTTAGGCTGACAACATGTTTTCCTCATTGTGCCATAACTTTGCAGGCAAACTTCAGAACATGACATTTCCACATCCCACGATAGCAGAAAGGGTTTTTCTAGTAGTTGCACATCAAATCTAAGCTGTTTGAAGTGTTTTTCAGAAGTTATCAACATTTTTATGTTTGGCGTTCCGGAATCGACCTTATCTCAGGCTGAAAACGCGTTTTACGCATTATGCCATAACTTTGCAGGAAAGCTTCAGAACATGAAATTTTCACCTCCCACTATACTAGAAAGGGTCTTTCTAGTACTTGCACATCAAATCTAAGCTGTCTGAAGTGTTTTTCCGAAGTTATTAAGATTTTTATGTTTGGCGTTCCGGAATTGACCTTATGTGAGGCTGAACACGAGTTTTCTGCATTGTGCCATAACTTTGCAGGGAAGCTTCAGAACATGAAAATTTCACCTCCCACTATAGCAGAAAGGGTCTTTCTCGCATGTGCACATCAAATCGAAGCTGTCTGAAGTGTTTTTCCAAAGTTATCAACATTTTTATGTTTGGCGTTCTGGAACCCACCTTATCTCAGGCTGAAAACGCGTTTTCTGCATTGTGCCATAACTTTGCAGGGAGACTTCAGAACATGAAATTTTCTCCTCCCACTATAGCAGAAAGGGTCTTTCTAGTAGTTGCACATCAAAACTAAGCTGTCGGAAGTGTTTTTCCAAAGTTATCAACATTTTTATGTTTGGCGTTCTGGAACCCACCTTATCTCAGGCTGAAAACGCGTTTTCTGCATTGTGCCATAACTTTGCAGGGAGACTTCAGAACATCAAATTTTCTCCTCCCACTATAGCAGAAAGGGTCTTTCTAGTAGTTGCACATCAAATCTAAGTTGTCTGAAGTGTTTTTCCAAAGTTATCAACATTCTTATGTTTGGCGTTCCGCAATCAAACTTATCTCAAGCTGAAAACGCGTTTTACGCAATTTGCCATAACTTTGCAGGAAAGCCTCAGAACATGAAATTTTCACGTCCCATATAGCAGAAAGGGTCTTTCTAGTAGTTGCACATCAAATCTAAGCTGTCTGTAGAGTTTTTCCTGAGTTATCAACATTTTTATGTTTGGCGTTCTGAAATCAACCTCATCTCAGGATGAAAAATCGTTTTCTGCATTGTCCCATAACTTTGCAGGGAAGCTTCAGTACATGAAATGTTCTCCTCCCACTATAGCAGAAAGGGTCTTTCTCGTAGTTGCACATCAAATCTAAGCTGTCTGAAGTGTTTTTCCAAAGTTATCAACATTTTTATGTTTGGCGTTCTGGAACCCTCCTTATCTCAGGCTGAAAACGCGTTTTCTGCATTGTGCCATAACTTTGCAGGGAAGCTTCAGAACATGAAATTTTCACCTCCCACTATAGCAGAATGGGTCTTTCTAGTAGTTGCACATCAAATCTAAGCTGTTTGAAGTGTTTTTCCAAAGTTAACACCATTTTTATGATTGGCGTTCCAGAAACAACCCTATCTCAGACTGAAAACGTTTTTTCTGCATTGTGCCATAACTTTGCAGGGAAACTTCAGAACATGAAATTTTCACCTCCAACTATAGCAGAAAGGGTCTTTCTAGTAGTTGCACATCAAATCTAAGCTGTCCGAAGTGTTTTTCGAAAGTTATCAACATTTTTATGTTTGGCGTTCCGGAATCGACCTTATCTCAGGATGAAAAATCGTTTTCTGCATTGTCCCATAACTTTCCAGGGAAGCTTCAGAACATGAAATTTTGACGTCCCACTATAGCAGAAAGGGTCTTTCTAGTAGTTGCACATAAAATCTAAGCTGTCTGAGGTGTTTTTCCAAAGTTATCAACATTTTTATGTTTGGCGTTCCAGAATCGACCTTATCTCAGGCTGAAAACCCGTTTTCTGCATTGTGCCATGACTTCTCAGGGAAGCTTCAGAACATGAAATGTTCACCTCCCACTATAGCAGAAAGGGTCTTTCTAGTAGTTGCACATCATATCTAAGCTGTCTGAAGTGCTTTTCGAAAGTTATCAACATTTTTATGTTAGGCGTTCCAGAATCGACCTTATCTCAGGCTGAAAACGCGTTGTCTGCATTGTGACATAATTTTGCATGGAAGCTTCCGAACATGAAATTTTAACCTACCACTATAGTAGAAAGGGTCTTTCTAGTAGTTGCACATCAAATCTAAGCAGTCTGATGTGTTTTTCCAAAGTTATCAACATTGTTATGTATGGCGTTCCGGAATCAACCTTATCTCAGGCTGAAAACGCGTTTTACCTATTGTGCCATAACTTTGCAGGGAACGTTTAGAACATGAAATTTTCACTTCCCACTATAGCAGAAAGGGTCTTTCTAGTAGTTGCACATCAAATCTAAGCTGTCTGAAGTGTTATTCCAAAGTGATCAACATTTTTACGTTTTGCGTTTCGGAACCCACCTTATCTCAGGCTGAAAACGCGTTCTCTGCATTGTGCCATAACTTCTCAGGGAAGCCTCAGAACATGAAATGTTCACCTCCCACTATCGCAGAAAGGGTCTTTCTCGTAGTTGGACATCAAATCGAAGCTGTCTGAAGTGTTTTTCCAAAGTTATCAACATTTTTATGTTTGGCGTTCCGGAACCCACCTTATCTCAGGCTGAAAACGCGTTTTCTGCATTGTGCCATATCTTTGCAGCGAAGCTTCAGAAAATGAAAATTTAACCTCCCACTATAGCAGAAAGGGTCCTTCTAGTAGTTGCACATCAAATCTAAGCTGTCTGAAGAGTTTTTACAAAGTTATCAACTTTTTTATGTTTCCCGTTCCGGAATCGACCTTATGTCAGGCTGAAAACGCGTTTTACGCATTGTGCCATAACTTTGCAGGGAAGCTTCAGAACATGAAATTTTCACCTCCCACTATAGCAGAAAGGGTCTTTCTAGTAGTTGCACATCAAATCTAAGCTGTCTGAAGTGTTGTTCCAAAATTATCAACATTTTTACCCATGGCGTTCCGGAACCCACCTTATCTCAGGCTGAAAACGCGTTTTCTGCATTGTGCCATAAATTCTCAGGGAAGCTTCAGAACATGAAATGTTCACCTCCCACTATAGCAGAAAGGGTCTTTCCACTAGTTGCACGTCAGATCTAGGCTGTCCGAAGTGTTTTTCGAAAGTTATCAACATTTTTATGTTTGGCGTTCCGGAATCGACCTTATCTCAGGATGAAAAATCGTTTTCTGCATTGTCCCATAACTTTCCAGGGAAGCTTCAGAACATGAAATTTTGACCTCCCACTATAGCAGAAAGGGTCTTTCTAGTAGTTGCACATCAAATCTAAGCTGTCTGAGGTGTTTTTCCAAAGTTATCAACATTTTTATGTTTGGCGTTCCAGAATCGACCTTATCTCAGGCTGAAAACCCGTTTTCTGCATTGTGCCATAACTTCTCAGGGAAGCTTCAGAACATGAAATGTTCACCTCCCACTATAGCAGAAAGGGTCTTTCTAGTAGTTGCACATCAAATCTAAGCTGTCTGATGTGTTTTTCCAAAGTTATCAACATTGTTATGTATGGCGTTCCGGAATCAACCTTATCTCAGGCTGAAAACGCGTTTTACGCATTGTGCCATAACTTTGCAGGGAACGTTTAGAACATGAAATTTTCACCTCCCACTATAGCAGAAAGGGTCTTTCTAGTAGTTGCACATCAAATCTAAGCTGTCTGAAGTGTTATTCCAACGTGATCAACATTTTTACGTTTTGCGTTTCGGAACCCACCTTATCTCAGGCTGAAAACGCGTTTTCTGCATTGTGCCATAACTTCTCAGGGAAGCCTCAGAACATGAAATGTTCACCTCCCACTATCGCAGAAACGGTCTTTCTCGTAGTTGCACAGCAAATCTAAGCTGTCTGAAGTGTTTTTCCAAAGTTATCAACATTTTTATGTTTGGCGTTCCGGAACGCAACTTATCTCAGGCTGAAAACGCGTTTTCTGCATTGTGCCATATCTTTGCAGCGAAGCTTCAGAAAATGAAAATTTAACCTCCCACTATAGCAGAAAGGGTCCTTCTAGTAGTTGCACATCAAATCTAAGCTGTCTGAAGTGTTTTTACAAAGTTATCAACTTTTTTATGTTTCCCGTTCCGGAATCGACCTTATGTCAGGCTGAAAATGTGTTTTACGCATTGTGCCATAACTTTGCAGGGAAGCTTCAGAACATAAAAATTTCACCTCCCACTATAGCAGAAAGGGTATTTCTCGTAGTTACACTTCAAATCTAAGCTGTCTGAAGTGTTTTTTCGAAAGTTATGAACATTTTTATGTTTGGCGTTCCGGAATCGACCTTATCTCAGGCTGAAAACGCGTTTTCTGCATTGTTCCATAACTTTGCAGGGAAGCTTCAGAACATGAAATTTTCACCTCCCACTATAGCAGAAAGGGCCTTTTTAGTAGTTGCACATCAGATCTATGCTGTCTGAAGTGTTTTTCCAAAGTTATCAACATTTTTATGTTTGGCATTCCGGAATCGACCTTATCTCAGGCTGAAAAAGCTTTTTACGCTTTGTGCCATAACTTTGCAGGGAAGCTTCAGAACTCGAAATTTACTCCTCCCACTATAGCAGAAATGGTCTTTCTAGTAGTTGCACATCAAATGTAAGTTGTGTGAAGTGTTTTTCCAAAGTTATCAACATTCTTATGTTTGGCGTTCCGGAATCAACCTTATCTCAGGCTGAAAACGCGTTTTCTGCATTGTGCCATCACTTTGCAGGAAAGCTGAAGAATATGAAATTTTCACCTCTCACTATAGCAGAAAGGGTCATTCTAGTAGTTGCACAACAAATCTAAGCTGTCTGAAGTGTTTTTCGAAAGTTATCAACATTTTTATGTTTGGCGTTCCGGATCGCAACTTATTGAAAATGCCTTTTCTGCATTGTGCCATAACTTTGCAGGGAAGCTTCAGAACATGAAATTTTAACCTCCCACTATAGCAGAAAGGGTCTTTCTAGTAGTTGCACATCAAATCTAAGCTGTCTGAAGTGTTTTTCCAAAGTTATCATATTTTTTTGTTTGGCGTTCCGGAACACACCTTATCTCAAGCTGAAAACGCGTTTTCTGCATTGTGCCATAACTTAGCAGGGAAGCTTCAGAACATGAAAATTTCACCTCCCATGATAGCAGAAAGGGTTTTTCTAGTAGTTGCACATCAAATCTAAGCTGTCTGAAGTGTTTTTCCAAAGTTAGCAAGATTTTTATGTTTGCCGTTCTGAAATCAACCTCATCTCAGGCTGAAAACGAGTTTTACGCATTGTGCCAGAACTTTGCAGCGAAGCTTCAGAACATGAAATTTTCACCTCCCACTATAGCAGAAAGGGTCTTTCTCGTAGTTGCACATCAAATCTAAGCTGTCTGAAGTGTTTTTCGAAAGTTTTCAACATTTTTATGTTTGGTGTTCCTGAATCGACCTTATCTCAGGCTGCAAACGCGTTTTCTGCATTGTGCCATAACTTTGCAGGAAAGCTGCATAATACGAAATTTTCACCTCCCACTATAGCAGAAAGGGTCTTTCTAGTATTTGCACATCAAATCTAAGCTGTCTAAAGTGTTTTTCCAAAGTTATCAACATTTTTATGTTTGGCGTTCCGGAACCCACCTTTTGTCAGGCTGAAAATGTGTTTTCTGCATTGTGCCACAACTTTGCAGGGAAGCTTCAGAAAATGAAATTTTAACCTCCCACTATAGCAGATAGGGTCTTTCTAGTAGTTGCACATCAAATCTAAGCTGTCTGAAGTGTTTTTCCAAAGTTATCAACATTTTTATGTTTGCCGTTCTGAAATCATCCTCATCTCAGGCTGAAAACGAGTTTTACGCATTGTGCCATAACTTTGCAGCGAAGCTTCAGAACATGAAATTTTCACCTCCCACTATAGCAGAAAGGGTCTTTCTCGTCGTTGCACATAAAATCTAATCTGTCTGAAGTGTTTTTCGAAAGTTTTCAACATTTTTATGTTTGGTGTTCCTGAATCGACCTTATCTCAGGCTGAAAACGCGTTTTCTGCATTGTGCCATAACTTTGCAGGGAAGCTTCAGATCATGAAATTTTCACCTCCCACTATAGCACAAAGGGTCTTTCTAGTAGTTGCACATCAAATCTAAGCTGTCTGAAGTGTTTTTCGGAAGTTATCAACATTTTTACGTTTGGCGTTCCGGAATCGGCCTTATGTGAGGTTGAAAACGCGTTTTCTGCATTGTGCCATAACTTTGCAGGGAAGCTTCAGAACAAAAAAATTTCACCTCCCACTATAGCAGAAAGGATCTTTCTAGTAGTTGCACACAAATCTAAGCTGTCTGAAGAGTTTTTCCAAAGTTATTAACATTTTTATGTTTGGCGTTCCGGAATTGACCTTATGTGAGGCTGAAAACGCGTTTTCTGCATTGTGACATAACTTTGCAGGGAAGCTTCAGAACATGAAATTTTCACCTCCCACGATAGCAGAAAGGGTCTTTCTAGTAGTTGCACATCAAATCTAAGCTGTCTAAAGAGTTTTTCCAAAGTTATCAATATTTTTATGTTTGGCGTTCCGGAATCGACCTTATCTCAGGCTGAAAACGCGTTTCCTGCATTGTGGCATAACTTCGCAGGGAAGCTTCAGAACATCGAATTTTCACCTCCCACAATGGCAGAAATGGTCTTTCTAGTAGTTGCACATCAAATCTAAGCTGTCTGAAGTGTTTTTCCAAAGTTATCCACATTTTTATATTTGGCGTTCCTGAATCGACCTTATCTCAGGCTGAAAACACGTTTTCTGCATTGTGCCATAACTTTGCACGGAAGCCTCAGAACATGAAATTTTCACCTACCGCTATAGTAGAAAGGGTCTTTCTAGTAGTTGCACATCAAATCTAGGCTGTCTGAATTGTTTTTCCAAAGTTATCAACATTTTTTTTGGTTGGCGTTCCAGAATCGACCTTATCTCAGGCTGAAAACGCCTTTTACACATTGTTTTATAACTTTGCAGGGAAGCTTCAGAACATCAAATTTTCACCTCCCACTATAGTAGAAAGGGTCTTTCTAGTAGTTGCACATCAAATCTAAGCTGTCTGAAGTGTTTTTCCAAAGTTATCAACATTTTTATGTTTGGCGTTCCGGAATCGACCTTATCTCAGGCTGAAAACGCGTTTTACGCATTGTGCCATAACTTTGCAGGGAAGCTTCAGAACATTCAATTTTCAAATCCCACTATAGCAGAAAGGGTCTTTCGAGTAGTTGCACATCAAATCTAAGCTGTCTGAAGTGTTCTTCCAAAGTTGTCAACATTTTTATGTTTGGCGTTCCGGAACCCACCTTATCTCAGGCTGTGAGCGCGTTTTCTGCATTGTGGCATAACTTTGCAGGGAAACTTCAGAACATGAAATTTTCACCTCCCACTATAGCAGAAATGGTCTTTCTAGTAGTTGCACATGAAATCTAAGCTGTCTGAAGTGTTTTTTCAAAGTTATCATATTTTTATGTTTGGCGTTCTGGAACCCACCTTATCTCAGTCTGAAAACGTGTTTTTTGCATTGTGCCATAACTTTGCAGGGAAGCCTCAGAACATGAAATTTTCACCTGCCGCTATAGTAGAAAGGGTCTTTCTAGTAGTTGCACATCAAATCTAAGCTGTCTGAAGTGTTTTTACAAAGTTATCAACTTTTTTATGTTTCCAGTTCCGGAATCGACCTTATCTCAGGCTGAAAACGCGTTTTCGGAATTGTGCCATAACTTTGCAAGGAAGCTTCAGAACATAAAAATTTCACATCCCACTATAGCAGAAAGGGTATTTCTAGTAGTTACACTTCAAATCTAAGCTGTCTGGTGTTTTTCCAAAGTTATCAACATTTTTATGTTTCTCGTTCCTGAACCCACCTTATATCAGGCTGAAAATGCGTTTTCTGCATTGTGCCATAATTTTGCAGGGAAGCTTCAGAACATGAAATTTTCACTTCCCACTATAGCAGAAAGGGTATTTGTAGTAGTTACACTTCAAATCTAAGCTGTCTGAAGTGTTTTTTTGAAAATTATCAACATTTTTATGTTTGGCGTTCCGGAATCCATCTTATCTCAGGCTGAAAACGCGTTTTTTGCATTGTTCCATAACTTTGCAGGGAAGCTTCAGAACATGAAATGTTCACCTCCCACTATAGCAGAAAGGGCCTTTTTAGTAGTTGCACATCAAATCTATGCTGTCTGAAGTGTTTTTCCAAAGTTGTCAACATTTTTATGTTTGGCGTTCCGAAACCCACCTTATCTCAGGCTGAAAACATGTTTTACGCATTGTACCATAACTTTGCATAAAGCTTCAGCACATGAAATTTTCACCTCCCACTATAGCAGAAAGGGTCTTTCTAGCAGTTGCAGATCAAATCTAAGCTGTCTGAAATGTTTTTTCAAAGTTATCAACATTTTTATGTTTGGCGTTCTGGAACCCACCTTATCTCAGTCTGCAAACGTGTTTTCTGCATTGTGCCATAACTTTGCAGGGAAGCCTCAGAACATGACATTTTCACCTGCCGCTTTTGTAAAAAGGGTCTTTCGAGTAGTTGCACATCAAATCTAAGCTGTCTGAAGTGTTTTTCCAAAGTTATCAACATTTTTATGTTTGGCGTTCCGGAATCGACCTTATCTCAGGCTGAAAACGCGTTTTACGCATTGTGCCATAACTTTATATAAAGCTTCAGAACATGAAATTTTCACCTCCCAGTATAGTAGAAAGGGTCTTTCTAGTAGTTGCACATCAAATCTATGCTGTCTGAAGTGTTTTTCCAAAGTTGTCAACAATTTTCTGTTTGGCGTTCCGGAATCGACCTTATCTCAGGCTGAAAACGCGTTTTCTGCATTGTGCCATAACTTTGCAGGCAAGCTTCAGAACATAAAATTTTCACCTCCCACAATAGCAGAAAGGGTCTTTCTAGTAGTTGCACATCAAATCTATGCTGTCTGAATTGTTTTTCCAAAGTTGTCAACAATTTTATTTTTGGCGTTCCGAAACCCACCTTATCTGAGGCTCAAAACGCGTTTTCTGCATTGTGCCATATATTCTAAGGGAAGGTTAAGAACATGAAATTTTCACCTCCCACAATAGCATATAGGGTCTTTCTAGTAGTTGCACATCAAATCTAAGCTGTCTGAAGTGTTTTTCCAAAGTTCTCATCATTTTTATGTTTAGCGTTACGGAATCGAGCTTATCTCAGGCTGAAAACGCGTTTTACGCATTGTGCCATAACTTTGCATAAAGCTTCAGAACATTACATTTTCACATCCTACTACAGCAGAAAGGGTCTTTCTAGTAGTTGCACATCAAATCTAAGCTGTCTGAAGTGTTTTTCCAAAGTTTTCAACATTTTTATGTTTAGCGTTCGGGAACCCACCTTATCTCAGGCTGAAAAAGCGTTTTACGCATTTTGCCATAACTCTGCATAAAGCTTCAGAACATGAAATTTTCACCTCCCACTATAGCAGAAAGGGTCTTTCTAGTAGTTGCAGATCAAATCTAAGCTGTCTGAAGTGTTTTTCCAAAGTCATCAACATTTTTATGTTTGGCGTTCCGGAATCGAACTTATCTCTGGCTATAAACGCGTTTTACGCGTTGTGCCATAACTTTGCATAAAGCTTCAGAACATGAAATTTTCACCTCCCACTATAGTAGAAAGGGTCTTTCTAGTAGTTGCACATCAAATCTAAGCTGTCTGAAGTGTTTTTCCAAAGTTATCAACATTTTTATGTTTGGCGTTCCGGAATCGACCTTATCTCAGGCTGAAAACGCGTTTTACGCATTGTGCCATGACTTTGCAGGGAAGCTTCAGAACATTAAATTTTCAAATCCCACTATAGCAGAAAGGGTCTTTCGAGTAGTTGCACATCAAATCTAAGCTGTCTGAAGTGTTCTTCCAAAGTTATCAACATTTTATGTTTGGCGTTCCGGAACCCACCTTATCTCAGTCTGCAAATGTGTTTTTTGCATTGTGCCATAACTTTGCAGGGAAGCCTCAGAACATGACATTTTCACCTGCCGCTTTTGTAGAAAGGGTCTTTCGAGTAGTTGCACATCAAATCTAAGCTGTCTGAAGTGTTTTTCCAAAGATATCAACATTTTTATGTTTGGCGTTCCGGAATCGACCTTATCTCAGGCTGAAAACGCGTTTTACGCATTGTGCCATAACTTTGCATAAAGCTTCAGAACATGAAATTTTCACCTCCCAGTATAGTAGAAAGGGTCTTTCTAGTAGTTGCACATCAAATCTATGCTGTCTGAAGTGTTTTTCCAAAGTTGTCAACAATTTTATGTTTGGCGTTCCGGAATCGACCTTATCTCAGGCTGAAAACGCGTTTTCTGCATTGTGCCATAACTTTGCAGGCAAGCTTCAGAACATAAAATTTTCACCTCCCACAATAGCAGAAAGGGTCTTTCTAGTAGTTGCACATCAAATCTATCCTGTCTGAATTGTTTTTCCAAAGTTGTCAACAATTTTATTTTTGGCGTTCCGAAACCCACCTTATCTGAGGCTCAAAACGCGTTTTCTGCATTGTGCCATATATTCTCAGGGAAGGTTCAGAACATGAAATTTTCACCTCCCACAATAGCATATAGGGTCTTTCTAGTAGTTGCACATCAAATCTAAGCTGTCTGAAGTGTTTTTCCAAAGTTCTCATCATTTTTATGTTTAGCGTTACGGAATCGAGCTTATCTCAGGCTGAAAACGCGTTTTACGCATTGTGCCATAACTTTGCATAAAGCTTCAGAACATTACATTTTCACATCCTACTACAGCAGAAAGGGTCTTTCTAGTAGTTGCACATCAAATCTAAGCTGTCTGAAGTGTTTTTCCAAAGTTTTCAACATTTTTATGTTTGGCGTTCGGGAACCCACCTTATCTCAGGCTGAAAAAGCGTTTTACGCATTTTGCCATAACTCTGCATAAAGCTTCAGAACATGAAATTTTCACCTCCCACTATAGCAGAAAGGGTCTTTCTAGTAGTTGCAGATCAAATCTAAGCTGTCTGAAGTGTTTTTCCAAAGTCATCAACATTTTTATGTTTGGCGTTCCGGAATCGACCTTATTTCTGGCTATAAACGCGTTTTACGCTTTGTGCCATAACTTTGCATAAAGCTTCAGAACATGAAATTTTCACCTCCCACTATAGCAGAAAGGGTCTTTCTAGTAGTTGCACATTAAAGCTAAGCTGTCTGAAGTGTTTTTCCAAACTTATCAACATTTTTATGTTTGGCGTTCCGGAACCCATCTTATCTCAGGCTGAAAACGCGTTTTCTGCATTGTGCCATACCTTTGCCGGGAAGCTTCAGAACATGAAATGTTCACCTCCCACTATAGCAGAAAGGGTCTTTCTAGTAGTTGCACATCAAATCTAAGCGGTCTGAAGTGTATTTCAAAAGTTATCAACTTTTTTATGTTTGACGTTCCTGAATCGACCTTATCACAGGCTGAAAACGCGTTTTACGCATTGTTCCATAACTTTGCCGTGAAGCTTCAGAACATGAAATTTTCACCTCCCACAATGGCAGAAATGGTCTTGGTGGTCAAAATCTAATGGTCAAATCTAAACTGTCTGAAGTGTTTTTCCAAAGTTATGTACATTTTTATATTAGGCGTTCCGGAATCGACTTTATCTCAGGCTGTGTCGTCGGGTTTAGGTTTTCAAGGTCTTGTGTACAAGGCGATTAGCTATAACATAAGCCGTCCCTAGTTCCAAGCACACTACCTCCCTTTGCCTCTCTGGTAAAGGGCCCCTCGGTTGGTCAACTCAGTCAGCCTCTTGTTGCGGACACGGTTCTAAAACTATAATAAGCATATCAACTATACCTTATTATATTAGTGAGTAGTGTCGGCGCTTCACTGAGCGGGTTATTTAATTAGCCCGACCTGTTAAAAAACAGGTTCTTGACCTTACAATGCTACACCTCTTACCGTAGTCTCTTTACTTAACTTCGTTTAGGGACTCATGATCGGATCCTAAATCCATTCCTTTCAAATAACATTTTCCCCATAAATGCCTAAAACTACCACCTAATCATTGACACAATAATTCAGGATGGAATAATGCTGCCATGTGAGACACTCATTAAATGTGCAACAGGAGGAAATCAAACAGTAACTCACCTATAACCCAATTGATGGTAGTAGGTAGGAGCCAGTTGATTCTTTAGTAGTCAGGGATCCACGCCGTTGTGCCTTTTCAGTACTTAATTCGTACTCAATTTTATTTTGTTTTTTGTCACAAAAATGTTTCTTCAAAAAATTAATAAAAGAATAGTAAAAACAGCAAAGTCAACCAAAAACAATAAAATCCATAAACTCAAGGGTATTGCCAGACGCTGATACCCAACAATATCAAAAGTACCGCCAGACGCTGGTACTAGTACATATACTTCAAAAACCATATAATCAAAAATACTTCAAAAACCGTATAATTAAAAATACTTCAAAACCATATAGTCAAAAATACTTCAAAGACCGTATAATTAAAAATACTTCAAAACCATATAATCAAAAACACTTCAAAAGCCGTATAATTAAGAATACTTCAAAACCATATAATCAAAAACACTTCAAAAGCCGTATAATTAAGAATACTTCAAAACCATATAATCAAAAACACTTCAAAAGCCGTATAATTAAAATACTTCAAAAGCCGTATAATTAAAATACTTCAAAACCATATAATCAAAATTACTTCAAAAGCCGTATAATTAAAAATACTTAAATCATATAATCAAAATTACTTCAATAAAAAGGATTAATTCAAAAATAGTAAAAGAGAAATAAAAGATGAGTTGAAATCAAATGGTCCGAGAGCAAACAGCAAGAGCACCGTCCCAAGATAAGATAAAAACTTACGGCGGACAAACGCGGGCGAAGATCCAAAAAGAGCAAGAACTCAGGGTCACATCTCCGAGCGCTTATATAGCGACACACGGCTTTGAAGACATACCGACATCCGTTTTCTCACGCCAAGCCAATTAGTCATATCTATAACTTATCTTGTTTTTTCTCCAGGTGGCCTTTTGAAGTTCCTCCCTCAAAAGGATACATGTTCGGTGATAGATCATATTAGTGTCAATTGCGTCAGCACTTAGATCATTTTTTATACGTCACGGTTGCCCGGTTCATATATAGGTCAATACATCCACTCCATTTTGTCAGCACGTGCGCACAGGTTCAAACTAAGTTCAAGATGGCCGCTTCAAATGAGCGCGCCTTCAAGGTCATTCTCAGATCCAAGCACACAGCTGTTCGTGAGTTCAAACGCGCATGATCAAACGCATACAGGTTCACTAAAGTTTGAAACATTAAACAATTAATGATAAAAAATCAAAAACAATATCAAATATTATTTAGCAGGTCCCTTAATGATAAAAAACAGAAACAATATCAAATATTATTTGGCAGGTTTTGATTATAATATTTTCGAACTTCCAGTGTATACAACATCCCCCTCCGAAAATATCGTCCTTCACCATTTGTCCAGTTCGTCAAAGTCCAGTGGTCCGATTCCTTCGTCGTCATCATTTTGTTGTCTCATCAGGGACTCGAGATCATCCAATTCTCTCAGCATGTTCACGTAGTAGCAGATCCACATCAGCGCAGATGCCGATCTTGGCACACCAGGCGACGCAGGGCTGGACGTCAAAGGGGCAGTGTAGTCATTAGGTTCTCCATCACCATCCACAGACGCTGGGGGAGCTGGAACCTCATATTGGGGAGTGGTGGGTGAATATTCATTTCGTGGGGCTGGAGTCGAGTGGCTTGCAGATTGAGAAGATGTGGGGCTCAGATCACTGGAGTCTTCAGTTTGAGGAGAAGGTGTCTGGCGTCTTGGTGATGCAGGGGGTACAGGGTTTAGCATGCTTCCGGGGTTCATCTCCACAGGGCCATCTGTCCCCGTGTGAGAGTCATTAACGGGGCCTGCTACGAACTGTCCAACATCAGGGAAGACAAAGCTGATGTCCCTCATGTTTAACCCACACAGGTGGCAACTTCCCAGGATATGGCCATCGTGCTTACAAAGGAGTGGATCTTTAAGGGCTACTAATTCTCCCTTACAATAAGCACAATTTGCTGCGCTGGCATCTCCCTGTTGATTTGGCTGTTCTTCCTGGCTGTCCTCAACTGCACCACTTTCTGAAGGTGGTGGGGCATTTGGCAGTGGTTCGGGAGAGGACCGCGCTGGCTCAGGGTACATCGGTACAGACACGGAGGCCCTCCGACACTTGGGTGCCCTTGGGGCTGGAGTAGCTACCGACTCCGAGCTAGCAGGTGCCTCGTCATTGGACGGGAGATTGCTTCTCCCTCCAGAGGCCACCTCTGTGCTACTGGATGTCGCGGCTCTCCTTGCCCAACGTCTCGCCGGGTTTGGTCTCCGGGGGGCGGGCCTCCCGCGTTGCCGTTTGTACTGTTGGAGCATGGCAGGGCGCTTCCAGTCGCGATTCCCCTCCAACACCGCCATTGCTTCCTCCTTAGCTCCACTCATCACCAGTCGGGCGAATTTTTCCCAAGTGACTGGTCTTCGCATATGCCATCCATGTGCCGTGGGCACCACTGATCTGCCTTTCAACAACCTTTCGATCCACTCATAGTAACCACTAGGACAATATCCTCCTTGGTAATGTTGTGTACCAAACCCCCATGCCACAATTCATCATGCTCCCTGTCAACGCACTCCTCCCAGTCCTCATACACACTCACAACATCTTTCTGCCATTGAGTCACCATCAGTAAGTTTGTATCGCAGAGGTAAATCTGCTTTCCGGGAGGTTGGTAGCCTGGCTGAATGTTTCCTGGCCCCCAAGGTCTGGCTGGGCTAACATTTCCCAAGTCTTCGTTGTATATTTCTCCCACCTGTTCGGTTTTCAGCACCATTCCCTCCATCATATACGGGGGATGGAATGCTCCGCGTTCAATCCAGGATGTCTGCCCAGGTCCTATTTTACAATGGTACGCCCTAATGGCGTATGTGGTCAATGGGGGCAGCTTATCATCCCCGGGGAACGTAAACTCCCAGAGTTCAGCACAAACAACTGGGAGCCAATGGTTCAATGGCTCGTTCTCCCGGCACATTACCACAAAACGCGGCCATGCCTGGAGAATGAACGGGGTCTCCTTTTCGAATGACCACACAACCCGATCCTTTGCTTTGATTTCATGCGGTATCCACAATTTTTGGACCTGCTTTTTATGATCTTGGGTAAGTACACCGCGTGACACCTTTGCTGTAAATCTCATGCGGGGCTCACCCCTCCAATATTCAACCATTTTGGTGGAGGGTCCCCAACTAAAAATCCTATGTCTTCCTCTGTCTACAGGGCGGACTTTGGTTCCGGGATCAAGGGGCTCCATGATCACATCTAGGGCATACAGGACTCTCGTTTTTTGCGTGTGCCATGGATCCCATTGATCTGCTTTGTTGTTCCCGTCCGTAATCACAATTGAGCCCTGTAGAAACATTACAAAATGTCAATTCTGAGAAGGTCTACGAATAGTAGACGCCATCCCAAACAGCCTTATGCTGTTCGAAGTTTTCCATATCTTTATGGGGTAACAAGTCCCCATCAGGTAACCTATATAAAACACAGAGACATACAAAGAAGTTCCTCCAGCTAACTTTTTGAACAGAATCCATATCATCAGAATTATCCATTGCGCAGTAAGATTAAGTGCTGCCTTTTTATACCTCCCCAGGGTTGACCAAATTAATGTCAGTAATAAACCTATGAGTATGAAATATATCGCCGTTCCTGCTATAATGCAATAGGTACACTGAGAACCTATGCAAAACAAAAGGGCCAATTCGGTGTACAGACTGTCCAGTACGTATACTATGGTGACCGCGGTCGGCCAAAGCCATGGTCTCTGAGGGCTTAAATTTAAACCCGCGCATCCAATGAGGCTGAACGAGGCATGTAAAGGGGATGCTTTTCTAACGAAAAAGCGAATGCACCCTACTATTAATCCGAGGATGCATCCCAGACAAGTTTTTTGCTTATGTAATGGAGGAACAAATATTACTTGTAAAATGGACAGTATTGCAAGATCAATAAAATCTGCCCCTACCTGGGGAGGACTCTCGGGGTGATACCCGGTGGTGTTCGTCTGGTTGCTTGCCATGTTCAGCGCGACTAAACGTGAGATATTTGCTGCGCTGCTCTTTGCAGGTGCTTGCGGGTGGAGGCGTTACCTTGAGTCCCCTGTTGATGTAGGCGGAGCGTCAGTGCATCTGCTCCAATACTCGCCCATGTCATCCAGAAGAGAGTCCAAGCTATTGTCTGGTTCCGTGCTGTGTTTAAACACTTTATGGGCATTTTAATATAATTGTGGGTAAAAGCCATGAAGCGTAGTACATTGCTCTGTGAATTTATATCATTTAGTTCTTAT
The DNA here is from genome assembly GCF_027744825.2 of Synchiropus splendidus. Lineage (NCBI taxonomy): Eukaryota > Metazoa > Chordata > Actinopteri > Syngnathiformes > Callionymidae > Synchiropus > Synchiropus splendidus. The sequence goes on from NW_026527055.1 coordinate 1,058,493, forward strand.
TTTAATCAATCCTGAATTGATATCGTAAACTAGTACTTTGGTACTGATTAAGATGTATTAGTAACGTTATACACGGTGTATTGTCCATCCTTCAACACCAGTCCTCTCTTTAGGAGAACTGGGTAACTTTGAAGTTAAGTAATATTAATATTATTAAAATGATGCCTAACACTCAGGTTAAAATTTTGATTTTCATCCTAAGATTTTCCTTATTTACTTCCCCCTCAGGCACTTTCGTGTCCGGTACCTTAATACATAAGTGGGATGCCTAACCTGAACTTAGCTAGACCCTTTGTCCATTGACTTTTTTCCACTTTTCTTGCTTCTTTTTCTTTATTTCTTCTTTGACATCTCGAAGAGCCTTTCTCAAGAACTCTTTCTCTTGTCTTCCTTTTCGTCTTTGGACTGCACGGCACGGATAGCAGCATACACTATTAAGGCACCGACATAAAGTGACTACTTTAGAGATTACGGCGAGAGCTACGAGGATCGCTAATACAAGCAGTATCCATTTTAGGTACCACCATATAAATTCGATAATTTCCCACACAGCTGCCGCTGTATCTACAACTCCCTGTCCTATTCCATACATCATAGCTTCCGACATCATTCCAAAAAATCCTAGCCATCCTGCCGTCGGTACTTTCTTCCGAAAGTCACGTACAACATGCCAATAATCGTTTAATTTCTCACAGGCATATGGGTCCTTGGTTATATTGATCTCAGGGGCACTATATTCCTCATATATGCAGCTTCTCTCTCCTTTTGGAATGTACCAGGGAGATGAATTACTGTATGTCATCTTTGATAGGATAATATCATCCAATTCAAAAACATGTGTCTGTGATTTTGCATACACTCTGTCTGTGTTACATAGTTGATCTCGATATGTTTCATATCGATTATACATGAGGAACCCTGGATTTATACTTTCTAAAAGCCCAATCGGAGCAGCCACTTTCGGCCAGTGTGGTATGGCTACATGTATTCCAAGCCGTCCACACATTTTTTCTCTATTATTCAACAATATACCATGTGTTCCCCACCTAGTAGTAAAATAGGATTCATGCTCTCTTTTCAGTTGCTTGGCTACTTGGGACCCATTAAAACATCCAGAACTATTACACGGGATATAACCCCACTGATGTGGGTCACATGGATTGGAGTCGTGACTATAAACTGCCTTAGGCTTCAGGTTAGGTGCTCGGAAACACCCTTGGTATCCTGTAACGTTTAAACTAAAATACTCGGGGTCTTGGGGTTGCCATCTAAGTTGTGGATATTGAACGCTACTTATAATGGGGAACCAAGTCTTCTTAAATTCAGTTTTATCAAACACCTGACTCTGTGTTTGTCTTGTATTATTGACCTGAAAGAGGTCTAGCCCTGCTATCAGAAATCTTTCCGTAGTCATTAGAGTAGTATGGACAAACGGGAATGATGACTGAATTGTTCTTACGTGGCGCCATTCCGGGTGTTGTTTAAAATATTGTTTGACTGTCTTCAGATGATCGGGCAACAGAAACATAGCTGTGTACCTTGTAGATATATCTTCAACTTTTCCCTTTTTCTGTCCACTATCTTTTGGCGAGGCCTCTACGAAAAGTGGTTCCCTTGCGAGATGAGGCCAGGCTCGTATAGATACTTCCCCATTGGAGTCATTCCAGGAGACTTCTTTCCTTTTTAAGAAATTTTGATAATTAGCTAATTGATCCTGAAGGGCCATTCCCGGGGTTCTTTTTCCTCCTTTTATTTGAGTAATGTCGCCCCATAATTGGCTTGGGTTAAACAATAACGTTGCTTCTTTAAGAGCGGCGTACCACGTTCTTTGGTCATCATTTTGGAGTCCCTCCGTAGATGGTTTATTCCATTCAGTAATATTCTCCTGGTATACTGAATCATATCCCCATTCTCCTTGCTCAGTCTGTACTTTTACTTCATAGTTTCTAACCTTTCCTCTTAATGTGTTGAGTGGATTCACGGAATCTGGCAATCCTGGGTTTACAAGGAACCTATGTATCACAGTGGTATTTTTTCCTCCATTGCTAGGAGTTTGTAATTCATCGTACGATACTAGGTGTGCCCATATCAGCATTTCTAAACTTTCTGTGTCAAACGAATTCCACCCTAATCCTTGTCCCAAAATGAGACCAGCCAACTGTGACCATTCCCATGCCTTAAAGAAAACCGTCGGATCATTTTTAGCTTTATCGTTCAGACATGTGGGAAGAATAATGTGTTTATGACTATTCAGTTGTTGACCTGTTGGTTGGCCGCTTGGGCAGGATAAATTAACTGGTAGGTCCGATGTACAATACTCCATCGCCTCTGCCCAGTCTTTTCCTCTCATAGGATAAAATATCCTATTCTCTGTATTGTTAGGCTTCTCATTAATGAGCTGATATGCGTATTTGACATGAGTTATGTTTATACCAAGCTTTTGAGATAAACATCTCTTAGCTTCAGTCCACCAAACTGACTGATTATTTCTGACCCAGTTTTTCCAAGGTTGCTGCGTCATCATAGGGATCGCGAGGCCTATTTGGTCCCTTCGGCACTCACATGGTTCTTTGTGACAGTCATTTCCTTCTTCCATTCCTTTACCATTAAACTGTTTATTATGGCATAATATACCATCTTCTTGCAATGCCCTTAATTTGTACCACATGACTCTTCTCTGTACCACAGGATATTTCCAAATTTTCCAGAATTTACTATCTGGATGCTGATCTGCAATGTACTCTTTTCCCGATCCATTAATCTTGTCCCTATGTTGTTCACTCATGGTGGTCAACAGATGCCACCTCCAATAAACATTACGTAAGCCAGTGTCTCGTGGGCTAGTGTCATACTCATCACTCTTGGGCCCTTTGTTTCTGCAATTTTTCCCTGGTTGACACCTAGGATAAACCTCCTCTTCCCCGAAATGGGTGTCCGGGGGAGACTTGCCGTCCGACCATGGTTTAGAACCATTTGTCATCAAATAAAGACAATTGTCGAATTGTGTCTCTTCTGGTATGGAGAGAAAAAACTTAACTTGTTGTTCCTTCTTTCCTTCACTTTTAGCTGAGTTCGCTGCGGTTACAGTGTTAAGAATGGATTCAAGTAACACCAGCATGGTTTTTGTCTCTACCTTTTGGAACATTTCTTTAGAACATGTGTACTCCAGCTCTCTTCTAACTCTTCTAGAAACAGGGTCAGCCGAACCAGTGTTTAACACATCGGGATCAGAGTTAGCTGAAAAAGGTAGGGGGGCTATATCTAACAGGAGTTGTCCTATTTGATTACTTTTATCCCATTCTTCATTTCCATATGCTTCTGTGGTTGTCCACAGCTCTTCTTCCCATGTTCTATTATTATAGATAGATTGTTCAATCCTTCTAATAAGCGGGGCATTCCACACATGGGTGGTATTGATTTTCTGGCACGTTTTCATCATATAATATCTATCTTCTCCCGTCGACCAGCCCCGTCTTGTTTGTTGGGCAAAAACTTTATAATAACAGGTTTTATCAGAGTTGATATTGAAGGACCATCCAGAAAGTCTCATCTCTTCATGATTGATTAACTTTACTTTTACTGTTACAAATTCCTTGGAGGTAGGTCCATAATGAGTTACTATATCTTTCCAGGTGTCGTATTCACATAGGGTTTGATTCTTCCGTTTACACTGGGCCTTATATTCACACAGCCTCTCATACGCTGCCTGAGATGCCTGGAGAAGCCAGTCCATGAGTCCTTCATCACAATTTAACACGTTAACACTTTTAAATGGGATATCACATTCTCCCATGCCTTCCTTGTGAGGATCTGCGGGCTCTGATGTGAACATTGGGGCCATCGTATTTACGTCAACTGTTTTGCCATCAGCTGTTGAGATTATGTTAGTCTCCATTTGATCAGGGGCCATTGTTGGGGTATACATGATTATGGAATCTATAGGAGATGCGGCCATGACTGTCTTCTTTTCAGTCATTGCTGCACCGAGATTCCCTTCATTATTTTTGGCAGATAAAGTTGTCTGAGTATCTATTCCTGTCGTGCCATTATTCCTGGTATCTTTTCCAGGTTCAGGTGTAGTCATGCTACTGGCCATATGGTTTTTGATCACATTAATATTTCCCGTTTGATTGATCAGACTGGGGGTAATTGACATAGCAGCAGCTGTCCAAGTGGGACGTGCGGCAGTTTTGTCCACAGAGCTTTCCGCGCTTCGGCGACGTCTCCGTTTAAGTGTCTTGGCGGTCACCTGACTCTTCACTTCCTGACTATCAAGTTTTGGTTTCTCATACTCACAAGTGCCACTTATAGCTCCATAGATATTTAGGTAGACAATTGCTTGTTTTATCCACAGAGCTTGATCAAATTGAGTGCCATTTTTATCTGTTGCAATTGGCAAAGATATTTCTTTCGTATCCGGGGTCAAGACGGTGCAGTTTCTACAACGTACTGTTTTCGATTTCCAACGTCGGGTGACACTGCTAGTATAGGTCATATGTTCATAAACTATATTTGACCATGAGGCTATTACTAATATTAATATAAATAGTAGCATTCCAATTATAAAAAGACTCAAGGGAGACATCCTAGTGGTTTTCTCCCATTCCTTGATCATTTTGTCGCGTTTCATTTGTTTCCTGGAAATTGTAGCTGGTGTCTGGTGCTGTATATCCTTGGCCTGATCTTTATATGCCAATTGTTGTCTCGCCTTAAACTGCCACCAGCGCCTAGCTCTCCAATACCAGAATTTATCCCATAAATTCATTATTCTTCTTTCCCTTTCTTCTTTTGAGAAGGAGGGCTAATCGCGATTGCTTACCACTAGCTGGTCGCTTGCCTTTATCGCGTACTTTAGGCACCTCCTCGTCTTCTGACCCAGGACTATCAAGATCCTGTGGGTGAGAAGAGGGTGGTGGCATTAGTTCTTGCGACGCCGTCTTTTTGATCTCTCCTGATTGGTTCATAATAGCCGAACTGTTCTTGGGATTATTCCTCTCCCCCTCTGGACCAATCGCACCTCCCAGGCAAGGACCTAGGTGCTGCTGGAAAAACGTGCTGCCTGGCATCTCATGATCCAAGACAGCTTCAGTAAATCCAGTACGGCGGAGCTTAGCTCTCCTCCTCAGCCAGGCTGACCACCATCCAATCACCTTTGTCCTTGCTACAGGTCTGACCGGGATCGAGACATTAGTCAGTATCATCAAGTCCTTTGTGTCAACTTCTATGAAGACCCCCAACGGGCACCATATGAAGCCAGTGAACAAGATAAGGACATGGGCGGTCCCAGACACTACACGTGGGCCGCATTCAGTAACAAGAATAAGGTTACGTTCAATAGTGGAGACCCTGGCTTCCTGTACCTCCTTAGCATGCCTGGGCAAGGTTCCAGAAGTTGTAAAAATCCTCTTATTGTTGGTTAAATGCGGGTAGTTGTACACGTCTGGGCAGAATGTTTTCCCCTTAGCCACTCTATCTTGTGGCCATATTTGCTCGGTCCACCACCTTCCCATGGAGGTGGATTCCCAATCTCTCTGGCTATAGCCTGGCAAGGATAGGCTCCCATCTCCAGGCAAACGCAAGCCATCCTCCCACTTCCAAGGGAGAAAGTCTTCCCACTTCATGGTGGTATCCCTGGGGATGACTGAGAGTTTCTTTTCCTGTTTAGATGACAATTTGTCATAGCCAATAGTCATCACAGTCTGGTATATCAGAATGGGGCAGTTCCAAGAATCTATGACACTGGCCCGTAAAGCAAACGGCGGCTGAGGAAGGTGATCGTTTGAGTGGAAACGATACCGCAGCGCCAAGAACTGTGCTGGGTTTATCTGCCAGGGGGTGCCAGTATCGCACACATTCCAAACCCCGTTACGTCGGCCACAGGTGCATGGCCCACAATGGGTGTCTTTGCGTAGTATTTGATATCGACATCCCCACGAGTCCCAGCAGCATTTGCAAAACGTGAAGGGGGCAGACCCCATTAATTCAATCCCGCACATCAAGTGTTCGGCGCCCACTTCCGCTCGCTTAGGACGGTGCTCATGCTTGTACTTTGCATCTCCGGACCAAATTAGGGCAAAAACAGGCGCAGCACAAAGGACACAGTCACCAGGCTCATAGTTAGACCAACTAACACTGGTGGTGGGGTGAGTATAGGGCATAACAATCCCTTTTTTCCAGGAATGATTAACACCATCCCAGGCCATGACCAAAAGGCCATTGTTTGGGAAGACTCGGTCGGGGAGCATCTTCACATAGTCCTCCCCAACCCCCTGAACCCAACCTGGCACATGGTCTCGGTCAGCTTCCATCCTGATTTTTATACTTAAGTCGTAGTTGCTTGGGGTGGTACTTGTGGCCATCTTTACCCGTAAGTACGTTCCCTTCGACTTTTACTATTGTGGTAGATTTTCCGGTGGCGAGTATCCACACCTCACTTCCCACCTGTAACGATACAGAGGGCTCGTGAGAGTGGGCAGGGGTAGAGCCCCGTAACTTGGGGAGACTGAGTTGTTGGTTAATGGCAAAGAGGTTTTCAGGTAAGTGCCATCTGTGCTTATACAGCAGTATTTGTGATTTTGCCGCGCGCACTGCACGTTCCGCGACTCCGTTAGTGTTGGATTGATGCGGGATGGATAAGACATGTCGTATCCCTTCCTGCTCCAACCATGAACGAAAGTGCTTGGAAGTAAATATGGCGGCATTATCCGATCTGAGGGTCTTGACTGGATTCCCCTGAATAAATGACATTACACACTCTTTAGCTGTCTTTGTGGTTTCTTTCTTAATGGGGTAGACTCGAGTGTGTCCTCCCCCATTGTCAGCTATCACCAGGAATTTTTTATATATGCCATAGTGACTCCCCAGGACCCCTACATCCATAGACGCGGAAATGCCCGGGAACTCTTCAGCAATTTTTCCTTCCTGATAAGCAATAGGAGGTAACAATCCCTTCTCCATGCATATCTCGCAGTCATGTCTAACTAGAGATATGGTGTCTTTGAGAGGACCGGCCTCAATCCCGTTATCAACCATCCATCTTCGCGTTCTCTCATTTCCGACATGTAACAAAGCACGATGAATATGCCGGACATAATCCAGCCTTTCTTCCTGGGGAATGACAAGCTTCCCTTGGTCATTCTTCCATTTATCAGGAAAAATCAAAGTGCCTACCACAACCGCCCTCGTCTGCACCAGTTTGTCAACCACGTCATTTCCCATGTGATCAAAATCCTGGATTCCTGTGTGACTATTGACATGGGTCACCCAAAGTTTTATGTGTTGTAGCAATTGGTTCACCACTATCCATAGGTCACGATGTTCCAACTCTTTTCCTTTGTAATTCTGGAAGTCTCGCTGCTGCCAGTATTTAAGGTTATCTTTCAGTCCTTCCGACACATACCAACTGTCAGTCACAATTCGTAAGGATTTTATTCCCTTCTTCTTTACATATTGCAGTCCGCTGACAACTGCCTGTAACTCGGCCTCCTGTGCTGTCTTGCCCATTCTTCCTTTTTCTTTATACAGAGGTTTATCTCGTTTGTAAAGCACAAAACCCCAATATCCCTCGGGGTCTTGTGCAGTTTTACTTCCATCAGTAAAGAGGGTGTATATTCCTGTATAATCCGGTTGGGATATTGCAGGGTTTTTTGGCTGCTGCTTAGACTTGGCCATTATAAATGACCAATTCGGATCCAAGAGCATCTGCTTCCACTTTCCCCATCTAGAGGCATAAGCTTTAGCGAATTCCACCGTATCTTTGACCATTTCTTTAGTGAGGTCATTCTGTACTGTACATTTTACATAGACCTGGCCTAAGTTGGAAGCCAGTTCCGTGTAAACTTTCCATAACAACCTGAGTTCTCTTTCTGCTGGGGCAAATCGACTCTCAGTGGGTGAATACCTGACAGATACGTAACAAATTGGTGTGTCACTGCTTTCCTCGTAGACTGCCGCGCATCCACCATTGTCCTTTTCCTCTAACACTTTTACAGAGATATTTTGTCCATCTCGGTACGGAGCGAGTTTCACCCCATCCGTGAGAATTTGTTGTATAAGGCAGTTCCAGGTTTCAATTTCTTCTGGCGTTAGCATTCTATCATGTTCTATTAACTTTAGGGATCGTTTGTCGAATGTCCTGACCTTATTTTTGATCATCTCGACAGGTCTCGCTAAGGTGGAATAATAAGGGATCATGCTTCGTAGCCACCCCAATTTTCCTAAACATTTCTCTAGCTCTTTAAGCGTAGTAGGGTGCAGATTTTGGAGATAGTCGTCTGTGGAAGTTATCGCATGCTTAGTGACTAGGACACCCAGATATTTGACTTGAGGTACACCTATCTCACATTTGGCGATTCCAATTTTCATTCCATGGTCTTTCAGTCTCCGGATTACTTCTTCCAAAAGCTCGAGATGTTCTTCTTCTGTCTCCGTGGAGATGAATATGTCGTCTATATAACACGTGACTGGCAAGTCTTGCAACAGTTTCTCCATACGTTCCTGAAATGCGTTAGGGGAATTCACAAATCCTTGGGGAAGCCTAGTCCACATGTAGCCTTGTCCTTTAATCATAAAACAGGTTTTCGGCCTGCTTTCCTCGGCCAGTGGTACGGACCAGAATCCATTTGCAAGGTCAATACTGGAGTTATATTCTCCCGGGCGTATTTTTAACATGGTCTGTCGGGGATTGATGATTTGTCTAGTGTCTTTCACTGTCACGTCATTTAACATTTTTAGGTTATGGACAGGTCTGACAGTACCATCCTTTTTTGGTACTGCTTGTACTGGCATTAAGCAGGGTGGTTCTTTAATTTTCTCAATGACCCCTAGTTGTTCCAATTCTTTGAACACTGCTAGCAATTGATCTTCATATTTACCTAATGGGTACTGCTTCTGTTTACCTGGGAGGCCACCCCTGATGACATATGGTTCAGTTTTCATTAATCCTACATCATTTTTAAATCGGGCCACTTCGGCAGAATAAAGGATCTTCTCTAGGCGTGCCTTGTCCTTTATGTGTGAAGTACACACTAATTTTTCTATGGCCGTGATCCTGTTAACCTCTCTCATCCAATTTGAGGAAGGGGCGTCTATAATCCATTCTGAGTCATTTGGAGACAATAAAGGGTTCGGCCCTATTGCCACCATTTTACCATTAAATCTTCCTAGAGCCAACATAGTAACATCTCCATTAGCCAATTTTACTAGCACCTTCTGATCGAGTTCTTCATCTAACCACTCCTTTGGTAATATGGATATGTCTGTTCCAGTGTCATAGTAACAATCTCTTTTTTGATTTTTAACCCAAATCTGCACTTTATAGGGCCTCATTGTTGGGTTTTGGGCTCGTGCTTTTCTAGCACTTTCCTCTGGGCTGCGGTCAGGTCTCTTCCCATATCCTGGTTTCGTCGGGCCGCTGCAAGTATTACTGCCTCCCTCTGCTCTTGGGTCATCGCCTTCCATTCTTCCTCGGACACGGGTTTTGGACGGGGACGCTCCTGGCCTTTTGCTTGGGATCGATTGTCGGCACGATCCTGCCTCCAATGAGGCTGTCTGGGGGCATTCGAGGCTGAGCCATTCACGTTCTTGTTGAATGGAGGGCGCTTGGCCCCACCCTGTCCGTTGGGCCTGATGTCTTGCTGATTTCGATCCTTTCTCGGTGGAAAGGTAGATTGAGTGCGAGCCGGGCCGTATTGGGGTTTTGCCGTTACTTTTCCGAAAGGGGGAAGAGACTTCCCCCTCTGCTCGTTTTTTGACGGTCGAGCCTCGGGAACATCAGGTCTCTCTTTTTCTTTTCTGAGGGCTCTTCTAACAGCCATCACAGAGCTGTGGCGGGAGATAACCTCAGTCTTTGCATCCAGTCCCTTCACTTGGAGGAACTCCAGAACCAATTTGGCCTGATCAGGGCAGTTAATCTGTACCAGGAAATGTTTGACCTGCGACTCATCAGCCCCTTCATCTGCCAGTATGGAATAAGCTTGCAGAAGGGACATCTCTCCTTTATTCACTTTATCAACCAGATCTCGAATGGTTGCCTCCACTTGGCTTGTGAGCAGAGTAGCCATATCAGAGGTCAGCAAATCCATTAATGTCTGACCTTGAACCAAGTCTAGCCCGTTCCCTTTGGAGACGTATTTACTAATAACCGGGTCAGCCATTTGAGATGGAGACAATTCCTTATTCAACCTTCTAACGTATTCGCAGTTGGACTCCTTATCTTTCCTTTTTGGGAGTGCCTTACACAGGTCTGCTACAGTAATTTTATTTGACACTCTAACGTCAGTGTTTTGTCTGGGCTCTGGTGGGGGGCCCCCTGCAAGGATTGAGACCGCCAGCTGAGTACGCTGTCGACCTATCCTTCCTGTGGAGGCCATCCTGCTACCCTGTCTTGAAGGAGTTGGGGGGTCTGGCTGTGGACCCAGAGTCGGGTCACTATCACTGCCAGAGTCATCGTCACTCTGGTCGTCGGAGTCTGAGGGGCATGGAGACCGTCTCTCCCATGAGTCTGTCGGCAAGCGGGTGGCCCTGGGCATGTGGGAGTAGATATCTGTTAAGGAATTGCGATGAGCATCATATCCACGTGCAAGATATGCTTGTTTAAAGGACCTAGACACTCCCTGCCATCCACCTATTTCCTCAGAGGAGGGAGATCGCATTCTCCGGGCCCTTTCCTTCCTATCATGAGGAAACCATTGAGGTGTGATTATTTCTTTGTTCCAATCTGGCTCCGGAGGTTGCTGGTGTACAACTGGATCATAAGCATGAGCCGTAGGGCGTTCTCTTAATCCTTCCTCATCGGGGTCGCACGGCCATTTGGTGGCATCATATTCTCCCCACGTTATCTTTCGCCCTCTAGAATTTCTTGCTTGTACCATTCGGGTGGGTTGACGGTCAGTGGGGGGTGAAGGTGATTGTTCAACCCGCGGAGATCTAGGTAGGGGGGTTGGGGGACGTGGTGTAGACGCAGAGGAGGGTCGAAAGGGGACCCGAGGTTCCTCTGGCTCTCTGTGCTCCTCATCCTCCAGGCCACGTTGTAGCTGAGGGGAATTTTCCAAATACTTTGCAAATTTATCCTGCTTCAAAAGTAACACTGTGTCGTATAGTGTCTTTGCTAGTTGTCGGTCCCCTATCAGACACGTAACTGTCTCAAAGTAACCTAATGAGGTCAGCGTCGCATAGGTGGCGGTCACCCACCGTGCTAGCTGTGCATTTGTGAGGACTCCCAATGATTCGGGGGGATTAAGGTCAAGGGTCACCTTAGACAACTCAAGCCGAGCAATTTTACTGGCTCCAGCGTGTATCTGCCCTTCTACAGAACGCGAATGCACCAGTGGCGTCACATAAACGGCGGCTACGGGGGAGTCCTCGCACTCAGTAAAATCTAACTGATGGACCTGTTCCAGAGCTCGGTAATTTCGATCACGAACCTCTTCTCCCAAAAGTGAGAGACGGTGATTGAAGTCCCTTTTACCAATTTTCTTTCTCCACGGAGTGAATGCCTTCACTTCCTCCAGTCCATTCCACTTCCTTGTGGGGATTACTACATTGTCCCCATTTGGCTTATATTTGGCCGTTGAAGTGTGTAAAATGACAAACATGGATCCATTATCCATTCTAATGACTGGGATTTCACCCAAGGCCGGCTCACTCGATCCTGGGTCTCTGACATCAGGGTTTTCCGAGGCGTTGAGATCCAAGGCCCCTATGGAGCCATTAGAGGGATTGAGTGGTTGTATAGCATGCGGGCGATTTCCCTGGGAACCTAGAGTGCATACTAATCCTCCCTGACTCAAACTCCTGTCGAGCTGATCTTGTTGGCTTCCTATTTGCCGTGTTATTGCACTAAGTTGCTCTGACATCCTCTCTAAACTTCTTGCAATGACTCCTCTGTCAGTTTCACTCAGGCTCAGGGATTCTCCATCATCGGGGTCATTTTCTGACGAATCAAAAAAGCGGACCCTCGCTGGCGTGGCATAGCTATGGTCCCTAAGAGCTGGGTCAGCTTCATAGGCGGGTGGCGCAGTCGGAAGTTTGACTATTTCTTGTAACGCAGTGTCCAGTGGTTCCTTATTTGTCAGGGGCAGTGTACCAGTTGCTTGGTACATCGATTGAACATTTTGGAGTTCACCTCGGGGGTAAATCCCCGGCCTAGCAGGGCTTGAGTAGTGCTGGTATTGACTTGCAAAACTTTCAGTAATACTCCCTGCGTCATGGTCATGGGTAGACTCCTTATACAACTTGCTCACTTTGGGCTTCTTCATTAAACCATCAACCAAGGTTGCGTCAAGCGGACAACCGTGAGTCGCTGCATAATCCTGAACTTTCACCGGATACACCTTATTCCTCTCTACCAGTTGTTTGATGATTTCCTGCCGTAGCCCAGCCTCGGAGGCCAAGAGGATCACCATTCGGGCGGATTCAAAGTTATAGTTCACCCAATGTTGAGCATGTTCAAGACAAGTTTGCACTGCCTTCTCGAGGGGGTAATTAAACACCCCGGTTCCGAAGACAGGAATTATGACAGCTTCCGTTTTAGCATGGCTCAAGGAGTTGTAATAAGTTTCTGAAAGCATCCGAAAGGAGCCTTCGTGGTTCTTGTCGTCATATGGCGAGTAATGAGCCATTGATATCGTTTGTAACTTCGACTCCCCTGTGTCCAAAGGACGTGCCTCGCCTGGGTCCCAGTTCTCAGAGTATTCTTGATCAAACTTCTCGACTTGTTCACCAAATTTTTCTTTCACCCAACGAGCTACCCCCGCACCATCGGTTGGTCTCGGACATCTTCGTGGGTTCAGAAGCGTATACGAGCCGGGTGGCAAGATGTCCCAAAATTCCTGGTTTTCTAATCGTGTATCGATTATCAGAAAAGACCTCAGCACCCACATATCAGGGGGAGCAGTCACAACCTCAGACTCAGCTATGGAAGCTCTTCTCTTAAGAGCTCCACCACTTTTTGGCACAACCTCTTTGCTCATTTCCATTTTTCAATCTCAGTCAAATTATTTTTAAGGAATTCACTTTACCGGCTATGAACAGTTTCCCGAACTATGCCGCTGCTTCCTGCTGCAGTTCCCCGGTTGTCCTTAGCGGACTCTTTACCATGGGGTGCCCGTTATAAGGCCTCACGGGACTTTTTGCTGTACTTCTGTATTCCAGCTATATTATATAGTTGTACTACAATTACCTTAATACTTTAACTATCCTGCTTGGGGTGATCAGTCCCAAGGGACAGTCTTTCGGTAAATTGTAGAGTCAACACGATCGTACGTTGTCGAGTGATAGAGCCTGAATCTTTCTCTTTGATTCAAAACTCAGAGATTGTAGGATCCATCTATTCACTACCGAACTTTTCCCGCCAGAATTTTAATCTGTGGTCCAGTTACTCACAAATAGATTGTACGTTTTTCAATCATGTCCCTGTTCGGGCGCCATGTCGTCGGGTTTAGGTTTTCAAGGTCTTGTGTACAAGGCGATTAGCTATAACATAAGCCGTCCCGAGTTCCAAGCACACTACCTCCCTTTGCCTCTCTGGTAAAGGGCCCCTCGGTTGGTCAACTCAGTCAGCCTCTTGTTGCGGACACGGTTCTAAAACTATAATAAGCATATCAACTATACCTTATTATATTAGTGAGTAGTGTCGGCGCTTCACTGAGCGGGTTATTTAATTAGCCCGACCTGTTAAAAAACAGGTTCTTGACCTTACAATGCTACACCTCTTACCGTAGTCTCTTTACTTAACTTCGTTTAGGGACTCATGATCGGATCCTAAATCCATTCCTTTCAAATAACATTTTCCCCATAAATGCCTAAAACTACCACCTAATCATTGACACAATAATTCAGGATGGAATAATGCTGCCATGTGAGACACTCATTAAATGTGCAACAGGAGGAAATCAAACAGTAACTCACCTATAACCCAATTGATGGTAGTAGGTAGGAGCCAGTTGATTCTTTAGTAGTCAGGGATCCACGCCGTTGTGCCTTTTCAGTACTTAATTCGTACTCAATTTTATTTTGTTTTTTGTCACAAAAATGTTTCTTCAAAAAATTAATAAAAGAATAGTAAAAACAGCAAAGTCAACCAAAAACAATAAAATCCATAAACTCAAGGGTATTGCCAGACGCTGATACCCAACAATATCAAAAGTACCGCCAGACGCTGGTACTAGTACATATACTTCAAAAACCATATAATCAAAAATACTTCAAAAACCGTATAATTAAAAATACTTCAAAACCATATAGTCAAAAATACTTCAAAGACCGTATAATTAAAAATACTTCAAAACCATATAATCAAAAACACTTCAAAAGCCGTATAATTAAGAATACTTCAAAACCATATAATCAAAAACACTTCAAAAGCCGTATAATTAAGAATACTTCAAAACCATATAATCAAAAACACTTCAAAAGCCGTATAATTAAAATACTTCAAAAGCCGTATAATTAAAATACTTCAAAACCATATAATCAAAATTACTTCAAAAGCCGTATAATTAAAAATACTTAAATCATATAATCAAAATTACTTCAATAAAAAGGATTAATTCAAAAATAGTAAAAGAGAAATAAAAGATGAGTTGAAATCAAATGGTCCGAGAGCAAACAGCAAGAGCACCGTCCCAAGATAAGATAAAAACTTACGGCGGACAAACGCGGGCGAAGATCCAAAAAGAGCAAGAACTCAGGGTCACATCTCCGAGCGCTTATATAGCGACACACGGCTTTGAAGACATACCGACATCCGTTTTCTCACGCCAAGCCAATTAGTCATATCTATAACTTATCTTGTTTTTTCTCCAGGTGGCCTTTTGAAGTTCCTCCCTCAAAAGGATACATGTTCGGTGATAGATCATATTAGTGTCAATTGCGTCAGCACTTACATCATTTTTTATACGTCACGGTTGCCCGGTTCACCATATTAGGTCAATACATCCACTCCATTTTGTCAGCACGTGCGCACAGGTTCAAACTAAGTTCAAGATGGCCGCTTCAAATGAGCGCGCCTTCAAGGTCATTCTCAGATCCAAGCACACAGCTGTTCGTGAGTTCAAACGCGCATGATCAAACGCATACAGGTTCACTAAAGTTTGAAACATTAAACAATTAATGATAAAAAATCAAAAACAATATCAAATATTATTTAGCAGGTCCCTTAATGATAAAAAACAGAAACAATATCAAATATTATTTGGCAGGTTTTGATTATAATATTTTCGAACTTCCAGTGTATACAACAGGCTGAAAACGTGTTTCCCGCATTGTGCCATAACTTTGCAAGAAAGCTTCAGAACATGAAATTTTAAACTTCCACTATAGCAGAAAAGGTCTTTCTGGTAGTTGTACATCAAATCTAAGCTGTCTGAAGTGTTTTTCCAAACTTTACAACATTTTTACGTTTGGCGTTCGGGAACCCACCTTCTCTCAAGCTGAAAACGCGTTTTCTGCATTGTGCCATAACTTTGCAGGAAACTTAAGAATATAAAATTTTAACCTCCCACTATTGCAGAAAGGGTCTTTCTAGTAGTTGCACATCAAATCTAAGCTGTCTGAAGTGTTTTTCCAAAGTTATCTACATTTTCATGTTTGGCGATCCGGAATCGACCTTATCTCAGGCTGAAAACGCGTTATACGCATTGTGCCATAACTTTGCATAAAGCTTCAGAACATGAAATTTTCACCTCCCACTATAGCAGAAAGGGTCTTTCTAGTAGTTGCAGATCGAATCTAAGCTGTCTGAAATGTTTTTCAAAAGTTATCAACATTTTTATGTTTGCCGTTCTGGAACCCACCTTATCTCAGTCTGAAAACGTGTTTTCTGCATTGTGCCATAACTTTGCAGGGAAGCCTCAGAACATGAAATTTTCACCTACCGCTATAGTAGAAAGGGTCTTTCTAGTAGTTGCACATCAAATCTAGGCTGTCTGAATTGTTTTTCCAAAGTTATCAACATTTTTTTGGTTGGCGTTCCAGAATCGACCTTACCTCAGGCTGAAAACGCCTTTTACACATTGTTTCATAACTTTGCAGGGAAGCTTCAGAACATCAAATTTTCACCTCCCACTATAGTAGAAAGGGTCTTTCTAGTAGTTGCACATCAAATCTAAGCTGTCTGAAGTGTTTTTCCAAAGTTATCAACATTTTTATGTTTGGCGTTCCGGAATCGACCTTATCTCAGGCTGAAAACGCGTTTTACGCATTGTGCCATAACTTTGCAGGGAAGCTTCAGAACATTAAATTTTCAAATCCCACTATAGCAGAAAGGGACTTTCGAGTAGTTGCACATCAAATCTAAGCTGTCTGAAGTGTTCTTCCAAAGTTATCAACATTTTTATGTTTGGCGTTCCGGAACCCACCTTATCTCAGGCTGTGAGTGCGTTTTCTGCATTGTGGCATAACTTTGCAGGGAAACTTCAGAACATGAAATTTTCATCTCCCACTATAGCAGAAATGGTCTTTCTAGTAGTTGCACATGAAATCTAAGCTGTCTGAAGTGTTTTTTCGAAGTTATCATATTTTTATGTGTGGCGTTCTGGAACCCACCTTATCTCAGTCTAAAAACGTGTTTTTTGCATTGTGCCATAACTTTGCAGGGAAGCCTCAGAACATGAAATTTTCACCTGCCGCTATAGTAGAAAGGGTCTTTCTAGTAGTTGCACATCAAATCTAAGCTGTCTGAAGTGTTTTTACAAAGTTATCAACTTTTTTATGTTTCCAGTTCCGGAATCGACCTTATGTGAGGCTGAAAACGCGTTTTACGCATTGAGCCATAACTTTGCAAGGAAGCTTCAAAACATAAAAATTTCACATCCCACTACAGCAGAAAGGGTATTTCTAGTAGTTACACTTCAAATCTAAGCTGTCTGGTGTTTTTCCAAAGTTATCAACATTTTTATGTTTCTCGTTCCTGAACCCACCTTATATCAGGCTGAAAATGCGTTTTCTGCATTGTGCCATAATTTTGCAGGGAAGCTTCAGAACATGAAATTTTCACCTCCCACTATAGCAGAAAGGGTATTTGTAGTAGTTACACTTCAAATCTAAGCTGTCTGAAGTGTTTTTTTTTAAAGTTATCAAGATTTTTATGTTTGGCGTTCCGGAATCCACCTTATCTCAGGCTGAAAACGCGTTTTTTGCATTGTTCCATAACTTTGCAGGGAAGCTTCAGAACATGAAATGTTCACCTCCCACTATCGCAGAAAGGGCCTTTTTAGTAGTTGCACATCAAATCTATGCTGTCTGAAGTGTTTTTCCAAAGTTGTCAATATTTTTATGTTTGGCGTTCCAAAACCCACCTTATCTCAGGCTGAAAACATGTTTTACGCATTGTACCATAACTTTGCATAAAGCTTCAGCACATGAAATTTTCACCTCCCACTATAGCAGAAAGGGTCTTTCTAGCAGTTGCAGATCAAATCTAAGCTGTCTGAAATGTTTTTTCAAAGTTATCAACATTTTTATGTTTGGCGTTCTGGAACCCACCTTATCTCAGTCTGCAAACGTGTTTTTTGCATTGTGCCATAACTTTGCAGGGAAGCCTCAGAACATGACATTTTCACCTGCCGCTTTTGTAGAAAGGGTCTTTCTAGCAGTTGCACATCAAATCTAAGCTGTCTGAAGTGTTTTTCCAAAGTTATCAACATTTTTATGTTTGGCGTTCCGGAATCGACCTTATCTCAGGCTGAAAACGCGTTTTACGCATTGTGCCATAACTTTGCATAAAGCTTCAGAACATGAAATTTTCACCTCCCAGTATAGTAGAAAGGGTCTTTCTAGTAGTTGCACATCAAATCTATGCTGTCTGAAGTGTTTTTCCAAAGTTGTCAACAATTTTATGTTTGGCGTTCCGGAATCGACCTTATCTCAGGCTGAAAACGCGTTTTCTGCATTGTGCCATATATTCTAAGGGAAGGTTCAGAACATGAAATTTTCACCTCCCACAATAGCATATAGGGTCTTTCTAATAGTTGCACATCAAATCTAAGCTGTCTGAAGTGTTTTTCGAACGTTATCAAGATTTTTATGTTTGGCGTTCCGGAATCGACCTTATCACGGGATGAAAAATCGTTTTCTGCATTGTCCCATAACTTTGCAGGGAAGCTTCAGAACTTGAAATTTTGACCTCCCAATATAGCAGAAAGGGTCTTTCTAGTAGATGCAAATCAAATCTAAGCTGACTGAAGTGTTTTTCGAAAGTTATCAACATTTTTATGTTTGGCGTTCCGGAATCGACCTTATCACGGGATGAAAAATCGTTTTCTGCATTGTCCCATAACTTTGCAGGGAAGCTTCAGAACTTGAAATTTTGACCTCCCAATATAGCAGAAAGGGTCTTTCTAGTAGATGCAAATCAAATCTAAGCTGACTGAAGTGTTTTTCGAAAGTTATCAACATTTTTATGTTTGGCGTTCCGGAACCCACCTTATCTCAGGCTGAAAACGCGTTATACATATTTTGCCATAACTTTGCAGGGAAGCTTCAGAACATGAAATTTTCACCTCCAACTATAGCAGAAAGGTTCTTTCTAGTAGTTGCACATTAAATCTAAGCTGTCTGAAGAGTTTTTCCAAAGTTATCAACATTTTTTTGTTTGGCGTTCCAGAATCGACCTTATCTCAGGCTGAAAACGCGTTTTCGGAATTGTGCCATAACTTGGCATGGAAGCTTCAGAACATGAAATTTCCACCTCCCACTATAGCAGAAAGGGTCTTTCTAGTAGTTGCACATTAAATCTAAGCTGTCTGAAGAGTTTTTCCAAAGTTATCAACATTTTTTTGTTTGGCGTTCCGGAATCGACCTTATCTCAGGCTGAAAACGCGTTTTCGGAATTGTGCCATAACTTGGCATGGAAGCTTCAGAACATGAAATTTCCACCTCCCACTATAGCAGAAAGGGTCTTTCTAGTAGTTGCACATTAAATCTAAGCTGTCTGAAGAGTTTTTCCAAAGTTATCAACATTTTTTTGTTTGGCGTTCCGGAATCGACCTTATCTCAGGCTGAAAACGCGTTTTCGGAATTGTGCCATAACTTTGCAAGGAAGCTTCAGAACATGAAATTTTAAACTTCCACTATAGCAGAAAAGGACTTTCTGGTTGTTGTACATCAAATCTAAGCTGTCTGAAGTGTTTTTCCAAACTTTTCAACATTTTTACGTTTGGCGTTCGGGAACCCACCTTATCTCAAGCTGAAAACGCGTTTTCTGCATTGTGCCATAACTTTGCAGGAAACTTCAGAATATGAAATTTTAACCTCCCACTATTGCAGAAAGGGTCTTTCTAGTAGTTGCACATCAAATCTAAGCTGTCTGAAGTGTTTTTCCAAAGTTATCTACATTTTCATGTTTGGCGATCCGGAATCGACCTTATCTCAGGCTGAAAACGCGTTATACGCATTGTGCCATAACTTTGCATAAAGCTTCAGAACATGAAATTTTCACCTCCCACTATAGCAGAAAGGGTCTTTCTAGTAGTTGCAGATCGAATCTAAGCTGTCTGAAATGTTTTTCCAAAGTTATCAACATTTTTATGTTTGCCGTTCTGGAACCCACCTTATCTCAGTCTGAAAACGTGTTTTCTGCATTGTGCCATAACTTTGCACGGAAGCCTCAGAACATGAAATTTTCACCTACCGCTATAGTAGAAAGGGTCTTTCTAGTAGTTGCACATCAAATCTAGGCTGTCTGAATTGTTTTTCCAAAGTTATCAACATTTTTTTGGTTGGCGTTCCAGAATCGACCTTATCTCAGGCTGAAAACGCCTTTTACACATTGTTTTATAACTTTGCAGGGAAGCTTCAGAACATCAAATTTTCACCTCCCACTATAGTAGAAAGGGTCTTTCTAGTAGTTGCACATCAAATCTAAGCTGTCTGAAGTGTTTTTCCAAAGTTATCAACATTTTTATGTTTGGCGTTCCGGAATCGACCTTATCTCAGGCTGAAAACGCGTTTTACGCATTGTGCCATAACTTTGCAGGGAAGCTTCAGAACATTAAATTTTCAAATCCCACTATAGCAGAAAGGGTCTTTCGAGTAGTTGCACATCAAATCTAAGCTGTCTGAAGTGTTCTTCCAAAGTTGTCAACATTTTTATGTTTGGCGTTCCGGAACCCACCTTATCTCAGGCTGTGAGCGCGTTTTCTGCATTGTGGCATAACTTTGCAGGGAAACTTCAGAACATGAAATTTTCACATCCCACTATAGCAGAAATGGTCTTTCTAGTAGTTGCACATGAAATCTAAGCTTTCTGAAGTGTTTTTTCAAAGTTATCATATTTTTATGTTTGGCGTTCTGGAACCCACCTTATCTCAGTCTGAAAACGTGTTTTTTGCATTGTGCCATAACTTTGCAGGGAAGCCTCAGAACATGAAATTTTCACCTGCCGCTATAGTAGAAAGGGTCTTTCTAGTAGTTGCACATCAAATCTAAGCTGTCTGAAGTGTTTTTACAAAGTTATCAACTTTTTTATGTTTCCAGTTCCGGAATCGACCTTATGTCAAGGCTGAAAACGCGTTTTACGCATTGAGCCATAACTTTGCAAGGAAGCTTCAGAACATAAAAATTTCACGTCCCACTATAGCAGAAAGGGTATTTCTAGTAGTTACACTTCAAATCTAAGCTGTCTGGTGTTTTTCCAAAGTTATCAACATTTTTATGTTTCTCGTTCCTGAACCCACCTTATATCAGGCTGAAAATGCGTTTTCTGCATTGTGCCATAATTTTGCAGGGAAGCTTCAGAACATGAAATTTTCACCTCCCACTATAGCAGAAAGGGTATTTGTAGTAGTTACACTTCAAATCTAAGCTGTCTGAAGTGTTTTTTTGAAAGTTATCAACATTTTTATGTTTGGCGTTCCGGAATCCACCTTATCTCAGGCTGAAAACGCATTTTTTGCATTGTTCCATAACTTTGCAGGGAAGCTTCAGAACATGAAATGTTCACCTCCCACTATAGCAGAAAGGGCCTTTTTAGTAGTTGCACATCAAATCTATGCTGTCTGAAGTGTTTTTCCAAAGTTGTCAACATTTTTATGTTTGGCGTTCCGAAACCCACCTTATCTCAGGCTGAAAACATGTTTTACGCATTGTACCATAACTTTGCATAAAGCTTCAGCACATGAAATTTTCACCTCCCACTATAGCAGAAAGGGTCTTTCTAGCAGTTGCAGATCAAATCTAAGCTGTCTGAAATGTTTTTTCAAAGTTATCAACATTTTTATGTTTGGCGTTCTGGAACCCACCTTATCTCAGTCTGCAAACGTGTTTTTTGCATTGTGCCATAACTTTACAGGGAAGCCTCAGAACATGACATTTTCACCTGCCGCTTTTGTAGAAAGGGTCTTTCGAGTAGTTGCACATCAAATCTAAGCTGTCTGAAGTGTTTTACCAAAGTTATCAACATTTTTATGTTTGGCGTTCCGGAATCGACCTTATCTCAGGCTGAAAACGCGTTTTCGGAATTGTGCCATAACTTTGCAAGGAAGCTTCAGAACATAAAAATTTCACATCCCACTATAGCAGAAAGGGTATTTCTAGTAGTTACACTTCAAATCTAAGCTGTCTGGTGTTTTTCCAAAGTTATCAACATTTTTATGTTTCTCGTTCCTGAACCCGCCTTATATCAGGCTGAAAATGCGTTTTCTGCATTGTGCCATAATTTTGCAGGGAAGCTTCAGAACATGAAATTTTCACTTCCCACTATAGCAGAAAGGGTATTTGTAGTAGTTACACTTCAAATCTAAGCTGTCTGAAGTGTTTTTTTGAAAGTTATCAACATTTTTATGTTTGGCGTTCCGGAATCCACCTTATCTCAGGCTGAAAACGCGTTTTTTGCATTGTTCCATAACTTTGCAGGGAAGCTTCAGAACATGAAATGTTCACCTCCCACTATAGCAGAAAGGGCCTTTTTAGTAGTTGCACATCAAATCTATGCTGTCTGAAGTGTTTTTCCAAAGTTGTCAACATTTTTATGTTTGGCGTTCCGAAACCCACCTTATCTCAGGCTGAAAACATGTTTTACGCATTGTACCATAACTTTGCATAAAGCTTCAGCACATGAAATTTTCACCTCCCACTATAGCAGAAAGGGTCTTTCTAGCAGTTGCAGATCAAATCTAAGCTGTCTGAAATGTTTTTTCAAAGTTATCAACATTTTTATGTTTGGCGTTCTGGAACCCACCTTATCTCAGTCTGCAAACGTGTTTTCTGCATTGTGCCATAACTTTGCAGGGAAGCCTCAGAACATGACATTTTCACCTGCCGCTTTTGTAGAAAGGGTCTTTCGAGTAGTTGCACATCAAATCTAAGCTGTCTGAAGTGTTTTTCCAAAGTTATCAACATTTTTATGTTTGGCGTTCCGGAATCGACCTTATCTCAGGCTGAAAACGCGTTTTACGCATTGTGCCATAACTTTGCATAAAGCTTCAGAACATGAAATTTTCACCTCCCAGTATAGTAGAAAGGGTCTTTCTAGTAGTTGCACATCAAATCTATGCTGTCTGAAGTGTTTTTCCAAAGTTGTCAACAATTTTATGTTTGGCGTTCCGGAATCGACCTTATCTCAGGCTGAAAACGCGTTTTCTGCATTGTGCCATAACTTTGCAGGCAAGCTTCAGAACATAAAATTTTCACCTCCCACAATAGCAGAAAGGGTCTTTCTAGTAGTTGCACATCAAATCTATGCTGTCTGAATTGTTTTTCCAAAGTTGTCAACAATTTTATTTTTGGCGTTCCGAAACCCACCTTATCTGAGGCTCAAAACGCGTTTTCTGCATTGTGCCATATATTCTAAGGGAAGGTTCAGAACATGAAATTTTCACCTCCCACAATAGCATATAGGGTCTTTCTAGTAGTTGCACATCAAATCTAAGCTGTCTGAAGTGTTTTTCCAAAGTTCTCATCATTTTTATGTTTAGCGTTACGGAATCGAGCTTATCTCAGGCTGAAAACGCGTTTTACGCATTGTGCCATAACTTTGCATAAAGCTTCAGAACATTACATTTTCACATCCTACTACAGCAGAAAGGGTCTTTCTAGTAGTTGCACATCAAATCTAAGCTGTCTGAAGTGTTTTTCCAAAGTTTTCAACATTTTTATGTTTAGCGTTCGGGAACCCACCTTATCTCAGGCTGAAAAAGCGTTTTACGCATTTTGCCATAACTCTGCATAAAGCTTCAGAACATGAAATTTTCACCTCCCACTATAGCAGAAAGGGTCTTTCTAGTAGTTGCAGATCAAATCTAAGCTGTCTGAAGTGTTTTTCCAAAGTCATCAACATTTTTATGTTTGGCGTTCCGGAATCGAACTTATCTCTGGCTATAAACGCGTTTTACGCGTTGTGCCATAACTTTGCATAAAGCTTCAGAACATGAAATTTTCACGTCCCACTATAGTAGAAAGGGTCTTTCTAGTAGTTGCACATCAAATCTAAGCTGTCTGAAGTGTTTTTCCAAAGTTATCAACATTTTTATGTTTGGCGTTCCGGAATCGACCTTATCTCAGGCTGAAAACGCGTTTTACGCATTGTGCCATAACTTTGCAGGGAAGCTTCAGAACATTAAATTTTCAAATCCCACTATAGCAGAAAGGGTCTTTCGAGTAGTTGCACATCAAATCTAAGCTGTCTGAAGTGTTCTTCCAAAGTTATCAACATTTTATGTTTGGCGTTCCGGAACCCACCTTATCTCAGTCTGCAAACGTGTTTTTTGCATTGTGCCATAACTTTGCAGGGAAGCCTCAGAACATGACATTTTCACCTGCCGCTTTTGTAGAAAGGGTCTTTCGAGTAGTTGCACATCAAATCTAAGCTGTCTGAAGTGTTTTTCCAAAGATATCAACATTTTTATGTTTGGCGTTCCGGAATCGACCTTATCTCAGGCTGAAAACGCGTTTTACGCATTGTGCCATAACTTTGCATAAAGCTTCAGAACATGAAATTTTCACCTCCCAGTATAGTAGAAAGGGTCTTTCTAGTAGTTGCACATCAAATCTATGCTGTCTGAAGTGTTTTTCCAAAGTTGTCAACAATTTTATGTTTGGCGTTCCGGAATCGACCTTATCTCAGGCTGAAAACGCGTTTTCTGCATTGTGCCATAACTTTGCAGGCAAGCTTCAGAACATAAAATTTTCACCTCCCACAATAGCAGAAAGGGTCTTTCTAGTAGTTGCACATCAAATCTATCCTGTCTGAATTGTTTTTCCAAAGTTGTCAACAATTTTATTTTTGGCTTTCCGAAACCCACCTTATCTGAGGCTCAAAACGCGTTTTCTGCATTGTGCCATATATTCTCAGGGAAGGTTCAGAACATGAAATTTTCACCTCCCACAATAGCATATAGGGTCTTTCTAGTAGTTGCACATCAAATCTAAGCTGTCTGAAGTGTTTTTCCAAAGTTCTCATCATTTTTATGTTTAGCGTTACGGAATCGAGCTTATCTCAGGCTGAAAACGCGTTTTACGCATTGTGCCATAACTTTGCATAAAGCTTCAGAACATTACATTTTCACATCCTACTACAGTAGAAAGGGTCTTTCTAGTAGTTGCACATCAAATCTAAGCTGTCTGAAGTGTTTTTCCAAAGTTTTCAACATTTTTATGTTTGGCGTTCGGGAACCCACCTTATCTCAGGCTGAAAAAGCGTTTTACGCATTTTGCCATAACTCTGCATAAAGCTTCAGAACATGAAATTTTCACCTCCCACTATAGCAGAAAGGGTCTTTCTAGTAGTTGCAGATCAAATCTAAGCTGTCTGAAGTGTTTTTCCAAAGTCATCAACATTTTTATGTTTGGCGTTCCGGAATCGACCTTATCTCTGGCTATAAACGCGTTTTACGCGTTGTGCCATAACTTTGCATAAAGCTTCAGAACATGAAATTTTCACCTCCCACTATAGCAGAAAGGGTCTTTCTAGTAGTTGCACATTAAAGCTAAGCTGTCTGAAGTGTTTTTCCAAACTTATCAACATTTTTATGTTTGGCGTTCCGGAACCCATCTTATCTCAGGCTGAAAACGCGTTTTCTGCATTGTGCCATACCTTTGCAGGGAAGCTTCAGAACATGAAATGTTCACCTCCCACTATAGCAGAAAGGGTCTTTCTAGTAGTTGCACATCAAATCTAAGCGGTCTGAAGTGTATTTCAAAAGTTATCAACTTTTTTATGTTTGACGTTCCTGAATCGACCTTATCACAGGCTGAAAACGCGTTTTACGCATTGTTCCATAACTTTGCCGTGAAGCTTCAGAACATGAAATTTTCACCTCCCACAATGGCAGAAATGGTCTTTCTAGTAGTTGCACATCAAATCTAAACTGTCTGAAGTGTTTTTCCAAAGTTATGTACATTTTTATATTAGGCGTTCCGGAATCGACTTTATCTCAGGCTGAAAACGTGTTTCCCGCATTGTGCCATAACTTTGCAAGGAAGCTTCAGAACATGAAATTTTAAACTTCCACTATAGCAGAAAAGGTCTTTCTGGTAGTTGTACATCAAATCTAAGCTGTCTGAAGTGTTTTTCCAAACTTTACAACATTTTTACGTTTGGCGTTCGGGAACCCACCTTCTCTCAAGCTGAAAACGCGTTTTCTGCATTGTGCCATAACTTTGCAGGAAACTTCAGAATATAAAATTTTAACCTCCCACTATTGCAGAAAGGGTCTTTCTAGTAGTTGCACATCAAATCTAAGCTGTCTGAAGTGTTTTTCCAAAGTTATCTACATTTTCATGTTTGGCGATCCGTAATCGACCTTATCTCAGGCTGAAAACGCGTTATACGCATTGTGCCATAACTTTGCATAAAGCTTCAGAACATGAAATTTTCACCTCCCACTATAGCAGAAAGGGTCTTTCTAGTAGTTGCAGATCGAATCTAAGCTGTCTGAAATGTTTTTCAAAAGTTATCAACATTTTTATGTTTGCCGTTCTGGAACCCACCTTATCTCAGTCTGAAAACGTGTTTTCTGCATTGTGCCATAACTTTGCAGGGAAGCCTCAGAACATGAAATTTTCACCTACCGCTATAGTAGAAAGGGTCTTTCTAGTAGTTGCACATCAAATCTAGGCTGTCTGAATTGTTTTTCCAAAGTTATCAACATTTTTTTGGTTGGCGTTCCAGAATCGACCTTACCTCAGGCTGAAAACGCCTTTTACACATTGTTTCATAACTTTGCAGGGAAGCTTCAGAACATCAAATTTTCACCTCCCACTATAGTAGAAAGGGTCTTTCTAGTAGTTGCACATCAAATCTAAGCTGTCTGAAGTGTTTTTCCAAAGTTATCAACATTTTTATGTTTGGCGTTCCGGAATCGACCTTATCTCAGGCTGAAAACGCGTTTTACGCATTGTGCCATAACTTTGCAGGGAAGCTTCAGAACATTAAATTTTCAAATCCCACTATAGCAGAAAGGGTCTTTCGAGTAGTTGCACATCAAATCTAAGCTGTCTGAAGTGTTCTTCCAAAGTTATCAACATTTTTATGTTTGGCGTTCCAGAACCCACCTTATCTCAGTCTGAAAACGTGTTTTTTGCATTGTGCCATAACTTTGCAGGGAAGCCTCAGAACATGAAATTTTCACCTGCCGCTATAGTAGAAAGGGTCTTTCTAGTAGTTGCACATCAAATCTAAGCTGTCTGAAGTGTTTTTACAAAGTTATCAACTTTTTTATGTTTCCAGTTCCGGAATCGACCTTATGTGAGGCTGAAAACGCGTTTTACGCATTGAGCCATAACTTTGCAAGGAAGCTTCAAAACATAAAAATTTCACATCCCACTACAGCAGAAAGGGTATTTCTAGTAGTTACACTTCAAATCTAAGCTGTCTGGTGTTTTTCCAAAGTTATCAACATTTTTATGTTTCTCGTTCCTGAACCCACCTTATATCAGGCTGAAAATGCGTTTTCTGCATTGTGCCATAATTTTGCAGGGAAGCTTCAGAACATGAAATTTTCACCTCCCACTATAGCAGAAAGGGTATTTGTAGTAGTTACACTTCAAATCTAAGCTGTCTGAAGTGTTTTTTTTGAAAGTTATCAACATTTTTATGTTTGGCGTTCCGGAATCCACCTTATCTCAGGCTGAAAACGCGTTTTTTGCATTGTTCCATAACTTTGCAGGGAAGCTTCAGAACATGAAATGTTCACCTCCCACTATCGCAGAAAGGGCCTTTTTAGTAGTTGCACATCAAATCTATGCTGTCTGAAGTGTTTTTCCAAAGTTATCAACATTTTTATGTTTGGCGTTCCGGAATCGACCTTATCTCAGGCTGAAAACGCGTTTTACGCATTGTGCCATAACTTTGCATAAAGCTTCAGAACATGAAATTTTCACCTCCCAGTATAGTAGAAAGGGTCTTTCTAGTAGTTGCACATCAAATCTATGCTGTCTGAAGTGTTTTTCCAAAGTTGTCAACAATTTTATGTTTGGCGTTCCGGAATCGACCTTATCTCAGGCTGAAAACGCGTTTTCTGCATTGTGCCATATATTCTAAGGGAAGGTTCAGAACATGAAATTTTCACCTCCCACAATAGCATATAGGGTCTTTCTAATAGTTGCACATCAAATCTAAGCTGTCTGAAGTGTTTTTCGAACGTTATCAACATTTTTATGTTTGGCGTTCCGGAATCGACCTTATCACGGGATGAAAAATCGTTTTCTGCATTGTCCCATAACTTTGCAGGG
Organism: Synchiropus splendidus; assembly: GCF_027744825.2. Taxonomy (NCBI): domain Eukaryota; kingdom Metazoa; phylum Chordata; class Actinopteri; order Syngnathiformes; family Callionymidae; genus Synchiropus; species Synchiropus splendidus. The sequence continues at coordinate 1,086,162 of NW_026527055.1, forward strand.
AAGCTTCAGAACTTGAAATTTTGACCTCCCAATATAGCAGAAAGGGTCTTTCTAGTAGATGCAAATCAAATCTAAGCTGACTGAAGTGTTTTTCGAAAGTTATCAACATTTTTATGTTTGGCGTTCCGGAACCCACCTTATCACAAGCTGAAAACGCGTTTTCTGCATTGTGCCATAACTTTGCAGGGAAGCTTCAGAACATGAAATGTTCACCTCCCAGTACAGCAGAAAGGGTTTTTCTAGTAGTTGCACATCAAATCTATGCTGTCTGAAGTGTTTTTCGAAAGTTATCAACATCTTTATGTTTGGCATTCCAGAATCGATCTTATCTCAGGCTGAAAACGAGTTGTCTGCATTGTGCCATAACTTTGCATGGAAGCTTCCAAACATGAAATTTTAACCTCCCACTATAGCAGAAAGGGTCTTTCTCGTAGTTGCACATCAAATCTAAGCTGTCTGAAGTGTTATTCCAAAGTTATCAACATTTTTATGTTTGGCGTTCCGGAATCGACCTTATCTCAGGCTGAAAACGCGTTTTACGCATTGTGCCATAACTTTGCATAAAGCTTCAGAACATGAAATTTTCACCTCCCAGTATAGTAGAAAGGGTCTTTCTAGTAGTTGCACATCAAATCTATGCTGTCTGAAGTGTTTTTCCAAAGTTGTCAACAATTTTATGTTTGGCGTTCCGGAATCGACCTTATCTCAGGCTGAAAACGCGTTTTCTGCATTGTGCCATATATTCTAAGGGAAGGTTCAGAACATGAAATTTTCACCTCCCACAATAGCATATAGGGTCTTTCTAATAGTTGCACATCAAATCTAAGCTGTCTGAAGTGTTTTTCGAAAGTTATCAACATTTTTATGTTTGGCGTTCCGGAATCGACCTTATCACGGGATGAAAAATCGTTTTCTGCATTGTCCCATAACTTTGCAGGGAAGCTTCAGAACATGAAATTTTCACCTCCCACTATAGTAGAAAGGGTTTTTCTAGTAGTTGCACATCAAATCTATGCTGTCTGAAGTGTTTTTCGAAAGTTATCAACATCTTTATGTTTGGCATTCCAGAATCGATCTTATCTCAGGCTGAAAACGAGTTGTCTGCATTGTGCCATAACTTTGCATGGAAGCTTCCAAACATGAAATTTTAACCTCCCACTATAGCAGAAAGGGTCTTTCTCGTAGTTGCACATCAAATCTAAGCTGTCTGAAGTGTTTTTCCAAAGTTAGCAACATTTTCATGTTTGGCGTTCCGGAACCCACCTCATCTCAAGCTGAAAACGCGTTTTCTGCATTGTGCCATAACTTTGCAGGGAAGCTTCAGAACATGAAATGTTCACCTCCCACTATAGCAGAAAGGGTCTTTCTAGTAGTTGCACATCAAATCTAAGCTGTCTGAAGTGTTTTTCGAAAATTATCAACATTTTTATGTTTGGCGTTCCGGAACCCAACTTATCTCAGGCTGAAAACGCGTTTTCTGCATTGTGCCATGACTTTGCAGGGAAGCTTCAGAACATGAAATGTTCACCTCCCACTATAGCAGAAAGGGTCTTTCTAGTAGTTGCACATCAAATCTAAGCTGTCTGAAGTGTTTTTCGAAAATTATCAACATTTTTATGTTTGGTGTTCCTGAATCGACCTTATCTCAGGCTGAAAACGCGTTTTCTGCATTGTGCCATAACTTTGCAGGGAAGCTTCAGGACTTGAAATTGTCACCTCCCACTATAGCAGAAAGGGTCTTTCTAGAAGTTTCACATCAAATCTAAGCTGTCTGAAGTGTTTTTCCAAAGTTATCAACATTTTTTTGTTTGGCGTTCCGGAATCGAACTTATCTCAGGCTGAAAACGCGTTTTACGCATTGTGCCATAACTTTGCAGGGAAGCTTCAGAACATGACATTTTCACCTCCCACAATAGCCGAAAGGGTCTTTCTAGTAGTTGCACATCATATCTAAGCTGTCTGAAGTGTTTTTCCAAAGTTATCAACATTTTTATGTTTGGCGTTCCGGAACCCCCCTTATCTCAGGCTGAAAACGCGTTTTCTGCATTGTGCCATAACTTTGCAGGGAAGCTTCAGAACATGGAATTTTAACCTCCCACTGTAGCAGAAAGGGTCTTTTTAGTAGTTGCACATCAAATCTAAGCTGTCTGAAGTGTTTTTCGAAAGTTTTCAACATTTTTATGTTTGGTGTTCCTGAATCGACCTTATCTCTGGCTGAAAACGCGTTTTCTGCATTGTGCCATAACTTTGCAGGGAATCTTCAGGACATGAAATTGTCACCTCCCACTATAGCAGAAAGGGTCTTTCTAGTAGTTTCACATCAAATCTAAGCTGTCTGAAGTGTTTTTCCAAAGTTATCAACATTTTTTGGTTTGGCGTTCGGAATCGACCTTATCTCAGGCTGAAAACGCGTATTACGCATTGTGCCATAACTTTGCAGGGAAGCTTCAGAACATGACATTTTCACCTCCCACAATAGACGAAAGTGTCTTTCTGGTAGTTGCACATCATATCTAAGCTGTCTGAAGTGTTTTTCCAAAGTTTTCAACATTTTTATGTTTGGCGTTCGGGAACCCACCTTGTCTCAAGCTGAAAACGCGTTTTCTGCATTGTGCCATAACTTTGCAGGAAACTTCAGAATATGAAATTTAACCTCCCACTATTGCAGAAAGGGTCTGTCTTGTAGTTGCACATCAAATCTAAGCAGTCTGAAGTGTTTTTCCAAAGTTATCAACATTTTCATGATTGGCGTTCCGGAATCGACCTTATCTCAGGCTTGAAAACGCGTTTTACGCATTGTGCCATAACTTTGCATAAAGCTTCAGAACATTACATTTTCACATCCCACTATAGCAGAAAGGTTTTTCTCGTAGTTGCATATCAAATCTAAGCTGTCTGAAGTGTTTTTCCAAAGTTATCAACATTTTTATGTTTGGCGTTCTGGAACCCACCTTATCTCAGGCTGATAACGCGTTTTCTGCATTGTGCCATAACTTTTCAGGGGAGCTTCAGAACATGACATTTTAAACTTCCTCTATGGCAGAAAAGGTCTTTCAAGTAGTTGCACATTAAAGCTAAGCTGTCTGAAGTGTTTTTCCAAACTTATCAACATTTTTATGTTTGGCGTTCCGGAACCCATCTTATCTCAGGCTGAAAACGTGTTTTCTGCATTGTGCCATAACTTTGCAGGGATGCCTCAGAACATGAAATTTTCACCTCCCACTATAGCAGAAAGGGTCTTTCTGGTACTTGCACATCAAATCTAAGCTGTCTGAAGTGTATTTCAAAAGTTATCATATTTTTTATGTTTGGCGTTCGAGAATCGACCTTATCTCAGGCGGAAAATGCGTTTTACGCATTGTGCCATAACTTTGCAGGGAAGCTTCAGAACATCGAATTTTCAACTCCCACTATAGCAGAAAGGGTCTTTCTAGTAGTTGCACCATCAAAGCTAAGCTGTCTGAAGTGTTTATCCAAAGTTATCAACATTTTAATGTTTGGCGTTCCGGAATCGACCTTATCTCAGGCTGAAAACGCGTTTTACGCATTGTGCCATAACTTTGCATAAAGCTTCAGAACATGAAATTTTCACCTCCCACTATAGCAGAAAGGGTCTTTCTAGTAGTTGCAGATTAAATCTAAGCTCTCTGAAGTGTTTTTCGAAAGTTATCAACATTTTTATGTTTGGCGTTCCGGAACCCACCTTATCTCAGGCTGAAAACGCGTTTTCAGCATTGTGCCATAACTTTGCATAAAGCTTTAGAACACGAAATTTTCACCTCCCACTATCGCAGAAAGGGTCTTTCTAGTAGTTGCAGATTAAATCTAAGCTGTCTGAAATGTTTTTCCAAAGTTATCAACTTTTTCATGTTTGGTGTTCTGGAACCCACCTTATCTCAGTCTGAAACCGTGTTTTTTGCATTGTGCCATAACTTTGCAGGGAAGCCACAGGACATGAAATTTTCACTTGCCGCTGTAGTAGAAAGGGTCTTTCTAGTAGTTGCACATCAAATCTAAGCTGTCTGAAGTGGCTTTCCAAAGTTATCAACATTTTTGTGTTTGACGTTCCGGAATCAACCTTATCTCAGGCTGAACACCCGTTTTCTGCATTGTGCCATAACTTTGCAGGGATGCATCAGAAAATGACATTTTAAAGTTCCACAATAGCAGAAAAGGTCTTTATAGTAGTTGCACATCAAATCTCAGATGTCTGAAGTGTTTTTCCAAAGTTATCAACATTTTTCTGTTTGGCGTTCCGGAACCCACCTTATCTCAGCCTGAAAACACGTTTTACATATTTTGCCATAACTTTGCAGGGAAGCTTCAGAACATGAAATTTTAACATCCCACTTTTGCAGAAAGGGTTTTTCTAGTAGTTGCACATCAAATCTAAGCTGTCTGAAGTGTTTTTCTAAAGTTATCAACATTCTTATGTTTGGTGTTCCAGAATCAACCTTATCTCAGGCTGAAAACGCGTTTTACGCATTGTGCCATAACTTTGCAGGAAAGCTTCAGAACATGAAATTTTCAACTCCCACTATAGCAGACAGGGTCTTTCTAGTAGTTTCACATCAAATCTAAGCTGTCTGAAGTGTTTTTCCAAAGTTATCAATATTTTTATGTTTGGCGTTCCGGAATCGACCTTATCTCAGGCTGAAAATGCCTTTCCTGCATTGTGGCATAACTTTGTAGGGAAGCTTCAGAACATGAAATTTTCAACTCCCACTATAGCAGAAAGGGTCTTTCTAGTAGTTTCACATCAAATCTAAGCTGTCTGAAGTGTTTTTCTTAAGTTATCAACATTTTTATGTTTGACGTTCCGGAATCAACCTTATCTCAGGCTGAAAACGCGTTTTACATATTGTGCCATAACTTTGCAGGGAAGCTTCAGAACATGAAATGTTCGCCTCCGACTATAGCAGATAGGGACTTTCTTGTAGTTGCTCATCAAATCTAAGCTGTCTTGAAGTGTTTTTCTAAAGTTATCAACATTTTCATGTTTGACGTTCCGGAATCAACCATATCTCAGGCTGAAAACGCGTTTTACGCATTGTGCCATGACTTTGCAGGGAAGCTTCAGAACATGAAATTTTAACATCCCACTATAGCAGAAAGGGTCTTTTTAGTAGTTGCACATCAAATATAAGCTGTCTGAAGTGTTATTCTAAAGTTATCAACATTCTTATGTTTGGCGTTCCAGAATCAACCTTATCTCAGGCTGAAAACACGATTTACGCATTCTGCCATAACTTTGCAGGGAAGCTTCAGAACATGAAATTTTCATATCCCACTATAGCAGAAAGGGTCTTTCTTGTAGTCTCACATCAAATCTAAGCTGTCTGAAGTGTTTTTCCAAAGTTATCAACATTTTTATGTTTGGCGCTCCGGAATCGACCTTATCTCAGGCTGAAAACGCGTTTTCTGCATTGTGCCATAACTTTGCAGGGAAGCGTCAGAACATGAAATTTTTACCTCCCACTATAGCAGAAAGGGTCTTTCTAGTAGTTGCACATCAAATCTAAGCTGTCTTGAAGTGTTTTTCTAAAGTTATCAACATTTTTATGTTTGACGTTCCGGAATCAACCTTATCTCAGGCTGAAAACGCGTTTTACGCATTGTGCCATAACTTTGCAGGAAAGCTTCACAACATCAAATTGTCAACTCCCAATATAGCAGAAAGGGTCTTTCTAGTAGTTGCACATCAAATCTAAGCTGTCTGAAGTGTTTTTCCAAAGTTTTCAACATTTTTATGTTTGGCGTTCCGGAATCGACCTTATCTCAGGCTGAAAACACGATTTACGCATTCTGCCATAACTTTGCAGGGAAGCTTCAGAACATGAAATTTTCATATCCCACTATAGCAGAAAGGGTCTTTCTGGTAGTCTCACATCAAATCTAAGCTGTCTGAAGTGTTTTTCCAAAGTTATCAACATTTTTATGTTTGGCGCTCTGGAATCGACCTTATCTCGGGCTGAAAGCGCGTTTTCTGCATTGTGCCATAACTTTGCAGGGAAGATTCAGAACATGAAATTTTTACCTCCCACTATAGCAGAAAGGGTCTTTCTAGTAGTTGCACATCAAATCTAAGCTGTCTGTAGAGTTTTTCCTGAGTTATCAACATTTTTATGTTTGGCGTTCTGAAATCAACCTCATCTCAGGCTGAAAACGCGTGTCACGCATTGTGCCATAACTTTGCAGGGAAGCTTCAGAACATGAAATTTTCACCTCCCACTGTAGCAGAAAGGGTCTTTCGAGTAGTTGCACATCAAATCTAAGCTGTCTGAAGTGTTTTTCCAAAGTTATCAACATTTTTATGTTTGGCGTTCGGGAACCCACCTTATCTCTGGCTGAAAACGCGTTGTATGCATTGTCCCATAACTTTGCAGGGAATCTTCAGAACATGAAATTTTCACCTCCCACTACAGCAGAATGGGTTTTTCTAGTAGTTGCACATTATATCTAAGCTGACTGAAGTGTTTTTCGAAAGTTATCAACATTTTTATGTTTGGCGTTCCGGAATCGACCTTATCTCAGGCTGAAAACGCGTTTCACGCATTGTGCCATAACTTTGCAGGGAAGCTTCAGAAAATGAAATTTTCACCTCCCACTATAGCAGAAAGGGTATTTCTAGTAGTTGCACATTAAATCTAAGCTGTCTGAAGTGTTGTTCCAAAGTTATCAACATTTTTACGTTTGGCGTTTCGGAAACCACCTTATCTCAGGCTGAAAACGCGTTTTCTGCATTGTGCCATAACTTCTCAGGGAAGCTTCAGAACATGAAATGTTCACCTCCCACTATAGCAGAAAGGGTCTTTCTAGTAGTTGCACATCAAATCTAAGCTGTCTGAAGTGTTTTTCCAAAGTTATCAACATTTTTATGTTTGGCGTTCCGGAACCCACCTTATCTCAAGCTGAAAACGCGTTTTCTGCATTGCGCCATAACTTTGCAGGGAAGCTTCAGAACATGAAATGTTCACCTCCCACTATAGCAGAAAGGGTCTTTCTCGTAGTTGCACATGAAATCTAAGCTGTCTGAAGTGTTTTTCGAAAGTTATCAACATTTTTATGTTAGGCGTTCCGGAATCGACCTTATCTCAGGATGAAAAATCGCTTTCTGCATTGTCCCATAACTTTGCAGGGAAGCTTCAGAACATGAAATTTTAACCTCCCACTATAGCAGAAAGGGTCTTTCTAGTAGTTGGACATCAAATCTAAGCTGTCTGAAGTGTTTTTCGAAAGTTTTCAACATTTTTATGTTTGGTGTTCCTGAATCGACCTTATCTCAGGCTGAAAACGCGTTTCCTGCATTGTGCCATAACTTTGCAAGGAATCTTCAGAACATGAAATTTTCACCTCCCACCACAGCAGAAAGGGTCTTTCTAGTAGTTGCAGATCAAATCTAAGCTGTCTGATGTGTTTTTCCAAAGTTATCAACATTTTTACGTTTGGCGTTCTGGAATCGACCTTATCTTAGGCTGAAAACGCGTTTTACGCATTGTGCCATAACTTTGCAGGGAAGCTTCAGAACATGAAATGTTCACCTCCCACTATAGCAGAAAGGGTCTTTCTAGTAGTTGCACATCAAATGTAAGCTGTCTGAAGTGTTTTTCCAAAGTTATGAACATTTTCATGTTTGGCGGTCGGGAATCAACCTTATCTCAGGATGAAAAATCGTTTTCTGCATTGTCCCATAACTTTGCAGGGAAGCTTCAGAACATGAAATTTTCACGTCCCACTATAGCAGAAAGGGTCTTTCTAGTAATTGCACATCAAATCTAAGCTGTCTGAAGTGTTTTTCGAAAGTTATCAACATTTTTATGTTTGGCGTTCCGGAACCCACGTTATCACAAGCTGAAAACGCGTTTTCTGCATTGTGCCATAACTTTGCAGGGAAGCTTCAGAACATGAAATTTTCACTTCCCACAATACCAGAAAGGGTCTTTCTAGTAGTTGCACATCAAATCTAAGCTGTCTGAAATGTTTTTTCAAAGTTATCAACATTTTTACGTTTGGCGTTCCAGAATCGACCTTATCTCTGGTTGAAAACGCGTAGTCTGCATTGTGCCATAACTTTGCATGGAAGCTTCCGAACATGAAAATTTAACCTCCCACTATAGCAGAAAGAGTCTTTCTAGTAGTTGCAGATCAAATCTAAGCTGTCTGATGTGTTTTTCCAAAGTTATCAACATTTTTATGTTTGGCGTTCCGGAATCGACCTTGTCTTAGCCTGAAAACACGTTTTACGCATTGTGCCATGACTTTGCAGGGAAGCTTCAGAACATGAAATGTTCACCTCCCACTATAGCAGAAAGGGTCTTTCTAGTAGTTGCACATGAAATCTAAGCTGTCTGAAGTGTTTTTCGAAAGTTATCAACATTTTTATGTTTGGCGTTCCGGAATCGACCTTATCTCAGGATGAAAAATCGCTTTCTGCATTGTCCCATAACTTTGCAGGGAAGCTTCAGAACATGAAATTTTCACCTCCCACTATAGCAGAAAGGGTCTTTCTAGTAGTTGCACATCAAATCTAAGCTGTCTGAAATGTTTTTCGAAAGTTTTCAACATTTTTATGTTTGGTGTTCCTGAATCGACCTTATCTCAGGCTGAAAACGCGTTTCCTGCATTGTGCCATAACTTTGCAAGGAATCTTCAGAACATGAAATTTTCACCTCCCACCACAGCAGAAAGGGTCTTTCTAGTAGTTGCAGATCAAATCTAAGCTGTCTGATGTGTTTTTCCAAAGTTATCAACATTTTTATGTTTGGCGTTCTGGAATCGACCTTATCTCCGGCTGCAAACGCGTTTTCTGCATTGTGCCATAACTTTGCAGGGAAGCTTCAGAACATGAAATTTTCACCTCCCACCACAGCAGAAAGGGTCTTTCTAGTAGTTGCACATCAAATCTAAGCTGTCTGATGTGTTTTTCCAAAGTTATCAACATTTTTATGTTTGGCGTTCTGGAATCGACCTTATCTTAGGCTGAAAACGCGTTTTACGCATTGTGCCATAACTTTGCAGGGAAGCTTCAGAACATGAAATGTTCACCTCCCACTATAGCAGAAAGGGTCTTTCTAGTAGGTGCACATCAAATGTAAGCTGTCTGCAGTGTTTTTCCAAAGTTATGAACATTTTCATGTTTGGCGGTCGGGAATCAACCTTATCTCAGGATGAAAAATCGTTTTCTGCATTGTCCCATAACTTTGCAGGGAAGCTTCAGAACATGAAATGTTCACGTCCCACTATAGCAGAAAGGGTCTTTCTAGTATTTGCACATCAAATCTAAGCTGTCTGAAGTGTTGTTCCAAAGTTATCAACATTTTTACGTTTGGCGTTTCGGAAACCACCTTATCTCAGGCTGAAAACGCGTTTTCTGCATTGTGCCATAACTTCTCAGGGAAGCTTCAGAACATGAAATGTTCACCTCCCACTATAGCAGAAAGGGTCTTTCTAGTAGTTGCACATCAAATCTAAGCTGTCTGAAGTGTTTTTCCAAAGTTATCAACATTTTTATGTTTGGCGTTCCGGAACCCACCTTATCTCAAGCTGAAAACGCGTTTTCTGCATTGTGCCATAACTTTGCAGGGAAGCTTCAGAACATGAAATGTTCACCTCCCACTATAGCAGAAAGGGTCTTTCTAGTAGTTGCACATGAAATCTAAGCTGTCTGAAGTGTTTTTCGAAAGTTATCAACATTTTTATGTTAGGCGTTCCGGAATCGACCTTGTCTTAGCCTGAAAACACGTTTTACGCATTGTGCCATGACTTTGCAGGGAAGCTTCAGAACATGAAATGTTCACCTCCCACTATAGCAGAAAGGGTCTTTCTAGTAGTTGCACATGAAATCTAAGCTGTCTGAAGTGTTTTTCGAAAGTTATCAACATTTTTATGTTTGGCGTTCCGGAATCGACCTTATCTCAGGATGAAAAATCGCTTTCTGCATTGTCCCATAACTTTGCAGGGAAGCTTCAGAACATGAAATTTTCACCTCCCACTATAGCAGAAAGGGTCTTTCTAGTAGTTGCACATCAAATCTAAGCTGTCTGAAATGTTTTTCGAAAGTTTTCAACATTTTTATGTTTGGTGTTCCTGAATCGACCTTATCTCAGGCTGAAAACGCGTTTCCTGCATTGTGCCATAACTTTGCAAGGAATCTTCAGAACATGAAATTTTCACCTCCCACCACAGCAGAAAGGGTCTTTCTAGTAGTTGCAGATCAAATCTAAGCTGTCTGATGTGTTTTTCCAAAGTTATCAACATTTTTATGTTTGGCGTTCTGGAATCGACCTTATCTCCGGCTGCAAACGCGTTTTCTGCATTGTGCCATAACTTTGCAGGGAAGCTTCAGAACATGAAATTTTCACCTCCCACCACAGCAGAAAGGGTCTTTCTAGTAGTTGCACATCAAATCTAAGCTGTCTGATGTGTTTTTCCAAAGTTATCAACATTTTTATGTTTGGCGTTCTGGAATCGACCTTATCTTAGGCTGAAAACGCGTTTTACGCATTGTGCCATAACTTTGCAGGGAAGCTTCAGAACATGAAATGTTCACCTCCCACTATAGCAGAAAGGGTCTTTCTAGTAGGTGCACATCAAATGTAAGCTGTCTGCAGTGTTTTTCCAAAGTTATGAACATTTTCATGTTTGGCGGTCGGGAATCAACCTTATCTCAGGATGAAAAATCGTTTTCTGCATTGTCCCATAACTTTGCAGGGAAGCTTCAGAACATGAAATGTTCACGTCCCACTATAGCAGAAAGGGTCTTTCTAGTATTTGCACATCAAATCTAAGCTGTCTGAAGTGTTGTTCCAAAGTTATCAACATTTTTACGTTTGGCGTTTCGGAAACCACCTTATCTCAGGCTGAAAACGCGTTTTCTGCATTGTGCCATAACTTCTCAGGGAAGCTTCAGAACATGAAATGTTCACCTCCCACTATAGCAGAAAGGGTCTTTCTAGTAGTTGCACATCAAATCTAAGCTGTCTGAAGTGTTTTTCCAAAGTTATCAACATTTTTATGTTTGGCGTTCCGGAACCCACCTTATCTCAAGCTGAAAACGCGTTTTCTGCATTGTGCCATAACTTTGCAGGGAAGCTTCAGAACATGAAATGTTCACCTCCCACTATAGCAGAAAGGGTCTTTCTAGTAGTTGCACATGAAATCTAAGCTGTCTGAAGTGTTTTTCGAAAGTTATCAACATTTTTATGTTAGGCGTTCCGGAATCGACCTTATCTCAGGATGAAAAATCGCTTTCTGCATTGTCCCATAACTTTGCAGGGAATCTTCAGAACATGAAATTTTCACCTCCCACCACAGCAGAAAGGGTCTTTCTAGTAGTTGCAGATCAAATCTAAGCTGTCTGATGTGTTTTTCCAAAGTTATCAACATTTTTATGTTTGGCGTTCTGGAATCGACCTTATCTTAGGCTGAAAACGCGTTTTACGCATTGTGCCATAACTTTGCAGGGAAGCTTCAGAACATGAAATGTTCACCTCCCACTATAGCAGAAAGGGTCTTTCTAGTAGTTGCACATCAAATGTAAGCTGTCTGAAGTGTTTTTCCAAAGTTATGAACATTTTCATGTTTGGCGGTCGGGAATCAACCTTATCTCAGGATGAAAAATCGTTTTCTGCATTGTCCCATAACTTTGCAGGGAAGCTTCAGAACATGAAATTTTCACGTCCCACTTTAGCAGAAAGGGTCTTTCTAGTATTTGCACATCAAATCTAAGCTGTCTGAAGTGTTTTTCGAAAGTTATCAACATTTTTATGTTTGGCGTTCCGGAACCCACGTTGTCACAAGCTGAAAACGCGTTTTCTGCATTGTGCCATAACTTTGCAGGGAAGCTTCAGAACATGAAATTTTCACTTCCCACAATACCAGAAAGGGTCTTTCTAGTAGTTGCACATCAAATCTAAGCTGTCTGAAACATTTTTCCAAAGTTATCAACATTTTTATGTTTGGCGTTCCGGAATCGACCTTGTCTTAGCCTGAAAACACGTTTTACGCATTGTGCCATGACTTTGCAGGGAAGCTTCAGAACATGAAATGTTCACCTCCCACTATAGCAGAAAGGGTCTTTCTAGTAGTTGCACATGAAATCTAAGCTGTCTGAAGTGTTTTTCGAAAGTTATCAACATTTTTATGTTTGGCGTTCCGGAATCGACCTTATCTCAGGATGAAAAATCGCTTTCTGCATTGTCCCATAACTTTGCAGGGAAGCTTCAGAACATGAAATTTTCACGTCCCACTATAGCAGAAAGGGTCTTTCTAGTAGTTGCACATCAAATCTAAGCTGTCTGATGTGTTTTTCCAAAGTTATCAACATTTTTATGTTTGGCTTTCCGAAACTCACCTTATCTCACGCTTAAAACGGGTTTTCTGCATTGTGCCATAACTTTGCAGGGCGACTTCAGAACAAGAAATTTTCTCGTCCCACTATAGCAGAAAGGTTATTTCTAGTAGTTGCACATCAAATCTAAGCTGTCTGTAGAGTTTTTCCTGAGTTATCAACATTTTTATGTTTGGCGTTCTGAAATCAACCTCATCTCAGGCTGAAAACGAGTTTTACGCATTGTGCCATAACTTTGCAGCGAAGCTTCAGAACATGCAATTTTCACCTCCCACTATAGCAGAAATGGTCTTTCTCGTAGTTGCACATCAAATCTAAGCTGTCTGAAGTGGTTTTCGAAAGTTATCAACATTTTTATTTTTGGCGTTCTGGAACCCACCTTATCTCAGGCTGAAAACGCGTTTTCCGCATTGTGCCATAACTTTGCAGTGCGACTTCAGAACATGAAATTTTCACCTCCCACTATAGCAGAAAGGGTCTTTCTAGTAGTTGCACATCAAATCTAAGCTGTCTGAAGTGTTTTTCCATAGTTATCAACATTTTTATGTTTGGCGTTCTGAAATCAACCTCATCTCAGCCTTAAAAACGCGTTTTACGCATTGTGCCATAACTTTGCAGGGAAGCTTCAGAACATGATATTTTCACCTCCCACTATAGCAGAAAGGGTCTTTCCAGTAGTTGCACATCAAATCTAAGCTATCTGATGTGTTGTTCCAAAGTTATCAACATTTTTATGTTTGGCGTTCCAGAACGCACCTTATCTCATGCTTAAAACGCGTTTTCTGCATTGTAGCATAACTTTGCAGGGAAGCTTTAGAACATGAAATTTTCACCTCCCACTTCAGCAGAAAGGGTATTTCTAGTAGTTGTATATCAAATCTAAGCTGTCTGTAGAGTTTTTCCTGAGTTATCAACATTTTTATGTTTGGCGTTCTGAAATCAACCTCATCTCAGGCTGAAAACGCGTTTTGCGCATTGTGCCATAACTTTGCAGGGAAACTTCAGAACATGAAATTTTCACCTCCCACAGTAGCAGAAAGGGTCTTTCTAGTAGTTGCACATCAAATCTAAGCTGTCTGATGTGTTTTTCCAAAGTTATCAACATTTTTATGTTTGCCGTTCAGGAACCCACCTAATCTAAAGCTGAAAACGCGTTTTCTGCATTGTGCCAAAACTTTTCAGGGAAGCTTCAGAACATGATATTTTCACCTCCAACTATAGCAGAAAGGGTCTTTCTGGTAGTTGCACATCAAATCTAAGCTGTTTGTAGTGTTTTTCCAAAGTAAACACCATTTTTATGTTTGGCGTTCAAGAAACAACCTTATCTCAGGCTGAAAACGCATTTTACGCAATTTGCCATTAACTTTGCAGGAAAGCTTCAGAACATCAAATTTTCACCCCCAACTATAGCAGAAAGGGTCTTTCTAGCAGTTGCACATCAAATCTAAGCTGTCTGAAGTGTTTTTCCTGAGTTATCAACATTTTTATGTTTGGCGTTGCGGAATCGACCTCATCTCAGGCTGAAAACGTGTTTTACGCAATTTGCCATAACTTTGCAGGGAAGCTTCAGAACATGACATTTTCACCTCCCACTATAGCAGAAAGGGTCTTTCTCATAGTTGCACATCAAATCTAAGCTGTCTGAAGTGTTTTTCGAAAGTTATCAACATTTTTATGTTTGGCGTTCCGGAATCGACCTTATCTCGGGATGAAAAATCGTTTTATGCATTGTCCCATAACTTTGCAGGGAAGCTTCAGAACATGAAATTTTCACCTCCCACTTCAGCAGAAAGGGTCTTTCTAGTAGTTGCACATCAAATCTAAGCTGTCTGAAGTGTTTTTCGAAAGTTATCAACATTTTTATGTTTGGCGTTCCGGAATCGACCTTATCTCGGGATGAAAAATCGTTTTATGCATTGTCCCATAACTTTGCAGGGAAGCTTCAGAACATGAAATTTTGACCTCCCAATATAGCAGAAAGGGTCTTTCTAGTAGATGCACATCAAATCTAAGCTGACTGAAGTGTTTTTCCAAAGTTATCAACATTTTTATGTTTGGCGTTCCGGAACCCACCATATCTCAAGCTGAAAACGCGTTTTCTGCATTGTGCCATAACTTTGCAGGGAAGCTTCAGAACATGAAATGTTCACCTCCCACTATAGCAGAAAGGGTTTTTCTAATAGTTGCACATCAAACCTATGCTGTCTGAAGTGTTTTTCCAAAGTTATCAACATTTTATGTATGGCGTTCCGGAACCCACCTTATCTCAGGCTGAAAACAGGTTTTCTGCATAGTGCCATAACTTTGCAGGGAAGCTTCAGAACATGAAATTTTCTCCTTCCACTATAGCAGAAAGGGTATTTCTAGTAGTTGCACATCAAATCTATGCTGTCGAAAGTGTTTTTCCAAAGTTATCAACATTTTTATGTTTGGCGTTACGGAATCGACCTTATCTCCGGCTGAAAAAGCGTTTTCTGCATTGTGCCATAACTTTGCAGGGAAGCTTCAGAAAATGAAATTTTAACCTCCCACTATAGCAGAAAAGGTCATTCTAGTAGTTGCACATCAAATCTAAGCTGTTGTCTTGAAGTTTTTTTCTAAAGTTATCAACATTTTTATGTTTGGCGTTCCGGAACCCACCTTATCTCAGCCTTAAAACGCGTTTTACATATTTTGCCATAACTTTGCAGGGAAGCTTCAGAACATGAAATTTTAACATCCCACTATAGCACAAAGGATCTTTCTAGTAGTTGCACATCAAATCTAAGCTGTCTGAAGTGTTTTTCCAAACTTATCAATATTTTTATGTTTGGCGTTCCGGAATCGACCTTATCTCAGGCTGAAAACGCGTTTCCTGCATTGTGGCATAACTTTGCAGGGATGCTTCAGAACATGAAATTTTCACCTCCCACTATAGCAGAAAGGGTCTTTCTAGTAGTTGCACATCAAATCTAAGCTGTTTGAAGTGTTTTTCCAAAGTTATCAACATTTTTATGTTTGGCGTTCCGGAATCAACCTTATCTCAGACAGAAAACGTGTTTTCTGCATTGTGCCATAACTTTGCAGGGAAACTTCAGTCCATGAAATTTTCACCTCCAACTATAGCAGAAAGGGTCTTTCTAGTAGTTGCACATCAAATCTAAGCTGTTTGAAGTGTTTTTCCAAAGTTAACACCATTTTTATGTTTGGCGTTCCAGAAACAAACTTATCTCAGGCTGAAAACGCGTTTTACACAATTTGCCATAACTTTGCAGGAAAGCTTCAGAACATGAAATTTTCACCTCCCACTATAGCAGAAAAGGTCTTTCTAGTAGTTGCACATCAAATCTAAGCTGTCTGAAGTGTTTTTCCAAAGTTATCAACATTATTATGTTTGGCGTTCTGGAACCCACCTTATCTCAGGCTGAAAACGCGTTTTCTGCATTGTGCCATAACTTTGCAGGGCGACTTCAGAACATGAAATTTTCTCCTCCCACTATATCAGAAAGGGTATTTCTAGTAGTTGCACATCTAATCTAAGCTGTCTGTAGAGTTTTTCCTGAGTCATCAACATTTTTATGTTTGGCGTTCTGAAATGAACCTCATCTCAGGCTGAAAACGCGTTTCACGCATTGTGCCATAACTTTGCAGGGAAGCTTCAGAACATGATATTTTCACCTCCCACTATAGCAGAAAGACTCTTTCTCGTAGTTGCACATCAAATCTAAGCTGTCTGAAGTGTTTTTCGAAAGTTTTCAACATTTTTATGTTTGGTGTTCCTGAATCGACCATATCTCAGGCCGAAAACGTGTTTTCTGCATTGTGCCATAACTTTGCAGGGAAGCTTAAGAACATGACATTTTAACATCCCACTATAGCAGAAAGGGTCTTTCTAGTAGTTGCACATCAAATCTAAGCTGTCTATAGAGTTTTTCCTGAGTTATCAACATTTTTATGTTTCGCGTTCTGAAATCAACCTCATCTCAGGCTGAAAACGCGTTTTACGCTTTGTGGCATAACTTTGCAGGGAAGCTTCAGAACATGATATTTTCACCTCCCACTATAGCAGAAAGGGTCTTTCTTGTAGTTGCACATCAAATCTAAGCTGTCTGAAGTGTTTTTCGAAAGTTATCAACACTTTTATGTTTGGCGCTCCGGAATCGACCTTATCTCAGGCTGAAAACACGATTTACGCATTCCGCCATAACTTTGCAGGGAAGCTTCAGAACATGAAATTTTCATATCCCACTATAGCAGAAAGGGTCTTTCTTGTAGTCTCACATCAAATCTAAGCTGTCTGAAGTGTTTTTCCAAAGTTATCAACATTTTTATGTTTGGCACTCCGGAATCGACCTTATCTCAGGCTGAAAACGCGTTTTCTGCATTGTGCCATAACTTTGCAGGGAAGCTTCAGAACATGAAATTTTAACCTCCCACTATAGCAGAATGGGTCTTTCTAGTAGTTGCACATCAAATCTTAGCTGTCTGAAGTGTTTTTCCAAAGTTATCAACATTTTTATGTTTGGCGTTCTGAAATCAACCTCATCTCAGGCTGAAAACGCGTTTTCTGCATTGTGCCATAACTTTGCAGGGAAGCTTAAGAACATGAAATGTTTACCTCCCACTATAGCAGAAAGGGTATTTCTAGTAGTTGCACATCAAATCTAAGCTGTCTGTAGAGTTTTTCCTGAGTTATCAACATTTTTATGTTTGGCGTTCTGAAATCAACCTCATCTCAGGCTGAAAACGCGTTTCACGCATTGTGCCATAACTTTGCAGGGAAGCTTCAGAACATGATATTTTCACCTCCCACTATAGCAGAAAGGCTCTTTCTCGTAGTTGCACATCAAATCTAAGCTGTCTGAAGTGTTTTTCGAAAGTTTTCAACATTTTTATGTTTGGCGTTCTGAAATCAACCTTATCTCAGGCTGAAAACGCGTTTTCTGCATTGTGCCTTAACTTTGCAGGGAAGCTTCAGAACATGAAAATTTCACCTCCCACTATAGCAGAATGGATCTTTCTAGTAGTTGCACATCAAATCTTAGCTGTCTGAAGTGTTTTTCCAAAGTTCTCAACATTTTTATGTTTGGCGTTCTGAAATCAACCTTATCTCAGGCTGAAAACGCGTTTTTCGCATTGTGCCATAACTTTGCAGGGAAGCTTAAGAACATGAAATTTTAACTTCCCACTATAGCAGAAAGGGTCTTTCTAGTAGTTGCACATCAAATCTAAGCTGTCTGAAGTGTTTTTCCAAAGTTATCAACATTTTTATGTTTGGCGTTCTGGAACCCACCTTATCTCAGGCTGAAAACGCGTTTTCTTCATTGTGCCATAACTTTGCAGGGAGACTTCAGAACATGAAATTTTCTCCTCCCACTATAGCAGAAAGGGTATTTCTAGTAGTTGCACTTCAAATCTAAGTTGTCTGAAGTGTTTTTCGAAAGTTATCAACATTCTGATGTTTGGCGTTCCGGAACCCACCTTATTTCAGCCTGAAATCGCGTTTTACATATTTTGCCATAACTTTGAGGGAAGCTTCAGAACAGGAAATTTTAACATCCCACTATAGCAGAAAGGGTCTTTCTAGTAGTTGCACATCAAATCTAAGTTGTTTGAAGTGGTTTTCCAAAGTTATCAACATTTTTATGTTTGGCGTTCCGGAACCCACCTCATCTCAAGCTGAAAACGCGTTTTCTGCATTGTGCCATAACTTTGCAGGGAAGCTTCAGAACATGAAATTTTCACGTCCCACTATAGCAGAAAGGGTCTTTCTAGTAGTTGCACATCAAATCTAAGCTGTCTGATGTGTTTTTCCAAAGTTATCGACATTTTTATGTTTGGCGTTCCGGAATCGACCTTATCTCAGGCTGAAAACGCGTTTTACGCATTGTGGCATAACTTTGCAAGGAAGCTTCAGAACATGAAATTTTCACATCCCACTATAGCAGAAAGGGTCTTTCTAGCAGTTGCACATCAAATCTAAGCTGTCTGAAGTGTTTTTCGAAAGTTATCAACATTTTTATGTTTGGCATTCCAGAATCGATCTTATCTCAGGCTGAAAACGAGTTGTCTGCATTGTGCCATAACTTTGCATGGAAGCTTCCAAACATGAAATTTTAACCTCCCACTATAGCAGAAAGGGTCTTTCTAGTAGTTGCACATCAAATCTAAGCTGTCTGATGTGTTTTTCCAAAGTTATCGACATTTTTATGTTTGGCGTTCCGGAATCGACCTTATCTCAGGCTGAAAACGCGTTTTACGCATTGTGCAATAACTTTGCAAGGAAGCTTCAGAACATGAAATTTTCACCTCCCACTATAGCAGAAATGGTCTTTCTCATAGTTGCACATCAAATCTAAGCTGTCTGATGTGTTTTTCCAAAGTTATCAACATTTTTATGTTTGGCGTTCCGGAACCCACCTCATCTCAAGCTGAAAACGCGTTTTCTGCATTGTGCCATAACTTTGCAGGGAAGCTTCAGAACATGAAATTTTCACGTCCCACTATAGCAGAAAGGGTCTTTCTAGTAGTTGCACATCAAATCTAAGCTGTCTGAAGTGCTTTTCGAAAGTTATCAACATTTTTATGTTTGGCGTTTCGGAATCGACCTTATCTCAAGCTGAAAACGAGATTTCTGCATTGTGCCATAACTTTGCAGGGAAGCTTCAGAACATGAAATTTTCACCTCCCACTATAGCAGAAAGGGTCTTTCTAGTAGTTGCACATCAAATCTAAGCTGTCGAAAGTGTTTTTCCAAAGTTATCAACATTTTTATGTTTGGCGTTCCGGAAACGACCTTATCTCAGGCTGAAAACGCGTTTCCTGCATTTTGGCTTAACTTTGCAGGGAAGCTTCAAAACATGAAATTTTCACCTCCCACTGTAGCAGAAAGGGTCTTTCTAGTAGTTGCACATCAAATCTAAGCTGTCTGAAGTGTTTTTCCAAACGTATCAACATTTTTAAGTTTGGCGTTCTGGAACCCACCTAATCTCAGGCTGAAAACGCGTTTTCTGCATTGTGCCATAACTTTGCAGGGAAGCTTCAAAACATGAAATTGTCACCTTCCACAAAAGCAGAAATGGTCTTTCTAGTAGTTGCACATCAAATCTAAGCTGTCTGAAGTGTTTTCCCAAAGTTATCAACATTTTTATGTTTGTCGTTCTGGAACTCACCTTATCTCAGGCTAAAAACGCGTTTTCTTCATTGTGCCATAACTTTGCAGTAAAGCTTCAGAACATGAAATTTTCACCTCCCACTATAGCAGAAACGGTCTTTCGAGTCGTTGTACATCAAATCTAAGCTATCTGAAGTGTTTTTCCAAAGTTATCAACATTTTTACGTTTGGCGCTCCGGAACCCACATTATCATAGGCTAAAAACACGTTTTTTGCATTGTGCCATAACTTTGCAAGGAAGCTTCAGAACATGAAATTTTCACATCCCACTATAGCATAAAGGGTCTTTCCAGTAGTTGCACTTCAAATCTAAGCTGTCTGAAATGTTTTTCCCAAAGTTATCAACATTTTTATGTTTGGCGTTCCGGAACCCACCTTATCTCAGGCTGAAAACGCGTTTTCTGCATTGTTCCTTAACTTTGCAGGGAAGCTTCAGAACATGAAAGTTTCAACTCCCACTATAACAGACAGGGTCTTTCTAGTAGTTGCACATCAAATCTAAGTTGTCTGAAGTGTTTTTCGAAAGCTCTCAACATTTTTATGTTTGGCGTTCCGGAAACGACCTTATCTCGGTCTGAAAACGCGTTTTCCGCATTGTGCCATAACTTTGCAGGGAAGCTTCAGAACATGAAATTTTAACATCCCACTATAGCAGAAAGGGTCTTTCTAGTAGTTGCACATCAAATCTAAGCTGTCTGAAGTGTTTTTCCAAAGTTATCAACATTTTTATGTTTGGCGTTCTGGAACCCACCTAATCTCAGGCTGAAAACGTGTTTTCTGCATTGTGCCATAACTTTTCAGGGAAGCTTCAGAACATGAAATGTAGGCCTCCCACTATAGCAGATAGGGTCTTTCTAGTAGTTGCACATCAAATCTAAGCTGTCTGAACTGTTTTTCCAAAGTTATCAACATTTTTATGTTTGGCGTTCTGGAACCCACCTTATCTCAGGCTGAAAACGCATTTTCTGCATTGTGCCATAACTTTGCAGGGAACCTTCAGATCATGAAATGTTCATTTCCCACTATAGCAGAAAGGGTCTTTCTAGTAGTTGCACATCAAATCTAAGCTGTCTGAAGTGTTTGTCCAAAGTTATCAACATTTTTATGTTTGGGGTTCCGGAATCAACCTTATCTCAGGCTGAAAACGCATTTTACGCATTGTGCCATAACTTTGCAGGAAAGCTTCAGAACATGAAATTTTCACATCCCACTATAGCAGAAAGGGTCTTTCTAGCAGTTGCACATCAAATCTAAGCTGTCTGAAGTGTTTTTCGAAAGTTATCAACATTTTTATGTTTGGCATTCCAGAATCGATCTTATCTCAGGCTGAAAACGAGTTGTCTGCATTGTGCCATAACTTTGCATGGAAGCTTCCAAACATGAAATTTTAACCTCCCACTATAGCAGAAAGGGTCTTTCTAGTAGTTGCACATCAAATCTAAGCTGTCTGATGTGTTTTTCCAAAGTTATCGACATTTTTATGTTTGGCGTTCCGGAATCGACCTTATTTCAGGCTGAAAACGCGTTTTACGCATTGTGCAATAACTTTGCAGGGAAGCTTCAGAACATGAAATTTTCACCTCCCACTATAGCAGAAATGGTCTTTCTCATAGTTGCACATCAAATCTAAGCTGTCTGAAGTGTTTTTCCAAAGTTATCAACATTTTTATGTTTGGCGTTCCGGAACCCACCTCATCTCAAGCTGAAAACGCGTTTTCTGCATTGTGCCATAACTTTGCAGGGAAGCTTCAGAACATGAAATTTTCACGTCCCACTATAGCAGAAAGGGTCTTTCTAGTAGTTGCACATCAAATCTAAGCTGTCTGAAGTGCTTTTCGAAAGTTATCAACATTTTTATGTTTGGCGTTTCGGAATCGACCTTATCTCAAGCTGAAAACGAGATTTCTGCATTGTGCCATAACTTTGCAGGGAAGCTTCAGAACATGAAATTTTCACCTCCCACTAGAGCAGAAAGGGTATTTCTAGTAGTTGCACATCAAATCTAAGCTGTCGAAGTTTTTTTCCAAAGTTATCAACATTTTTATGTTTGGCGTTCTGAAATCAACCTCATCTCAGGCTGAAAACGCGTTTAACGCATTGTGCCATAACTTTGCAGGGAAGCTTCAGAAAATGAAATTTTAACCTCCCACTATAGCAGAAAGGGTCTTTCTAGTAGTTGCACATCAAATCTAAGCTGTCGAAAGTGTTTTTCCAAAGTTATCAACATTTTTATGTTTGGCGTTCCGGAAACGACCTTATCTCAGGCTGAAAACGCGTTTCCTGCATTTTGGCTTAACTTTGCAGGGAAGCTTCAAAACATGAAATTTTCACCTCCCACTGTAGCAGAAAGGGTCTTTCTAGTAGTTGCACATCAAATCTAAGCTGTCTGAAGTGTTTTTCCAAACGTATCAACATTTTTAAGTTTGGCGTTCTGGAACCCACCTAATCTCAGGCTGAAAACGCGTTTTCTGCATTGTGCCATAACTTTGCAGGGAAGCTTCAAAACATGAAATTGTCACCTTCCACAAAAGCAGAAATGGTCTTTCTAGTAGTTGCACATCAAATCTAAGCTGTCTGAAGTGTTTTCCCAAAGTTATCAACATTTTTATGTTTGTCGTTCTGGAACTCACCTTATCTCAGGCTAAAAACGCGTTTTCTTCATTGTGCCATAACTTTGCAGTAAAGCTTCAGAACATGAAATTTTCACCTCCCACTATAGCAGAAACGGTCTTTCTAGTCGTTGTACGTCAAATCTAAGCTATCTGAAGTGTTTTTCCAAAGTTATCAACATTTTTACGTTTGGCGCTCCGGAACCCACATTATCATAGGCTAAAAACACGTTTTTTGCATTGTGCCATAACTTTGCAAGGAAGCTTCAGAACATGAAATTTTCACATCCCACTATAGCATAAAGGGTCTTTCCAGTAGTTGCACTTCAAATCTAAGCTGTCTGAAATGTTTTTCCCAAAGTTATCAACATTTTTATGTTTGGCGTTCCGGAACCCACCTTATCTCAGGCTGAAAACGCGTTTTCTGCATTGTTCCTTAACTTTGCAGGGAAGCTTCAGAACATGAAAGTTTCAACTCCCACTATAACAGACAGGGTCTTTCTAGTAGTTGCACATCAAATCTAAGTTGTCTGAAGTGTTTTTCGAAAGCTCTCAACATTTTTATGTTTGGCGTTCCGGAAACGACCTTATCTCGGTCTGAAAACGCGTTTTCCGCATTGTGCCATAACTTTGCAGGGAAGCTTCAGAACATGAAATTTTAACATCCCACTATAGCAGAAAGGGTCTTTCTAGTAGTTGCACATCAAATCTAAGCTGTCTGAACTGTTTTTCCAAAGTTATCAATATTTTTATGTTTGGCGTTCCGGAATCGACCTTATCTCAGGCTGAAAACGCGTTTCCTGCATTGTGGCATAACTTTGCAGGGAAGCTTCAGAACATGAAATTTTCAACTCCCACTGTAGCTAAAAGGGTCTTTCTAGTAGTTGCACATCAAATCTAAGCTGTCTGAAGTGTTTTTCCAAAGTTATCAACATTTTTATGTTTGGCGTTCTGGAACCCACCTAATCTCAGGCTGAAAACGTGTTTTCTGCATTGTGCCATAACTTTTCAGGGAAGCTTCAGAACATGAAATGTAGGCCTCCCACTATAGCAGATAGGGTCTTTCTAGTAGTTGCACATCAAATCTAAGCTGTCTGAACTGTTTTTCCAAAGTTATCAACATTTTTATGTTTGGCGTTCTGGAACCCACCTTATCTCAGGCTGAAAACGCATTTTCTGCATTGTGCCATAACTTTGCAGGGAACCTTCAGATCATGAAATGTTCATTTCCCACTATAGCAGAAAGGGTCTTTCTAGTAGTTGCACATCAAATCTAAGCTGTCTGAAGTGTTTGTCCAAAGTTATCAACATTTTTATGTTTGGGGTTCCGGAATCAACCTTATCTCAGGCTGAAAACGCATTTTACGCATTGTGCCATAACTTTGCAGGAAAGCTTCAGAACATGAAATGTTCACCTCCCACTATAGCAGAAAGGGTCTTTCTAGTAGTTGCACATCAAATCTAAGCTGTCTGATGTTTTTTTTCCAAAGTTATCAACATCTTGATGTTTGGCGTTCCGGAATCGACCTTATCTGAGGATGAAAACGCGTTTTCTGCATTGTGCCAAAACTTTGTAGGTAAGCTCCAGAACATGAAATTTTCACCTCCCACTATAGCAGAAAGGGTCTTTCTAGTAGTTGCTCATCAAATCTAAGCTGTCTGAAGTGTTTTTCCAAAGTTATCAACATTTTTATGTTTGGCGTTCTGGAACCCACCTTATCTCAGGCTGAAAACGCGTTTTCTGCATTGTGCCATAACTTTGCAGGGAAGCTTCAGAAAATGAAATTTTCACCTCCCCCTATAGCAGAAAGGGTCTTTCTAGTAGTTGCACATCAAATCTCAGCTGTCTGAAGTGTTTTTCCAAAGTTAACACCATTTTTACGTTTGGCGCTCCAGAATCGAGCTTATCTCAGGCTGAAAACGTGTTTTCTGCATTGTGCCATAACTTTGCAGGGAAGCTTCAGAACATGAAATTTTCAGCTCCCACTATAGCAGAAAGGGTCTTTCTAGTATTTGCACATCAAATCTAAGCTGTCTGAAGTGTTTTTCCAAAGTTATCAACATTTTTATGTTTGGCGTTCTGGAACCCACCTTATCTCAGGCTGAAAACACGTTTTCTGCATTGTGCCATAACTTTGAAGGCCGACTTCAGAACATGAAATTTTCTCCTCCCACTATATCAGTAAGGGTATTTCTAGTAGTTGCACATCAAATCTAAGCTGTCTGTAGAGTTTTTCCTGAGTTATCAACATTTTTATGTTTGGCGTTCTGAAATCAACCTCATCTCAGGCTGAAAACGCGTTTTACGCATTGTGCCATAACTTTGCAGGGAAACTTCAGAACATGAAATTTTCACCTCCCACAGTAGCAGAAAGGGTCTTTCTAGTAGTTGCACATCAAATCTAAGCTGTCTGAAGTGTTTTTCCAAAGTTATCAACATTTTTATTTTTGGCGTTCTGGAAACCACCCTATCTCAGGCTGAAAACAGGTTTTCTGCATTGTGCCATGACTTTGCAGGGAAGCTTCAGAACATGAAATTTTCACCTCCCACTATAGCAGAAAGGGTCTTTCTAGTATTTGTACATCAAATCTAAGCTGTCTGAAGTGTTTTTCCAAAGTTTTCAACATTTTTATGTTTGGTGTTCCTGAATCGACCTTTTCTCAGGCTGAAAACGCGTTTTCTGCATTGTGCCATAACTTTGCAGGTAACCTTCAGATCATGAAATGTTCATTTCCCACTATAGCAGAAAGGGTCTTTCTAGTAGTTGCACATCAAATCTAAGCTGTTTGAAGTGTTTTTCCAAAGTTATCAACAGTTTTATGTTTGGCGTTCGGGAATCGACCTTATCTCAGGCTGAAAACGCGTTTTACGCATTGTGCCATAACTTTGCAGGAAAGCTTCAGAACATTAAATTTTCACCTCCCACTATACCAGAAAGGGTCTTTCTCGTAGTTGCACATCAAATCGAAGCTGTCTGAAGTGTTTTTCCAAAGTTATCAACACTTTTATGTTTGCCGTTCCGGAATCGACCTTATCTCAGGCTGAAATCACGATTTACGCATTGTGCCATAACTTTGCAGGGAAGCTTCAGAACATGAAATTTTCAGCTCCCACTATAGCAGAAAGGGTCTTTCTCGTAGTTGTACATCAAATCTAAGCTGTCTGAAGTATTTTTCCAAAGTTATCAACATTCTTATGTTTGGCGTTCCGGAATAAACCATATCTTAGGCTGAAAACATGTTTTCTGCATTGTGCCATAACTTTGCAGGCAAGCTTCAGAACATGAAATTTCCACATCCCACTATAGCAGAAAGGGTCTTTCTAGTAGTTGCACATCAAATCTAAGCTGTTTGAATTGTTTTTCCAAAGTTATCAACATTTTTATGTTTGGCGTTCCGGAATCGACCTTATCTCAGGCTGAAAACGCGTTTTACGCATTGTGCCATAACTTTGCAGGGAAGCTTCAGAACATGAAAAGTTCACCTCCCACTATAGCAGAAAGGGTCTTTCTAGTAGGTGCACATCAAATCGAAGATGTCTGAAGTGTTTTTACAAAGTTATCAACACTTTTATGTTTGCCGTTCCGGAATCGACCGTATCTCAGGCTGAAAACACGATTTACGCATTCTGCCATAACTTTGCAGGGAAGCTTCAGAACATGAAATTTTCATATCCCACTATAGCAGAAAGGGTCTTTCTAGTAGTTGCACATCAAATCTAAGCTGTCTGAAGTGTTTTTCCAAAGTTGTCAACATTTTTACGTTTGGCGTTCCGGAACCGACATTATCTCAGGCTGAAAACGCGTTTTCTGAATTGTGCCATAACTTTGCAGGGAAGCTTCAGAACATGAAATTTTAACCTCCCACTATAGCAGAATGCGTCTTTCTCGTAGTTGCACATCAAATCTTAGCTGTCTGAAGTGTTTTTCCAAAGTTCTCAACATTTTTATGTTTGGCGTTCCGGAATCGACCTTATCTCAGGCTGAAAACGCGTTTTCTGCATTGTGCCATAACTTTTCAGGGAAGCTTCAGAACATGAAATATTCGCGTCCCACTATAGCAGATAGGGTCTTTCTAGTAGTTGCACATAAAATCTAAGCTGTCTGAAGTGTTTTTCCAAAGTTATCAACATTTTTGTGTTTGGCGTTCTGGAACCCACCTTATCTCAGCCTGAAAACGCGTTTTACATATTTTGCCATAACTTTGCAAGGAAGCTTCAGAACATGAAATTTTAACATCCCGCTGTAGCAGAAAGGGTCTTTCTAGTAGTTGCACATCAAATCTAAGCTGTCTGACGTGTTTTTCGAAAGTTTTCAACATTTTTATGTTTGGTGTTCCTGAATCGACCTTTTCTCAGGCTGAAAACGCGTTTTCTGCATTGTGCCATATCTTTGCAGGGCGACTTCAGAACATGAAATTTTCTCCTCCCACTATATCAGAAAGGGTATTTCTAGTAGTTGCACATCAAATCTAAGGTGTCTGAAGTGTTTTTCCAAAGATATCAACATTCTTATGTTGGCGTTCCGGAATCAACCTTATCTCAAGCTGAAAACGCGTTTTACGCATTGTGCCATAACTTTGCAGGGAAGCTTCAGAACATGATATTTTCACCTCCCACTATAGCAGAAACGGTCTTTCCAGTAGTTGCACATCAAATCAAAGCTGTCTGTAGAGTTTTTCCTGAGTTATCAACATTTTTATGTTTGGCGTTCCGGAATCGACCTTATCTCAGGCAGAAAACCCGTTTTCTGCATTGTGCCATAACTTTGCAGGGAAGCTTTAGAACATGAAATTTTCACCTCCCACTAGAGCAGAAAGAGTATTTCTAGTAGTTGCACAACAAACTAAGCTGTCTGAAGTGTTTTTCGAAAGTTATCAACATTTTTATGTTTGGCGTTCCGGAATCGACCTTATCTCAGGATGAAAAATCGTTTTCTGCATTGTCCCATAACTTTGCAGGGAAGCTTCAGAACATGAAATTTTCACCTCCAACTATAGCGGAAAGGGTCTTTCTAGTAGTTGCACATCAAATCTGAGCTGTCTGAAGTGTTTTTCCAAAGTTATCAACATTTTTATTTTGGCGTTCTGGAACCCACCTTATCTCAGGCTGAAAACGAGTTTCACGCATTGTGCCATAACTTTGCAGGGAAGCTTCAGAACATGATATTTTCACCTCCCACTATAGCAGAAAGGGTCTTTCTTGTAGTTGCACATCAAATCTAAGCTGTCTGAAGTGTTTTTCGAAAGTTTTCAACATTTTTATGTTTGATGTTGCTGAATCGACCTTATCTCAGGCCGAAAACGCGTTTTCTGCATTGTGCCATAACTTTGCAGGGAAGCTTCAGAACATGACATTTTCACCTCCCACTATAGCAGAAAGGGTCTTTCCAGTAGTTGCACATCAAATCTAAGCTGTCTGATGTGTTGTTCCAAAGTTATCAACATTTTTATGTTTGGCGTTCCGGAACTCACCTTATCTCACGCTTAAAACGCGTTTTCTGCATTGTGCCATAACTTTGCAGGGAAGCTTCAGAACATGAAATTTTCACCTCCCACTATAGCAGAAAGGGTCTTTCTAGTAGTTGCACATCAAATCTAAGCTGTCTGAAGTGTTTTTCCAAAGTTATCAACATTTTTATGTTTGGCGTTCTGGAACCCACCTTATCTCAGGCTGAAAACGCGTTTTCTGCATTGTGCCGTAACTTTGCAGGGAAGCTTCAGAACATGAAATTTTCACCTCCCACTATAGCAGAAAGGGTCTTTCTAGTAGTTGCACATCAAATCTAAGCTGTCTGAAGTGTTTTTCCAAAGTTATCAACATTTTTATGTTTGGCGTTCTGAAATCAACCTCATCTCAGGCTGAAAACGCGTTTTACGCATTGTGCCATAACTTTGCAGGGAAACTTCAGAACATGAAATTTTCACCTCCCACAGTAGCAGAAAGGGTCTTTCTAGTAGTTGCACATCAAATCTAAGCTGTCTGAAGTGTTTTTCCAAAGTTATCAACATTTTTATGTTTGGCGTTCTGGAAACCACCTTATCTCAGGCTGAAAACAGGTGTTCTGCATTGTGCCATGACTTTGCAGGGAAGCTTCAGAACATGAAATTTTCACCTCCCACTATAGCAGAAAGGGTCTTTCTAGCAGTTGCACATCAAATCTAAGCTGTTTGAAGTGTTTTTCCAAAGTTATCAACATTTTTATGTTTGGCGTTCTGAAATCAACCTCATCTCAGGCTGAAAACGAGTTTTACGCATTGTGCCATAACTTTGCAGCGAAGCTTCAGAACATGAAATGTTCATTTCCCACTATAGCAGAAAGGGTCTTTCTAGTAGTTGCACATCAAATCTAAGCTGTTTGAAGTGTTTTTCCAAAGTTATCAACATTTTTATGTTTGGCGTTCTGAAATCAACCTCATCTCAGGCTGAAAACGAGTTTTACGCATTGTGCCATAACTTTGCAGCGAAGCTTCAGAACATGAAATGTTCATTTCCCACTATAGCAGAAAGGGTCTTTCTAGTAGTTGCACATCAAATCTAAGCTGTTTGAAGTATTTTTCCAAAGTTAACAACATTCTTATGTTTGGCGTTGCGGAATAAACCATATCTTAGGCTGAAAACATGTTTTCTGCATTGTGCCATAACTTTGCAGGGAAGCTTCAGAACATGAAAAGTTCTCCTCCCACTATAGCAGAAAGGGTCTTTCTAGTTGGTGCACATCAAATCGAAGCTGTCTGAAGTGTTTTTCCAAAGTTATCAACACTTTTATGTTTGCCGTTCCGGAATCGACCTTATCTCAGGCTGAAAACACGATTTACGCATTCTGCCATAACTTTGCAGGGAAGCTTCAGTACATGAAATTTTCATATCCAACTATAGCAGAAAGGGTCTTTCTAGTAGTTGCACATCAAATCTAAGCTGTCTGAAGTGTTTTTCCAAAGTTATCAACATTTTTACGTTTGGCATTCCGGAACCGACATTATTTCAGGCTGAAAACGCGTTTTCTGAATTGTGCCATAACTTTGCAGGGAAGCATCAGAACATGAAATTTTAACCTCCCAATATAGCAGAAAGGGTCTTTCTAGTAGTTGCACATCAAATCTAAGCTGTCTGAAGTGTTTTTCTAAAGTTATCAACATTTGTATGTTTGGCGTTCTGGAAACCACCTTATCTCAGGCTGAAAACAGGTTTTACGCATTGTGCCATAACTTTGCAGGGAAGCTTCAGAACATGAAATTTTCACCTCCTACTATAGCAGAAAGGGTCTTTCTCGTAGTTGCACATCAAATCTAAGCTGTCTGAAGTGTTTTTCGAAAGTTTTCAACATTTTTATGTTTGATGTTCCTGAATCGACCTTATCTCAGGCCGAAAACGGGTTTTCTGCATTGTGCCATAACTTTGCAGGGAAGCTTCAGAACATGAAAATTTCACCTCCCACTATAGCAGAAAGGGTGTTTCGAGTAGGTGCACATCAAATCAAAGCTGTTTGAAGTGTTTTTCCAAACTTATCAAGACTTTTCTGTTTGGCTTTCCGGATTCGACCTTATCTCAGGCTGAAAACACGATTGACGCATTCTGCCATAACTTTGCAGGGAAGCTTCAGAACATGAAATTTTAACATCCCACTATAGCAGAAAGGGTCTTTCTAGTAGTTGCACATCAAATCTAAGCTGTCTGAAGTGTTTTTCTAAAGTTATCAACATTCTTATGTTTGGCGTTCCGGAATCAACCTTATCTCAGGCTGAAAACGCGTTTTACACATTGTGCCATAACTTTGCAGGAAAGCTTCAGAACATGAAATTTTCAACTCCCAATATAGCTGAAAGGGTCTTTCTCGTAGTTGCACATCAAATCTAAGCTGTCTGAAGTGTTTTTCCAAAGTTATCAATATTTTTATGTTTGGCGTTCCGGAATCGACCTTTTCTCAGGCTGAAAACGCGTTTCCTGCATTGTGGCATAACTTTGTAGGGAAGCTTCAGAACATGAAATTTTCACCTCCCACTGTAGCAGAAAGGGTCTTTCTAGTAGTTGCACATCAAATCTCAGCTGTCTGAAGTGTTTTTCCAAAGTTATCAACATTTTTATGTTTGGCGTTCTGGAAACCACCTTATCTCAGGCTGAAAACAGGTTTTCTGCATTGTGCCATAACTTTGCAGCGAAGCTTCAGAACATGAAATTTTCACCTCCCACTATAGCAGAAAGGGTCTTTCTATTAGTTGCACATCAAATCTAAGCTGTCTGAAGTGTTTTTCTAAAGTTATCAACATTCTTATTTTTGGCGTTCTGGAATCAACCTTATCTCAGGCTGAAAACGCGTTTTACGCATTGTGACATAACTTTGCAGGGAAGCTTCAGAACATTATATTTTCACCTCCCACTGTAGCAGAAAGCGTCTTTCTCATAGTTGCACATCAAATCTAAGCTGTCTGAAGTATTTTTCGAAAGTTTTCAATATTTTTATGTTTGGTGTTCCTGAATCGACCTTATCTCAGGCCGAAAACGCGTTTTCTACATTGTGCCATAACTTTGCAGGGAAGCTTCAGAACATGAAAATTTCACCTCCCACTATAGCAGAAAGGGTCTTTCGAGTAGGTGCATATCAAATCAAATCTGTTTGAAGTGTTTTTCCAAAGTCATCAACACTTTTATGTTTGGCGTTCCGGAATCGACCTTATCTCAGGCTGAAAACACGATTTACGCATTCTGCCATAACTTTGCAGGGAAGCTTCAGAACATGAAATTTTCATATCCCACTATAGCAGAAAGGGTCTTTCTAGTAGTCTCACATCAAATCTAAGCTGTCTGAAGTGTTTTTCCAAAGTTATCAACATTTTTATGTTTGGCGCTCCGGAATCGACCTTATCTCAGGCTGAAAACAGGTTTTACGCATTGTGCCATAACTTTGCAGGGAAGCTTCAGAACATGAAATTTTCACCTCCTACTATAGCAGAAAGGGTCTTTCTCGTAGTTACACATCAAATCTAAGCTGTCTGAAGTGTTTTTCGATAGTTTTCAACAGTTTTATGTTTAATGTTCCTGAATCGACCTTATCTCAGGCCGAAAACGCGTTTTCTGCATTGTGCCATAACTTTGCAGGGAAGCTTCAGAACATGAACATTTCACCTCCCACTATAGCAGAAAGGGTGTTTCGAGTAGGTGCACATCAAATCAAAGCTGTTTGAAGTGTTTTTCCAAACTTATCAAGACTTTTCTGTTTGGCTTTCCGGATTCGACCTTATCTCAGGCTGAAAACACGATTGACGCATTCTGCCATAACTTTGCAGGGAAGCTTCAGAACATGAAATTTTAACACCCCACTATAGCAGAAAGGGTCTTTCTAGTAGTTGCACATCAAATCTAAGCTGTCTGAAGTGTTTTTCTAAAGTTATCAACATTCTTATGTTTGGCGTTCCGGAATCAACCTTATCTCAGGCTGAAAACGCGTTTTACACATTGTGCCATAACTTTGCAGGAAAGCTTCAGAACATGAAATTTTCAACTCCCAATATAGCTGAAAGGGTCTTTCTCGTAGTTGCACATCAAATCTAAGCTGTCTGAAGTGTTTTTCCAAAGTTATCAATATTTTTATGTTTGGCGTTCCGGAATCGACCTTTTCTCAGGCTCAAAACGCGTTTCCTGCATTGTGGCATAACTTTGTAGGGAAGCTTCAGAACATGAAATTTTCACCTCCCACTGTAGCAGAAAGGGTCTTTCTAGTAGTTGCACATCAAATCTAAGCTGTCTGAAGTGTTTTTCCAAAGTTATCAACATTTTTATGTTTGGCGTTCTGGAAACCACCTTATCTCTGGCTGAAAACAGGTTTTCTGCATTGTGCCATAACTTTGCAGGGAAGCTTCAGAACATGAAATTTTCACCTCCCACTATAGAAAAAAAGGGTCTTTCTAGTAGTTGCACATCAAATCTAAGCTGTCTGAAGTGTTTTTCTAAAGTTATCAACATTCTTATTTTTGGCGTTCCGGAATCAACCTTATCTCAGGCTGAAAACGCGTTTTACGCATTGTGACATAACTTTGCAGGGAAGCTTCAGAACATGATATTTTCACCTCCCACTGTAGCAGAAAGGGTCTTTCTCATAGTTGCACTTCAAATCTAAGCTGTCTGAAGTATTTTTCGAAAGTTTTCAATATTTTTATGTATGGTGTTCCTGAATCGACCTTATCTCAGGCCGAAAACGCGTTTTCTACATTGTGCCATAACTTTGCAGGGAAGCTTCAGAACATGAAAATTTCACCTCCCACTATAGCAGAAAGGGTCTTTCGAGTAGGTGCATATCAAATCAAATCTGTTTGAAGTGTTTTTCCAAAGTCATCAACACTTTTATGTTTGGCGTTCCGGAATCGACCTTATCTCAGGCTGAAAACACGATTTACGCATTCTGCCATAACTTTGCAGGGAAGCTTCAGAACATGAAATTTTCATATCCCACTATAGCAGAAAGGGTCTTTCTAGTAGTCTCACATCAAATCTAAGCTGTCTGAAGTGTTTTTCCAAAGTTATCAACATTTTTATGTTTGGCGCTCCGGAATCGACCTTATCTCAGGCTGAAAACGCGTTTTCTGCATTGTGCCATAACTTTGCAGGGAAGCTTCAGAACATGAAATTTTAACCTCCCACTATAGCAGAATGGGTCTTTCTAGTAGTTGCACATCAAATCTTAGCTGTCTGAAGTGTTTTTCCAAAGTTATCAACATTTTTATGTTTGGCGTTCTGGAAACCACCTTATCTCAGGCTGAAAACGGGTTTTCTGCATTGTGCCATAACTTTGCTGGGAGACTTCAGAACATGAAATTTTCTCCTCCCACTATAGCAGAAAGGGTATTTCTAATAGTTGCACATCAAATCTCAGCTGTCTGAAGTGTTTTTCTAAAGTTATCAACATTCTTATGTTTGGCGTTCCGGAATCAACCTTATCTCAGGCTGAAAACGCGTTTTATGCATTGTGCCATAACTTTCCAGGGAGACTTCAGAACATGAAATTTTCTCCTCCCACCATTGCAGAAAGGGTATTTCTAGCAGTTGCACTTCAAATCTAAGCTGTCTGAAGTGTATTTCCAAAGTTATCAACATTTTTATGTTTGGCGTTCTGGTACCCACCTTATCTCAGGCTGAAAACGCGTTTTCTGCATTGTGCCATAACTTTGCAGGGAAGCTTTAGAACATGAAATTTTCACCTCCCACTAGAGCAGAAAGGGTATTTCTAGTAGTTGCACATCAAATCTAAGCTGTCTGAAGTGTTTTTCCAAAGTTATCAACATTTTTATGTTTGGCGTTCCGGAATCAACCTTATCTCAGGCTGAAAACGCGTTTTACGCATTGTGCCATAACTTTGCAGGGAAGCTTCAGAACATGAAATTTTTACCTCCCACTATAGCAGAAAGGGTCTTTCTAGTAGTTGCACGTCAAATCTAAGCTGTCGAAAGTGTTTTTCCAAATTTTTCAACATTTTTATGTTTGGCGTTTCGGAATCGACCTTATCTCCGGCTGAAAACGTGTTTTCTGCATTGTGCCATAACTTTGCAGGGAAGCTTAAGAACATGAAATTTTCACCTCCCACTAGAGCAGAAAGGGTATTTCTAGTAGTTGCACATCAAATCCAAGCTGTCTGTAGAGTTTTTCCTGAGTTATCAACATTTTTATGTTTGGCGTTCTGAAATCAACCTCATCTCAGGCTGAAAACGTGGTTTACGCATTGTGCCATAACTTTGCAGGGAAGCTTCAGAAAATGAAATTTTAACCTCCCACTATAGCAGAAAGGGTCTTTCTAGTAGTTGCACATCAAATCTAAGCTGTCTTGAAGTGTTTTTCTAAAGTTATCAACATTTTTATGTTTGGCGTTCCGGAACCCACCTTATCTCAGCCTGAAAACGCGTTTTACATATTTTGCCATAACTTTGCAGGGAAGCTTAAGAACATGAAATTTTAACATCCCACTATAGCAGAAAGGGTCTTTCTAGTAGTTGCACATCAAATCTTAGCTGTCTGAAGTTTTTTTCCAAAGTTATCAACATTCTTATGTTTGGCGTTCCGGAATCAACCTTATCTCAGGCTGAAAACGCGTTTTACGCATTGTGCCATAACTTTGCAGGGAAGCTTCAGAACATGAAATGTTCGCCTCCCACTATAGCAGATAGGGTCTTTCTAGTAGTTGCACATCAAATCTAAGCTGTCTGAAGTGTTTTTCCAAAGTTATCAACATTTTTATGTTTGGCGTTCTGAAATCACCCTCATGTCAGGCTGAAAACGCGTTTTACGCATTGTGCCATAACTTTGCAGGGAAGCTTCAGAACATGAAATGTTCGCCTCCCACTATAGCAGATAGGGTCTTTCTAGTAGTTGCACATCAAATCTAAACTGTCTGAAGTGTTTTTCTAAAGTTATCAACATTCTTATGTTTGGCGTTCCGGAATCAACCTTATCTCAGGCTGAAAACGCGTTTTACGCATTGTGCCATAACTTTGCAGGAAAGCTTGAGAACATGAAATTTTCAACTCCCAATATAGCAGAAAGCGTCTTTCTCGGAGTTGCATATCAAATCTAAGCTGACTGAAGTGTTTTTCCAAAGTTATCAACATTTTTATGTTTGGCGTTCTGGAACCCACCTTATCTCTGGCTGAAAACGCGTTTTCTGCATTGTGCCATAACTTTGCAGGGAGACTTCAGAACATGAAATTTTCTCCTCCCACTATTGCAGAAAGGGTATTTCTAGTAGTTGCACTTCAAATCTAAGCTGTCTGAAGTGTATTTCCAAAGTTATCAACATTTTTATGATTGGCGTTCTGGTACCCACCTCATCTCAGGCTGAAAACGCGTTTTACGCATTGTGCCATAACTTTGCAGGGAAGCTTCAGAAAATGAAATTTTTAACCTCCCACTATAGCAGAAAGGGTCTTTCTAGTAGTTGCACATAAAATCTAAGCTGTCTTGAAGTGTTTTTCTAAATTTATCAACATTTTTATGTTTGGCGTTCCGTAACCCACCTTATCTCAGCCTGAAAACGCGTTTTACATATTTTGCCATAACTTTGCAGGGAAGCTTAAGAACATGAAATTTTAACATCCCACTATAGCAGAAAGGGTCTTTCTAGTAGTTGCACATCAAATCTAAGCTGTCTGAAGTGTTATTCCAAAGTTATCAACATTCTTATGTTTGGCGTTCCGGAATCAACCTTATCTCAGGCTGAAAACGCGTTTTACGCATTATGCCATCACTTTGCAGGGAAGCTTCAGAACATGAAATGTTCGCCTCCCACTATAGCAGATAGGGTCTTTCTAGTAGTTGCACATCAAATCTAAGCTGTCTGAAGTGTTTTTCCAAAGTTATCAACATTTTTATGTTTGGCGTTCGTGAACCCACCTTATCTCAGGCTGAAAACGCGTTTTCTGCATTGTGCCATAACTTTGCAGGGAAGCTTCAGAACATGAAATTTTCACCTCCCACTACAGCAGAAACGGTCTTTCTAGTAGCTGCAGAGCAAATCTAAGCTGTCTGAAGTGTTTTTCCAAAGTTATCAACATTTTTAGGTTTGGCGTTCTGGAACCCACCTTATCTCAGGCTAAAAACGCGTTTTCTGCATTGTGCCATAACTTTGCAGGGAGACTTCAGAACATGAAATTTTCTCCTCCCACTACAGCAGAAAGGGTATTTGTAGTAGTTGCACATCAAATCTAAGTTGTCTGAAGTGTTTTTCCAAAGTTATCAACATTCTTATGTTTGGCGTTCCGGAACCCACCTTATTTCAGCCAGAAAACGCGTTTTACATATTTTGCCATAACTTTGAGGGAAGCTTCAGAACATGAAATTTTAACCTCCCACTATAGCAGAAAGGGTATTTCTAGTAGTTGCACATCAAATTTAAGTTGTCTTAAGTGTTTTTCCAAAGTTATCAACATTCTTATGTTTGACGTTCCGGAACCCACCTTATCTCAGCCTGAAAACGCGTTTTACATATTTTGCCATAACTTTGAAGGAAGCTTCAGAACATGAAATTTTAACATCCCACTATAGCAGAAAGGGTATTTCTAGTAGTTCCACATCAAATCTAAGCTGTCTGAAGTGTTTTTCCAAAGTTATCAACATTCTTATGTTTGGCGTTCTGGTACCCACCTTATCTCAGGCTGATAACGCGTTTTCTGCATTGTGCCATAACTTTGCAGGGAAGCTTCGCAACATGAAATTTTCACCTTCCACAATAGCAGAAAGGGTCTTTCTAGTAGTTGCACATCAAATCTAAGCTGTCTGAAGTGTTTTTCCAAAGTTATCAACATTTTTATGTTTGGCGTTCCGGAATCGACCTCATCTCAGGCTGAAAACGCGTTTTCTGCATTGTGCCATAACTTTGCATGGAAGCTCCCAAACATGAAATTTTAACCTCCCACTATAGCAGAAAGGGTCTTTCTAGTAGTTGCACATCAAATCTAAGCTGTCTGAAGTGTTTTTCCAAAGTTATCAACATTTTTATGTTTGGCGTTCCGGAACCCACCTTATCTCAAGCTGAAAACACGTTTTCTGCATTGTGCCATAACTTTGCAGGGAAGCTTCAGAACATGAAATGTTCACCCCCCACTACAGCAGAAAGGGTCTATCTAGCAGTTGCACATCAAATCAATGCTGTCTGAAGTGTTTTTCGAAAGTTATCAACATTTTTATGTTTGGCATTCCAGAATCGATCTTATCTCAGGCTGAAAACGAGTTGTCAGCATTGTGCCATAACTTTGCATGGAAGCTTCCAAACATGAAATTTTAACCTCCCACTATAGCAGAAAGGGTCTTTCTAGTAGTTGCACATCAAATCTAAGCTGTCTGATGTGTTTTTCCAAAGTTATCAACATTTTTATGTTTGGCGTTCCGGAATCGACCTTATCTCAGGCAGAAAACGCGTTTTACGCATTGTGCAATAACTTTGCAGGGAAGCTTTAGAACATGAAATTTTCACCTCCCACTATAGCAGAAAGGGTCTTTCTCGTAGTTGCACATCAAATCTAAGCTGTCTGAAGTGTTTTTCCAAAGTTAGCAACATTTTTATGTTTGGCGTTCCGGAACCCAACTCATCTCAAGCTGAAAACGCGTTTTCTGCATTGTGCCATAACTTTGCAGGGAAGCTTCAGAACATGAAATGTTCACCTCCCACTATAGCAGAAAGGGTCTTTCTAGTAGTTGCACATCAAATCTAAGCTGTCTGAAGTGTTTTTCGAAAGTTATCAACATTTTTATGTTTGGCGTTCCGGAACCCCCCTTATCTCATGCTGAAAACGCGTTTTCTGCATTGTGCCATAACTTTGCAGGGAAGCTTCAGAACATGAAATTTTAACCTCCCACTGTAGCAGAAAGGGTCTTTTTAGTAGTTGCACATCAAATCTAAGCTGTCTGAAGTGTTTTTCGAAAGTTTTCAACATTTTTATGTTTGGTGTTCCTGAATCGACCTTATATCAGGCTGAAAACGCGTTTTCTGCATTGTGCCATAACTTTGCAGGGAAGCTTCAGGACATGAAATTGTCACCTCCCACTATAGCAGAAAGGGTCTTTCTAGTAGTTGCAGAACAAATCCAAGCTGTCTGATGTGTTTTTCCAAAGTTATCAACATTTTTATGTTTGGCGTTCCGGAATCGACCTTATCTTAGGCTGAAAACGCGTTTTACGCATTGTGCAATAACTTTGCAGGGAAGCTTCAGAACATGAAATGTTCACCTCCCACTATAGCAGAAAGGGTCTTTCTAGTAGTTGCACATCAAATCTAAGCTGTCTGAAGTGTTTTTCCAAAGTTTTCAACATTTTTATGTTTGGTGTTCCTGAATCGACCTTATCTCAGGCTGAAAATGCGTTTTCTGCATTGTGCCATAACTTTGCAGGGACTCTTCAGAACATGAAATTTTCACCTCCCAATACAGCAGAAAGGGTCTTTCTAGTAGTTGCACATCAAATCTAAGCTGTCTGAAATGTTTTTCCAAAGTTATCAACATTTTTACGTTTGGCGTTCCGGAACCCACCTTATCTCAGGCTGAACACGCGTTTTCTGCATTGTGCTATAACTTTGCAGGGAAGCTTCAGGACATGAAATTTTCACCTCCCACAATACCCGAAAGGGTCTTTCTAGTAGTTGCACATCAAATCTAAGCTGTCTGAAGTGTTTTTCGAAAGTTATCAACATTTTTATATTTGGCGTTCCAGAATCGACCTTATCTCAGGCTGAAAACGCATTGTCTGCATTGTGCCATAACTTTGTAGGGAAGCTTCAGAACATGAAATGTTCACTTCCCACTATTGCAGAAAGGGTCTTTTTAGTAGTTGCAGATCAAATCTAAGCTGTCTGATGTGTTTTTCCAAAGTTATCAACATTTTTATGTTTGGCGTTCCGGAATCGACCTTATATTAGGCTGAAAACGTGTTTTACGCATTGTGCAATAACTTTGCAGGGAAGCTTCAGAACATGAAATGTTCACCTCCCACTATAGCAGAAAGGGTCTTTCTAGTAGTTGCACATCAAATCTAAGCTGTCTGAAGTGTTTTTCCAAAGTTTTCAACATTTTTATGTTTGGTGTTCCTGAATCGACCTTATCTCAGGCTGAAAACGCGTTTTCTGCATTGTGCCATAACTTTGCAGGGAATCTTC
Source organism: Synchiropus splendidus (assembly GCF_027744825.2). Lineage (NCBI taxonomy): Eukaryota > Metazoa > Chordata > Actinopteri > Syngnathiformes > Callionymidae > Synchiropus > Synchiropus splendidus. The sequence goes on from NW_026527055.1 coordinate 1,124,898, forward strand.
AGAACATGAAATTTTCACCTCCCAATACAGCAGAAAGGGTCTTTCTTGTAGTTGCACATCAAATCTAAGCTGTCTGAAGTTTTTTTCCAAGGTTATCAACATTTTTATGTTTGGCGTTCCGGAATCGACCTTATCTCAAGCTGAAAACGTGTTTTCTGCATTGTGCCATAACTTTGCAGGGAAGCTTCAGAACATGAAATGTTCACCTCCCACTATAGCAGAAAGGGACTTTCTAGTAGTTGCACATCAAATCTAAGCTGTCTGAAGTGTTTTTCCAAAGTTATCAACATTTTTATGTTTGGCGTTCCGGAACCCACCTTATCTCAAGCTGAAAACACGTTTTCTGCATTGTGCCATAACTTTGCAGGGAAGCTTCAGAACATGACATTTTCACCTCCCACTACAGCAGAAAGGGTCTTTCTAGTAGTTGCAAATGAAATCTAAGCTGTCTGAAGTGTTTTTCGAAAGTTTTCAACATTTTTATGTTTGGTGTTCCTGAATCGACCTTATCTCAGTCTGAAAACGCGTTTCCTGCATTGTGCCATAACTTTGCAGGGAATCTTCAGAACATGAAATTTTCTCCTCCCACTACAGCAGAAAGGGTCTTTCTAGTAGTTGCACATCAAATCTAAGCTGTCTGAAATGTTTTTCCAAAGTTATCAACATTTTTATGTTTGGCGTTCCGGAATCGACCTTATCTTAGGCAGAAAACGCGTTTTACGCATTGTGCAATAACTTTGCAGGGAAGCTTCAGAACATGAAATGTTCACCTCCCACTATAGCAGAAAGGGTCTTTCTAGTAGTTGCACATCAAATCTAAGCTGTCTGAAGTGTTTTTCCAAAGTTTTCAACATTTTTATGTTTGGTGTTCCTGAATCGACCTTATCTCAGGCTAAAAACGCGTTTTCTGCATTGTGCCATAACTTTGCAGGGAATCTTCAGAACATGAAATTTTCACCTCCCAATACAGCAGAAAGGGTCTTTCTTGTAGTTGCACATCAAATCTAAGCTGTCTGAAGTTTTTTTCCAAGGTTATCAACATTTTTATGTTTGGCGTTCCAGAATCGACCTTATCTCAAGCTGAAAACGTGTTTTCTGCATTGTGCCATAACTTTGCAGGGAAGCTTCAGAACATGAAATGTTCACCTCCCACTATAGCAGAAAGGGACTTTCTAGTAGTTGCACATCAAATCTAAGCTGTCTGAAGTGTTTTTCCAAAGTTATCAACATTTTTATGTTTGGCGTTCCGGAACCCACCTTATCTCAAGCTGAAAACACGTTTTCTGCATTGTGCCATAACTTTGCAGGGAAACTTCAGAACATGAAATGTTCACCTCCCACTATAGCAGAAAAGGTCTTCCGAGAAGTTGCACATCAAATGTAAGCTGTCTGAAGTGTTTTTCCAAAGTTATGAAAATTTTTATGTTTATCGTTGGGGAATCAACCTTATCTCAGGCTGAAAAGGCGTTTTCTGCATTGTGCCATAACTTTGCAAAGAAGCTTCAGGACATGAAATTTTCGCCTCCCATAATAGCCGAAAGGGTCTTTCTAGTAGTTGCACATCAAATCTAAGCTGTCTGAAGTTTTTTTCCAAGGTTATCAACATTTTCATGTTTGGCGTTCCGGAATCGACCTTATCTCAAGCTGAAAACGCGTTTTCTGCATTGAGACACAAATTTGCAGGGAAGCTTCAGAACATGAAATGTTCACCTCCCACTATAGCAGAAAGGGTCGTCCTAGTAGTTGCACATCAAATCTAAGCTGTCTGAAGTGTCTTTCGAAAGTTATCAACATTTTTATGTTTGGCGTTCCGGAATCGACCTTATCTTAGGCTGAAAACGCGTTTTACACATTGTGCAATAACTTTGCAGGGAAGCTTCAGAACATGACATTTTCACCTCCCACTACAGCAGAAAGGGTCTTTCTAGTAGTTGCAAATGAAATCTAAGCTGTCTGAAGTGTTTTTCAAAAGTTTTCAACATTTTTATGTTTGGTGTTCCTGAATCGACCTTATCTCAGGCTGAAAACGCGTTTCCTGCTTTGTGCCATAACTTTGCAGGGAATCTTCAGAACATGAAATTTTCTCCTCCCACTACAGCAGAAAGGGTCTTTCTAGTAGTTGCACATCAAATCTAAGCTGTCTGAAATGTTTTTCCAAAGTTATCAACATTTTTATGTTTGGTGTTCCGGAATCGACCTTATCTTAGGCAGAAAACGCGTTTTACGCATTGTGCAATAACTTTGCAGGGAAGCTTCAGAACATGAAATGTTCACCTCCGACTATAGCAGAACGGGTCTTTCTAGTAGTTGCACATCAAATCTAAGCTGTCTGAAGTGTTTTTCCAAAGTTTTCAACATTTTTATGTTTGGTGTTCCTGAATCGACCTTATCTCAGGCTGAAAACGCGTTTTCTGCATTGTGCCATAACTTTGCAGGGAATCTTCAGAACATGAAATTTTCACCTCCCAATACAGCAGAAAGGGTCTTTCTAGTAGTTGCACATCAAATCTAAGCTGTCTGAAGTTTTTTTCCAAGGTTATCAACATTTTTATGTTTGGCGTTCCGGAATCGACCTTATCTCAAGCTGAAAACGCGTTTTCTGCATTGTGCCATAACTTTGCAGGGAAGCTTCAGAACATGAAATGTTCACCTCCCACTATAGCAGAAAGGGACTTTCTAGTAGTTGCACATCAAATCTAAGCTGTCTGAAGTGTTTTTCCAAAGTTATCAACATTTTTATGTTTGGCGTTCGGGAATCGACCTTATCTCGGGATGAAAAATAGCTTTCTGCATTGTCCCATAACTTTGCAGGGAAGCTTCAGAACTTGAAATTTTGACCTCCCAATATAGCAGAAAGGGTCTTTCTGGTAGATGCACATCAAATCTAAGCTGACTGAAGTGTTTTTCGAAAGTTATCAACATTTTTATGTTTGGCGTTCCGGAACCCCCCTTATCTCAAGCTGAAAACACGTTTTTTGCATTGTGCCATAACTTTGCAGGGAAACTTCAGAACATGAAATGTTCACCTCCCACTATAGCAGAAAGGGTTTTTCTAGTAGTTGCACATCAAATCTAAGCTGTCTGAAGTGTTTTTCCAAAGTTATCAACATTTTATGTATGGCGTTCCGGAACCCACCTTATCTCAGGCTGAAAACCGGTTTTCTGCGTTGTGCCATAACTTTGCAGGGAAGCTTCAGAACATGAAATGTTCACCTCCCACTACAGCAGAAAGGGTCTATCTAGCAGTTGCACATCAAATCAATGCTGTCTGAAGTGTTTTTCGAAAGTTATCAACATTTTTATGTTTGGCATTCCAGAATCGATCTTATCTCAGGCTGAAAACGAGTTGTCTGCATTGTGCCATAACTTTGCATGGAAGCTTCCAAACATGAAATTTTAACCTCCCACTATAGCAGAAAGGGTCTTTCTAGTAGTTGCACATCAAATCTAAGCTGTCTGATGTGTTTTTCCATAGTTATCAACATTTTTATGTTTGGCGTTCCGGAATCGACCTTATCTCAGGCAGAAAACGCGTTTTACGCATTGTGATATAACTTTGCAGGGAAGCTTCAGAACATGAAATTTTCACCTCCCACTATAGCAGAAAGGGTCTTTCTCGTAGTTGCACATCAAATCTAAGCTGTCTGAAGTGTTTTTCCAAAGTTAGCAACATTTTTATGTTTGGCGTTCCGGAACCCCCCTTATCTCAGGCTGAAAACGCGTTTTCTGCATTGTGCCAAAACTTTGCAGGGAAGCTTCAGAACATGAAATTTTAACCTCCCACTGTAGCAGAAAGGGTCTTTTTAGTAGTTGCACATCAAATCTAAGCTGTCTGAAGTGTTTTTCGAAAGTTTTCAACATTTTTATGTTTGGTGTTCCTGAATCGACCTTATATCAGGCTGAAAACGCGTTTTCTGCATTGGGCCATAACTTTGCAGGGAAGCTTCAGGAGATGAAATTGTCACCTCCCACTATAGCAGAAAGGGTCTTTCTAGTAGTTGCAGAACAAATCCAAGCTGTCTGATGTGTTTTTCCAAAGTTATCAACATTTTTATGTTTGGCGTTCCGGAATCGACCTTATCTTAGACTGAAAACGCGTTTTACGCATTGTGCAATAACTTTGCAGGGAAGCTTCAGAACATGAAATGTTCACCTCCCACTATAGCAGAAAGGGTCTTTCTAGTAGTTGCACATCAAATCTAAGCTGTCTGAAGTGTTTTTCCAAAGTTTTCAACATTTTTATGTTTGGTGTTCCTGAATCGACCTTATCTCAGGCTGAAAACGCGTTTTCTGCATTGTGCCATAACTTTGCAGGGACTCTTCAGAACATGAAATTTTCACCTCCCAATACAGCAGAAAGGGTCTTTCTAGTAGTTGCACATCAAATCTAAGCTGTCTGAAATGTTTTTCCAAAGTTATCAACATTTTTACGTTTGGCGTTCCGGAACCCACCTTATCTCAGGCTGAACACGCGTTTTCTGCATTGTGCCATAACTTTGCAGGGAAGCTTCAGGACATGAAATTTTCACCTCCCACAATACCCGAAAGGGTCTTTCTGGTAGTTGCACATCAAATCTAAGCTGTCTGAAGTGTTTTTCGAAAGTTATCAACATTTTTATGTTTGGCGTTCCAGAATCGACCTTATCTCAGGCTGAAAACGCATTGTCTGCATTGTCCCATAACTTTGTAGGGAAGCTTCAGAACATGAAATGTTCACTTCCCACTATAGCAGAAAGGGTCTTTTTAGTAGTTGCAGATCAAATCTAAGCTGTCTGATGTGTTTTTCCAAAGTTATCAACATTTTTATGTTTGGCGTTCCGGAATCGACCTTATATTAGGCTGAAAACGCGTTTTACGCATTGTGCAATAACTTTGCAGGGAAGCTTCAGAACATGAAATGTTCACATCCCACTATCGCAGAAAGGGTCTTTCTAGTAGTTGCACATCAAATCTAAGCTGTCTGAAGTGTTTTTCCAAAGTTATCAACATTTTTATGTTTGGCGTTCCGGAATCGACCTTATCTCAGGCTGAAAACGCGTTTTACGCGTTGTGCCATAACTTTTCAGGGAAGCATCAGAACATGAAATGTTCACCTCCCACTATAGCAGAAAAGGTCTTCCTAGAAGTTGCACATCAAATGTAAGCTGTCTGAAGTGTTTTTCCAAAGTTATGAAAATTTTTATGTTTATCGTTCGGGAATCAACCTTATCTCAGGCTGAAAAGGCGTTTTCTGCATTGTGCCATAACTTTGCAAAGAAGCTTCAGGACATGAAATTTTCGCCTCCCACAATAGCCGAAAGGGTCTTTCTAGTAGTTGCACATCAAATCTAAGCTGTCTGAAGTTTTTTTCCAAGGTTATCAACATTTTCATGTCTGGCGTTCCGGAATCGACCTTATCTCAAGCTGAAAACGCGTTTTCTGCATTGAGACACAAATTTGCAGGGAAGCTTCAGAACATGAAATGTTCACCTCCCACTATAGCAGAAAGGGTCGTCCTAGTAGTTGCACATCAAATCTAAGCTGTCTGAAGTGTCTTTCGAAAGTTATCAACATTTTTATGTTTGGCGTTCCGGAATCGACCTTATCTCAGGCTGAAAACGCGTTTTACACATTGTGCAATAACTCTTCAGGGACGCTTCAGAACATGACATTTTCACCTCCCACTACAGCAGAAAGGGTCTTTCTAGTAGTTGCAAATGAAATCTAAGCTGTCTGAAGTGTTTTTCGAAAGTTTTCAACATTTTTATGTTTGGTGTTCCTGAATCGACCTTATCTCAGGCTGAAAACGCGTTTCACGCATTGTGCCATAACTTTGCAGGTAAGCTTCAGAAAATGAAATTTTCACCTCCCACTATAGCAGAAAGGGTATTTCTAGTAGTTGCAGAACAAATCCAAGCTGTCTGATGTGTTTTTCCAAAGTTATCAACATTGTTATGTTTGGCGTTCCGGAATCGACCTTATCTTAGGCAGAAAACGCGTTTTACGCATTGTGCAATAACTTTGCAGGGAAGCTTCAGAACATGAAATTTTCACCTCCCACTATAGCAGAAAGGGTCTTTCTAGTAGTTGCACATCAAATCTAAGCTGTCTGAAGTGTTTTTCCAAAGTTTTCAACATTTTTATGTTTGGTGTTCCTGAATCGACCTTATCTCAGGCTGAAAACGCGTTTTCTGCATTGTGCCATAACTTTGCAGGGAATCTTCAGAACATGAAATTTTCACCTCCCAATACAGCAGAAAGGGTCTTTCTAGTAGTTGCACATCAAATCTAAGCTGTCTGAAGTTTTTTTCCAAGGTTATCAACATTTTTATGTTTGCGTTCCGGAATCGACCTTATCTCAAGCTGAAAACGCGTTTTCTGCATTGTGCCATAACTTTGCAGGGAAGCTTCAGAACATGAAATGTTCACCTCCCACTATAGCAGAAAGGGACTTTCTAGTAGTTGCACATCAAATCTAAGCTGTCTGAAGTGTTTTTCCAAAGTTATCAACATTTTTATGTTTGGCGTTCCGGAATCGACCTTATCTCGGGATGAAAAATAGCTTTCTGCATTTTCCCATAACTTTGCAGGGAAGCTTCAGAACTTGAAATTTTGACCTCCCAATATAGCAGAAAGGGTCTTTCTAGTAGATGCACATCAAATCTAAGCTGACTGAAGTGTTTTTCGAAAGTTATCAACATTTTTATGTTTGGCGTTCTGGAACCCACCTTATCTCAAGCTGAAAACACGTTTTTTGCATTGTGCCATAACTTTGCAGGGAAGCTTCAGAACATGAAATGTTCACCTCCCACTATAGCAGAAAGGGTTTTTCTAGTAGTTGCACATCAAATCTAAGCTGTCTGAAGTGTTTTTCCAAAGTTATCAACATTTTATGTATGGCGTTCCGGAACCCACCTTATCTCAGGCTGAAAACAGGTTTTCTGCGTTGTGCCATAACTTTGCAGGGAAGCTTCAGAACATGAAATGTTCACCTCCCACTACAGCAGAAAGGGTCTTTCTAGTAGTTGCACATCAAATCTAAGCTGCCTGAAGTTTTTTTCCAAGGTTATCAACATTTTCATGTTTGGCGTTCCGGAATCGACCTTATCTCAAGCTGAAAACGCTTTTTCTGCATTGAGACACAAATTTGCAGGGAAGCTTCAGAACATGAAATGTTCACCTCCCACTATAGCAGAAAGGGTCGTCCTAGTAGTTGCACATCAAATCTAAGCTGTCTGAAGTGTCTTTCGATAGTTATGAACATTTTTATGTTTGGCGTTCCGGAATCGACCTTATCTCAGGCAGAAAACGCGTTTTACGCATTGTGCAATAACTTTGCAGGGAAGCTTCAGAACATGAAATTTTCACCTCCCACTATAGCAGAAAGGGTCTTTCTCGTAGTTGCACATCAAATCTAAGCTGTCTGAAGTGTTTTTCCAAAGTTAGCAACATTTTTATGTTTGGCGTTCCGGAACCCACCTCATCTCAAGCTGAAAACGCGTTTTCTGCATTGTGCCATAACTTTGCAGGGAAGCTTCAGAACATGAAATGTTCACCTCCCACTATAGCAGAAAGGGTCTTTCTAGTGGTTGCACATCAAATCTAAGCTGTCTGAAGTGTTTTTCGAAAGTTTTCAACATTTTTATGTTTGGTGTTCCTGAATCGACCTTATATCAGGCTGAAATCGCGTTTTCTGCATTGTGCCATAACTTTGCAGGGAATCTTCAGAACATGAAATTTTCACCTCCCAATACAGCAGAAAGGGTCTTTCTAGTAGTTGCACATCAAATCTAAGCTGTCTGAAGTTTTTTTCCAAGGTTATCAACATTTTTATGTTTGGCGTTCCGGAATCGACCTTATCTCAAGCTGAAAACGCGTTTTCTGCATTGTGCCATAACTTTGCAGGGAAGCTTCAGAACATGAAATGTTCACCTCCCACTATAGCAGAAAGGGACTTTCTAGTAGTTGCACATCAAATCTAAGCTGTCTGAAGTGTTTTTCCAAAGTTATCAACATTTTTATGTTTGGCGTTCGGGAATCGACCTTATCTCGGGATGAAAAATAGCTTTCTGCATTGTCCCATAACTTTGCAGGGAAGCTTCAGAACTTGAAATTTTGACCTCCCAATATAGCAGAAAGGGTCTTTCTGGTAGATGCACATCAAATCTAAGCTGACTGAAGTGTTTTTCGAAAGTTATCAACATTTTTATGTTTGGCGTTCCGGAACCCACCTTATCTCAAGCTGAAAACACGTTTTTTGCATTGTGCCATAACTTTGCAGGGAAACTTCAGAACATGAAATGTTCACCTCCCACTATAGCAGAAAGGGTTTTTCTAGTAGTTGCACATCAAATCTAAGCTGTCTGAAGTGTTTTTCCAAAGTTATCAACATTTTATGTATGGCGTTCCGGAACCCACCTTATCTCAGGCTGAAAACAGGTTTTCTGCGTTGTGCCATAACTTTGCAGGGAAGCTTCAGAACATGAAATGTTCACCTCCCACTACAGCAGAAAGGGTCTATCTAGCAGTTGCACATCAAATCAATGCTGTCTGAAGTGTTTTTCGAAAGTTATCAACATTTTTATGTTTGGCATTCCAGAATCGATCTTATCTCAGGCTGAAAACGAGTTGTCTGCATTGTGCCATAACTTTGCATGGAAGCTTCCAAACATGAAATTTTAACCTCCCACTATAGCAGAAAGGGTCTTTCTAGTAGTTGCACATCAAATCTAAGCTGTCTGATGTGTTTTTCCATAGTTATCAACATTTTTATGTTTGGCGTTCCGGAATCGACCTTATCTCAGGCAGAAAACGCGTTTTACGCATTGTGATATAACTTTGCAGGGAAGCTTCAGAACATGAAATTTTCACCTCCCACTATAGCAGAAAGGGTCTTTCTCGTAGTTGCACATCAAATCTAAGCTGTCTGAAGTGTTTTTCCAAAGTTAGCAACATTTTTATGTTTGGCGTTCCGGAACCCCCCTTATCTCAGGCTGAAAACGCGTTTTCTGCATTGTGCCAAAACTTTGCAGGGAAGCTTCAGAACATGAAATTTTAACCTCCCACTGTAGCAGAAAGGGTCTTTTTAGTAGTTGCACATCAAATCTAAGCTGTCTGAAGTGTTTTTCGAAAGTTTTCAACATTTTTATGTTTGGTGTTCCTGAATCGACCTTATATCAGGCTGAAAACGCGTTTTCTGCATTGGGCCATAACTTTGCAGGGAAGCTTCAGGAGATGAAATTGTCATCTCCCACTATAGCAGAAAGGGTCTTTCTAGTAGTTGCAGAACAAATCCAAGCTGTCTGATGTGTTTTTCCAAAGTTATCAACATTTTTATGTTTGGCGTTCCGGAATCGACCTTATCTTAGACTGAAAACGCGTTTTACGCATTGTGCAATAACTTTGCAGGGAAGCTTCAGAACATGAAATGTTCACCTCCCACTATAGCAGAAAGGGTCTTTCTAGTAGTTGCACATCAAATCTAAGCTGTCTGAAGTGTTTTTCCAAAGTTTTCAACATTTTTATGTTTGGCGTTCCGGAACCCACCTTATCTCAGGCTGAACACGCGTTTTCTGCATTGTGCCATAACTTTGCAGGGAAGCTTCAGGACATGAAATTTTCACCTCCCACAATACCCGAAAGGGTCTTTCTGGTAGTTGCACATCAAATCTAAGCTGTCTGAAGTGTTTTTCGAAAGTTATCAACATTTTTATGTTTGGCGTTCCAGAATCGACCTTATCTCAGGCTGAAAACGCATTGTCTGCATTGTCCCATAACTTTGTAGGGAAGCTTCAGAACATGAAATGTTCACTTCCCACTATAGCAGAAAGGGTCTTTTTAGTAGTTGCAGATCAAATCTAAGCTGTCTGATGTGTTTTTCCAAAGTTATCAACATTTTTATGTTTGGCGTTCCGGAATCGACCTTATATTAGGCTGAAAACGCGTTTTACGCATTGTGCAATAACTTTGCAGGGAAGCTTCAGAACATGAAATGTTCACATCCCACTATCGCAGAAAGGGTCTTTCTAGTAGTTGCACATCAAATCTAAGCTGTCTGAAGTGTTTTTCCAAAGTTATCAACATTTTTATGTTTGGCGTTCCGGAATCGACCTTATCTCAGGCTGAAAACGCGTTTTACGCGTTGTGCCATAACTTTTCAGGGAAGCATCAGAACATGAAATGTTCACCTCCCACTATAGCAGAAAAGGTCTTCCTAGAAGTTGCACATCAAATGTAAGCTGTCTGAAGTGTTTTTCCAAAGTTATGAAAATTTTTATGTTTATCGTTCGGGAATCAACCTTATCTCAGGCTGAAAAGGCGTTTTCTGCATTGTGCCATAACTTTGCAAAGAAGATTCAGGACATGAAATTTTCGCCTCCCACAATAGCCGAAAGGGTCTTTCTAGTAGTTGCACATCAAATCTAAGCTGTCTGAAGTTTTTTTCCAAGGTTATCAACATTTTCATGTCTGGCGTTCCGGAATCGACCTTATCTCAAGCTGAAAACGCGTTTTCTGCATTGAGACACAAATTTGCAGGGAAGCTTCAGAACATGAAATGTTCACCTCCCACTATAGCAGAAAGGGTCGTCCTAGTAGTTGCACATCAAATCTAAGCTGTCTGAAGTGTCTTTCGAAAGTTATCAACATTTTTATGTTTGGCGTTCCGGAATCGACCTTATCTCAGGCTGAAAACGCGTTTTACACATTGTGCAATAACTCTTCAGGGACGCTTCAGAACATGACATTTTCACCTCCCACTACAGCAGAAAGGGTCTTTCTAGTAGTTGCAAATGAAATCTAAGCTGTCTGAAGTGTTTTTCGAAAGTTTTCAACATTTTTATGTTTGGTGTTCCTGAATCGACCTTATCTCAGGCTGAAAACGCGTTTCACGCATTGTGCCATAACTTTGCAGGTAAGCTTCAGAAAATGAAATTTTCACCTCCCACTATAGCAGAAAGGGTATTTCTAGTAGTTGCACAACAAATCCAAGCTGTCTGATGTGTTTTTCCAAAGTTATCAACATTGTTATGTTTGGCGTTCCGGAATCGACCTTATCTTAGGCAGAAAACGCGTTTTACGCATTGTGCAATAACTTTGCAGGGAAGCTTCAGAACATGAAATTTTCACCTCCCACTATAGCAGAAATGGTCTTTCTAGTAGTTGCACATCAAATCTAAGCTGTCTGAAGTGTTTTTCCAAAGTTTTCAACATTTTTATGTTTGGTGTTCCTGAATCGACCTTATCTCAGGCTGAAAACGCGTTTTCTGCATTGTGCCATAACTTTGCAGGGAATCTTCAGAACATGAAATTTTCACCTCCCAATACAGCAGAAAGGGTCTTTCTAGTAGTTGCACATCAAATCTAAGCTGTCTGAAGTTTTTTTCCAAGGTTATCAACATTTTTATGTTTGCGTTCCGGAATCGACCTTATCTCAAGCTGAAAACGCGTTTTCTGCATTGTGCCATAACTTTGCAGGGAAGCTTCAGAACATGAAATGTTCACCTCCCACTATAGCAGAAAGGGACTTTCTAGTAGTTGCACATCAAATCTAAGCTGTCTGAAGTGTTTTTCCAAAGTTATCAACATTTTTATGTTTGGCGTTCCGGAATCGACCTTATCTCGGGATGAAAAATAGCTTTCTGCATTTTCCCATAACTTTGCAGGGAAGCTTCAGAACTTGAAATTTTGACCTCCCAATATAGCAGAAAGGGTCTTTCTAGTAGATGCACATCAAATCTAAGCTGACTGAAGTGTTTTTCGAAAGTTATCAACATTTTTATGTTTGGCGTTCTGGAACCCACCTTATCTCAAGCTGAAAACACGTTTTTTGCATTGTGCCATAACTTTGCAGGGAAGCTTCAGAACATGAAATGTTCACCTCCCACTATAGCAGAAAGGGTTTTTCTAGTAGTTGCACATCAAATCTAAGCTGTCTGAAGTGTTTTTCCAAAGTTATCAACATTTTATGTATGGCGTTCCGGAACCCACCTTATCTCAGGCTGAAAACAGGTTTTCTGCGTTGTGCCATAACTTTGCAGGGAAGCTTCAGAACATGAAATGTTCACCTCCCACTACAGCAGAAAGGGTCTTTCTAGTAGTTGCACATCAAATCTAAGCTGTCTGAAGTTTTTTTCCAAGGTTATCAACATTTTCATGTTTGGCGTTCCGGAATCGACCTTATCTCAAGCTGAAAACGCTTTTTCTGCATTGAGACACAAATTTGCAGGGAAGCTTCAGAACATGAAATGTTCACCTCCCACTATAGCAGAAAGGGTCGTCCTAGTAGTTGCACATCAAATCTAAGCTGTCTGAAGTGTCTTTCGAAAGTTATCAACATTTTTATGTTTGGCGTTCCGGAATCGACCTTATCTCAGGCAGAAAACGCGTTTTACGCATTGTGCAATAACTTTGCAGGGAAGCTTCAGAACATGAAATTTTCACCTCCCACTATAGCAGAAAGGGTCTTTCTCGTAGTTGCACATCAAATCTAAGCTGTCTGAAGTGTTTTTCCAAAGTTAGCAACATTTTTATGTTTGGCGTTCCGGAACCCACCTCATCTCAAGCTGAAAACGCGTTTTCTGCATTGTGCCATAACTTTGCAGGGAAGCTTCAGAACATGAAATGTTCACCTCCCACTATAGCAGAAAGGGTCTTTCTAGTGGTTGCACATCAAATCTAAGCTGTCCGAAGTGTTTTTCGAAAGTTATCAACATTTTTATATTTGGCGTTCCGGAACCCCCCTTATCTCAGGCTGAAAACGCGTTTTCTGCATTGTGCCATAACTTTGCAGGGAAGCTTCAGAACATGAAATTTTAACCTCCCACTGTAGCAGAAAGGGTCTTTTTAGTAGTTGCACATCAAATCTAAGCTGTCTGAAGTGTTTTTCGAAAGTTTTCAACATTTTTATGTTTGGTGTTCCTGAATCGACCTTAAATCAGGCTGAAATCGCGTTTTCTGCATTGTGCCATAACTTTGCAGGGAAGCTTCAGGACATGAAATTGTCACCTCCCACTATAGCAGAAAGGGTCTTTCTAGTAGTTGCAGAACAAATCCAAGCTGTCTGATGTGTTTTTCCAAAGTTATCAACATTTTTATGTTTGGCGTTCCGGAATCGACCTTATCTTAGGCTGAAAACGCGTTTTACGCATTGTGCAATAACTTTGCAGGGAAGCTTCAGAACATGAAATGTTCACCTCCCACTATAGCAGAAAGGGTCTTTCTAGTAGTTGCACATCAAATCTAAGCTGTCTGAAGTGTTTTTCCAAAATTATCAACATTTTTATGTTTGGCGTTCCGGAACCCACCTTATCTCAGGCTGAAAACGCGTTTTCTGCATTGTGCCATAACTTTGGAGGGAAGCTTCAGAACATGAACTTTTCATGTCCCACTTTAGCAGAAAGGGTATTTCTAGTAGTTGCACATCAAATCTAAGCTGTCTGAAGTGTTTTTCCAAAGTTATCAACATTTTTATGTTTGGCGTTCCGGAACCCACCTTATCTCAGGCTGAAAACGCGTTTACGGCATTGTGCCGTAACTTTGGAGGGAAGCTTCAGAACATGAAATTTTCACGTCCCACTTTAGCAGAAAGGGTCTTTCTAGTAGTTGCACATAAAATCTAAGCTGTCTGAAGTGTTTTTCGAAAGTTATCAACATTTTTACGTTTGGCGTTCCGGAATCGACTTTATCTCAGGATGAAAAATCGTTTTCTGCATAGTCCCATAACTTTGCAGGGAAGCTTCAGAACATGAAATTTTGACCTCCCACTATAGCAGAAAGGGTCTTTCTAGTAGTTGCACATCAAATCTAAGCTGTCTGAAGTGTTTTTCGAAAGTTATCAACATTTTTATGTTTGGCGTTCCGGAATCCACCTTATCTCAGGCTGAAAACGCGTTTTACGCATTGTGCCATAACTTAGCAGGTAAGCTTCAGAAAATGAAATTTTCACCTCCCACTATAGCAGAAAGGGTCTTTCTAGTAGTTGCACATCAAATCTAAGCTGTCTGAAGTGTTGTTCCATAGTAATCAACATTTTTACGTTTGGCGTTTTGGAAACCTCCTTATCTCAGGCTGAAAACGCGTTTTCTGCATTGTGCCATAACTTCTCAGGGAAGCTTCAGAACATGAAATGTTCACCTCCCACTACAGCAGAAAGGGCCTAACTAGCAGTTGCACATCAAATCAATGCTGTCTGAAGTGTTTTTCGAAAGTTATCAACATTTTTATGTTTGGCATTCCAGTATCGATCTTATCTCAGGCTGAAAACGAGTTGTCTGCATTGTGCCATAACTTTGCATGGAAGCTTCCAAACATGAAATTTTAACCTCCCACTATAGCAGAAAGGGTCTTTCTAGTAGTTGCACATCAAATCTAAGCTGTCTGATGTGTTTTTCCAAAGTTATCAACATTTTTATGTTTGGCGTTCCGGAATCGACCTTATCTCAGGCAGAAAACGCGTTTTACGCATTGTGCAATAACTTTGCAGGGAAGCTTCAGAACATGAAATTTTCACCTCCCACTATAGCAGAAAGGGTCTTTCTCGTAGTTGCACATCAAATCTAAGCTGTCTGAAGTGTTTTTCCAAAGTTAGCAACATTTTTATGTTTGGCGTTCCGGAACCCACCTCATCTCAAGCTGAAAACGCGTTTTACGCATTGTGCAATAACTTTGCAGGGAAGCTTCAGAACATGAAATGTTCACCTCCCACTATAGCAGAAAGGGTCTTTCTAGTAGTTGCACATCAAATCTAAGCTGTCCGAAGTGTTTTTCGAAAGTTATCAACATTTTTATGTTTGGCGTTCCGGAACCCCCCTTATCTCAGGCTGAAAACGCGTTTTCTGCATTGTGCCATAACTTTGCAGGGAAGCTTCAGAACATGAAATTTTAACCTCCCACTGTAGCAGAAAGGGTCTTTTTAGTAGTTGCACATCAAATCTAAGCTGTCTGAAGTGTTTTTCGAAAGTTTTCAACATTTTTATGTTTGGTGTTCCTGAATCGACCTTATATCAGGCTGAAAACGCGTTTTCTGCATTGTGCCATAACTTTGCAGGGAAGCTTCAGGACATGAAATTGTCACCTCCCACTATAGCAGAAAGGGTCTTTCTAGTAGTTGCAGAACAAATCCAAGCTGTCTGATGTGTTTTTCCAAAGTTATCAACATTTTTATGTTTGGCGTTCCGGAATCGACCTTATCTTAGGCTGAAAACGCGTTTTACGCATTGTGCAATAACTTTGCAGGGAAGCTTCAGAACATGAAATGTTCACCTCCCACTATAGCAGAAAGGGTCTTTCTAGTAGTTGCACATCAAATCTAAGCTGTCTGAAGTGTTTTTCCAAAGTTTTCAACATTTTTATGTTTGGTGTTCCTGAATCGACCTTATCTCAGGCTGAAAACGCGTTTTCTGCGTTGTGCCATAACTTTGCAGGGACTCTTCAGAACATGAAATTTTCACCTCCCAATACAGCAGAAAGGGTCTTTCTAGTAGTTGCACATCAAATCTAAGCTGTCTGAAATGTTTTTCCAAAGTTATCATCATTTTTACGTTTGGCGTTCCGGAACCCACCTTATCTCAGGCTGAACACGCGTTTTCTGCATTGTGCCATAACTTTGCAGGGAAGCTTCAGGACATGAAATTTTCACCTCCCACAATACCCGAAAGGGTCTTTCTAGTAGTTGCACATCAAATCTAAGCTGTCTGAAGTGTTTTTCGAAAGTTATCAACATTTTTATGTTTGGCGTTCCAGAATCGACCTAATCTCAGGCTGAAAACGCATTGTCTGCATTGTGCCATAACTTTGTAGGGAAGCTTCAGAACATGAAATGTTCACTTCCCACTACAGCAGAAAGGGTCTTTTTAGTAGTTGCAGAACAAATCCAAGCTGTCTGATGAGTTTTTCCAAAGTTATCAACATTTTTATGTTTGGCGTTCCGGAATCGACCTTATCTTAGGCTGAAAACGCGTTTTACGCATTGTGCAATAACTTTGCAGGGAAGCTTCAGAACATGAAATGTTCACCTCCCACTATAGCAGAAAGGGTCTTTCTAGTAGTTGCACATCAAATCTAAGCTGTCTGAAGTGTTTTTCCAAAGTTTTCAACATTTTTATGTTTGGTGTTCCTGAATCGACCTTATCTCAGGCTGAAAACGCGTTTTCTGCATTGTGCCATAACTTTGCAGGGACTCTTCAGAACATGAAATGTTCACCTCCCACTATAGCAGAAAAGGTCTTCCTAGAAGTTGCACGTCAAATGTAAGCTGTCTGAACTGTTTTTCCAAAGTTATGAAAATTTTTATGTTTATCGTTCGGGAATCAACCTTATCTCAGGCTGAAAAGGCGTTTTCTGCATTGTGCCATAACTTTGCAAAGAAGCTTCAGGACATGAAATTTTCGCCTCCCACAATAGCCGAAAGGGTCTTTCTAGTAGTTGCACATCAAATCTAAGCTGTCTGAAGTTTTTTTCCAAGGTTATCAACATTTTCATGTTTGGCGTTCCGGAATCGACCTAATCTCAAGCTGAAAACGCTTTTTCTGCATTGAGACACAAATTTGCAGCGAAGCTTCAGAACATGAAATGTTCACCTCCCACTATAGCAGAAAGGGTCGTCCTAGTAGTTGCACATCAAATCTAAGCTGTCTGAAGTGTCTTTCGAAAGTTATCAACATTTTTATGTTTGGCGTTCCGGAATCGACCTTATCTTAGCCTGAAAACGCGTTTTACACATTGTGCAATAACTTTGCAGGGAAGCTTCAGAACATGACATTTTCACCTCCCACTACAGCAGAAAGGGTCTTTCTAGTAGTTGCAAATGAAATCTAAGCTGTCTGAAGTGTTTTTCGAAAGTTTTCAACATTTTTATGTTTGGTGTTCCTGAATCGACCTTATCTCAGGCTGAAAACGCGTTTCCTGCATTGTGCCATAACTTTGCAGGGAATCTTCAGAAAATGAAATTTTCACCTCCCACTATAGCAGAAAGGGTCTTTCTAGTAGTTGCACATCAAATCTAAGCTGTCTGAAGTGTTTTTCCAAAGTTTTCAACATTTTTATGTTTGGTGTTCCTGAATCGACCTTATCTCAGGCTGAAAACGCGTTTTCTGCATTGTGCCATAACTTTGCAGGGAATCTTCAGAACATGAAATTTTAACCTCCCAATACAGCAGAAAGGGTCTTTCTAGTAGTTGCACATCAAATCTAAGCTGTCTGAAGTTTTTTTCCAAGGTTATCAACATTTTTATGTTTGGCGTTCCGGAATCGACCTTATCTCAAGCTGAAAACGCGTTTTCTGCATTGTGCCATAACTTTGCAGGGAAGCTTCAGAACATGAAATGTTCACCTCCCACTATAGCAGAAAGGGACTTTCTAGTAGTTGCACATCAAATCTAAGCTGTCTGAAGTGTTTTTCCCAAGTTATGAAAATTTTTATGTTTATCGTTCGGGAATCAACCTTATCTCAGGCTGAAAACGCATTGTCTGCATTGTGCCATAACTTTGTAGGGAAGCTTCAGAACATGAAATGTTCACTTCCCACTATAGCAGAAAGGGTCTTTTTAGTAGTTGCAGATCAAATCTAAGCTGTCTGATGTGTTTTTCCAAAGTTATCAACATTTTTATGTTTGGCGTTCCGGAATCGACCTTATATTAGGCTGAAAACGCGTTTTACGCATTGTGCAATAACTTTGCAGGGAAGCTTCAGAACATGAAATGTTCACATCCCACTATAGCAGAAAGGGTCTTTCTAGTAGTTGCACATCAAATCTAAGCTGTCTGAAGTGTTTTTCCAAAGTTATCAACATTTTTATGTTTGGCGTTCCGGAATCGACCTTATCTCAGGCTGAAAACGCGTTTTACGCATTGTGCCATAACTTTTCAGGGAAGCATCAGAACAGGAATTGTTCACCTCCCACTATAGCAGAAAAGGTCTTTCTAGAAGTTGCACATCAAATGTAAGCTGTCTGAAGTGTTTTTCCAAAGTTATGAAAATTTTTATGTTTATCGTTCGGGAATCAACCTTATCTCAGGCTGAAAAGGCGTTTTCTGCATTGTGCCATAACTTTGCAAGGAAGCTTCAGGACATGAAATTTTCGCCTCCCACAATAGCCGAAAGGGTCTTTCTAGTAGTTGCACATCAAATCTAAGCTGTCTGAAGTTTTTTTCCAAGGTTATCAACATTTTTATGTTTGGCGTTCCGGAATCCGACCTTATCTTAGGCTGAAAACGCGTTTTACACATTGTGCAATAACTTTGCAGGGAAGCTTCAGAACATGACATTTTCACCTCCCACTATAGCAGAAAGGGTCTTTCTAGTAGTTGCACATCAAATGTAAGCTGTCTGAAGTGTTTTTCCAAAGTTATGAACATTTTCATTTTTGGCGGTCGGGAATCAACCTTATCTCAGGCTGAAAAGGCGTTTTCTGCATTGTGCCATAACTTTGCAGGGAAGCTTCAGAACATGAAATGTTCACCTCCCACTATAGCAGAAAGGGTCTTTCTAGTAGTTGCACATCAAATCTAAGCTGTCTGAAGTGTTTTTCCAAAATTATCAACATTTTTATGTTTGGCGTTCCGGAACCCACCTTATCTCAGGCTGAAAACGCGTTTTCTGCATTGTGCCATAACTTTGGAGGGAAGCTTCAGAACATGAACTTTTCATGTCCCAGTTTAGCAGAAAGGCTATTTCTAGTAGTTGCACATCAAATCTAAGCTGTCTGAAGTGTTTTTCCAAAGTTATCAACATTTTTATGTTTGGCGTTCCGGAACCCACCTTATCTCAGGCTGAAAACGCGTTTACGGCATTGTGCCGTAACTTTGGAGGGAAGCTTCAGAACATGAAATTTTCACGTCCCACTTTAGCAGAAAGGGTCTTTCTAGTAGTTGCACATAAAATCTAAGCTGTCTGAAGTGTTTTTCGAAAGTTATCAACATTTTTACGTTTGGCGTTCCGGAATCGACTTTATCTCAGGATGAAAAATCGTTTTCTGCATTGTCCCATAACTTTGCAGGGAAGCTTCAGAACATGAAAATTTGACCTCCCACTATAGCAGAAAGGGTCTTTCTAGTAGTTGCACATCAAATCTAAGCTGTCTGAAGTGTTTTTCGAAAGTTATCAACATTTTTATGTTTGGCGTTCCGGAATCCACCTTATCTCAGGCTGAAAACGCGTTTTACGCATTGTGCCATAACTTTGCAGGGAAGCTTCAGAAAATGAAATTTTCACCTCCCACTATAGCAGAAAGGGTCTTTCTAGTAGTTGCACATCAAATCTAAGCTGTCTGAAGTGTTGTTCCAAAGTAATCAACATTTTTACGTTTGGCGTTTTGGAAACCTCCTTATCTCAGGCTGAAAACGCGTTTTCTGCATTGTGCCATAACTTCTCAGGGAAGCTTCAGAACATGAAATGTACACCTCCCACTATAGCAGAAAAGGTCTTTCTAGTAGTTGCACATCAAATCTAAGCTGTCTGAAGTGTTTTTCCAAAGTTATCAACATTTTTATGTTTGGCGTTCCGGAACCCACCTAATCTCAAGCTGAAAACGCGTTTTCTGCATAGTGCCATAACTTTGCAGGGAAGCTTCAGAACATGAAAAGTTCACCTCCCACTATAGCAGAAAGGGTCTTTCTAGTAGTTGCACATCAAATCTAAGCTGTCTGAAGTGTTTTTTGAAAGTTATCAACATTTTTACCTTTGGCGTTCCGGAATCGACCTTATCTCAGGATGAAAAATCATTTTCTGCATTGTCCCATAAATTTGCAGCGAAGCTTCAGAACTTGAAATTTTCACCTCCCACTATAGCAGAAAGGGTCTTTCTCGTAGTTGCACATCAAATCTAAGCTGTCTGAAGTGTTTTTCAAAAGTTATGAACATTTTTATGTTCGCGTCCCGTAATCGACCTTATCTCAGGAAGAAAAATCGTTTTCTGCATTGTCCCATAACTTTCCATGGGAAGCTTCAGAACATGAAATTTTGACCTCCCACTATAGCAGAAAGGGTCTTTCTCGTAGTTGCACATCAAATCTAAGCTGTCTGAAGTGTTTTTCGAAAGTTATCAACATTTTTATGTTTGGCGTTCCGGAATCGACCTTATCTCAGGCTGAAAACGCGCTTTACGCATTGTGCCATAACTTTGCAGGGAAGCTTCAGAACATGAAATTTTCACCTCCCACTATAGCAGAAAGGGTCTTTCTAGTAGTTGCACATCAAATCTAAGCTGTCTGAAATGTTTTTCCAAAGTTATCATCATTTTTACGTTTGGCGTTCCGGAACCCACCTTATCTCAGGCTGAACACGCGTTTTCTGCATTGTGCCATAACTTTGCAGGGAAGCTTCAGGACATGAAATTTTCACCTCCCACAATACCCGAAAGGGTCTTTCTAGTAGTTGCACATCAAATCTAAGCTGTCTGAAGTGTTTTTCGAAAGTTATCAACATTTTTATGTTTGGCGTTCCAGAATCGACCTAATCTCAGGCTGAAAACGCATTGTCTGCATTGTGCCATAACTTTGTAGGGAAGCTTCAGAACATGAAATGTTCACTTCAAACTACAGCAGAAAGGGTCTTTTTAGTAGTTGCAGAACAAATCCAAGCTGTCTGATGTGTTTTTCCAAAGTTATCAACATTTTTATGTTTGGCGTTCCGGAATCGACCTTATCTTAGGCTGAAAACGTGTTTTACGCATTGTGCAATAACTTTGCAGGGAAGCTTCAGTACATGAAATGTTCACCTCCCACTATAGCAGAAAGGGTCTTTCTAGTAGTTGCACATCAAATCTAAGCTGTCTGAAGTGTTTTTCCAAAGTTTTCAACATTTTTATGTTTGGTGTTCCTGAATCGACCTTATCTCAGGCTGAAATCGCGTTTTCTGCATTGTGACATAACTTTGCAGGGACTCTTCAGAACATGAAATGTTCACCTCCCACTATAGCAGAAAAGGTCTTCCTAGAAGTTGCACATCAAATGTAAGCTGTCTGAAGTGTTTTTCCAAAGTTATGAAAATTTTTATGTTTATCGTTCGGGAATCAACCTTATCTCAGGCTGAAAAGGCGTTTTCTGCATTGTGCCATAACTTTGCAAAGAAGCTTCAGGACATGAAATTTTCGCCTCCCACAATAGCCGAAAGGGTCTTTCTAGTAGTTGCACATCAAATCTAAGCTGTCTGAAGTTTTTTTCCAAGGTTATCAACATTTTCATGTTTGGCGTTCCGGAATCGACCTTATCTCAAGCTGAAAACGCTTTTTCTGCATTGAGACACAAATTTGCAGGGAAGCTTCAGAACATGAAATGTTCACCTCCCACTATAGCAGAAAGGGTCGTCCTAGTAGTTGCACATCAAATCTAAGCTGTCTGAAGTGTCTTTCGAAAGTTATCAACATTTTTATGTTTGGCGTTCCGGAATCGACCTTATCTCAGGAAGAAAAATCGTTTTCTGCATTGTCCCATAACTTTCCATGGGAAGCTTCAGAACATGAAATTTTGACCTCCCACTATAGCAGAAAGGGTCTTTCTCGTAGTTGCACATCAAATCTAAGCTGTCTGAAGTGTTTTTCGAAAGTTATCAACATTTTTATGTTTGGCGTTCCGGAATCGACCTTATCTCAGGCTGAAAACGCGCTTTACGCATTGTGCCATAACTTTGCAGGGAAGATTCAGAACATGTAATTTTCACCTCCCACTATAGCAGAAAGGGTCTTTCTAGTAGTTGCACATCAAATCTAAGCTGTCTGAAATGTTTTTCCAAAGTTATCATCATTTTTACGTTTGGCGTTCCGGAACCCACCTTATCTCAGGCTGAACACGCGTTTTCTGCATTGTGCCATAACTTTGCAGGGAAGCTTCAGGACATGAAATTTTCACCTCCCACAATACCCGAAAGGGTCTTTCTAGTAGTTGCACATCAAATCTAAGCTGTCTGAAGTGTTTTTCGAAAGTTATCAACATTTTTATGTTTGGCGTTCCAGAATCGACCTAATCTCAGGCTGAAAACGCATTGTCTGCATTGTGCCATAACTTTGTAGGGAAGCTTCAGAACATGAAATGTTCACTTCCCACTACAGCAGAAAGGGTCTTTTTAGTAGTTGCAGAACAAATCTAAGCTGTCTGAAGTGTTTTTCCAAAGTTTTCAACATTTTTATGTTTGGTGTTCCTGAATCGACCTTATCTCAGGCTGAAATCGCGTTTTCTGCATTGTGCCATAACTTTGCAGGGACTCTTCAGAACATGAAATGTTCACCTCCCACTATAGCAGAAAAGGTCTTCCTAGAAGTTGCACATCAAATGTAAGCTGTCTGAAGTGTTTTTCCAAAGTTATGAAAATTTTTATGTTTATCGTTCGGGAATCAACCTTATCTCAGGCTGAAAAGGCGTTTTCTGCATTGTGCCATAACTTTGCAAAGAAGCTTCAGGACATGAAATTTTCGCCTCCCACAATAGCCGAAAGGGTCTTTCTAGTAGTTGCACATCAAATCTAAGCTGTCTGAAGTTTTTTTCCAAGGTTATCAACATTTTCATGTTTGGCGTTCCGGAATCGACCTTATCTCAAGCTGAAAACGCTTTTTCTGCATTGAGACACAAATTTGCAGGGAAGCTTCAGAACATGAAATGTTCACCTCCCACTATAGCAGAAAGGGTCGTCCTAGTAGTTGCACATCAAATCTAAGCTGTCTGAAGTGTCTTTCGAAAGTTATCAACATTTTTATGTTTGGCGTTCCGGAATCGACCTTATCTTAGGCTGAAAACGCGTTTTACACATTGTGCAATAACTTTGCAGGGAAGCTTCAGAACATGACATTTTCACCTCCCACTACAGCAGAAAGGGTCTTTCTAGTAGTTGCAAATGAAATCTAAGCTGTCTGAAGTGTTTTTCGAAAGTTTTCAACATTTTTATGTTTGGTGTTCCTGAATCGACCTTATCTCAGGCTGAAAACGCGTTTCCTGCATTGTGCCATAACTTTGCAGGGAATCTTCAGAAAATGAAATTTTCACCTCCCACTATAGCAGAAAGGGTCTTTCTAGTAGTTGCACATCAAATCTAAGCTGTCTGAAGTGTTTTTCCAAAGTTTTCAACATTTTTATGTTTGGTGTTCCTGAATCGACCTTATCT
Source organism: Synchiropus splendidus (assembly GCF_027744825.2). NCBI lineage: Eukaryota > Metazoa > Chordata > Actinopteri > Syngnathiformes > Callionymidae > Synchiropus > Synchiropus splendidus. Next base: position 1,147,966 of record NW_026527055.1, read on the forward strand.
CAGGCTGAAAACGCGTTTTCTGCATTGTGCCATAACTTTGCAGGGAATCTTCAGAACATGAAATTTTAACCTCCCAATACAGCAGAAAGGGTCTTTCTAGTAGTTGCACATCAAATCTAAGCTGTCTGAAGTTTTTTTCCAAGGTTATCAACATTTTTATGTTTGGCGTTCCGGAATCGACCTTATCTCAAGCTGAAAACGCGTTTTCTGCATTGTGCCATAACTTTGCAGGGAAGCTTCAGAACATGAAATGTTCACCTCCCACTATAGCAGAAAGGGACTTTCTAGTAGTTGCACATCAAATCTAAGCTGTCTGAAGTGTTTTTCCAAAGTTATGAAAATTTTTATGTTTATCGTTCGGGAATCAACCTTATCTCAGGCTGAAAACGCATTGTCTGCATTGTGCCATAACTTTGTAGGGAAGCTTCAGAACATGAAATGTTCACTTCCCACTATAGCAGAAAGGGTCTTTTTAGTAGTTGCAGATCAAATCTAAGCTGTCTGATGTGTTTTTCCAAAGTTATCAACATTTTTATGTTTGGCGTTCCGGAATCGACCTTATATTAGGCTGAAAACGCGTTTTACGCATTGTGCAATAACTTTGCAGGGAAGCTTCAGAACATGAAATGTTCACATCCCACTATAGCAGAAAGGGTCTTTCTAGTAGTTGCACATCAAATCTAAGCTGTCTGAAGTGTTTTTCCAAAGTTATCAACATTTTTATGTTTGGCGTTCCGGAATCGACCTTATCTCTGGCTGAAAACGCGTTTTACGCATTGTGCCATAACTTTTCAGGGAAGCATCAGAACAGGAATTGTTCACCTCCCACTATAGCAGAAAACGTCTTTCTAGAAGTTGCACATCAAATGTAAGCTGTCTGAAGTGTTTTTCCAAAGTTATGAAAATTTTTATGTTTATCGTTCGGGAATCAACCTTATCTCAGGCTGAAAAGGCGTTTTCTGCATTGTGCCATAACTTTGCAAGGAAGCTTCAGGACATGAAATTTTCGCCTCCCACAATAGCCGAAAGGGTCTTTCTAGTAGTTGCACATCAAATCTAAGCTGTCTGAAGTTTTTTTCCAAGGTTATCAACATTTTTATGTTTGGCGTTCCGGAATCCGACCTTATCTTAGGCTGAAAACGCATTTTACACATTGTGCAATAACTTTGCAGGGAAGCTTCAGAACATGACATTTTCACCTCCCACTATAGCAGAAAGGGTCTTTCTAGTAGTTGCACATCAAATGTAAGCTGTCTGAAGTGTTTTTCGAAAGTTATCAACATTTTTACGTTTGGCGTTCCGGAATCGACTTTATCTCAGGATGAAAAATCGTTTTCTGCATTGTCCCATAACTTTGAAGGGAAGCTTCAGAACATGAAAATTTGACCTCCCACTATAGCAGAAAGGGTCTTTCTAGTAGTTGCACATCAAATCTAAGCTGTCTGAAGTGTTTTTCGAAAGTTATCAACATTTTTATGTTTGGCGTTCAGGAATCCACCTTATGTCAGGCTGAAAACGCGTTTTACGCATTGTGCCATAACTTTGCAGGGAAGCTTCAGAAAATGAAATTTTCACCTCCCACTATAGCAGAAAGGGTCTTTCTAGTAGTTGCACATCAAATCTAAGCTGTCTGAAGTGTTGTTCCAAAGTAATCAACATTTTTACGTTTGGCGTTTTGGAAACCTCCTTATCTCAGGCTGAAAACGCGTTTTCTGCATTGTGCCATAACTTCTCAGGGAAGCTTCAGAACATGAAATGTTCACCTCCCACTATAGCAGAAAAGGTCTTTCTAGTAGTTGCACATCAAATCTAAGCTGTCTGAAGTGTTTTTCCAAAGTTATCAACATTTTTATGTTTGGCGTTCCGGAACCCACCTAATCTCAAGCTGAAAACGCGTTTTCTGCATAGTGCCATAACTTTGCAGGGAAGCTTCAGAACATGAAAAGTTCACCTCCCACTATAGCAGAAAGGGTCTTTCTAGTAGTTGCACATCAAATCTAAGCTGTCTGAAGTGTTTTTCGAAAGTTATCAACATTTTTACCTTTGGCGTTCCGGAATCGACCTTATCTCAGGATGAAAAATCATTTTCTGCATTGTCCCATAAATTTGCAGCGAAGCTTCAGAACTTGAAATTTTCACCTCCCACTATAGCAGAAAGGGTCTTTCTCGTAGTTGCACATCAAATCTAAGCTGTCTGAAGTGTTTTTCAAAAGTTATGAACATTTTTAGGTTCGCGTCCCGTAATCGACCTTATGTCAGGAAGAAAAATCGTTTTCTGCATTGTCCCATAACTTTCCATGGGAAGCTTCAGAACATGAAATTTTGACCTCCCACTATAGCAGAAAGGGTCTTTCTCGTAGTTGCACATCAAATCTAAGCTGTCTGAAGTGTTTTTCGAAAGTTATCAACATTTTTATGTTTGGCGTTCCGGAATCGACCTTATCTCAGGCTGAAAACGCGCTTTACGCATTGTGCCATAACTTTGCAGGGAAGCTTCAGAACATGAAATTTTCACCTCCCACTATAGCAGAAAGGGTCTTTCTAGTAGTTGCACATATAATCTAAGCTGTCTGAAGTTTTGTTCGAAAGTAATCAACATTTTTACGTTTGGCGTTTTGGAAACCTCCTTATCTCAGGCTGAAAACGCGTTTTCTGCATTGTGCCATAACTTCTCAGGGAAGCTTCAGAACATGAAATGTTCACCTCCCACTATAGCAGAAAGGGTCTTTCTAGTAGTTGCACATCAAATCTAAGCTGTCTGAAGTGTTTTTCCAAAGTTATCAACATTTTTATGTTTGGCGTTCCGGAACCCACCTTATCTCAAGCTGAAAACGCGTTTTCTGCATAGTGCCATAACTTTGCAGGGAAGCTTCAGAACATGAAAAGTTCACCTCCCACTATAGCAGAAAGGGTCTTTCTAGTAGTTGCACATCAAATCTCAGCTGTCTGAAGTGTTTTTCGAAAGTTATCAACATTTTTACCTTTGGCGTTCCGGAATCGACCTTATCTCAGGATGAAAAATCATTTTCTGCATTGTCCCATTAATTTGCAGGGAAGCTTCAGAACTTGAAATTTTCACCTCCCACTATAGCAGAAAGGGTCTTTCTCGTAGTTGCACATCAAATCTAAGCTGTCTGAAGTGTATTTCAAAAGTTATCAACATTTTTATGTTTGGCGTTCCGGAATCGACCTTATCTCAGGCTGAAAACGCATTTTACGCATTGTGCCATAACTTTGCAGGAAAGCTTCAGAAAATGAAATTTTCACCTCCCACTATAGCAGAAAGGGTCTTTCTAGTAGTTGCACATATAATCTAAGCTGTCTGAAGTGTTGTTCCAAAGTAATCAACATTTTTACGTTTGGCGTTTTGGAAACCTCCTAGTCTCAGGCTGAAAACGCGTTTTCTGCATTGTGCCATAACTTCTCAGGGAAGGTTCAGAACATGAAATGTTCACCTCCCACTATAGCAGAAAGGGTCTTTCTAGTAGTTGCACATCAAATCTAAGCTGTCTGAAGTGTTTTTCCAAAGTTATCAACATTTTTATGTTTGGCGTTCCGGAACCCACCTCATCTCAAGCTGAAAACGCGTTTTCTGCATAGTGAAATAACTTTGCAGGGAAGCTTCAGAACATGAAAAGTTCACCTCCCACTATAGCAGAAAGGGTCTTTCTAGTAGTTGCACATCAAATCTAAGCTGTCTGAAGTGTTTTTCGAAAGTTATCAACATTTTTACCTTTGGCGTTCCGGAATCGACCTTATCTCAGGATGAAAAATCATTTTCTGCATTGTCCCATAAATTTGCAGGGAAGCTTCAGAACTTGAAATTTTCACCTCCCACTATAGCAGAAAGGGTCTTTCTCATAGTTGCACATCAAATCTAAGCTGTCTGAAGTGTTTTTCAAAAGTTATGAACATTTTTATGTTTCGCGTCCCGTAATCGACCTTATCTCAGGATGAAAAATCGTTTTCTGCATTGTCCCATAACTTTCCATGGGAAGCTTCAGAACATGAAATTTTGACCTCCCACTATAGCAGAAAGGGTCTTTCTAGTAGTTGCACATCAAATCTAAGCTGTCTGAAGTGTTTTTCGAAAGTTATCAACATTTTTATGTTTGGCGTTCCGGAATCGACCTTATCTCAGGCTGAAAACGCGTTTTACGCATTGTGCCATAACTTTGCAGGGAAGCTTCAGAAAATGAAAATTTCACCTCCCACTATAGCAGAAAGGGTCTTTCTAGTAGTTGCACATTAAATCTAAGCTGTCAGAAGTGTTGTTCCAAAGTAATCAACATTTTTACGTTTGGCGTTTTGGAAACCACCTTATCTCAGGCTGAAAACGCGTTTTCTGCATTGCGCCATAACTTCTCAGGGAAGCTTCAGAACATGAAATGTTCACGTCCCACTATAGCAGAAAGGGTCTTTCTAGTAGTTGCACATCAAATCTAAGCTGTCTGAAGTGTTTTTCGAAAGTTATCAACATTTTTAAGTTTGGCGTTCCGGAACCCACCTTATCTCAAGCTGAAAACGCGTTTTCTGCATAGTGCCATAACTTTGCAGGGAAGCTTCAGAACATGAAATGTTCACCTCCCACTATAGCAGAAAGGGTCTTTCTAGTAGTTGCACATCAAATCTAAGCTGTCTGAAGTGTTTTTCCAAAGTTATCAACATTTTTATGTTTGGCGTTCCGGAACCCACCTTATCTCAGGCTGAAAACGCATTTTCGGCATTGTGCCATAACTTTGCTGGGAAGCTTCAGAACATGAAATTTTCTGGTCCCACTATAGCAGAAAGGGTCTTTCTAGTAATTGCACATCAAATCTAAGCTGTCTGAAGTGTTTTTCGAAAGTTATCAACATTTTCACGTTTGGCGTTCCGGAATCGACTTTATCTCAGGATGAAAAATCGTTTTCTGCATTGTCCCATAACTTTGCAGGGAAGCTTCAGAACATGAAATTTTCACCTCCCACTATAGCAGAAAGGGTCTTTCTCGTTGTTGCACATCAAATCTAAGCTGTCTGAAGTGTTTTTCAAAAGTTATGAACATTTTTATGTTTCGCGTCCCGTAATCGACCTTATCTCAGGATGAAAAATCGTTTTCTGCATTGTCCCATAACTTTCCATGGGAAGCTTCAGAACATGAAATTTTGACCTCCCACTATAGCAGAAAGGGTCTTTCTAGTAGTTGCACATCAAATCTAAGCTGTCTGAAGTGTTTTTCGAAAGTTATCAACATTTTTATGTTTGGCGTTCCGGAATCGACCTTATCTCAGGATGAAAAATCGTTTTCTGCATTGTCCCATAACTTTCCATGGGAAGCTTCAGAACATGAAATTTTGACCTCCCACTATAGCAGAAAGGGTCTTTCTAGTAGTTGCACATCAAATCTAAGCTGTCTGAAGTGTTTTTCGAAAGTTATCAACATTTTCACGTTTGGCGTTCCGGAATCGACTTTATCTCAGGACGAAAAATCGTTTTCTGCATTGTCCCATAACTTTGCAGGGAAGCTTCAGAACATGAAATTTTCACCTCCCACTATAGCAGAAAGGATCTTTCTAGTAGTTGCACATCAAATCTAAGCTGTCTGAAGTGTTTTTCGAAAGTTATCAACATTTTTATGTTTGGCGTTCCGGAATCGACCTTATCTCAGGCTGAAAACGCGTTTTACTCATTGTGCCATAACTTTCCAGGGAAGCTTCAGAAAATGAAATTTTCACCTCCCACTATAGCAGAAAGGGTCTTTCTAGTAGTTGCACATTAAATCTAAGCTGTCTGAAGTGTTGTTCCAAAGTAATCAACATTTTTACGTTTGGCGTTTTGGAAACCTCCTTATCTCAGGCTGAAAACGCGTTTTCTGCATTGTGCCATAACTTCTCAGGGAAGCTTCAGAACATGAAATGTTCACCTCCCACTATAGCAGAAAGGGTCTTTCTAGTAGTTGCACATCAAATCTAAGCTGTCTGAAGTGTTTTTCCAAAGTTATCAACATTTTTATGTTTGGCGTTCCGGAACCCACCTTATCTCAAGCTGAAAACGCGTTTTCTGCATAGTGCCATAACTTTGCAGGGAAGCTTCAGAACATGAAATGTTCACCTCCCACTATAGCAGAAAGGGTCTTTCTAGTAGTTGCACATCAAATCTAAGCTGTCTGAAGTGTTTTTCGAAAGTTATCAACATTTTCACGTTTGGCGTTCCGGAATCGACTTTATCTCAGGGTGAAAAATCGTTTTCTGCATTGTCCCATAACTTTGCAGGGAAGCTTCAGAACATGAAATTTTCACCTCCCACTATAGCAGAAAAGGTCTTTCTCGTTGTTGCACATCAAATCTAAGCTGTCTGAAGTGTTTTTCGAAAGTTATGAACATTTTTATGTTTCGCGTTCCGTAATCGACCTTATCTCAGGATGAAAAATCGTTTTCTGCATTGTCCCATAACTTTCCATGGGAAGCTTCAGAACATGAAATTTTGACCTCCCACTATAGCAGAAAGGGTCTTTCTAGTAGTTGCACATCAAATCTCAGCTGTCTGAAGTGTTTTTCGAAAGTTATCAACATTTTTACCTTTGGCGTTCCGGAATCGACCTTATCTCAGGATGAAAAATCATTTTCTGCATTGTCCCATTAATTTGCAGGGAAGCTTCAGAACTTGAAATTTTCACCTCCCACTATAGCAGAAAGGGTCTTTCTCGTAGTTGCACATCAAATCTAAGCTGTCTGAAGTGTATTTCAAAAGTTATCAACATTTTTATGTTTGGCGTTCCGGAATCGACCTTATCTCAGGCTGAAAACGCATTTTACGCATTGTGCCATAACTTTGCAGGAAAGCTTCAGAAAATGAAATTTTCACCTCCCACTATAGCAGAAAGGGTCTTTCTAGTAGTTGCACATATAATCTAAGCTGTCTGAAGTGTTGTTCCAAAGTAATCAACATTTTTACGTTTGGCGTTTTGGAAACCTCCTAGTCTCAGGCTGAAAACGCGTTTTCTGCATTGTGCCATAACTTCTCAGGGAAGGTTCAGAACATGAAATGTTCACCTCCCACTATAGCAGAAAGGGTCTTTCTAGTAGTTGCACATCAAATCTAAGCTGTCTGAAGTGTTTTTCCAAAGTTATCAACATTTTTATGTTTGGCGTTCCGGAACCCACCTCATCTCAAGCTGAAAACGCGTTTTCTGCATAGTGAAATAACTTTGCAGGGAAGCTTCAGAACATGAAAAGTTCACCTCCCACTATAGCAGAAAGGGTCTTTCTAGTAGTTGCACATCAAATCTAAGCTGTCTGAAGTGTTTTTCGAAAGTTATCAACATTTTTACCTTTGGCGTTCCGGAATCGACCTTATCTCAGGATGAAAAATCATTTTCTGCATTGTCCCATAAATTTGCAGGGAAGCTTCAGAACTTGAAATTTTCACCTCCCACTATAGCAGAAAGGGTCTTTCTCATAGTTGCACATCAAATCTAAGCTGTCTGAAGTGTTTTTCAAAAGTTATGAACATTTTTATGTTTCGCGTCCCGTAATCGACCTTATCTCAGGATGAAAAATCGTTTTCTGCATTGTCCCATAACTTTCCATGGGAAGCTTCAGAACATGAAATTTTGACCTCCCACTATAGCAGAAAGGGTCTTTCTAGTAGTTGCACATCAAATCTAAGCTGTCTGAAGTGTTTTTCGAAAGTTATCAACATTTTTATGTTTGGCGTTCCGGAATCGACCTTATCTCAGGCTGAAAACGCGTTTTACGCATTGTGCCATAACTTTGCAGGGAAGCTTCAGAAAATGAAAATTTCACCTCCCACTATAGCAGAAAGGGTCTTTCTAGTAGTTGCACATTAAATCTAAGCTGTCAGAAGTGTTGTTCCAAAGTAATCAACATTTTTACGTTTGGCGTTTTGGAAACCACCTTATCTCAGGCTGAAAACGCGTTTTCTGCATTGCGCCATAACTTCTCAGGGAAGCTTCAGAACATGAAATGTTCACGTCCCACTATAGCAGAAAGGGTCTTTCTAGTAGTTGCACATCAAATCTAAGCTGTCTGAAGTGTTTTTCGAAAGTTATCAACATTTTTAAGTTTGGCGTTCCGGAACCCACCTTATCTCAAGCTGAAAACGCGTTTTCTGCATAGTGCCATAACTTTGCAGGGAAGCTTCAGAACATGAAATGTTCACCTCCCACTATAGCAGAAAGGGTCTTTCTAGTAGTTGCACATCAAATCTAAGCTGTCTGAAGTGTTTTTCCAAAGTTATCAACATTTTTATGTTTGGCGTTCCGGAACCCACCTTATCTCAGGCTGAAAACGCATTTTCGGCATTGTGCCATAACTTTGCTGGGAAGCTTCAGAACATGAAATTTTCTGGTCCCACTATAGCAGAAAGGGTCTTTCTAGTAATTGCACATCAAATCTAAGCTGTCTGAAGTGTTTTTCGAAAGTTATCAACATTTTCACGTTTGGCGTTCCGGAATCGACTTTATCTCAGGATGAAAAATCGTTTTCTGCATTGTCCCATAACTTTGCAGGGAAGCTTCAGAACATGAAATTTTCACCTCCCACTATAGCAGAAAGGGTCTTTCTCGTTGTTGCACATCAAATCTAAGCTGTCTGAAGTGTTTTTCAAAAGTTATGAACATTTTTATGTTTCGCGTCCCGTAATCGACCTTATCTCAGGATGAAAAATCGTTTTCTGCATTGTCCCATAACTTTCCATGGGAAGCTTCAGAACATGAAATTTTGACCTCCCACTATAGCAGAAAGGGTCTTTCTAGTAGTTGCACATCAAATCTAAGCTGTCTGAAGTGTTTTTCGAAAGTTATCAACATTTTTATGTTTGGCGTTCCGGAATCGACCTTATCTCAGGATGAAAAATCGTTTTCTGCATTGTCCCATAACTTTCCATGGGAAGCTTCAGAACATGAAATTTTGACCTCCCACTATAGCAGAAAGGGTCTTTCTAGTAGTTGCACATCAAATCTAAGCTGTCTGAAGTGTTTTTCGAAAGTTATCAACATTTTCACGTTTGGCGTTCCGGAATCGACTTTATCTCAGGACGAAAAATCGTTTTCTGCATTGTCCCATAACTTTGCAGGGAAGCTTCAGAACATGAAATTTTCACCTCCCACTATAGCAGAAAGGATCTTTCTAGTAGTTGCACATCAAATCTAAGCTGTCTGAAGTGTTTTTCGAAAGTTATCAACATTTTTATGTTTGGCGTTCCGGAATCGACCTTATCTCAGGCTGAAAACGCGTTTTACTCATTGTGCCATAACTTTCCAGGGAAGCTTCAGAAAATGAAATTTTCACCTCCCACTATAGCAGAAAGGGTCTTTCTAGTAGTTGCACATTAAATCTAAGCTGTCTGAAGTGTTGTTCCAAAGTAATCAACATTTTTACGTTTGGCGTTTTGGAAACCTCCTTATCTCAGGCTGAAAACGCGTTTTCTGCATTGTGCCATAACTTCTCAGGGAAGCTTCAGAACATGAAATGTTCACCTCCCACTATAGCAGAAAGGGTCTTTCTAGTAGTTGCACATCAAATCTAAGCTGTCTGAAGTGTTTTTCCAAAGTTATCAACATTTTTATGTTTGGCGTTCCGGAACCCACCTTATCTCAAGCTGAAAACGCGTTTTCTGCATAGTGCCATAACTTTGCAGGGAAGCTTCAGAACATGAAATGTTCACCTCCCACTATAGCAGAAAGGGTCTTTCTAGTAGTTGCACATCAAATCTAAGCTGTCTGAAGTGTTTTTCGAAAGTTATCAACATTTTCACGTTTGGCGTTCCGGAATCGACTTTATCTCAGGGTGAAAAATCGTTTTCTGCATTGTCCCATAACTTTGCAGGGAAGCTTCAGAACATGAAATTTTCACCTCCCACTATAGCAGAAAAGGTCTTTCTCGTTGTTGCACATCAAATCTAAGCTGTCTGAAGTGTTTTTCGAAAGTTATGAACATTTTTATGTTTCGCGTTCCGTAATCGACCTTATCTCAGGATGAAAAATCGTTTTCTGCATTGTCCCATAACTTTCCATGGGAAGCTTCAGAACATGAAATTTTGACCTCCCACTATAGCAGAAAGGGTCTTTCTAGTAGTTGCACATCAAATCTAAGCTGTCTGAAGTGTTTTTCGAAAGTTATCAACATTTTTATGTTTGGCATTCCGGAATCGACCTTATCTCAGGATGAAAAATCATTTTCTGCATTGTCCCATAAATTTGCAGGGAAGCTTCAGACCTTGAAATTTTCACCTCCCACTATAGCAGAAAGGGTCTTTCTCGTAGTTGCACATCAAATCTAAGCTGTCTGAAGTGTTTTTCAAAAGTTATGAACATTTTTATGTTTCGCGTCCCGTAATCGACCTTATCTCAGGATGAAAAATCGGTTTCTGCATTGTCCCATAACTTTCCATGGGAAGCTTCAGAACATGAAATTTTGACCTCCCACTATAGCAGAAAGGGTCTTTCTAGTAGTTGCACATCAAATCTAAGCTGTCTGAAGTGTTTTTCGAAAGTTATCAACATTTTTATGTTTGGCGTTCCGGAATCGACCTTATCTCAGGCTGAAAACGCGTTTTACGCATTGTGCCATAACTTTGCAGGGAAGCTTCAGAAAATGAAAATTTCACCTCCCACTATAGCAGAAAGGGTCTTTCTAGTAGTTGCACATTAAATCTAAGCTGTCAGAAGTGTTGTTCCAAAGTAATCAACATTTTTACGTTTGGCGTTTTGGAAACCACCTTATCTCAGGCTGAAAACGCGTTTTCTGCATTGCGCCATAACTTCTCAGGGAAGCTTCAGAACATGAAATGTTCACGTCCCACTATAGCAGAAAGGGTCTTTCTAGTAGCTGCACATCAAATCTAAGCTGTCTGAAGTGTTTTTCGAAAGTTATCAAAATTTTTAAGTTTGGCGTTCCGGAACCCACCTTATCTCAAGCTGAAAACGCGTTTTCTGCATAGTGCCATAACTTTGCAGGGAAGCTTCAGAACATGAAATGTTCACCTCCCACTATAGCAGAAAGGGTCTTTCTAGTAGTTGCACATCAAATCTAAGCTGTCTGAAGTGTTTTTCCAAAGTTATCAACATTTTTATGTTTGGCGTTCCGGAACCCACCTTATCTCAGGCTGAAAACGCATTTTCGGCATTGTGCCATAACTTTGCTGGGAAGCTTCAGAACATGAAATTTTCTGGTCCCACTATAGCAGAAAGGGTCTTTCTAGTAATTGCACATCAAATCTAAGCTGTCTGAAGTGTTTTTCGAAAGTTATCAACATCTTCACGTTTGGCGTTCCGGAATCGACTTTATCTCAGGATGAAAAATCGTTTTCTGCATTGTCCCATAACTTTGCAGGGAAGCTTCAGAACATGAAATTTTCACCTCCCACTAAAGCAGAAAGGGTCTTTCTCGTTGTTGCACATCAAATCTAAGCTGTCTGAAGTGTTTTTCGAAAGTTATGAACATTTTTATGTTTCGCGTTCCGTAATCGACCTTATCTCAGGATGAAAAATCGTTTTCTGCATTGTCCCATAACTTTCCATGGGAAGCTTCAGAAAATGAAATTTTCACCTCCCACTATAGCAGAAACGGTCTTTCTAGTAGTTGCACATTAAATCTAAGCTCTCAGAAGTGTTGTTCCAAAGTAATCAACATTTTTACGTTTGGCGTTTTGGAAACCACCTTATCTCAGGCTGAAAACGCGTTTTCTGCATTGCGCCATAACTTCTCAGGGAAGCTTCAGAACATGAAATGTTCACGTCCCACTATAGCAGAAAGGGTCTTTCTAGTAGTTGCACATCAAATCTAAGCTGTCTGAAGTGTTTTTCCAAAGTTATCAACATTTTTATGTTTGGCATTCCGGAATCGACCTTATCTCAGGCTGAAAACGCGTTTTACGCATTGTGCCATAACTTTGCAGGGAAGCTTCAGAAAATGAAATTTTCACCTCCCACTATAGCAGAAAGGGTCTTTCTAGTAGTTGCACATTAAATCTAAGCTGTCAGAAGTGTTGTTCCAAAGTAATCAACATTTTTAAGTTTGGCGTTTTGGAAACCACCTTATCTCAGGCTGAAAACGCGTTTTCTGCATTGTGCCATAACTTGTCAGGGAAGCTTCAGAACATGCAATTTTCACCTCCCACTATAGCAGAAAGGGTCTTTCTAGTAGTTGCACATCAAATCTAAGCTGTCTGAAGTGTTTTTCGAAAGTTATCAACATTTTTATGTTTGGCGTTCCGGAATCGACCTTATCTCAGGCTGAAAACGCGTTTTCTGCATTGTGCCATAACTTCTCAGGGAAGATTCAGAACATGAAATGTTCACCTCCCACTATAGCAGAAAGGGTCTTTCTAGTAGTTGCACATCAAATCTAAGCTGTCTGAAATGTTTTTCCAAAGTTATCAACATTTTTATGTTTGGCGTTCCGGAACCCACCTTATCTCAGGCTGAAAACGCGTTTTCGGCATTGTGCCATAACTTTGCAGGGAAGCTTCAGAAAATGAAATTTTCACCTCCCACTATAGCAGAAAGGGTCTTTCTAGTAGTTGCACATTAAATCTAAGCTGTCAGAAGTGTTGTTCCAAAGTAATCAACATTTTTAAGTTTGGCGTTTTGGAAACCACCTTATCTCAGGATGAAAAATCGTTTTCTGCATTGTCCCATAACTTTGCAGGGAAGCTTCAGAACATGAAATTTTCACGTCCCACTATAGCAGAAAGGGTCTTTCTAGTATTTGCACATCAAATATAAGCTGTCTGAAGTGTTTTTCGAAAGTTATCAACATTTTTATGTTTGGCGTTCCGGGATCGACCTTATCTCAAGCTGAAAACGCGTTTTCTGCATTGTACCATAACTTTGCAGGGAAGCTTCCGAACATGAAATGTTCACCTCCCACCATAGCAGAAACGGTCTTTCTAGTAGTTGCACATCAAATCTAAGCTGTCTGAAGTGTTTTTCCAAAGTTATCAACATTTTTATGTTTGGCGTTCCGGAACCCACCTTATCTCAGGCTGAAAACACGTTTTCGGCATTGTGCCATAACTTTGCTGGGAAGCTTCAGAACATGAAATTTTCACGTCCCACTATAGCAAAAAGGGTCTTTTTAGTAGTTGCACATCAAATCTAAGCTGTCTGAAATGTTTTTCCAAAGTTATCAACATTTTTATGTTTGGCGTTCCGGAACCCACCTTATCTCAGGCTGAAAACGCGTTTTCGGCATTGTGCCATAACTTTGCAGGGAAGCTTCAGAAAATGAAATTTTCACCTCCCACTATAGCAGAAAGGGTCTTTCTAGTAGTTGCACATTAAATCTAAGCTGTCAGAAGTGTTGTTCCAAAGTAATCAACATTTTTAAGTTTGGCGTTTTGGAAACCACCTTATCTCAGGCTGAAAACGCGTTTTCTGCATTGTGCCATAACTTGTCAGGGAAGCTTCAGAACATGAAATTTTCACCTCCCACTATAGCAGAAAGGGTCTTTCTAGTAGTTGCACATCAAATCTAAGCTGTCTGAAGTGTTTTTCGAAAGTTATCAACATTTTTATGTTTGGCGTTCCGGAATCGACCTTATCTCAGGCTGAAAACGCGTTTTCTGCATTGTGCCATAACTTCTCAGGGAAGATTCAGAACATGAAATGTTCACCTCCCACTATAGCAGAAAGGGTCTTTCTAGTAGTTGCACATCAAATCTAAGCTGTCTGAAATGTTTTTCCAAAGTTATCAACATTTTTATGTTTGGCGTTCCGGAACCCACCTTATCTCAGGCTGAAAACGCGTTTTCGGCATTGTGCCATAACTTTGCTGGGAAGCTTCCGAACATGAAATTTTCACGTCCCACTATAGCAAAAAGGGTCTTTCTAGTAGTTGCACATCAAATCTATGCTGTCTGAAGTGTTTTTCGAAAGTTATCAACATTTTTATGTTTGGCTTTCCGGAATCGACCTTATCTCAGGATGAAAAATCGTTTTCTGCATTGTCCCATAACTTTGCAGGGAAGCTTCAGAACATGAAATTTTCACGTCCCACTATAGCAGAAAGGGTCTTTCTAGTATTTGCACATCAAATCTAAGCTGTCTGAAGTGTTTTTCGAAAGTTATCAACATTTTTATGTTTGGCGTTCCGGGATCGACCTTATCTCAAGCTGAAAACGCGTTTTCTGCATTGTACCATAACTTTGCAGGGAAGCTTCCGAACATGAAATGTTCACCTCCCACCATAGCAGAAACGGTCTTTCTAGTAGTTGCACATCAAATCTAAGCTGTCTGAAGTGTTTTTCCAAAGTTATCAACATTTTTATGTTTGGCGTTCCGGAACCCACCTTATCTCAGGCTGAAAACACGTTTTCGGCATTGTGCCATAACTTTGCTGGGAAGCTTCAGAACATGAAATTTTCACGTCCCACTATAGCAAAAAGGGTCTTTTTAGTAGTTGCACATCAAATCTAAGCTGTCTGAAGTGTTTTTCGAAAGTTATCAACATTTTTATGTTTGGCGTTCCGGAATCGACCTTATCTCTGGATGAAAAATCGTTTTCTGCATTGTCCCATAACTTTGCAGGGAAGCTTCAGAACATGAAATTTTCACGTCCCACTATAGCAGAAAGGGTCTTTCCAGTATTTGCACATCAAATCTAAGCTGTCTGAAGTGTTTTTCGAAAGTTATCAACATTTTTATGTTTGGCGTTCCGGAACCCACGTTATCACAAGCTGAAAACGCGTTTTCTGCATTGTGCCATAACTTTGCAGGGAAGCTTCAGAACATGAAATTTTCAGGTCCCACTATAGCAGAAAGGGTCTTTCTAGTAGTTGCACATCAAATCTAAGCTATCTGAAGTGTTTTTCGAAAGTTCTGAACATTTTTATGTTTCGCGTTCCATAATCGACCAAATCTCAGGATGAAAAATCGTTTTCTGCATTGTCCCATAACTTTCCATGGGAAGCTTCAGATCATGAAATTTTGACCTCCCACTATAGCAGAAAGGGTCTTTCTAGTAGTTGCACATCAAATCTAAGCTGTCTGAAGTGTTTTTCGAAACTTATCAACGTTTTTATGTTTGGCGTTCCGGAACCCACCTTATCTCAGGCTGAAAACGCGTTTTACGCATTGTGCCATAACTTTGCAGGGAAGCTTCAGAAAATGAAAATTTCACCTCCCACTATAGCAGAAAGGGTCTTTCTAGTAGTTGCACATTAAATCTAAGCTGTCAGAAGTGTTGTTCCAAAGTAATCAACATTTTTACGTTTGCCGTCTTGGAAACCACCTTATCTCAGGCTGAATACGCATTTTCTGCATTGTGCCATAACTTCTCAGGGAAGCTTCAGAACATGAAATGTTCACCTCGCACTATAGTAGAAAGGGTCTTTCTAGTAGTTGCACATCAAATCGAAGCTGTCTGAAGTGTTTTTCCAAAGTTATCAACATTTTTATGTTTGGCGTTCCGGAACCCACCTTATCTCAGGCTGAAAACGCGTTTTCGGCATTGTGCCATAACTTTGCTGGGAAGCTTCAGAACATGAAATTTTCACGTCCCACTATAGCAGAAAGGGTCTTTCTACTAGCTGCACATCAAATCTATGCTGTCTGAAGTGTTTTTCGAAAGTTATCAACATTTTTACCTTTGGCGTTCCGGAATCGACCTTATCTCAGGATGAAAAATCGTTTTCTGCATTGTCCCATAACTTTGCAGGGAAGATTCAGAACATGAAATTTTCACCTCCCACTATAGCAGAAAGGGTCTTTCTAGTATTTGCACATCAAATCTAAGCTGTCTGAAGTGTTTTTCGAAAGTTATCAACATTTTTATGTTTGGCGTTCCGGAACTCACCTTATCTCAAGCTGAAAACGCGTTTTCTGCATTGTGCCATAACTTTGCAGGGAAGCTTCAGAACATGAAATGTTCACCTCCCACTATAGCAGAAAGGGTCTTTCTAGTAGTTGCACATCAAATCTAAGCTGTCTGAAGTGTTTTTCCAAAGTTATCAACATTTTTATGTTTGGCGTTCCGGAACCCACCTTGTCTCAGGCTGAAAACGCGTTTTCTGCATTGTGCCATAACTTTGAAGGAAAGCTTCAGAACATGAAATTTTAACCACCCACTGTAGCAGAAAGGCTCTTTCTAGTAGTTGCACATCATATCTAAGCTGTCTGAAGTGTTTTTCCAAAGTTATCAACATTTTTATGTTTGGTGTTCCGGAACCCACCTTATCTAAGGCTGAAAACGCGTTTTCTGCATTGTTCCTTAACTTTGCAGGGAAGCATCAGAACATGAAATTTTCAGCTCCCACTATAGCAGAAAGGGTCTTTCTAGTAGTTGCACTTCAAATATAAGCTGTCTGAAGTGTTTTTCCAAAGCTATCAACATTTTTATGTTTGGCGTTCCGGAACCCACCTTATCTCAGGCTGAAAACGCGTTTTCTGCATTATCCCATAACTTTGCAGGGAAGCTTCAGAACATGAAATTTTCACTTCCCACTATATCAGAAAGGGTCTTTGTAGTAGTTGCACATCAAATCTAAGCTGTCTGAAGTGTTTTTCCAATGTTATCAACATTTTTATATTTGGCGTTCCGGAACCCACCTTATCTCAGGCTGAAAACGCGTTTTCGGCATTGTGCCATAACTTTGCTGGGAAGCTTCAGAACATGAAATTTTCACGTCCCACTATAGCAGAAAGGGTCTTTCTACTAGTTGCACATCAAATCTATGCTGTCTGAAGTGTTTTTCGAAAGTTATCAACATTTTTACCTTTGGCGTTCCGGAATCGACCTTATCTCAGGATGAAAAATCGTTTTCTGCATTGTCCCATAACTTTACAGGGAAGATTCAGAACATGAAATTTTCACCTCCCACTATAGCAGAAAGGGTCTTTCTAGTATTTGCACATCAAATCTAAGCTGTCTGAAGTGTTTTTCGAAAGTTATCAACATTTTTATGTTTGGCGTTCCGGAACTCACCTTATCTCAAGCTGAAAACGCGTTTTCTGCATTGTGCCATAACTTTGCAGGGAAGCTTCAGAAAATGAAATGTTCACCTCCCACTATAGCAGAAAGGGTCTTTCTAGTAGTTGCACATCAAATCTAAGCTGTCTGAAGTGTTTTTCCAAAGTTATCAACATTTTTATGTTTGGCGTTCCGGAACCCACCTTGTCTCAGGATGAAAAATCGTTTTCTGCATTGTCCCATAACTTTGCAGGGAAGATTCAGAACATGAAATTTTCACCTCCCACTATAGCAGAAAGGGTCTTTCTAGTATTTGCACATCAAATCTAAGCTGTCTGAAGTGTTTTTCGAAAGTTATCAACATTTTTATGTTTGGCGTTCCGGAACTCACCTTATCTCAAGCTGAAAACGCGTTTTCTGCATTGTGCCATAACTTTGCAGGGAAGCTTCAGAACATGAAATGTTCACCTCCCACTATAGCAGAAAGGGTCTTTCTAGTAGTTGCACATCAAATCTAAGCTGTCTGAAGTGTTTTTCCAAAGTTATCAACATTTTTATGTTTGGCGTTCCGGAACCCACCTTGTCTCAGGCTGAAAACGCGTTTTCTGCATTGTGCCATAACTTTGAAGGAAAGCTTCAGAACATGAAATTTTAACCACCCACTGTAGCAGAAAGGCTCTTTCTAGTAGTTGCACATCATATCTAAGCTGTCTGAAGTGTTTTTCCAAAGTTATCAACATTTTTATGTTTGGTGTTCCGGAACCCACCTTATCTAAGGCTGAAAACGCGTTTTCTGCATTGTTCCTTAACTTTGCAGGGAAGCATCAGAACATGAAATTTTCAGCTCCCACTATAGCAGAAAGGGTCTTTCTAGTAGTTGCACTTCAAATATAAGCTGTCTGAAGTGTTTTTCCAAAGCTATCAACATTTTTATGTTTGGCGTTCCGGAACCCACCTTATCTCAGGCTGAAAACGCGTTTTCTGCATTATCCCATAACTTTGCAGGGAAGCTTCAGAACATGAAATTTTCACTTCCCACTATATCAGAAAGGGTCTTTGTAGTAGTTGCACATCAAATCTAAGCTGTCTGAAGTGTTTTTCCAATGTTATCAACATTTTTATATTTGGCGTTCCGGAACCCACCTTATCTCAGGCTGAAAACGCGTTTTCGGCATTGTGCCATAACTTTGCTGGGAAGCTTCAGAACATGAAATTTTCACGTCCCACTATAGCAGAAAGGGTCTTTCTACTAGTTGCACATCAAATCTATGCTGTCTGAAGTGTTTTTCGAAAGTTATCAACATTTTTACCTTTGGCGTTCCGGAATCGACCTTATCTCAGGATGAAAAATCGTTTTCTGCATTGTCCCATAACTTTACAGGGAAGATTCAGAACATGAAATTTTCACCTCCCACTATAGCAGAAAGGGTCTTTCTAGTATTTGCACATCAAATCTAAGCTGTCTGAAGTGTTTTTCGAAAGTTATCAACATTTTTATGTTTGGCGTTCCGGAACTCACCTTATCTCAAGCTGAAAACGCGTTTTCTGCATTGTGCCATAACTTTGCAGGGAAGCTTCAGAAAATGAAATGTTCACCTCCCACTATAGCAGAAAGGGTCTTTCTAGTAGTTGCACATCAAATCTAAGCTGTCTGAAGTGTTTTTCCAAAGTTATCAACATTTTTATGTTTGGCGTTCCGGAACCCACCTTGTCTCAGGCTGAAAACGCGTTTTCTGCATTGTGCCATAACTTTGAAGCAAAGCTTCAGAACATGAAATTTTAACCACCCACTGTAGCAGAAAGGCTCTTTCTAGTAGTTGCACATCATATCTAAGCTGTCTGAAGTGTTTTTCCAAAGTTACCAACATTTTTATGTTTGGTGTTCCGGAACCCACCTTATCTAAGGCTGAAAACGCGTTTTCTGCATTGTTCCTTAACTTTGCAGGGAAGCATCAGAACATGAAATTTTCAGCTCCCACTATAGCAGAAAGGGTCTTTCTAGTAGTTGCACTTCAAATATAAGCTGTCTGAAGTGTTTTTCCAAAGCTATCAACATTTTTATGTTTGGCGTTCCGGAACCCACCTTATCTCAGGCTGAAAACGCGTTTTCTGCTTTATCCCATAACTTTGCAGGGAAGCTTCAGAACATGAAATTTTCACTTCCCACTATATCAGAAAGGGTCTTTGTAGTAGGTGCACATCAAATCTATGCTGTCTGAAGTGTTTTTCGAAAGTTATCAACATTTTTACCTTTGGCGTTCCGGAATCGACCTTATCTCAGGATGAAAAATCGTTTTCTGCATTGTCCCATGACTTTGCAGGGAAGATTCAGAACATGAAATTTTCACCTCCCACTATAGCAGAAAGGGTCTTTCTAGTATTTGCACATCAAATCTAAGCTGTCTGAAGTGTTTTTCGAAAGTTATCAACATTTTTATGTTTGGCGTTCCGGAACTCACCTTATCTCAAGCTGAAAACGCGTTTTCTGCATTGTGCCATAACTTTGCAGGGAAGCTTCAGAACATGAAATGTTCACCTCCCACTATAGCAGAAAGGGTCTTTCTAGTAGTTGCACATCAAATCTAAGCTGTCTGAAGTGTTTTTCCAAAGTTATCAACATTTTTATGTTTCGCGTTCCGGAACCCACCTTGTCTCAGGGTGAAAACGCGTTTTCTGCATTGTGCCATAACTTTGAAGGAAAGCTTCAGAACATGAAATTTTAACCACCCACTGTAGCAGAAAGGCTCTTTCTAGTAGTTGCACATCATATCTAAGCTTTCTGAAGTGTTTTTCCATAGTTACCAACATTTTTATGTTTGGTGTTCCGGAACCCACCTTATCTCACTGTACGTACAGACCAAACGCGACTTCCGCGAGCGACACGACTGATTTGCATAGAAAGTCAATGGGGTTGGGCGACTGACGGCGACCAGCGGCGACCAACATGGTAGCGACACGACTGGGGTGTGCAACGCTACAAGATTTGAGCTACATACGGCGACTCCGGCTACTCAAGACGACACAACTGGGGTACAGCGACAGTCGCAGAAGTTCACCACCTGCGGAGCGTTGACCAATCAGAGACCAGATCCGCAAGTGACGTGTCCCGGCGGAGGAGAAGCAAATCGCTGCGGTTGTTTACAAGCAGACTTTCCGCCGTCCTGAGAGTGTCTCAAATCGTGCATTTTTTTAATTTCCACCGGAACATAAATAGGAAGAATCTTGTCCGGAGGGAAAGTTCGCCACAACGGTGGCGTTCCTGGTGAGTTGAGACCTTTATTTACGTAAGTTTACTAAAGTTATGTTCGCCTAAACGCAATGTCCACCGAGTTTACGAGGCGAATGCACCGCTGCGACGGTAGAAACTACGTATGTATGGTGACGGGATAAATAAGTACTGTTTCTGATTTAATTAAATTCAGATGAGACGTCCTGAAGGGTCTGTTTATATGAGGGGAGGACGGTGACCGAGGAGCGGAGTGGTCAGCGGCATCTACTGTAGTGCCGTGAAGTGAGCGTTCTTCACCGTCCTCTCTCTTCTGGAGCCCTTCATCTCCAAGAGAGACCTCGGTGAACATGAGTGGAGAGGCAGCAGCAGCTGCAGCAGCAAGGTAGCAGGTAGGTTTGCACGTTCATTTAGTGGGGATATTCTGAATACTAGATTAATATATAAATATAAAAATGTATGTAGCTTTCTGTATAGCTTTTTTCTGTATAGCTTGTACAATAATGTAATCAAGCTATGCTGTCATTAAGGAGAGGAGGAGGATGGATCCACTCATGATGTTGGTGATGATGATGAGGAGGAGGATGGACCTTCCTCCTGGCCCTTGTCATCCACTGCTGCTCCTGATGTATGTAGAAATAGTATTTTCTAGCATTATTCTATTTTTTTTATTAAATGTTATTGTTCTACATCATTCAAGCACTGTCATAGTGACATGACTTGCTTTAGGTTAACTATTGCTGTCCTATACAGATTTTATTTATTCGTACTCATCACTATGGCATGTAATTGGACTCAACTTTCATTATGTGCAGGACACCGATGGAAGAGACCAACAGAGGAAGGGGTCCCCCGATGCTGAAGCTGAGCTCAAACATCTACTAATGTACTCCCTCCACAAACCCAGCTCAGAAGAAGGGACAGTTTTCAAGGTCCTCGTTCCTTCCAGGTTCCACATAAATTTAAAATGTACATGTTACTTTATCAAGCAAAACAACAGCTGACTGAAACCATTTGGACCCTTCATTTATTTTCTTTGTAGCCACTTTCATTTATTTTCTTTGTAGCCACTTTCATTAAAGAACCGGATGCCGCCCCACTTCCTCCGCCTCTCTTGACCCTCGTCCCTCTGAGGAAGATCCTTCAAAACACACCTACGTAGTTCACTTCAAGTTTGACTGTGATTCTGTGTGTATTGAATGAGTATAAATGAATGGGGTTACTTTATTTTTGCAAATAAAGTGTTTGACAATGAACATTTCTTTTTGTGAAAAATGGATTCACAGAAAAAAAATAAAATCAAAAGCACTTTGCAAAATATCAACAAATTGAGTTGAACACAGCTTTGTTTTATTGCAGAGATGAAATATATATGCAAGAACCTATGCTTTGTTAAAATAGGTGGCTGACTCTTGAATGAGCAATTGTGTTGCACTGATAACTGTTTTTTTTCCAAAAAGGAGAAGCCTCATCTTCAACAAAAACATATGTGGTCGGTGGCCGTGGTCCTCTGGTCAGCTCCTAGAAGTGGACCGTCACACCAACACAGAAGCAGTTGGTGATGAGTCTCCTGTTACCGAAGATCTGCAAAATATAAACCATACATGGATATGTAAACATACATATGTTGGTGATAATTTAACAAAGTATATATCAACCATACAACAGTGCATCTAGGATAAATTGTTTCATCACAATGCATTTAACTGCTGCATTCATTGATTACCACAAAGTGGCGCTCACTGAAAAGACTTTAGTGTACAAATTATTGACGATGACAGATTATATATCTCCGAAAATTACTTCAAGCATACAGCAGATACGACCGCGGAGTTCATGAACTGATGGTTCCGCCTGAAGTACCGCACGAAGCGGCCGTATCCCGATGACGCTGCTGGAGCAGGAAGTTAAATTCACCAGTGTGAGCGGCTCTGGCGAATGCTACGAAACGAGAGACGTCTCTTTTTCCATGTTTTCAATTAATAAGTAGCGATAGTTTGAGCACCGGCTCCGCCATCTTCAATCCACCGTCCACAACAACTTGAGACCACGCCCTGCGGCGACTGACCTACTTTCGATCCGGACAGGTGGCGACTAATGACGACTTGAGCAAGCTACCTGCTGCTGACGACTGGCGCTACAGCGACAGAAATGTCGCGTTCGGTGTGTACGTACCTTAAGGCTGAAAACGCGTTTTCTGCATTGTTCCTTAACTTTGCAGGGAAGCATCAGAACATGAAATTTTCAGCTCGCACTATAGCAGAAAGGGTCTTTCTAGTAGTTGCACTTCAAATATAAGCTGTCTGAAGTGTTTTTCCAAAGCTATCAACATTTTTATGTTTGGCGTTTCGGAACCCACCTTATCTCAGGCTGAAAACGCGTTTTCTGCATTGTGACATAACTTCTCAGGGAAGCTTCAGAACATGAAATGTTCACCTCCCACTATAGCAGAAAGGGACTTTCTAGTAGTTGCACATCAAATCTAATCTGTCTGAAATGTTGTTCCAAAGTTAGCAACATTTTTAAGTTTGGCGTTTCGGAACCCACCTTATCTCAGGCTGAAAACGCGTTTTCTGCATTGTGACATAACTTCTCAGGGAAGCTTCAGAACATGAAATGTTCACCTCCCACTATAGCAGAAAGGGTCTTTCTAGTAGTTGCACATCAAATCTGAGCTGTCTGAAGTGTTTTTCCAAAGTTATCAACATTTTTATGTTTGGCGTTCTGGAACCCACCTAATCTCAAGCTGAAAACGCGTTTTCTGCATTGTGCCAAAACTTTTCAGGGAAGCTTCAGAATTAGAAATTTTCACGTCCCACTATAGCAGAAAGGGTCTTTCTCGTAGTTGCACATAAAATCTAAGTTGTCTGAAGTGTTTTTCCAAAGTTATCAACATTCTTATGTTTGGCGTTCCGGAATCAACCTTATCTCAGACTGAAAACGTGTTTTCTGCATTGTGCCATAACTTTGCAGGGAAACTTCAGAACATGAAATTTTCACCTCCAACTATAGCAGAAAGGGTCTTTCTAGTAGTTGCACATCAAATCTAAGCTGTTTGTAGTGTTTTTCCAAAGTTAACACCATTCTTATGTTTGGCGTTCCGGAATCAACCATATCTTAGGCTGACAACATGTTTTCCTCATTGTGCCATAACTTTGCAGGCAAGCTTCAGAACATAAAATTTCCACATCCCACGATAGCAGAAAGGGTCTTTCTAGTAGTTGCACATCAAATCTAAGCTGTTTGAAGTGTTTTTCCAAAGTTATCAACATTTTTATGTTTGGCGTTCCGGAATCGACCTTATCTCAGGCTGAAAACGCGTTTTACGCATTATGCCATAACTTTGCAGGAAAGCTTCAGAACATGAAATTTTCACATCCCACTATACCAGAAAGGGTCTTTCTAGTACTTGCACATCAAATCTAAGCTGTCTGAAGTGTTTTTCCGAAGTTATTAAGATTTTTATGTTTGGCGTTCCGGAATTGACCTTATGTGAGGCTGAACACGAGTTTTCTGCATTGTGCCATAACTTTGCAGGGAGACTTCAGAACAAGAAATTTTCTCCTCCCACTATGGCAGAAAGGGTCTTTCTAGTAGTTGCACATCAAATCTAAGCTGTCGGAAGTGTTTTTCCAAAGTTATCAACATTTTTATATTTGGCGTTCTGGAACCCACCTTATCTCAGGCTGAAAACGCGTTTTCTGCATTGTGCCATAACTTTGCAGGGAGACTTCAGAACATGAAATTTTCTCCTCCCACTATAGCAGAAAGGGTCTTTCTAGTAGTTGCACATCAAATCTAAGTTGTCTGAAGTGTTTTTCCAAAGTTATCAACATTCTTATGTTTGGCATTCCGCAATCAAACTTATCTCAAACTGAAAACGCGTTTTACGCAATTTGCCATAACTTTGCAGGAAAGCCTCAGAATATGAAATTTTCACCTCCCATATAGCAGAAAGGGTCTTTCTAGTAGATGCACATCAAATCTAAGCTGTCTGTAGAGTTTTTCCTGAGTTATCAACATTTTTATGTTTGGCGTTCTGAAATCAACCTCATCTCAGGATGAAAAATCGTTTTCTGCATTGTCCCATAACTTTGCAGGGAAGCTTCAGTACATGAAATTTTCTCCTCCCACTATAGCAGAAAGGGTCTTTCTCGTAGTTGCACATCAAATCTAAGCTGTCTGAAGTGTTTTTCCAAAGTTATCAACATTTTTATGTTTGGCATTCTGGAACCCTCCTTATCTCAGGCTGAAAACGCGTTTTCTGCATTGTGCCATAACTTTGCAGGGAAGCTTCATAACATGAAATTTCCACCTCCCACTATAGCAGAATGGGTCTTTCTAGTAGTTGCACATCAAATCTAAGCTGTCTGAAGTGTTTTGACAAAGTTATAAACATTTTTATGTTTGGTGTTCCGGAATCGACCTTATCTCAGGCTGAATGCGCGTTTTCTGCATTGTGCCATAACTTTGCAGGGAAGCTTCAGAACATGAAATTTTCTCCTCCCACTATAGCAGAAAGGGTCTTTCTAGTAGTTGCACATCAAATCTAAGTTGTCTGAAGTGTTTTTCCAAAGTTATCAACATTCTTATGTTTGGCATTCCGCAATCAAACTTATCTCAAACTGAAAACGCGTTTTACGCAATTTGCCATAACTTTGCAGGAAAGCCTCAGAATATGAAATTTTCACCTCCCATATAGCAGAAAGGGTCTTTCTAGTAGATGCACATCAAATCTAAGCTGTCTGTAGAGTTTTTCCTGAGTTATTAACATTTTTATGTTTGGCGTTCTGAAATCAACCTCATCTCAGGATGAAAAATCGTTTTCTGCATTGTCCCATAACTTTGCAGGGAAGCTTCAGTACATGAAATGTTCTCCTCCCACTATAGCAGAAAGGGTCTTTCTCGTAGTTGCACATCAAATCTAAGCTGTCTGAAGTGTTTTTCCAAAGTTATCAACATTTTTATGTTTGGCATTCTGGAACCCTCCTTATCTCAGGCTGAAAACGCGTTTTCTGCATTGTGCCATAACTTTGCAGGGAAGCTTCATAACATGAAATTTCCACCTTCCACTATAGCAGAATGGGTCTTTCTAGTAGTTGCACATCAAATCTAAGCTGTCTGAAGTGTTTTGACAAAGTTATAAACATTTTTATGTTTGGTGTTCCGGAATCGACCTTATCTCAGGCTGAATGCGCGTTTTCTGCATTGTGCCATAACTTTGCAGGGAAGCTTCAGAACATGAAATTTTCACCTCCCACTATAGCAGAAAGGGTCTTTCTAGTAGTTGCACATCAAATCTAAGCTGTTTGAAGTATTTTTCCAAAGTTATCAACATTTTTATGTTTGGCGTTCCTGAATCGACCTTATCTCAGGCTGAAAACGCGTTTTCTGCATTGTGCCATAACTTTGCAGGGAAACTTCAGAACATGAAATTTTCACCTCCCACTATAGCAGAAAGGGTCTTTCTAGTAGTTGCACATCAAATCTAAGCTGTCTGAAGTGTTTTTTCAAAGTTATCATATTTTTATGTTTGGCGTTCCGTAATTGACCTTGTCTCATGCTGAAAACGCGTTTTCTGCATTGTGCCATAACTTTGCACGGAAGCTTCAGAACATGACATTTTCAACTCCCACTATAGCAGAAAGGCTTTTTCCAGTAGTTGCACATCAAATCTAAGCTGTCTGAAGTGTTTTTCCAAAGATATCAACATTTTTATGTTTGGCTTTCCGGAATCGACCTTATCTCAGGCTGAAAACGCGTTTTCTGCATTGTGCCATAACTTTGCAGGGAAGCCTCAGAACATGAAATTTTCACCTCCCACTATAGCAGATAGGGTTTTTCTAATAGTTGCACATCAAATCTAAGCTGTTTGAAGTGTTTTTCGAAAGTTTTCAACATTTTTATGTTTGGCGTTCCGGAACCCACCTTATCTCAGGCTGTAAAAGCGTTTTCTGCATTGTGCCATAACTTTGGAGGGAAGCTTCAGAACATGAAATTTTAACCTGCCGCTATAGCAGAAAGGGTCTTTCCAGTAGTTGCACAACAAATCTAAGCGGTCTGAAGTGTTTTTCGAAAGTTATCAACATTTTTATGTTTGGCGTTGTGAAATCAACCTCATCTCAGGCTGAAAACGCGTTTTCTGCATTGTGCCATAACTTTGCAGGGAACCTTCAGATCATGAAATGTTCATTTCCCACGATAGCTGAAAGGGTCTTTCTAGTAGTTGCACATCAAATCTAAGCTGTCTGAAGTGTTTGTCCAAAGTTATCAACATTTTTATGTTTGGGGTTCCGGAATCAACCTTATCTCAGGTTGAAAACGCATTTTACGCATTGTGCCATAACTTTGCAGGAAAGCTTCAGAACATGAAATGTTCACCTCCCACTATAGCAGAAAGGGTCTTTCTAGTAGTTGCACATCAAATCTAAGCTGTCTGAAGTGTTTTTTCGAAGTTATCAACATTTTTATGTTTGGCGTTCCGGAATCAACCTTATGTGAGGCTGAAAACGTGTTTTCTGCATTGTGCCATAACTTGGCAGGGAAGCTTCAGAACAAGAAATTTTCACCTCCCACTATAGCAGAAAGGGTCTTTCTAGCAGTTGCACATCAAATCTAAGCTGTCTGAAGTGTTTTTCCAAAGATATCAACATTTTTATGTTTGGCGTTCCGGAATCGACCTTATGTGATGCTGCAAACTCGTTTTCTGCATTGTGCCATAACTTTGCAGGGAAGCTTCAGAACATGAAATTTTCACCTCCCACGATAGCAGAAAGGGTCTTTCTAGTAGTTGCACATCAAATCTAAGCAGTTTGAAGTGTTTTTCCAAAGTTATCAACATTTTTATGTTTGGCGTTCCGCAATCGACCTTATCTCAGGCTGAAAACGCGTTTTACGCATTATGCCATAACTTTGCAGGAAAGCTTCAGAACATGAAATTTTCACCTCCCACTATACCAGAAAGGGTCTTTCTAGTACTTGCACATCAAATCTAAGCTGTCTGAAGTGTTTTTCCGAAGTAATTAAGATTTTTATGTTTGGCGTTCCGGAATTGACCTTATGTGAGGCTGAACACGAGTTTTCTGCATTGTGCCATAACTTTGCAGGGAGACTTCAGAACATGAAATTTTCTCCTCCCACTATAGTAGAAAGGGTCTTTCTAGTAGTTGCACATCAAATCTAAGTTGTTTGAAGTGTTTTTCCAAAGTTATCAACATTCTTATGTTTGGCGTTCCGCAATCAAACTTATCTCAAGCTGAAAACGCGTTTTACGCAATTTGCCATAACTTTGCAGGAAAGCCTCAGAACATGAAATTTTCACCTCCCATATAGCAGAAAGGGTCTTTCTAGTAGTTGCACATCAAATCTAAGCTGTCTGTAGAGTTTTTCCTGAGTTATCAACATTTTTATGTTTGGCGTTCTGAAATCTACCTCATCTCAGGATGAAAAATCGTTTTCTGCATTGTCCCATAACTTTGCAGGGAAGCTTCAGTACATGAAATGTTCTCCTCCCACTATAGCAGAAAGGGTCTTTCTCGTAGTTGCACATCAAATCTAAGCTGTCTGAAGTGTTTTTCCAAAGTTATCAACATTTTTATGTTTGGCATTCTGGAACCCACCTTATCTCAGGCTGAAAACGCGTTTTCTGCATTGTGCCATAACTTTGCAGGGAAGCTTCAGAACATGAAATTTTCACCTCCCACTATAGCAGAATGGGTCTTTCTAGTAGTTGCACATCAAATCTAAGCTGTCTGTAGAGTTTTTCCTGAGTTATCAACATTTTTATGTTTGGCGTTCTGAAATCTACCTCATCTCAGGATGAAAAATCGTTTTCTGCATTGTCCCATAACTTTGCAGGGAAGCTTCAGTACATGAAATGTTCTCCTCCCACCATAGCAGAAAGGGTCTTTCTCGTAGTTGCACATCAAATCTAAGCTGTCTGAAGTGTTTTTCCAAAGTTATCAACATTTTTATGTTTGGCATTCTGGAACCCACCTTATCTCAGACTGAAATCGTGTTTTCTGCATTGTGCCATAACTTTGCAGGGAAACTTCAGAACATGAAATTTTCACCTCCAACTATAGCAGAAAGGGTCTTTCTAGTAGTTGCACATCAAATCTAAGCTGTCTGAAGTGTTTTTCCAAAGTTATCAACATTCTTATGTTTGGCGTTCCGGAATCAACCTTATCACAGGCTGAAAACGCGTTTTACGCATTGTGCCATAACTTTGCAGGAAAGCTTCAGAACAGGAAATTTTCACCTCCCACTGTAGCAGAAAGGGTCTTTCTAGTAGTTGCACATAAAATCTAAGTTGTCTGAAGTGTTTTTCGAAAGCTCTCAACATTTTTACACTTGGCGTTGCGGAACCCACCTTATCTCAGGCTGAAAAGCGTTTTCTGCATTGTGCCATAACTTCTCAAGGAAGCTTCAGAACATGAAATGTTCACCTCCCACTAGAGCAGAAAGGGTCTTTCTAGTAGTTGCACATCAAATCGAAACTGTCTGAAGTGTTTTTCCAAAGTTATCTACATTTTTATGTCTGGCGTTCCGGAATCGACCTTATGTCAGGATAAAAAATCGTTTTCTGCATTATCCCATAACTTTCCAGGGAAGCTTCAGAACATGAAATTTTCACCTCCCACAATACCCGAAAGGGTCTTTCTAGTAGTTGCACATCAAATCTAAGCTGTCTGAAGTGTTGTTCCAAAGTAATAAACATTTTTACGTTTGGCGTTTTGGAAACCTCCTTATCTCAGGCTGAAAACGCGTTTTCTGCATTGTGCCATAACTTCTCAGGGAAGCTTCAGAACATGAAATGTTCACCCCCCACTACAGCAGAAGGGTCTAACTAGCAGTTGCACATCAAATCAATGCTGTCTGAAGTGTTTTTCGAAAGTTATCAACATTTTTATGTTTGGCATTCCAGAATCGATCTTATCTCAGGCTGAAAACGAGTTGTCTGCATTGTGCCATAACTTTGCATGGAAGCTTCCAAACATGAAATTTTAACCTCCCACTATAGCAGAAAGGGTCTTTCTAGTAGTTGCACAACAAATCTAAGCTGTCTGATGTGTTTTTCCAAAGTTATCAACATTTTTATGTTTGGCGTTCCGGAATCGACCTTATCTCAGGCAGAAAACGCGTTTTACGCATTGTGCAATAACTTTGCAGGGAAGCTTCAGAACATGAAATTTTCACCTCCCACTATAGCAGAAAGGGTCTTTCTCGTAGTTGCACATCAAATCTAAGCTGTCTGAAGTGTTTTTCCAAAGTTAGCAACATTTTTATGTTTGGCGTTCCGGAACCCACCTCATCTCAAGCTGAAAACGCGTTTTCTGCATTGTGCCATAACTTTGCAGGGAAGCTTCAGAACATGAAATGTTCACCTCCCACTATAGCAGAAAGGGTCTTTCTAGTAGTTGCACATCAAATCTAAGCTGTCCGAAGTGTTTTTCGAAAGTTATCAACATTTTTATGTTTGGCGTTTCAGAACCCCCCTTATCTCAGGCTGAAAACGCGTTTTCTGCATTGCGCCATAACTTTGCAGGGAAGCTTCAGAACATGAAATTTTAACCTCCCACTGTAGCAGAAAGGGTCTTTTTAGTAGTTGCACATCAAATCTAAGCTGTCTGAAGTGTTTTTCGAAAGTTTTCAACATTTTTATGTTTGGTGTTCCTGAATCGACCTTATATCAGGCTGAAAACGCGTTTTCTGCATTGTGCCATATCTTTGCAGGGAAGCTTCAGGACATGAAATTGTCACCTCCCACTATAGCAGAAAGGGTCTTTCTAGTAGTTGCAGAACAAATCCAAGCTGTCTGATGTGTTTTTCCAAAGTTATCAACATTTTTATGTTTGGCGTTCCGGAATCGACCTTATCTTAGGCTGAAAACGCGTTTTACGCATTGTGCAATAACTTTGCAGGGAAGCTTCAGAACATGAAATGTTCACCTCCCACTATAGCAGAAAGGGTCTTTCTAGTAGTTGCACATCAAATCTAAGCTGTCTGAAGTGTTTTTCCAAAGTTTTCAACATTTTTATGTTTGGTGTTCCTGAATCGACCTTATCTCAGGCTGAAAACGCGTTTTCTGCATTGTGCCATAACTTTGCAGGGACTCTTCAGAACATGAAATTTTCACCTCCCAATAAAGCAGAAAGGGTCTTTCTAGTAGTTGCACATCAAATCTAAGCTGTCTGAAATGTTTTCCCAAAGTTATCAACATTTTTACGTTTGGCGTTCCGGAACCCACCTTATCTCAGGCTGAACACGCGTTTTCTGCATTGTGCCATAACTTTGCAGGGAAGCTTCAGGACATGAAATTTTCACCTCCCACAATACCCGAAAGGGTTTTTCTAGTAGTTGCACATCAAATCTAAGCTGTCTGAAGTGTTTTTCGAAAGTTATCAACATTTTTATGTTTGGCGTTCCAGAATCGACGTAATCTCAGGCTGAAAACGCATTGTCTGCATTGTGCCATAACTTTGTAGGGAAGCTTCAGAACATGAAATGTTCACTTCCCACTACAGCAGAAAGGGTCTTTTTAGTAGTTGCAGAACAAATCCAAGCTGTCTGATGTGTTTTTCCAAAGTTATCAACATTTTTATGTTTGGCGTTCCGGAATCGACCTTATCTTAGGCTGAAAACGCGTTTTACGCATTGTGCTATAACTTTGCAGGGAAGCTTCAGAACATGAAATGTTCACCTCCCACTATAGCAGAAAGGGTCTTTCTAGTAGTTGCACATCAAATCTAAGCTGTCTGAAGTGTTTTTCCAAAGTTTTCAACATTTTTATGTTTGGTGTTCCTGAATCGACCTTATCTCAGGCTGAAAACGCGTTTTCTGCATTGTGCCATAACTTTGCAGGGACTCTTCAGAACATGAAATGTTCACCTCCCACTATAGCAGAAAAGGTCGTCCTAGAAGTTGCACATCAAATGTAAGCTGTCTGAAGTGTTTTTCCAAAGTTATGAAAATTTTTATGTTTATCGTTCGGGAATCAACCTTATCTCAGGCTGAAAAGGCGTTTTCTGCATTGTGCCATAACTTTGCAAAGAAGCTTCAGGACATGAAATTTTCGCCTCCCACAATAGCCGAAAGGGTCTTTCTAGTAGTTGCACATCAAATCTAAGCTGTCTGAAGTTCTTTTCCAAGGTTATCAACATTTTTATGTTTGGCGTTCCGGAATCCGACCTTATCTTAGGCTGAAAACGCGTTTTACACATTGTGCAATAACTTTGCAGGGAAGCTTCAGAACATGACATTTTCACCTCCCACTATAGCAGAAAGGGTCTTTCTAGTAGTTGCACATCAAATGTAAGCTGTCTGAAGTGTTTTTCCAAAGTTATGAACATTTTCATTTTTGGCGGTCGGGAATCAACCTTATCTCAGGCTGAAAAGGCGTTTTCTGCATTGTGCCATAACTTTGCAGGGAAGCTTCAGAACATGAAATGTTCACCTCCCACTATAGCAGAAAGGGTATTTCTAGTAGTTGCACATCAAATCTAAGCTGTCTGAAGTGTTTTTCCAAAGTTATCAACATTTTTATGTTTGGCGTTCCGGAACCCACCTTATCTCAGGATGAAAAATCGTTTTCTGCATTGTCCCATAACTTTGGAGGGAAGCTTCAGAACATGAAATTTTCACGTCCCACTATAGCAGAAAGGGTCTTTCTAGTAGTTGCACATCAAATCTAAGCTGTCTGAAGTGTTTTTCGAAAGTTATCAACATTTTTATGTTTGGCGTTCCGGAATCCACCTTATCTCAGGCTGAAAACGCGTTTTACGCATTGTGCCATAACTTTGCAGGGAAGCTTCAGAAAATGAAATTTTCACCTCCCACTAAAGCAGAAAGGGTCTTTCTAGTAGTTGCACATCAAATCTAAGCTGTCTGAAGTGTTGTTCCAAAGTAATCAACATTTTTACGTTTGGCGTTTTGGAAACCTCTTTATCTCAGGCTGAAAACGCGTTTTCTGCATTGTGCCATAACTTCTCAGGGAAGCTTCAGAACATGAAATGTTCACCTCCCACTATAGCAGAAAGGGTCTTTCTAGTAGTTGCACATCAAATCTAAGCTGTCTGAAGTGTTTTTCGAAAGTTATCAACATTTTTACCTTTGGCGTTCCGGAATCGACCTTATCTCAGGATGAAAAATCATTTTCTGCATTGTCCCATAAATTTGCAGCGAAGCTTCAGAACTTGAAATTTTCACCTCCCACTATAGCAGAAAGGGTCTTTCTCGTAGTTGCACATCAAATCTAAGCTGTCTGAAGTGTTTTTCAAAAGTTATGAACATTTTTATGTTTCGCGTCCCGTAATCGACCTTATCTCAGGATGAAAAATCGTTTTCTGCATTGTCCCATAACTTTCCATGGGAAGCTTCAGAACATGAAATTTTGACCTCCCACTATAGCAGAAAGGGTCTTTCTCGTAGTTGCACATCAAATCTAAGCTGTCTGAAGTGTTTTTCGAAAGTTATCAACATTTTTATGTTTGGCGTTCCGGAATCGACCTTATCTCAGGCTGAAAACGTGTTTTACGCATTGTGCCATAACTTTGCAGGGAAGCTTCAGAAAATGAAATTTTCACCTCCCACTATAGCAGAAAGGGTCTTTCTAGTAGTTGCACATATAATCTAAGCTGTCTGAAGTGTTGTTCCAAAGTAATCAACATTTTTACGTTTGGCGTTCCGGAACCCACCTTATCTCAAGCTGAAAACGAGTTTTCTGCATAGTGCCATAACTTTGCAGGGAAGCTTCAGAACATGAAAAGTTCACCTCCCACTATAGCAGAAAGGGTCTTTCTAGTAGTTGCACATCAAATCTAAGCTGTCTGAAGTGTTTTTCGAAAGTTATCAACATTTTTACCTTTGGCGTTCCGGAATCGACCTTATCTCAGGATGAAAAATCATTTTCTGCATTGTCCCATAAATTTGCAGGGAAGCTTCAGAACTTGAAATTTTCACCTCCCACTATAGCAGAAAGGGTCTTTCTCGTAGTTGCACATCAAATCTAAGCTGTCTGAAGTGTTTTTCAAAAGTTATGAACATTTTTATGTTTCGCGTCCCGTAATCGACCTTATCTCAGGATGAAAAATCGTTTTCTGCATTGTCCCATAACTTTCCATGGGAAGCTTCAGAACATGAAATTTTGACCTCCCACTATAGCAGAAAGGGTCTTTCGAGTAGTTGCACATCAAATCTAAGCTGTCTGAAGTGTTTTTCGAAAGTTATCAACATTTTTATGTTTGGCGTTCCGGAATCGACCTTATCTCAGGCTGAAAACGCGTTTTACGCATTGTGCCATAACTTTGCAGGGAAGCTTCAGAAAATGAAAATTTCACCTCCCACTATAGCAGAAAGGGTCTTTCTAGTAGTTGCACATTAAATCTAAGCTGTCAGAAGTGTTGTTCCAAAGTAATCAACATTTTTACGTTTGGCGTTTTGGAAACCACCTTATCTCAGGCTGAAAACGCGTTTTCTGCATTGCGCCATAACTTCTCAGGGAAGCTTCAGAACATGAAATGTTCATGTCCCACTATAGCAGAAAGGGTCTTTCTAGTAGTTGTACATCAAATCTAAGCTGTCTGAAGTGTTTTTCGAAAGTTATCAACATTTTTAAGTTTGGCGTTCCGGAACCCACCTTATCTCAAGCTGAAAACGCGTTTTCTGCATAGTGCCATAACTTTGCAGGGAAGCTTCAGAACATGAAATGTTCACCTCCCACTATAGCAGAAAGGGTCTTTCTAGTAGTTGCACATCAAATCTAAGCTGTCTGAAGTGTTTTTCCAAAGTTATCAACATTTTTATGTTTGGCGTTCCGGAACCCACCTTATCTCAGGCTGAAAACGCATTTTCGGCATTGTGCCATAACTTTGCTGGGAAGCTTCAGAACATGAAATTTTCTGGTCCCACTATAGCAGAAAGGGTCTTTCTAGTAATTGCACATCAAATCTAAGCTGTCTGAAGTGTTTTTCGAAAGTTATCAACATTTTCACGTTTGGCGTTCCGGAATCGACTTTATCTCAGGATGAAAAATTGTTTTCTGCATTGTCCCATAACTTTGCAGGGAAGCTTCAGAACATGAAATTTTCACCTCCCACTATAGCAGAAAGGGTCGTTCTCGTTGTTGCACATCAAATCTAAGCTGTCTGAAGTGTTTTTCAAAAGTTATGAACATTTTTATGTTTCGCGTCCCGTAATCGACCTTATCTCAGGATGAAAAATCGTTTTCTGCATTGTCCCATAACTTTCCATGGGAAGCTTCAGAACATGAAATTTTGACCTCCCACTATAGCAGAAAGGGTCTTTCTAGTAGTTGCACATCAAATCTAAGCTGTCTGAAGTGTTTTTCGAAAGTTATCAACATTTTTATGTTTGGCGTTCCGGAATCGACCTTATCTCAGGCTGAAAACGCGTTTTACGCATTGTGCCATAACTTTGCAGGGAAGCTTCAGAAAATGAAATTTTCACCTCCCACTATAGCAGAAAGGGTCTTTCTAGTAGTTGCACATCAAATCTAAGCTGTCTGAAGTGTTGTTCCAAAGTAATCAACATTTTTACGTTTGGCGTTTTGGAAACCTCCTTATCTCAGGCTGAAAACGCGTTTTCTGCATTGTGCCATAACTTCTCAGGGAAGCTTCAGAACATGAAATGTTCACCTCCCACTATAGCAGAAAGGGTCTTTCTAGTAGTTGCACATCAAATCTAAGCTGTCTGAAGTGTTTTTCAAAAGTTATCAACATTTTTATGTTTGGCGTTCCGGAACCCACCTTATCTCAAGCTGAAAACGCGTTTTCTGCATAGTGCCATAACTTTGCAGGGAAGCTTCAGAACATGAAAAGTTCACCTCCCACTATAGCAGAAAGGGTCTTTCTAGTAGTTGCACATCAAATCTAAGCTGTCTGAAGTGTTTTTCGAAAGTTATCAACATTTTTACCTTTGGCGTTCCGGAATCGACCTTATCTCAGGATGAAAAATCATTTTCTGCATTGTCCCATAAATTTGCAGGGAAGCTTCAGAACTTGAAATTTTCACCTCCCACTATAGCAGAAAGGGTCTTTCTCGTAGTTGCACATCAAATCTAAGCTGTCTGAAGTGTTTTTCAAAAGTTATGAACATTTTTATGTTTCGCGTCCCGTAATCGACCTTATCTCAGGATGAAAAATCGTTTTCTGCATTGTCCCATAACTTTCCACGGGAAGCTTCAGAACATGAAATTGTGACCTCCCACTATAGCAGAAAGGGTCTTTCTAGTAGTTGCACATCAAATCTAAGCTGTCTGAAGTGTTTTTCGAAAGTTATCAACATTTTTATGTTTGGCGTTGCGGAATCGACCTTATCTCAGGCTGAAAACGCGTTTTACGCATTGTGCCATAACTTTGCAGGGAAGCTTCAGAAAATGAAAATTTCACCTCCCACTATAGCAGAAAGGGTCTTTCTAGTAGTTGCACATTAAATCTAAGCTGTCAGAAGTGTTGTTCCAAAGTAATCAACATTTTTACGTATGGCGTTTTGGAAACCACCTTATCTCAGGCTGAAAACGCGTTTTCTGCATTGCGCCATAACTTCTCAGGGAAGCTTCAGAACATGAAATGTTCACGTCCCACTATAGCAGAAAGGGTCTTTCTAGTAGTTGCACATCAAATCTAAGCTGTCTGAAGTGTTTTTCGAAAGTTATCAACATTTTTAAGTTTGGCGTTCCGGAACCCACCTTATCTCAAGCTGAAAACGCGTTTTCTGCATAGTGCCATAACTTTGCAGGGAAGCTTCAGAACATGAAATGTTCACCTCCCACTATAGCAGAAAGGGTCTTTCTAGTAGTTGCACATCAAATCTAAGCTGTCTGAAGTGTTTTTCCAAAGTTATCAACATTTTTATGTTTGGCGTTCCGGAACCCACCTTATCTCAGGCTGAAAACGCATTTTCGGCATTGTGCCATAACTTTGCTTGGAAGCTTCAGAACATGAAATTTTCTGGTCCCACTATAGCAGAAAGGGTCTTTCTAGTAATTGCACATCAAATCTAAGCTGTCTGAAGTGTTTTTCGAAAGTTATCAACATTTTCACGTTTGGCGTTCCGGAATCGACTTTATCTCAGGATGAAAAATCGTTTTCTGCATTGTCCCATAACTTTGCAGGGAAGCTTCAGAACATGAAATTTTCACCTCCCACTATAGCAGAAAGGGTCTTTCTCGTTGTTGCACATCAAATCTAAGCTGTCTGAAGTGTTTTTCGAAAGTTATGAACATTTTTATGTTTCGCGTTCCGTAATCGACCTTATCTCAGGATGAAAAATCGTTTTCTGCATTGTCCCATAACTTTCCATGGGAAGCTTCAGAAAATGAAATTTTCACCTCCCACTATAGCAGAAACGGTCTTTCTAGTAGTTGCACATTAAATCTAAGCTGTCAGAAGTGTTGTTCCAAAGTAATCAACATTTTTACGTTTGGCGTTTTGGAAACCACCTTATCTCAGCCTGAAAACGCGTTTTCTGCATTGCGCCATAACTTCTCAGGGAAGCTTCAGAACATGAAATGTTCACGTCCCACTATAGCAGAAAGGGTCTTTCTAGTAGTTGCACATCAAATCTAAGCTGTCTGATGTGTTTTTCGAAAGTTATCAACATTTTTACGTTTGGCGTTCCGGAATCGACTTTATCTCAGGACGATAAATCGTTTTCAGCATTGTCCCATAACTTTGCAGGGAAGCTTCAGAACATGAAATTTTCACCTCCCACTATAGCAGAAAGGATCTTTCTAGTAGTTGCACATCAAATCTAAGCTGTCTGAAGTGTTTTTCGAAAGTTATCAACATTTTTATGTTTGGCGTTCCGGAATCGACCTTATCTCAGGCTGAAAACGCGTTTTACTCATTGTGCCATAACTTTCCAGGGAAGCTTCAGAAAATGAAATTTTGACCTCCCACTATAGCAGAAAGGGTCTTTCTAGTAGTTGCACATTAAATCTAAGCTGTCTGAAGTGTTGTTCCAAAGTAATCAACATTTTTACGTTTGGCGTTTTGGAAACCTCCTTATCTCAGGCTGAAAACGCGTTTTCTGCATTGTGCCATAACTTCTCAGGGAAGCTTCAGAACATGAAATGTTCACCTCCCACTATAGCAGAAAGGGTCTTTCTAGTAGTTGCACATCAAATCTAAGCTGTCTGAAGTGTTTTTCCAAAGTTATCAACATTTTTATGTTTGGCGTTCCGGAACCCACCTTATCTCAAGCTGAAAACGCGTTTTCTGCATAGTGCCATAACTTTGCAGGGAAGCTTCAGAACATGAAATGTTCACCTCCCACTATAGCAGAAAGGGTCTTTCTAGTAGTTGCACATCAAATCTAAGCTGTCTGAAGTGTTTTTCGAAAGTTATCAACATTTTCACGTTTGGCGTTCCGGAATCGACTTTATCTCAGGGTGAAAAATCGTTTTCTGCATTGTCCCATAACTTTGCAGGGAAGCTTCAGAACATGAAATTTTCACCTCCCACTATAGCAGAAAAGGTCTTTCTCGTTGTTGCACATCAAATCTAAGCTGTCTGAAGTGTTTTTCGAAAGTTATGAACATTTTTATGTTTCGCGTTCCGTAATCGACCTTATCTCAGGATGAAAAATCGTTTTCTGCATTGTCCCATAACTTTCCATGGGAAGCTTCAGAACATGAAATTTTGACCTCCCACTATAGCAGAAAGGGTCTTTCTAGTAGTTGCACATCAAATCTAAGCTGTCTGAAGTGTTTTTCGTAAGTTATCAACATTTTTATGTTTGGCATTCCGGAATCGACCTTATCTCAGGTTGAAAACGCGTTTTACGCATTGTGCCATTACTTTGCAGGGAAGCTTCAGAAAATGAAATTTTCACCTCCCACTATAGCAGAAAGGGTCTTTCTAGTAGTTGCACATTAAATCTAAGCTGTCAGAAGTGTTGTTCCAAAGTAATCAACATTTTTAAGTTTGGCGTTTTGGAAACCACCTTATCTCAGGCTGAAAACGCGTTTTCTGCATTGTGCCATAACTTGTCAGGGAAGCTTCAGAACATGAAATTTTCACCTCCCACTATAGCAGAAACGGTCTTTCTAGTAGTTGCACATCAAATCTAAGCTGTCTGAAGTGTTTTTCGAAAGTTATCAACATTTTTATGTTTGGCGTTCCGGAATCGACCTTATCTCAGGCTGAAAACGCGTTTTCTGCATTGTGCCATAACTTCTCAGGGAAGATTCAGAACATGCA
The DNA here is from genome assembly GCF_027744825.2 of Synchiropus splendidus. Lineage (NCBI taxonomy): Eukaryota > Metazoa > Chordata > Actinopteri > Syngnathiformes > Callionymidae > Synchiropus > Synchiropus splendidus. The sequence goes on from NW_026527055.1 coordinate 1,186,323, forward strand.
ATGTTCACCTCCCACTATAGCAGAAAGGGTCTTTCTAGTAGTTGCACATCAAATCTAAGCTGTCTGAAGTGTTTTTCCAAAGTTATCAACATTTTTATGTTTGGCGTTCCGGAACCCACCTTATCTCAGGCTGAAAACGCGTTTTCGGCATTGTGCCATAACTTTGCAGGGAAGCTTCCGAACATGAAATTTTCACGTCCCACTATAGCAAAAAGGGTCTTTCTAGTAGTTGCACATCAAATCTAAGCTGTCTGAAGTGTTTTTCGAAAGTTATCAACATTTTTATGTTTGGCGTTCCGGAATCGACCTTATCTCAGGATGAAAAATCGTTTTCTGCATTGTCCCATAACTTTGCAGGGAAGCTTCAGAACATGAAATTTTCACGTCCCACTATAGCAGAAAGGGTTTTTCTAGTATTTGCACATCAAATCTAAGCTGTCTGAAGTGTTTTTCCAAAGTTATCAACATTTTTATTTTGGCGTTCCGGAACCCACCTTATCTCAGGCTGAAAACACGTTTTCGGCATTGTGCCATAACTTTGCTGGGAAGCTTCAGAACATGAAATTTTCACGTCCCACTATAGCAAAAAGGGTCTTTTTAGTAGTTGCACATCAAATCTAAGCTGTCTGAAGTGTTTTTCGAAAGTTATCAACATTTTTATGTTTGGCGTTCCGGAATCGACCTTATGTCTGGATGAAAAATCGTTTTCTGCATTGTCCCATAACTTTGCAGGGAAGCTTCAGAACATGAAATTTTCACGTCCCACTATAGCAGAAAGGGTCTTTCCAGTATTTGCACATCAAATCTAAGCTGTCTGAAGTGTTTTTCGAAAGTTATCAACATTTTTATGTTTGGCGTTCCGGAACCCACGTTATCACAAGCTGAAAACGCGTTTTCTGCATTGTGCCACAACTTTGCAGGGAAGCTTCAGAACATGAAATTTTCAGGTCCCACTATAGCAGAAAGGGTCTTTCTAGTAGTTGCACATCAAATCTAAGCTATCTGAAGTGTTTTTCGAAAGTTCTGAACATTTTTATGTTTCGCGTTCCATAATCGACCAAATCTCAGGATGAAAAATCGTTTTCTGCATTGTCCCATAACTTTCCATGGGAAGCTTCAGAACATGAAATTTTGACCTCCCACTATAGCAGACAGGGTCTTTTTAGTAGTTGCACATCAAATCTAAGCTGTCTGAAGTGTTTTTCGAAAGTTATCAACATTTTTATGTTTGGCGTTCCGGAACCCACCTTATCTCAGGCTGAAAACGCGTTTTACGCATTGTGCCATAACTTTGCAGGGAAGCTTCCGAACATGAAATTTTCACGTCCCACTATAGCAAAAAGGGTCTTTCTAGTAGTTGCACATCAAATCTAAGCTGTCTGAAGTGTTTTTCGAAAGTTATCAACATTTTTATGTTTGGCGTTCCGGAATCGACCTTATCTCAGGATGAAAAATCGTTTTCTGCATTGTCCCATAACTTTGCAGGGAAGCTTCAGAACATGAAATTTTCACGTCCCACTATAGCAGAAAGGGTTTTTCTAGTATTTGCAAATCAAATCTAAGCTGTCTGAAGTGTTTTTCCAAAGTTATCAACATTTTTATTTTGGCGTTCCGGAACCCACCTTATCTCAGGCTGAAAACACGTTTTCGGCATTGTGCCATAACTTTGCTGGGAAGCTTCAGAACATGAAATTTTCACGTCCCACTATAGCAAAAAGGGTCTTTTTAGTAGTTGCACATCAAATCTAAGCTGTCTGAAGTGTTTTTCGAAAGTTATCAACATTTTCATGTTTGGCGTTCCGGAATCGACCTTATGTCTGGATGAAAAATCGTTTTCTGCATTGTCCCATAACTTTGCAGGGAAGCTTCAGAACATGAAATTTTCACGTCCCACTATAGCAGAAAGGGTCTTTCCAGTATTTGCACATCAAATCTAAGCTGTCTGAAGTGTTTTTCGAAAGTTATCAACATTTTTATGTTTGGCGTTCCGGAACCCACGTTATCACAAGCTGAAAACGCGTTTTCTGCATTGTGCCATAACTTTGCAGGGAAGCTTCAAAACATGAAATTTTCAGGTCCCACTATAGCAGAAAGGGTCTTTCTAGTAGTTGCACATCAAATCTAAGCTATCTGAAGTGTTTTTCGAAAGTTCTGAACATTTTTATGTTTCGCGTTCCATAATCGACCAAATCTCAGGATGAAAAATCGTTTTCTGCATTGTCCCATAACTTTCCATGGGAAGCTTCAGAACATGAAATTTTGACCTCCCACTATAGCAGAAAGGGTCTTTTTAGTAGTTGCACATCAAATCTAAGCTGTCTGAAGTGTTTTTCGAAAGTTATCAACATTTTTATGTTTGGCGTTCCGGAACCCACCTTATCTCAGGCTGAAAACGCGTTTTACGCATTGTGCCATAACTTTGCAGGGAAGCTTCAGAAAATGAAAATTTCACCTCCCACTATAGCAGAATGGGTCTTTCTAGTAGTTGCACATTAAATCTAAGCTGTCAGAAGTGTTGTTCCAAAGTAATCAACATTTTTACGTTTGGCGTCTTGGAAACCACCTTATCTCAGGCTGAAAACGCATTTTCTGCATTCTGCCATAACTTCTCAGGGAAGCTTCAAAACATGAAATGTTCACCTCCCACTATAGTAGAAAGGGTCTTTCTAGTAGTTGCACATCAAATCTAAGCTGTCTGAAGTGTTTTTCCAAAGTTATCAACATTTTTATGTTTGGCGTTCCGGAACCCACCTTATCTCAGGCTGAAAACGCGTTTTCGGCATTGTGCCATAACTTTGCTGGGAAGCTTCAGAACATGAAATTTTCACGTCCCACTATAGCAGAAAGGGTCTTTCTACTAGTTGCACATCAAATCTATGCTGTCTGAAGTGTTTTTCGAAAGTTATCAACATTTTTACCTTTGGCGTTCCGGAATCGACCTTATCTCAGGATGAAAAATCGTTTTCTGCATTGTCCCATAACTTTGCAGGGAAGATTCAGAACATGAAATTTTCACCTCCCACTATAGCAGAAAGGGTCTTTCTAGTATTTGCACATCAAATCTAAGCTGTCTGAAGTGTTTTTCGAAAGTTATCAACATTTTTATGTTTGGCGTTCCGGAACTCACCTTATCTCAAGCTGAAAACGCGTTTTCTGCATTGTGCCATAACTTTGCAGGGAAGCTTCAGAACATGAAATGTTCACCTCCCACTATAGCAGAAAGGGTCTTTCTGGTAGTTGCACATCAAATCTAAGCTGTCTGAAGTGTTTTTCCAAAGTTATCAACATTTTTATGTTTGGTGTTCCGGAACCCACCTTATCTAAGGCTGAAAACGCGTTTTCTGCATTGTTCCTTAACTTTGCAGGGAAGCATCAGAACATGAAATTTTCAGCTCCCACTATAGCAGAAAGGGTCTTTCTAGTAGTTGCACTTCAAATATAAGCTGTCTGAAGTGTTTTTCCAAAGCTATGAACATTTTTATGTTTGGCGTTCCGGAACCCACCTTATCTCAGGCTGAAAACGCGTTTTCTGAATTATCCCATAACTTTGCAGGGAAGCTTCAGAACATGAAATTTTCACTTCCCACTATATCAGAAAGGGTCTTTGTAGTAGTTGCACATCAAATCTAAGCTGTCTGATGTGTTTTTCCAAAGTTATCAACATTTTTATGTTTGGCGTTCCGGAATCGACCTTATATTAGGCTGAAAACGCGTTTTACGCATTGTGCAATAACTTTGCAGGGAAGCTTCAGAACATGAAATGTTCACATCCCACTATAGCAGAAAGGGTCTTTCTAGTAGTTGCACATCAATTCTAAGCTGTCTGAAGTGTTTTTCCAAAGTTATCAACATTTTTATGTTTGGCGTTCCGGAATCGACCTTATCTCAGGCTGAAAACGCGTTTTACGCATTGTGCCATAACTTTTCAGGGAAGCATCAGAACATGAAATGTTCACCTCCCACTATAGCAGAAAAGGTCTTTCTAGTAGTTGCACATCAAATCTAAGCTATCTGAAGTGTTTTTCGAAAGTTCTGAACATTTTTATGTTTCGCGTTCCATAATCGACCAAATCTCAGGATGAAAAATCGTTTTCTGCATTGTCCCATAACTTTCCATGGGAAGCTTCAGAACATGAAATTTTGACCTCCCACTATAGCAGAAAGGGTCTTTCTAGTAGTTGCACATCAAATCTAAGCTGTCTGAAGTGTTTTTCGAAAGTTATCAACATTTTTATGTTTGGCGTTCCGGAACCCACCTTATCTCAAGCTGAAAACGCGTTTTAGGCATTGTGCCATAACTTTGCAGGGAAGCTTCAGAAAATGAAAATTTCACCTCCCACTATAGCAGAAAGGGTCATTCTAGTAGTTGCACATTAAATCTAAGCTGTCAGAAGTGTTGTTCCAAAGTAATCAACATTTTTACGTTTGGCGTCTTGGAAACCACCTTATCTCAGGCTGAAAACGCGTTTTCGGCATTGTGCCATAACTTTGCTGGGAAGCTTCAGAACATGAAATTTTCACGTCCCACTATAGCAGAAAGGGTCTTTCTACTAGTTGCACATCAAATCTATGCTGTCTGAAGTGTTTTTCGAAAGTTATCAACATTTTTACATTTGACGTTCCGGAATCGACCTTATCTCAGGATGAAAAATCGTTTTCTGCATTGTGCCATAACTTTGCAAGGAAGCTTCAGGACATGAAATTTTCGCCTCCCACAATAGCCGAAAGGGTCTTTCTAGTAGTTGCACATCAAATCTAAGCTGTCTGAAGTTTTTTTCCAAGCTTATCAACATTTTTATGTTTGGCGTTCCGGAATCCGACCTTATCTTAGGCTGAAAACGCGTTTTACACATTGTGCAATAACTTTGCAGGGAAGCTTCAGAACATGACATTTTCACCTCCCACTACAGCAGAAAGGGTCTTTCTAGTAGTTGCACATCAAATCTAAGCTGTCTGAAATGTTTTTCCAAAGTTATCAACATTTTAACGTTTGGCGTTTCGGAAACCACCTTATCTCAGGCAGAAAACGCGTTTTCTGCATTGTGCCATAACTTCTCAGGGAAGCTTCAGAACATGAAATGTTCACGTCCCACTATAGCAGAATGGGTCTTTCAAGTAGTTGCAAATGAAATCTAAGCTGTCTGAAGTGTTTTTCGAAAGTTTTCAACATTTTTATGTTTGGTGTTCCTGAATCGACCTTATCTCAGGCTGAAAACGCGTTTCCTGCATTGTGCCATAACTTTGCAGGGAATCTTCAGAACATGAAATTTTCACCTCCCACTACAGCAGAAAGGGTCTTTCTAGTAGTTGCACATCAAATCTAAGCTGTCTGAAATGTTTTTCCAAAGTTATCAACATTTTTACGTTTGGCGTTCCAGAATCGACCTTATCTCAGGCTGAAAACGCGTTGTCTGCATTGTGCCATAACTTTGCATGGAAGCTTCCGAACATGAAAATTTAACCTCCCACTATAGCAGAAAGGGTCTTTCTAGTAGTTGCACATTAAATCTAAGTTGTCTGAAGTGTTGTTCCAAAGTTATCAACATTTTTACGTTTGGCGTTCCGGAACCCACCTTATCTCAAGCTGAAAACGCGTTTTCTGCATTGTGCCATAACTTTGCAGGGAAGCTTCATAACATGAAATGTTTTCCTCCCACTATAGCAGAAAGGGTCTTTCTAGTAGTTGCACATCAAATCTAAGCTGTCTGAAGTGTTTTTCCAAAATTATCAACATTTTCATGTTTGGCGTTCCGGAACCCACCTTATCTCAGGCTGAAAACGCGTTTTCGGCATTGTGCCATAACTTTGCAGGGAAGCTTCAGAACATGAAATTTTCAGGTCCCACTACAGCAGAAAGGGTCTTTCTAGTAGTTGCACATGAAATCTAAGCTGTCTGAAGTGTTTTTCGAAAGTTATCAACATTTTTATGTTTGGCGTTCCGGAATCGACCTTATCTCAGGATGAAAAATCGCTTACTGCATTGTCCCATAACTTTGCAGGGAAGCTTCAGAACATGAAATGTTCACCTCCCACTATAGCAGAAAGGGTCTTTCTAGTTGTTGCACATCAGATGTAAGCTGTCTGAAGTGTTTTTCCAAAGTTATCAACATTTTTATGTTTGGCGTTCCGGAATCGACCTTATCTCAGGCTGAAAACGCGTTTCACGCATTGTGCCATAACTTTGCAGGTAAGCTTCAGAAAATGAAATTTTCACCTCCCACTATAGCAGAAAGGGTATTTCTAGTAGTTGCACATTAAATCTAAGCTGTCTGAAGTGTTGTTCCAAAGTTATCAACATTTTTACGTTTGGCGTTTCGGAAACCACCTTATCTCAGGCTGAAAACGCGTTTTCTGCATTGTGCCATAACTTCTCAGGGAAGCTTCAGAACATGAAATGTTCACCTCCCACTATAGCAGAAAGGGTCTTTCTAGTAGTTGCACATCAAATCTAAGCTGTCTGAAGTGTTTTTCCAAAGTTATCAAAATTTTTATGTTTGGCGTTCCGGAACCCACCTTATCTCAAGCTGAAAACGCGTTTTCTGCATTGTGCCATAACTTTGCAGGGAAGCTTCAGAACATGAAATGTTCACCTCCCACTATAGCAGAAAGGGTCCTTCTAGTAGTTGCACATCAAATCTATGCTGTCTGAAGTGTTTTTCCAAAATTATCAACATTTTTATGTTTGGCGTTCCGGAACCCACCTTATCTCAGGCTGAAAACGCGTTTACGGCATTGTGCCATAACTTTGCAGGGAAGCTTCAGAACATGAAATTTTCAGGTCCCACTATAGCAGAAAGGGTCTTTCTAGTAGGTGCACATGAAATCTAAGCTGTCTGAAGTGTTTTTCGAAAGTTATCAACATTTTTATGTTTGGCGTTCCGGAATTGACCTTATCTCAGGATGAAAAATCGCTTTCTGCATTGTCCCATAACTTTGCAGGGAAGCTTCAGAACATGAAATTTTCACCTCCCACTATACCAGAAAGGGTCTTTCTAGTTGTTGCACATCAAATCTAAGCTGTCTGAAGTGTTTTTCCAAAGTTATGAACATTTTCATGTTTGGCGGTCGGGAATCAACCTTATCTCAGGCTGAAAAGGCGTTTTCTGCATTGTGCCATAACTTTGCAGGGAAGCTTCAGAACATGAAATGTTCACCTCCCACTATAGCAGAAAGGGTCTTTCTAGTAGTTGCACATCAAATCTAAGCTGTCTGAAGTGTTTTTCCAAAATTATCAACATTTTTATGTTTGGCGTTCCGGAACCCACCTTATCTCAGGCTGAAAACGCGTTTTCGGCATTGTGCCATAACTTTGCAGGGAATCTTCCGAACATGAACTTTTCATGTCCCACTTTAGCAGAAAGGGTATTTCTAGTAGTTGCACATCAAATCTAAGCTGTCTGAAGTGTTTTTACAAAGTTATCAACATTTTTATGTTTGGCGTTCCGGAACCCACCTTATCTCAGGCTGAAAACGCGTTTACGGCATTGTGCCGTAACTTTGGAGGGAAGCTTCAGAACATGAAATTTTCACGTCCCACTTTAGCAGAAAGGGTCTTTCTAGCAGTTGCACATAAAATCTAATCTGTCTGAAGTGTTTTTCGAAAGTTATCAACATTTTTACGTTTGGCGTTCCGGAATCGACTTCATCTCAGGATGAAAAATCGTTTTCTGCATTGTCCCATAACTTTCCAGGGAAGCTTCAGAACATGAAATTTTGACCTCCCACTATAGCAGAAAGGGTCTTTCTAGTAGTTGCACATCAAATCTAAGCTGTCTGAAGTGTTTTTCGAAAGTTATCAACATTTTTATGTTTGGCGTTCCGGAATCGACCTTATCTCAGGCTGAAAACGCGTTTTACGCATTGTGCCATAACTTTGCAGGGAAGCTTCAGAAAATGAAATTTTCACCTCCCACTATAGCAGAAAGGGTCTTTCTAGTAGTTGCACATCAAATCTAAGCTGTCTGAAGTGTTTTTCCAAAGTTATGAACATTTTCATGTTTGGCGGTCGGGAATCAACCTTATCTCAGGCTGAAAAGGCGTTTTCTGCATTGTGCCATAACTTTGCAGGGAAGCTTCAGAACATGAAATGTTCACCTCCCACTATAGCAGAAAGGGTCTTTCTAGTAGTTGCACATCAAATCTAAGCTGTCTGAAGTGTTTTTCCAAAATTATCAACATTTTTATGTTTGGCGTTCCGGAACCCTCCTTATCTCAGGCTGAAAACGCGTTTTCGGCATTGTGCCATAACTTTGCAGGGAATCTTCCGAACATGAAAATTTAACCTCCCACTATAGCAGAAAGGGTCTTTCTAGTAGTTGCACATCAAATCTAAGCTGTCTGAAGTGTTTTTCGAAAGTTATGAACATTTTTATGTTTCGCGTTCCGTAATCGACGTTATCTCAGGATGAAAAATCGTTTTCTGCATTGTCCCATAACTTTATATGGGAAGTTTCAGAACATGAAATTTTGACCTCCCACTATAGCAGAAAGGGTCTTTCTAGTAGTTGCACATCAAATCTAAGCTGTCTGAAGTGTTTTTCGAAAGTTATCAACATTTTTATGTTTGGCGTTCCGGAATCGACCTTATCTCAGGCTGAAAACGCGTTTTACGCATTGTGCCATACCTTTGCAGGGAAGCTTCAGAAAATGAAATTTTCACCTCCCACTATAGCAGAAAGGGTCTTTCTAGTAGTTGCACATTAAATCTAAGCTGTCAGAAGTGTTTTTCCAAAGTTATCAACATTTTTACGTTTGGCGTTTTGGAAACCACCTTATCTCAGGCTGAAAACGCGTTTTCTGCATTGTGCCATAACTTTGGAGGGAAGCTTCAGAACATGAACTTTTCAAGTCCCACTTTAGCAGAAAGGGTATTTCTAGTAGTTGCACATCAAATCTAAGCTGTCTGAAGTGTTTTTCCAAAGTTATCAACATTTTTATGTTTGGCGTTCCGGAACCCACCTTATCTCAGGCTGAAAACGCGTTTACGGCATTGTGCCGTAACTTTGGAGGGAAGCTTCAGAACATGAAATTTTCACGTCCCACTTCAGCAGAAAGGGTCTTTCTAGTAGTTGCACATAAAATCTAAGCTGTCTGAAGTGTTTTTCCAAAGTTATGAACATTTTCATGTTTGGCGGTCGGGAATCAACCTTATCTCAGGCTGAAAAGGCGTTTTCTGCATTGTGCCATAACTTTGCAGGGAAGCTTCAGAACATGAAATGTTCACCTCCCACTATAGCAGAAAGGGTCTTTCTAGTAGTTGCACATCAAATCTAAGCTGTCTGAAGTGTTTTTCCAAAATTATCAACATTTTTATGTTTGGCGTTCCGGAACCCTCCTTATCTCAGGCTGAAAACGCGTTTTCGGCATTGTGCCATAACTTTGCAGGGAATCTTCCGAACATGAAAATTTAACCTCCCACTATAGCAGAAAGGGTCTTTCTAGTAGTTGCACATCAAATCTAAGCTGTCTGAAGTGTTTTTCGAAAGTTATGAACATTTTTATGTTTCGCGTTCCGTAATCGACGTTATCTCAGGATGAAAAATCGTTTTCTGCATTGTCCCATAACTTTATATGGGAAGTTTCAGAACATGAAATTTTGACCTCCCACTATAGCAGAAAGGGTCTTTCTAGTAGTTGCACATCAAATCTAAGCTGTCTGAAGTGTTTTTCGAAAGTTATCAACATTTTTATGTTTGGCGTTCCGGAATCGACCTTATCTCAGGCTGAAAACGCGTTTTACGCATTGTGCCATACCTTTGCAGGGAAGCTTCAGAAAATGAAATTTTCACCTCCCACTATAGCAGAAAGGGTCTTTCTAGTAGTTGCACATTAAATCTAAGCTGTCAGAAGTGTTTTTCCAAAGTTATCAACATTTTTACGTTTGGCGTTTTGGAAACCACCTTATCTCAGGCTGAAAACGCGTTTTCTGCATTGTGCCATAACTTTGGAGGGAAGCTTCAGAACATGAACTTTTCATGTCCCACTTTAGCAGAAAGGGTATTTCTAGTAGTTGCACATCAAATCTAAGCTGTCTGAAGTGTTTTTCCAAAGTTATCAACATTTTTATGTTTGGCGTTCCGGAACCCACCTTATCTCAGGCTGAAAACGCGTTTACGGCATTGTGCCGTAACTTTGGAGGGAAGCTTCAGAACATGAAATTTTCACGTCCCACTTCAGCAGAAAGGGTCTTTCTAGTAGTTGCACATAAAATCTAAGCTGTCTGAAGTGTTTTTCGAAAGTTATCAACATTTTTACGTTTGGCGTTCCGGAATCGACTTTATCTCAGGATGAAAAATCGTTTTCTGCATTGTCCCATAACTTTGCAGGGAAGCTTCAGAAAATGAAATTTTCACCTCCCACTATAGCAGAAAGGGTCTTTCTAGTAGTTGCACATCAAATCTAAGCTGTCTGAAGTGTTGTTCCAAAGTAATCAACATTTTTACGTTTGGCGTTTTGGAAACCTCCTTATCTCAGGCTGAAAACGCGTTTTCTGCATTGTGCCATAACTTCTCAGGGAAGCTTCAGAACATGAAATGTTCACCTCCCACTATAGCAGAAAGGGTCTTTCTAGTAGTTGCACATCAAATCTAAGCTGTCTGAAGTGTTTTTCCAAAGTTATCAACATTTTTATGTTTGGCGTTCCGGAACCCACCTTATCTCAAGCTGAAAACGCGTTTTCTGCAAAGTGCCATAACTTTGCAGGGAAGCTTCAGAACATGAAAAGTTCACCTCCCACTATAGCAGAAAGGGTATTTCTAGTAGTTGCACATCAAATCTAAGCTGTCTGAAGTGTTTTTCGAAAGTTATCAACATTTTTACCTTTGGCGTTCCGGAATCGACCTTATCTCAGGATGAAAAATCATTTTCTGCATTGTCCCAAAAATTTGCAGGGAAGCTTCAGAACTTGAAATTTTCACCTCCCACTATAGCAGAAAGGGTCTTTCTCGTAGTTGCACATCAAATCTAAGCTGTCTGAAGTGTTTTTCAAAAGTTATGAACATTTTTATGTTTCGCGTCCCGTAATCGACCTTATCTCAGGATGAAAAATCGTTTTCTGCATTGTCCCATAACTTTCCATGGGAAGCTTCAGAACATGAAATTTTGACCTCCCACTATAGCAGAAAGGGTCTTTCTAGTAGTTGCACATCAAATCTAAGCTTTCTGAAGTGTTTTTCGAAAGTTATCAACATTTTTGTGTTTGGCGTTCCGGAATCGACCTTATCTCAGGCTGAAAACGCGTTTTACGCATTGTGCCATAACTTTGCAGGGAAGCTTCAGAAAATGAAATTTTCACCTCCCACTATAGCAGAAAGGGTCTTTCTAGTAGTTGCACATCAAATCTAAGCTGTCTGAAGTGTTGTTCCAAAGTAATCAACATTTTTACGTTTGGCGTTTTGGAAACCTCCTTATCTCAAGCTGAAAACGCGTTTTCTGCATAGTGCCATAACTTTGCAGGGAAGCTTCAGAACATGAAAAGTTCACCTCCCACTATTGCAGAAAGGGTCTTTCTTGTAGTTGCACATCAAATCTAAGCTGTCTGAAGTGTTTTTCGAAAGTTATCAACATTTTTACCTTTGGCGTTCCGGAATCGACCTTATCTCAGGATGAAAAATCATTTTCTGCATTGTCCCATAAATTTGCAGGGAAGCTTCAGAACTTGAAATTTTCACCTCCCACTATAGCAGAAAGGGTCTTTCTCGTAGTTGCACATCAAATCTAAGCTGTCTGAAGTGTTTTTCAAAAGTTATGAACATTTTTATGTTTCGCGTCCCGTACTCGACCTTATCTCAGGATGAAAAATCGTTTTCTGCATTGTCCCATAACTTTCCATGGGAAGCTTCAGAACATGAAATTTTGACCTCCCACTATAGCAGAAAGGGTCTTTCTAGTAGTTGCACATCAAATCTAAGCTGTCTGAAGTGTTTTTCGAAAGTTATCAACATTTTTATGTTTGGCGTTCCGGAATCGACCTTATCTCAGGCTGAAAACGCGTTTTACGCATTGTGCCATAACTTTGCAGGGAAGCTTCAGAAAATGAAAATTTCACCTCCCACTATAGCAAAAAGGGTCTTTCTAGTAGTTGCACATTAAATCTAAGCTGTCAGAAGTGTTGTTCCAAAGTAATCAACATTTTTACGTTTGGCGTTTTGGAAACCACCTTATCTCAGGCTGAAAACGCGTTTTCTGCATTGCGCCATAACTTCTCAGGGAAGCTTCAGAACATGAAATGTTCACGTCCCACTATAGCAGAAAGGGTCTTTCTAGTAGCTGCACATCAAATCTAAGCTGTCTGAAGTGTTTTTCCAAAGTTATCAAAATTTTTAAGTTTGGCGTTCCGGAACCCACCTTATCTCAAGCTGAAAACGCGTTTTCTGCATAGTGCCATAACTTTGCAGGGAAGCTTCAGAACATGAAATGTTCACCTCCCACTATAGCAGAAAGGGTCTTTCTAGTAGTTGCACATCAAATCTAAGCTGTCTGAAGTGTTTTTCCAAAGTTATAAACATTTTTATGTTTGGCGTTCCGGAACCCACCTTATCTCAGGCTGAAAACGCATTTTCGGCATTGTGCCATAACTTTGCTGGGAAGCTACAGAACATGAAATTTTCTGGTCCCACTATAGCAGAAAGGGTCTTTCTAGTAATCGCACATCAAATCTAAGCTGTCTGAAGTGTTTTTCGAAAGTTATCAACATTTTTAGGTTTGGCGTTCCGGAATCGACTTTATCTCAGGACGAAAAATCGTTTTCTGCATTGTCCCATAACTTTGCAGGGAAGCTTCAGAACATGAAATTTTCACCTCCCACTATAGCAGAAAGGGTCTTTCTAGTAGTTGCACATCAAATCTAAGCTGTCTGAAGTGTTTTTCGAAAGTTATCAACATTTTTATGTTTGGCGTTCCGGAATCGACCTTATCTCAGGCTGAAAACGCGTTTTACTCATTGTGCCATAACTTTGCAGGGAAGCTTTAGAAAATGAAATTTTCACCTCCCACTATAGCAGAAAGGGTCTTTCTAGTAGTTGCACATTAAATCTAAGCTGTCTGAAGTGTTGTTCCAAAGTAATCAACATTTTTACGTTTGGCGTTTTTGGAAACCTCCTTATCTCAGGCTGAAAACGCGTTTTCTGCATTGTGCCATAACTTCTCAGGGAAGCTTCAGAACATGAAATGTTCACCTCCCACTATAGCAGAAAGGGTCTTTCTAGTAGTTGCACATCAAATCTAAGCTGTCTGAAGTGTTTTTCCAAAGTTATCAACATTTTTATGTTTGGCGTTCCGGAACCCACCTTATCTCAAGCTGAAAACGCGTTTTCTGCATAGTGCCATAACTTTGCAGGGAAGCTTCAGAAAATGAAATGTTCACCTCCCACTATAGCAGAAAGGGTCTTTCTAGTATTTGCACATCAAATCTAAGCTGTCTGAAGTGTTTTTCGAAAGTTATCAACATTTTCACGTTTGGCGTTCCGGAATCGACTTTATCTCAGGATGAAAAATCGTTTTCTGCATTGTCCCATAACTTTGCAGGGAAGCTTCAGAACATGAAATTTTCACCTCCCACTATAGCAGAAAGGGTCTTTCTAGTAGTTGCACATCAAATCTAAGCTGTCTGAAGTGTTTTTCGAAAGTTATCAACATTTTTATGTTTGGCATTCCGGAATCGACCTTATCTCAGGCTGAA